>NC_091084.1:59662500-60862500 GCF_032405125.1 Capricornis sumatraensis | reverse complement strand
TCTTGAAAATGAAAGTCCGCCTTGTAACACGATTATCAAGTAGTGCTAATTAACTTTATAGCTGTAAATTTTGCTTTCTTCCCTGATGATGTGTAATAATTTTATTATCCCTGTAACCCCCATCGCCTTGCACATAGTTGTTGTACAATAAATATTTTATTTCCATGATTATCAGCCTACAAACAAGGCCTTTCTTTACTTTTTCTGTCTCTTCCATTCTTCTTCTCTCTTTGGTGAAGTTGGTAATAAATTGTGAAAAGTCCAAAGCTGGGACTAAGCCTAGGGCTTAGATAAGCCATACTGCAGAGGAGAAATCCCTGAGTGATTCACGATTGAGCTTGTTTCTATTATGACTCAGCTTCTATTTTATTTATTGACTCTGAGTTAGGATGGAATTCTACCTCAGGAAAAATACCTCAACTTTTAAGGATTAAGTGATGGTATACATATTTTTTCTTTCAACCCCAATACTAGACCTAAGGGGTAAATTTTGTTTTCCACTATGAAGAGAAGACAACAGAGTTCATGCTCACGTAGCATTGATCGTGGGTAGTGTACTTTGCTGGTTTGTTAGGAGTCAGAGGCAGAGGCTGTTAGGAGACAAACACACCAAAATGTCTGATAATTTTTGCTGAGTTAAACTGCCATGCAGTTGCCACAAAAAGACATTTAAAATAGTATTTTAAAAATCATGAAATTTTATTAAAAAGGAGAGAGAGTTTTAAAAGACAGGATGGCAGCCTGCTATTTTTTCCTATAAAGTCATAAAGTTTAATTCAAAAATTTCCTGGAATTTATAGTGCCAGAGGCTAAGCTAAAAATAATTTTGCCTCATTAGATCTTGTAGTTTAACCTCTGAAGTGGAAGGTTTGTGACAGCTACATCAAGACTCCAGCTCACAAAAGCACCATTCAAAAAGGAGAAGAATGAAAAGGAACTGTTGCTATTAAATGACCCAGAGAGAATGGAGGAGACAAAGAAGACTATTTCTGTAGCTTTCTGGGACCAAGCAGAGGGTTGCTGAGCTGTTCCAGGTGGATCACTGCTGTCAGCTCCAAAGGTAGCATGTGCTAACCGAGCATGAAATTCTATCTGGGAGTAAGGCACTGGAAGTTAAACTTGACATTGACAGGAATCTAAGTGTGGGGTGGGGGTGGGGGGAGAAGCATAATGTTTGCTCAGTAACTCCAGTGAAGATTATTAGTAATTGTCTCCCTGTCTCCTTTCCCAAACACTGAACAAAACTTTTGTATTTTGTCCGTGGGATGGAGAAAAATAGTCACAAAAACTTAAACTCCAAGCTACTCTTGAAAATCTCAGACTAAGGGAGAGGGGTGGGGTTTATTCTTGAAATAAAAACTTCTAACCTTTAACACTGTTTTTCTTTGTCTTTCTTTAATTTCATGGTCGAACAAAGTTAAACACTTATTATAGTATCCCGGTCAGATTCTAATATTCTGTGTTATCTACTCAAACATATTTATCCCGTGCTACTAAAGGAAGAAGAAAAGAAGAAAACCAATGGATCAGTTGATTCAGTATAGTGAACATAGTCACTTTGAGTGATATGGAAGAAGGGAATTTGATATAATGGGAATTAAACCATACACAATTCTGGAAACTGGTGAAAAAGTCTATGGAAATTGCCTCTATGTCCAGTAGGAGACTAAAGATGCCACAAATTCACAGAAACAGTAATTGGCAAGGAAAAAAAAACAATTATGCATAAAATTAGGAAGAGTAGAGACAAACTGGAATTTTTGAAAACAAATTGAAATTAACACCTGTCTCTCAAAACCTTCTCTGCTGCTGCTGCTAAGTCGCTTCAGTTGTGTCCGACTCTGTGTGACCCCAGAGACAGCAGCTCACCAGGCTCCCCCGTCCCTGGGATTCTCCAAGCAAGAACACTGAAGTGGGTTGCCATTTCCTTCTCCACATCAATCTTAATGACGTAGGCAACTTGCAAAAGACACTGGTACCATTGAACCTGACCCAGGAGTCAGAAAAACTGAAGGAGAGATATGATTAAAGCTGAAGGAGGTGTGGGTCCACATACTGCCCCATACCAAGATGAACCAGCAGACTAATAAAGGTGTGTGTCATTTGCCACAGCTCCTGGCTGTACATCTCTGTTCACAGCAGAATGGCTGCTGCTTCACTTCTGCCTTCCAGATATCAAGCAAGTTTCTCTTGAACCCGATGCTAATAAAAAAAAAGGAAGAAAGAAAAATATACAAGCAAGGAAATTCTAGGATACACAGTTTAGCTTAGCTACATAGACACAATTCAAAAACCACTAGAGTCAAAATGTGTTCAATTACTGGTTTTCCAGTCACTGAACCAATTTTTGTTTCATCTACCTTTTTTGGTAAAACAGCCCTCTAGGAAAATATCTCACCCTTGAGAAAAAGGATGTGTCAAAAGTTTGATGAACTTTTCTAATACTCCTATGAAGTGACAGAAATCATATTCAAACTAAGATCAAGCATTTTATTTTGTCTTTGGGTAGTAATTAACCCTTGAATTTTCCTTTACTAACTTTAGATGGCTGCTGCTGCTGCTGTTGCTGCTGCTAAGTCGCTTCAGTCGTGTCTGACTCTGTGCAACCCCATAGACGACAGCCCATCAGGCTCCCCCGTCCCTGGGATTCTCCAGGCAAGAATACTGGAGTGGGTTTCCATTTCCCTCTCCAATGAATGAAAGTGAAAAGTCAAAGTGAAGTCGTTCAGTTGTGTCCGACTCTTAGTGACCTCATGGACTGCAACCTACCAGGCTCCTCTGTCCATGGGATATTCCAGGGAAGAGTACTGGAGAGGGGTGCCACTGTCTACAACTAAACACTTTTTACATTATGTATCAGTCAAGTTTCCAACTATGTGCCATGAGGATGGCATACTCATAATGGGTCATGTAAGATATATATATAAACTTTGAAAGATTTGTTGGCAGGGTTAGGAAAAGCAGTGAAAGCTAGTAAATTCTCCATCACTGGCAATAATAGGATGCCATTACAATCCCTAAGTTTGACGATGGAAGGATGAGAAGCAGTTACTCTATACAAGGGGGTAGCTGTGTGGTGAGGACCATCAAAAAGGAGCTGGAGCCTTTGGTAAAAGGAAACAGCCAACCTGTTTCTGGTGTTCAGAAAGTAGGGAACAAAGAGAATAAACACTCCAACTGTGATCTCTTTCAGCCTCTTATTTCTTGTGCTCTCTGCTTAGTGACCCCTGTTCACTCCACTCAACAGAAAACCAATGAGCTAAGGAGTCCTTCTGTGCAGTCAATAGGAGTCAGAATCCTGGGAGACAGAGCAGGATGAAAGGTGGAGATTGATCCATGAACACAAATGGAAAATATCTAGCATACACAAATTATTCCAGAGTTAAACATTAATAATATTTTAGGAAAATATCTTGTTTTTATCCAGACTTGTAAATATACACATAAATTTTTCAAGGTAATGCCTAAACTTTTCTTAATTACTATCTAACAAAATATTTCTATGCTTTTCATCATGGAATAGACTTCAAATTCTGGATATATAATGAACTGGTGAAAAGAACCAAAGTAAGACCACCACTTTACCAACTTGTGGGGGATGGTTGGGAAGGGATGGAGGGAGATTGATTGGCAGAGGTA
Organism: Capricornis sumatraensis; assembly: GCF_032405125.1. NCBI lineage: Eukaryota > Metazoa > Chordata > Mammalia > Artiodactyla > Bovidae > Capricornis > Capricornis sumatraensis. The sequence continues at coordinate 60,858,861 of NC_091084.1, read as the reverse complement.
CATTCCCTGGGCCATGAGTAGATCATCAAAGCGTTTGCTTCTTTAATAAAATATCAAAGGCTGCTGTATGCTGCAGGTATTTCTGAGACTAAAACTAAGGGGAACTGTAAGTACTTCACAGCAGAGAACAGGGCAGTAAATATTTTGTGAATCTTCTGGATTCTTCCTGGTAAAACTTTCCCATTCTTTTCCTAAGTATCCATTTTCAGGTTCTCTACAATGTAGAAAGTCCTTCCAGGGTCCCTTGGATTGCAAGGAGATCCAACCAGTCAATTCTAAAGGAAATCAATCCTGAATATTCATTTGAAGGACTGATGGTGAAGCTCAAGCTCCAATAATTTGGCCACCTGATGCAAAGAGCCAACTCATTAGAAAAGCCCCTGATGCTGGGAAAGATTGAGGGCAAGAGGAGAAGGGGATGACAGAGGATAAGATGGTTGGATGGCATCACTGACTTGATGGATATGAGTTTGAGCAAGCTCGAGAAGATGGCAAAGGACCAGGAAGCCTGGCGTGCTGCATCTCATGGGGTCTCAAAGAGTTGGTCATGACTGAGCAACTGAACACACACACACACACACACACACACACACACAATGTAGAAAGAGCTGGGAATTCAGGATTTCTTACCTTTTTTTTTTTCTTTGATGGGAGGAAAGATTTTTGGATGTATAATCAGGATTCCAATAGTACCTTCCCAATGCTTATGATAAGTAGACTTTACAGGTAGCAGGTGGAAGAAAAGAGAGCATCTGTCTTCTTACCATTAAAGCTGAGGTTGAGGCTCTAATCCTCCAATGAGTTGACTGCCAGGAAAAGAACAGGCTCCAGGTAAAGTTCAAGACAGTATTTATGTCAGATTTTAACACAACTACATAACATGAGGGCTTCCACTGTGGTGCTAGTGGTAAAGAACCTACCTGCCAATGCAGGAGACATAAGAGATATGGGTTCAGTCCCTGGGGCAGGAAGATCCCCTGGAGGAGGGCATGGCAACCCACTCCAGTATTCTTGCCTGGAGAATCCCATGGACAGAGGAGCCTGGCAGGGTAGAGTCCAGAGCTTCGTGAAGAGTCTGACATAACTGAAGTGACTTAACACACATGCGTGCATACAACACACAATTATGGCATATGGTTGGAAAGAGATGAAGAAACTGAAGCTTCTAGGACTGGAACCAGTGTTTCCTTTCTGTGCAACATTGAGGAAATTGCTGAACTCCTTAAAATTTCTGTTTTGTCATCTGTAAAGGATAGATAGCTTTCCCTGGTGGCTCAGACTGTAAATAATCCATCTGCCTATGCAGGACCTGTGGGTTTGATCCCTGGGTCAGGAAGATCTCCTGGAAAGGGAAATGACAACCCACTCCAGGACTTGCCTGGAAAATCCCTTTGACAGAGGAGCCTGGCGGGCTACGGTCCATGGGGATGTGAAAGAGTTGGACACAACTGAGCAACTAAACGACATCAACAACAAAAGATAGATATATTGATAGGTAGACAGATTATGGCTTCACCACTTTTCTGTGAGGAATAATTGAAATAACATCTATAAAACATATATCAGAGGGTAGGCAGTTAAAATGGGAGCTACTGAGGAATTATGGGAGGGTGGGAGTATGGCATTCATGGGCTGGACACTTTTTGCTGTCCAGAAATACAAAGAAAATCCTTATATTTCTTTTTTTTTCTTTCTTGCATCTTTATTTTTTTAATACATATATATATTTTTTTCTTCTACTGGTTTGAAAACTAGATACTAAGTTTTTGGTTTCATACTGATTCATTTAGGAATTATAATATGAATACTTCTCAGTGTTTAAAGTTAATCAAGTTATTTACCCTCTCCCTAATATACAAGGATGAATATGTGCCTACCTTTGGCCATGTGTTTAACTCTTTCTTGGCTCACTGTTCTGTGTCTAGAATCACTCTTGGTTAAAATACATTTTTAATAATTTCCATATAGTAGTTTGTGTCTACCATATGCAAAACATTTCTGCATGCCCCTTTTTAAAGGCAGTTTTTTATAATGTTTGTTATACATGACTGCCAGCTAGAAGAGGCAGCTACATTCCATGTATAACAACAGAATTTGTGCAGATGGTCCCTGACTTATCATGGCTTGACTTAACAATTTTCAACTTTATATTGGTGCAAAAGCAGCACACATGTGGTAGAAACCTTAGTTCGAATTCTGAGTTTTTATCTTTTCCTGAGCTAGCCATATGAGGTTCAGTACTCTCTTGTGATTCTGGGCAGGCAGAGCCCCCAGTCAACCATGTGATCAGGAAGGTAAGCAACTGAAAAAGTGACAGCCAATTTGTACCCATTCAAGCATTCTGTCTTTTACTTTCAGTACAGCTTTTGATGAGTTACATGAGATATTCAACACTTTATTATAAAATGGGCTTTGTGTTGGATGATTTTGCCCAGCTGTTAAGTTAACGTAAGTTGTTCTGAGCACATTTAAGGTAGGTTTAGGCTAAGCTATGATGTAGGTTAAGTGTATTAACTGTGTTTTTGACTTAGGATATTTTCAACTTATGATGGGTTTATTAAGACATTAACTCATTGTAAATTAAGGAAGATCTGTATGAACTTCTAGCTTAAACTGTTTAACACCAAAAATAGGCAGGATTTTTTTAGAGTAGTTGATCCAAATTCTGTTCTACCTGTTGTTTTAAAAAGTCTTCAGGGTTAGATGCAGGAAGCATAAGGGGCTTGTCCATGATAAATTCATGTGACTGTGACATATATATGTTTGTGCTCTTAGACCTTAGTAAATGTGTCTAAAACACTCAGGTTTAACAAGCATGTATAATTCTGAGACAGTGATTTAATTTCATTTAATTAACTGACAGAAAGGAATAAAAGCCCTCCTATTATAAAGTTAATGCCTACAGCTGGGGAAGAGAACCAACTCAATGAAATTATTAAATAACCGAAGACTAAATAAGTAGTTATAAATGGCCTGTACCTACAGTGCTATCTCTGGGAATCATTTTCTCAAGACACATCAGAGGATTTAGAGGGTATGAAAAATATGATTTAATTTTACTTCAGTGAAGAAGCAGTGAATGATGTAAAGTAAAATAAATAGAAACTATTTGATTGAGATAATGAAGTTAAGAATATCTTAAAAACTAAGATGTTAGGACCAAACTGGTGGTGGTGGTTTAGTCGCTAAGTCCTGTCCAACCCTTGCAGCCCCATGGACTGTAGCCTGCCAGGCTCCTTTGTCCACGGGATTCTCCAGGCAAGAATACTGGAGTGGATTGCCATTTTCTTCTCTAGTAGGACCAAACTAATGGTATATGAAAGGAAAAAAATGAATCTTACAGTCCAAGATAGTGAAGACAAATCAGAATCATAATTGATTAATCATAGTTCAGGAGTAAAAAAATGGAGTTGGGTGGCCATTGAGGACCTGGTCTCAGACATGTATGCCCCACTGAAAGCTTGAATTATACCTAACCTAAGAACTCCAGCTGTTTTTAAGAGCACGTCTGTTAGCTACAACCTTATATCTCACACCATGCAACCATATCAGACCCCAATCCACCCTTGTTTAACAAGCACTCTTATTTCTTGCCAGTTGCAATTATAACTCTTGATAAACAACTCTTGTAACTAACTGTGGCCTTGCATTTTTTACATTTATTATCTTCCTCCATTTTGTAATCTGATGGAACATGATTAAAGTGCTTCTTGAATCTGTGTCTTCCAGGCTGCAGTACTAACAAACCCTGAATAAACTCCTCTTTATTCCAAGCAGTTCTCTGTTCCTGAAATTTGTTTGACAGTAGACATTGAGGGGGAAGAAGGAAGAGAAGATTTATTCAAACCCTAATAGGAAAGACCAGAAGATTAGCATGAAAGACCAAAGGAGTATTACATGGGATTTTATATAACATGGCTACTAGAGTTGAAGATTTAATAATTGTGTCTTTCCTCAGGGAGCATACTCAAGAAAGTTACAGAATTAGGACATTAAGGAAAGTCACAACAAATTAGAAATACATTAACAGGGAGCTAATCAATCCATATTTAAAGTTGATGTTAGAACACTTCAGAATAGGGTAATCCAAGTCAGAGGGGTGAAAAATGAGAAGATTTGTTTGAACATAATCCATTTATTTCATTTATCCTACTTTGGGAGACTATACTTTTGAAAATCTAGAGGAGCATTTGAAAAACAAACATCTGATCCAGAAAGCCAATGGAAAGTGAAAAACAAATGGGCCCTGGACTCCCACCAACAGTGTGAGCTCTAGGTATGTTTGAAGAGGAATGGAGCCAAATGAACAAGCATATTAAACTGCCAAATTTTAAAGAAACAGGAGAATAGATGCTGCTCTTGCCAAAAGGGATGCAGTGGAACAAATGTTACTCAAGGCACATGACATCAAGAGCCACAGTAAACACAGGAGTGTCTTTGGAAGTGCATGCCAGATGTATGACTCTTCAGGAGGTGCCTATAATACAGATTTCAGGAGCAACTGAAGCTTTGATCCAAGAATCTGTGAAGAGTGATTCTCTAGCTGAAACAAATGGAGATGAGGCTAAGGTTCCCTAAAAAGAGCTAATTTCACAGCTCCAACAATCCCAAATTGAATGACCATGTTGATAGGAACTGTAGCAACCAAGCAAAAATCCTTGCTCACAGAGGAAGGAAGAAGCCAAGTGTGTTAGTCAGGATGAGCTAGACTGTACAGGGCCAACAAGTTAACCCCTGCAGCTCAGTGCCTAAAAATAAAAGGGCTTAGATTGTATAAACATGCAATGGAAAGGGCCCTGTCCTCCACATTGATATTCAGGAATTCTGGCTGATCTTGCTCATTGAACCAAGAGGGAGGAGCTGCTGGAGTTTGTCTCCGTAATTTTTTTTTTTTTTAAACTGCTTCAGCCTAGTAAAGACTTATATCACTTTTCATTGTCCATATTGTATTGACCAGATCTAGTCACATGACTCCCCTTAACTACAAGACAACTGGAAAGCGTTAATATCCATGTGCCCAGGAAGGAGACAGAAGTTTTGGTGAACACGACTTTGTTTGGCACACAGTGTTGCTCAGATCATGCCACATCCAGTGCAGCATGGGTGACCAGGATCAAAGAACTCAGAGGGAGATGAAAATTCTGTTTTGAATACGGTGGATGGGTAAAAAATCAGTAAATAATAATGGTGATAAAGACTGCCATCATTGCAAACCATCAAATACTTCTCTGAGAAAAGAGAAAGTATGACTAGGTAGATCCCCTCCCTCTCAACAACCATAAGGGTAAACACACTTACCAAAATCAGTTTCTTGGCTAATTTATTTTAACTGCACAGTTGATGGACTCCACATAACTACAATAAATGGCAGAGGTCACAGGGAGGTGAAAATCAAGTTTATTCTCTTCTCTCTTGTCTCCTTCACTCACTAAGGAATCACTCCTCTGGTCTTTCTGAACGTCAGGTATAGGGTTGCAAATATATATTTTTGCCTGGAGCTGGGGTTGGTTCATTTTTAAAATTGCATTGCTATGGGATTTGTGGCATGATTATTCAATGAACTCTTGATTCCTTAACAAATGAGACATATAAAAGGCTTTTAGATGTGCTAATTTGGTTTAGAGTTGTTACAAAAAAAAATAATAATAAATTTTCTTGTAGTACTCACCTTGGATTGCAGTTTCTGAAGAAATTAAATCTATCCAGGCATAAAGAACATTTTTTGACATGAATAAGTGAATGTTATATTTTTTGGACTTCAGTTTTGAAAAAATTGGAGGGCTATTTCTTGTTGTTTTTCAGCCACTAAATCATGTCTGACTCTTTGATCTCATGGACTGCAGCATGCCTGGTTCCTCTGTCCTCCCCTATCTCTTGGAGTTTCCTCAAATTTATGTCCATTGAGTTGATGATGCTATCTCACCATCTCATTCTATGCCATCCCCTTTGTCTGTTGCCTTCCATCTTTCCCAGCATCAGGGTCTTTACCAATGAGCTGGCTTTTCACATCAGGTGGCCAAAGTATTGGAGCATCAGCTTCAGCATCTGTCCTTCCAAAGAGTATTTAGGGTTGATTTCCTTGAGGACTGACTTTTGTTATCTTGCTGTCCAAGGGATTCTCGGAGCTTCCCATGTAACTCAGTCAGTAAAGAATCTGCCTGCAATGCAGGATACCTGGGTTTGATCTCTGGGTTGGGAAGATCCCCTGGAGAAGAAAGTGGCAACCCACACCAGTATTCTTCCCTGGAGAATCTCATGGATAGAGGAGCCTGACAGGCTACAGTCCATGGGATAGCAAGAGTTGGACACGACTTAGTGCTTAAACCACCATCAAGGGGACTCTCAAGAGTCTTCTCCAGCACCTCAATTGGAAAGCATCAGTTCTTTGACACTCAGCCTTCTTTATGGTCCAAATCTCACATTTGTACATGACCATCAGAAAAAAAACATAGCTTTGACTATATGGACCTTTGTCAGCAAAGGGATGTCTCTGCTTCTTTTTTATTTAATTAGTTTATTTTTTTATTGTAAGATAATTGCTTTACAGAATTTTGCTATTTTCTGTCTGTCCAGGTTTGTCATAGCTTTCCTTCCAAGGAGCGTCTTTTAATTTCATGGCTGCAGTCGCTGTCTATAGTGATTTTGGGGCCCAAGAAAAGAAAATCTGTCACTGCTTTTATATGTTCCCCTGCTATAGATGTCCATGTATAGAGTTGTCTCTTGGATTTTTGGAAAAACTGTTTTCTATGCTAAGCATGTTCTCTTGACAAAACCCTTTTAGCCTTTGCCCTCTTTCATCTTGTACTCCAAGGCCAAACTTGCTTGTTATTCCAAACTTGCTTTGGATATCTTTTGACTTTCTACTTTTGCATTTCAACCAATCCCCTATAATGAAAAAGGCATTCTTTTTGGTGTTAGTTGTAGAATGTGTTGTAGGTCTTCATCGAACTGCTAAGCTTCAGTTTCTTCGGCATCAGTGCTTGGGGCGTAAACTTGGATAACTGCAATGTTGAATGGTATGCCTTGGAAATGAACCAAGATCATTCTGTCATTTTTGAGGTTGCATCCAAGTACTGCATTTTGGACTCTTTTGCTGTCAATGTGGGCAACTCCATTTCTCCCAAGGGCTTCTTGCCCACAGTAATAGATATTAATATAATGTCATCTTAATTGAATTTGCCCATTCCTGTCCATTTTAGTTCACTAATTCCTAAGATATTGATGTTCAGTCTTGCCGTCTTCTGCTTGGCCACATTCCATTTACCTTGATTCACAGGGCTATCAGTCCAGGTTCTTACTCAATATTGTTCTTTATAGCCTTGGACTTTAGTTTCACCACCAGACACATCCACCACTGAGTGTCATTTCTGCTTTGGTCCAGTTGCTTCATTCTTTCTGGAGCTATTAGTAATTGCCCTCCGCTCTTCTCCAGTAGCATATGGGATACCATCCAACCTGGGGGGCTCATCTTCTGATGTCATATCTTTTTATCTTTTCATACTGTCATGAGGTTCTCCAAGAAATAATACTGGAGTGGTTTGCCATTTCCTTCTCCAGTGGACCATGTTTTGTTAGAACTCTTTACTATGACTCATTCACCTTGGGTTGCCCTGCACAGAGTGGTTCATAGCTTCATTTAAGTTATACAAGCCCCTTCATCATGACAAGTCTGTGATCCATGAAATAGGGGGGAGAGGTTTACTTCTCGTGCTGTGCTTGGTCGCTCAGTCATGTCTGACTCTTTCCGACCCCGTGGACTGTAGCCCACCAGGCTCCTCGGTCTATGGAGATTCTCCAGGCCAGAATACTGGAGTGGGTAGCCTTTCCCTTCTCCAGGCGATCTTCCCAACCCAGGGATGGAACCCAGGTCTCCCCCATTGCAGGCAGATTCTTTATCAACTGAGTCACAAGGGGACAACCTAATTTCTCCATTATAAAAATAAAATATAAATTTTTAATTATCAAGTAATCCCTGTGGTGATTTTGGAAGGATGCAAATATCTTGCCCACATCAATTTTTGCCTCCTTTTAGCATCCATTGATTATCTTTACCTGACACAGTTATTCTATTTAATGTCCAAATGGTATTTTAAAATAATCTATTATACATTATTTCCTACCTGTCATACTTCTGTTAGAAAAAGTTTTCAATTGTTAATGAAGTATATTTCTTCATAAAAAGGCAGAAAAATAATTCATTTTTAATTGTTTTCCTTTTTTTTAGAGAGGTTACTATAACAGTTACCTTTGTTGATGGCAAATACTTTTTTACTGTCCTTTTTTCTTTCTTGATTACTTTTTATTTCACTTTATTTTATTCATCTCATTATTACTCTGTTGTATAAACAATTTCTTTTTTGTTATTAGTGTGTCTTTATAATGCTCATTTTTAATTTATTTTGTTTTTGTTGGATGCTTATTTTTATTTTCTTATTTTTATGGATGTAATTATTTTAGGCTGTGCAATTTCATCTCAGTAGTTCTTCTTCTATAGTCTGTGTATTATAGCATAAATTATTCACATTAAAGTTATTTTCCAAAATTTTAGAAACTCTGATTTTTTTAGTTTAATTATTATATTGTATTGGGGTGTAATAGATTCACAATGTTGTATTAGTTTCAAGGGTACAGCAAAGTGGTTCAGTTATATATAGGTCCATTCCTTTTCAGGTTATTTCCCCTTATAGATTATTACAGAATATTGAGTAAAGTTCTCTGTGCTATATGATAGCAATCTTTGTTGATTATTGTATATACATAGTAGTGTGTATATATACATACTCCTTTGTGTAACTTTGTGTTGCTCCCAAAATACGAGTTTGGGTGTGACATAAATTAATTTCCAAATGAAAGAGCTTGATTTTGACTTCTGTTTGTTTTGCCATTATTTTCTAGTTTTATTGCGTTGCTATCAGAGAACTTTTGGCATTTTTTTTTCTTTATAAAATTCATTGATATTTTCTTTGTGCTATTAAGTGACTAATACAGTAATCCATTAAATTTTACAGATAGTATCATAGAACTTTGTAAACAGATATGTTTTCTTTTTATTGAGTGTTCGTATTTTGATGAATATCCACTTTAGAGCCTCCTTATTGATTATGTTATTAAGTTCTCTATTACCTTTTTTGTTTGCTCGTTGACTGACTTGAACCATAAAGATCTGTTAAAAATCACCTTAGATTAGTGTAGTTTTAGTTTTCCTTTCATGTCCTGTAATTTGTCCTACATGGAGTTCACTAATAAATGGTATTTAGTGCATAGATATGCATAACTCTTTCATCAAAAATTTTATTGTGAATTGTAATTCTGAATATTAGAAGGTAGATGTTTGAGCTTGTTTTTTTTATGCCTTTTGGTTTGAAATCTACCTTTTTAAATATCAAAATAGTATCTCTCCATTTGGTTTTATTATTCAGTAGGCATTGCTCAACTACTTAATTTCATAATTTGAATGATTTTATTTTACTTTAGACTCATGTACAGTTAGGTTTGAGCTTTGTTTTATGAGCCAATTGGAAACTCATTTTCTAATCTATATGATAGCATCATTTTGAGGCTTTCTCTCACCTTTTTCATATGCTTAGTATATATTGTGTGGCAGTTACCCTGTTTCTTTATCAATGTGATATGCTTCATACTAATTTTGTCAACGTTTTTATTTTTTAGCATTAGGAATTTTGATATTTTTCCAGTTATTATTTTACATCAATAATTTTATAATATCTCTTCATTCCCATTTATCTTAATTCAACTTCTACTACTTGAGTTTGACAACTTTCAATTATATCATTAGATTGTTGGACACGACTGAGTGACTTCACTTCACTCATTATTGGACTGTCACCTTTTTCTCTGGAAAGTTCCAACTCATATTCTCTTTTCCCTTCACTGCCTCCTTTCTCCAACCATTTTTAGCAGTGTTATTTCTAATTTGTCAGAACATGTAGATTCATATTAATATATTCCCCTTCTGCTGCTATCCTCACTTTGTTTTTGATCTTATTTTACAAATATATTCAGTTCTTAAAATTTTTGCTCATTTTCCTAAAAACCTATTGGTTGAGTGGAGCTTATTTTTGGTAGATTTCATAGGAAGGGCTTGTGGGTATGATTTTCCACAAATTTCCTACATTTGTGCATGTTTGCTGCTGCTAAGTTGCTTCAGTGGTGCATGTTTAGATCAGTTTTATTATAGCCTTAATACTTGAAGAATACTTAATATTGGGCTGAATATAACACAGTTGTCACATAATCTCTCTCCGTTGGGTTCTAAACAGTGGTGATTCACTATTGTCTTGCGCTCCATTGATGTTGAAAAGTCTGATGGCAACCTGAATTTTTGGTTTTTTATTTGCCCCCAAACTTTATGATATATATAGTATAACTTAAAAATGTACATTGTGTTGACTCGATACACATAAATTGCAATATGATTACCATGGAGTGTTATCTAACACCTACATCACATCACATCATTGCATTTTCTTTTTTATAATGAGAACATTTTCTACTCTCTTACCAGGTTTCAGGTACATAATACAGTACTGTTATCTGTAATCACACTGTTGTGCATTAGATCTCCAGAAGTTATTCACCTTCTAACCGGAACTTTGTACTCTGACTAAGATCTCCCCATTTCTCCCACTCCTCAGCCTCTGGCCACCTCCATGCTACTCTATGTTTTCACAAGGTCAGATTTTTCACACTCCACATATAAATGATATCATGCTTCATGTGTCTTTCCTTGCCTAACATTTCATTTAGTTTAATGTTTTCAAAGACTGCCTGTGTTGTCACAAATGTCACAAATGTCCACTTATGTCCATTGTTTTGGAGTAATGCTGCAATAAATACGGGGGTGTAGATATCTTCTTCATATCCTGTTTTCATTTCCTTTGGATATATGCCCAGAAATTAAATTGCTGGATCACAATATGGTTCAATTTTTAATTGTTTTGAAGAACCTCAATAATTTTATCCATGGTGGATATATCAATTTATAGTCCCAATAGTGCAGAAGATATTTTTACTCTACATCCTTGCCAATGCTTGTTTTCTCTCTGATGATAGCCATTCTGATACATATGAGGTGACATTTCATTGTGATTTTGACTTGTATTTGCATTTAATATTAGCATAACAAATATATGACTTTCTCATTCTGTAGGTCACTTTTTCATTTTGTTGATGACTTCCTTTGCTGAGCAGAGGCTTTTAGTTTCATATAGTTGCACTTATTTATTTTTTGCTTTGTTGCTTGTGTTTCTGATGTCATATGTCTGTTTTTATGCTGGGACCATACTGCTTTGATTGCTATTGCTTTGCAGCATAGTTTGAGATTTGTTGAAATTTTGATAGGGATTGCATTCAGTCTATAGATGGCATTGGAAAGTGTGGACATTTTAACAATTACTCATTTTCTGACCCTTGAAAATGGGATATCTTTACATTTGTTTGTGTCTTCTTCAATTTATTTTATTAGAGCCTTTAGTGTTTTAATTCTTTGGTTAGATTTACCTCTAAGTATTTTACTGTTTTTTATGCTATTGTGAATGAGATTATTTTCATTTCTTTTTCAGATATTTCATTGTTAGTGTATAGAAATGCAATTGACTTCTGTATATTGACTTCCTATCCAGCAATTTTATTGAATTTGTTGATTGAGTCTAACAGGATTCTATAGGATTTTTTCTATATACGATCATATTAACTACAAATACAGATGATTTTACTTCTTCCTTTCAGATTTGGATGCCTTTTATTAATTTATTTTGCCTGATTGCTCTAGCTAGGACTTCTAGTACTATGTTAAAAAAAGGAGTGGTGAGAGTGGGTACCCTTTACCTGTCCTGATTGTAGAGAAAAAGCTTTCAGTCTTTCACTATTGAGTATGATATTAGCTCTGGGCTTGTCACAAAAGTAGTAGCAATGGGTGTCGTGACAAAAGGGGTAATGTTTTACATAAATTTGGGAGAGCAAGTTGACAAGATTTGCTGATATACTTTGATATCAAGTGTACAAGAAAGGAAAAACAAAAAGACAAGACAAACTTCAATTATTTTGGCTATGCCAGTGGACGAATGAGGTTGCCATTTACTGAGCTAGGGAAGTATGGAATAGAGGAAATTCATATTCAGAAAGTAGTTTTTGTTGTTATTAGGTTTTAACATCCACCTTCACATGTCAGATACACAGGTGGATATAAATCCTGAGATTAAGGAGAAAGATCAGGAATAGAGATAGAAAGTTGATAGTTTTCTTGGCTAGACAATAGAAGTGAAGTGAATATTATTTATTATCTCACTTAAAAATTACAGAAGTAGGATAATACTATTTTTACTTTTTCAAAAGTTGAGGCAAAACTCATTTTGGAGAATACTCTTTAAGAGAAAGAATTGTTCCATTTGGTGTTGTGTCCCCACCTCAGATGGTAAAGAACCCACCTGCAATGATGGAGACCCAGGTTAATTCCTGGGTCAGGAAGATCCCTTGGAGAAGGGAATGGCTACCCACTCCAGTGTTCTTGCCTGGAGAATTCCACAGAAAGAGGAGTCTGGCAAATTACATTCAATGGGATCACAAAGAGTCAGACACAACTGAGCAACTAATGCTTGGGCTTCCCTGGTGACTCAGACAGTAAAGGATCTGCCCACAATGCAGGAGACCCAGGTTTGATCCCTAAGTTGGGAGAATTCCTGGAGAATGGAAAGACTACTCACTCCAGTATTCTTGCCTGGAGAATTCCATGGGCAGAGGATCCTTGTAGGCTACAGTCCATGGGTTCACAGAGAGTTGTGCATGGCTGAGTGACTAACACTTTCACTTTGTCCACCTCCTAAATATTGAAATTTTTGTTAAATATAGCTTGAAATAATGCATACATAAAAGAATTTTGACTCTACTGACTTTTTAATGTCAGTAGTTTTTGTTTTTTACATATACGTATATCGATTCTTTTTCATTTTCCCATTTTGCTTATTGCAGAATATTGAGCAGAGTTCCCTGTGCTATATAGTAGATCCTTATTAACCATCTATTTTATATATTTCAGTATGCATGGGTCAATCCCAATCTTTCAAAAACTAAAAAAAAAAAAAATCTAACATTCAGGTGTCAGGAAAGATGCAAAATGAGTCATAAACAGATTCTGATTTTAAGAGGTCTATATAATTTCCTTGTTTACATGGCATGAAGCTCATTCCCTGGCTGCATGATGAGATGATTAATTTGTTAATTAGGCAGAAACCGAGGCTACTCTTTTACCACATATGCAGGGGTTTATGTTTCTCCATATTTTCAGTCATGGATCAGAGATTCAATTCTATGAATCTTAGTTTAACAGTTAAACACAACAAAATGATTGAAGTAAATGAGGTAATTCACTAAAATCATGTCAAAGTAGTGTGCATTTATAACAGCTCATGTATCCCAAGGCTCTCTTTCTTTGTAGTCACTTTCAAATGATCTCCATCTTACCGCTACATTCTTTGTACCATCATAGCAACCCATATCCATTATTTCTTTATGGTTAAGAGGATAGATTCTGAATCAAACCACTTAGTTTCAGATTCTTAGCCCAATTAAACATTAGTTTGTTCATATGTGATATGAATATAGTTATAATAGTTAACTAATGATGTTGGTGAGAACATAACTGAGAAAAAAACATGAAAAATGTAAAACATAGTGTCACATGTATGATAACCAGGATATATCTGAATAATTATTACAAAATGTCCAATTTTTTCTTTAAAAATTACAATTTAATTTTACCTACACACTTATTTTCCCTTTTTTCCTATTTCAGATTATTTACTGTATTAATAGTACATTAAGAATACACCAATTAGGGATATAGGTTTCAAACAATTTAGTAATTTATGTCACAATGGAATTTATAGGAAGGATATCAGAGAGCTCAGAGAATTGACAGAAATGTTAGTGAACCAGAGGTGGAAAATGGACATAAATTAAGAGAAGTCTGTCAAAACAAGGTCACAAAAAGAGTTGTATTAAGAATGCCATCACTGGACACTCATTACTACATAACTGCATCCTTATGTAATTTCACCATAATTCAAAGTCCTCAAATTTATATATATCATACTTCTGTGTTCTCTTATTGGCTGATATTGGAATCACCTGGATGGAGGTTGTGTTAAAAATATATATGTTTAGGTCTCATTCTCAGAGCTTTTAATTTCATTGGTATAAATTGAAGGCTGGATAATGGGATTTTTTTTTCTTTTTTTTGCATTTTTAAGTTTCTATTGAAATACTGTATGATGACAAGTAAACTTGATGTAGAGTTTTTTTAAGTTTCGCATATGTGTTAATTATCATAGCATTTTTACAGCTCCCTAGATTAATCTAATATGCGGCAAAATTTGGTATTTACCATTTTGGATGGTAGAAAAGAAGAAAGAGTTGAGATTCTCAAATGACTCCGACATGTATTGTATGTTAATTGCTTGACTCATTAATAAAATACTATTTTTCAAAATAATTAGTATTCCTTTTAGAAAGTTAAAAAACAAAGATGAGCATCTTATAAGAATTATCCATAATCTCCTGTTAAATGATCATTTCTGTAAATATTTTCACATTTTTCTGCAGATATTCCACTTTGACTGTGTGATATGTGATGTGTGTCTATGGGGCAGGTAATCTCAAATTCTCATATGTAATTTGGTTCATAATATCAATAGTTGAAGTTTCATGGTTGCTGTCTCTTCAGAACAGAATTTTTCCTTGTTGAGTTGTGTCTTCTAAAGAGAAGGCCTCCAAAGGTTAAGGATTAATTCAGCTAATGAACTGTGAATATTGGTAAATTGACACTTCAACGGACAATGACATTCAGTGATGCTCTAACACCTGCTATCTTAGTGAAGTAATATTTGCGTGTGTTGTTACATCAGAAGCCACAGATTTTCATTCACCTCTTTCCTAATTCCTTTACCTCCATTTTAGACTCTTTCTGCTTACATGCATTTTCCTTTTTTTGACAAATGACAAATGAAGAAGCATTTGAAAATGTGTGCTTTATTGGATTAGTTTAATGGGCTTTTTCTAAATGTAAGAAACATAAACATACTTTATAGCTCAAACTATTTTGCTATAACAGCAGCTGCTGCTGCTGCTGTTAAGTCGCTTCAGTTGTGTCCAACTCTGTGCGACACCATAGACAGCAGCCCACCAGGCTCCGCCACCCCTGGGATTCTCCAGGCAAGAACACTGGAGTGGGTTGCCATTTCCTTCTCCAATGCCTGAAAGTGAAAAGTGAAAGTGAAATCGCTCAGTCATGTTCAACTCTTTGTGACCCCATGGACTGCAGCCTACCAGGTTCCTCCGTCCATGGGATTTTCCAGGCAAAAGTACTAGAGTGGGCTGCCATCGCCTTCTCCGTAAACTACTTTATAGTTTATTAAAAATAAATCGTAATTTGTAAAAAGTTGTTTACATAAAAGGTCCTATCTAAAATGATGCTTATCACCCTTCTTCAAAGCATAACCAAGATATCAAAATCATGATCAGTATTCTGCTGATTTAGATTTTCCATATTTGTATGGTTTCACTGTACTAGTTGGCCTTCCCTGGTGGCTCAGATGGTAGAGAATCTGCCTGCAGTTCAGGAGACCTGGGTTCAATCCCTGGACTGGGAAGATTCCCTGGAGAAGGAAATGGCAACCCACTCCAGTATTCTTGCCTGGAGAATCTCATGGACGGAGGAGCCTGGTGGGCTACATACAATCCACTCAGACACGACTAAGCGACTAACACTCTGACTGTACTAGTTGGGGTTAAGAACCTTACTGCTAACGCAGGAGACATAAAAGACCCAGGCTCGATCCCTGGGTTGGGAAGATACCCTGGGGGACAGCATGGCAACCCACTCCAATATTCTTGCCTGGAAAATTCCATGGATAGAGGTGCCTGATTACAGTCCATAGAGTCGCAAAGAATTGGACACAACTGAAGTGACTTAACATATATGCACACCTTGTGTTAGTCTCTGTGTTCTGTCTATAGCCCTAATCCTCAGAGTTTTTGCTCTTCAGATACTTGTCAATAAAGTCCCTGTGCTCTATTAAACTTTTGAATAGTATATGCAGTAGCTTCATATCTAATGAAGAAAGATACACAAATGGTATTTGTAGAGAGGAGAAGGTATATTTGAAATATTAGTTACCAAAGCAAATGCAGGTACTTAATGTTTAAGCCAGGGTTGAAACATGACTCGTAGAAAGAAGCTATTTAGCAGAGGCACAATGCAGACCACTTCTTGCAAGCTCTCATTTGCTAAATAAGAAAATTAAAAGTCAACAAGATAGGCTAAACATCTCTTATTACATATATTTGTTAAAAATAAAGCAGCAAACTCAGTTTCCTTATTCTCAATTTAGTAGTATTTCCACTATGCTGCAGTGGCAACTCGAATCATCATTAATTTGTATTCTATTCTATTTGCACCATTGGAAAATGTGGGCTATAAAACCAGTTGCAACCATTAATTTAACTGCAAACCATTTATTTGAAATTCTACCAAAGATGGAAGAGGGAGAGGAGATGAAGGTATGTTAAGGTGATGTATTATATTGATGAGCAAGAAATAAATCATCTGTTCTTGTTCATTTTACCTGAGATACCTCAGTAGCTAATGATTTGATGGCCAAAGTATTGCAATGTCTTCAGTACCAGGTGAAAGTCACAAGTATGAATAGTAGAATGGTGACAAAGAAGCATTTTTAGGAAACATATCCACTAGAAGGAGATTCTGCAGCATGGTACCTTGTGGAGACTGACCTAAAGTCATATTTAGGATAGTACTTAGTGGGTTCTAGGTTAGTCCATGTAATCAATTTAAAGATAATTCATGAATTTATAGACATCAAAGCTACTGAAAATTAACAGATGCTCTCAATTCTCAAAATGTAAATTCAATTTGCTTCAACTTCATTGTTGTTAGTGGCTCAGTCGGTTCCAACTCTTTGTGACCCCATGGACTGCATCACACACCAGGCTTCCCTGTCCTTCACTGTCTCCTGGAGTTTGCTCAGACTCATGTTCATTGAGTTGATGATGCCATCCAACCATCTCAACTTTATTTAAATTTAATTTCCTCCAAAATGTTATAATAAAGTTGTGATCATTTGAATTAATTTTTAAAGCCAAAAATCCCAAACTTTCTTTCTGTTCATTAAACCACAACTTTTCTTTAAATAAATGCTATGGTTATAAACCTATATTGTCATATTCATTATGGTTGGATAGAAAATATGAGCTAACTAATGGAAAAACATCTATTTCTGCTTTCTTGACTACGCCAAAGCCTTTGACGGTGTGGATCACAATAAACTGTGGAAAATTCTGAAAGAGATGGGAATACCAGACCACCTGACCTACCTCTTGAGAAATCTGTATGCAGGTCAGGAAGCAACAGTTAGAACTGGACATGGAAGAACAGACTGGTTCCAAATAGGGAAAGGAGTACATCAAGGCTGTATATTGTCACCCTGCTTATTTAACTTATATGCAGAGTACATCATGAGAAACGTGGGGCTGGAAGAAACACAAGCTGGAATCAATTTTTCTGGGAGAAATATCAATAACCTCAGATGTGCAGATGACACCACCCTTATGGCAGAAAGAGAAGAGGAACTAAAAAGCCTCTTGATGAAAGTGAAAGAGGAGAGTGAAAAAGTTGGCTTAAAGCTCAACATTCAGAAAATGAAGATCATGGCATCCGGTCCCATCACTCCATGGGAAATATAGATGGGGAAACAGTGGAAACAGTGTCAGACTTTATTTTTGGGGGCTCCAAAATCACTGCAGATGGTGACTGCAGCCATGAAATTAAAAGACACTTACTCCTTGGAAGAAAAGTTATGACCAATCTAGATAGTATATTCAAGAGCAGAGACATTACTTTGCCGACTAAGGTCCATCTAGTCAAGGCTATGGTTTTTTCCTGTGGTCATGTATGGATGTGAGAGTTGGACTGTGAAGAAGGCTGAGCACCAAAGAATTGATGCCTTTGAACAGTGGTGTTGGAGAAGTCTCTTGAGAGTCCCTTGGACTGCAAGGAGATCCAATCAGTCCATCCTAAAGGAGATCAGTCCTGGGATTTCTTTGGAAGGAATGATGCTAAAGCTGAAGCTCCAGTACTTTGGCCACCTCATGTGAAGAGTTGACTCATTAGAAAAGACTCTGATGCTGGGAGGGATTGGGGGCAGGAGGAGAAGGGGACAACCGAGGATGAGATGGCTGGATGGCATCACTGACTTGATGGACGTGAGTCTGAGTGAACTCCGGGAGTTGGTGATGGACAGGGAGGCCTGGCGTGCTGCCATTCATGGGGTCGCAAAGAGTCAGACACGACTGAGTGACTGAACTGAACTGAATGGTCCATTGCAGCTTGAATAAATTAAAACATTCAGTCCTGAGAATCATAAAAGAGAAACAAAAAGTGAAAATTATCACCCGAGGGAAAAAAGAAATGTGTTGAATCCTATTTTATATGATGCTGAGACATCTGGATACAAAGTACTAACTCTGGTTGAACAGCTGGATCCTGGACCTCTTCTGTGCCAAACATCTGTATGATTAAGGGAACTGAATACTTTCCAAGCATGTGGATGTTTTGGCATCTGATGACAGAAATAGTGTCTTCTGGAAGTACGGCATTGCAGCTTCCCTTTTTCCTTCTTCTAATATTACCACAGACCCAAGAGATGAACATTGTGAGCCAAAAGTGTCCTATTTGGCGGTCATGCCATGTCCCTCAGCTGGGGTATGACTGTTTTCAAGATGTGATCAACATCTGCTCTAAAGCCAGTCTATACCCAGGGGGCATCCTCTGGGGATTGTCTTTGTGCTTTAATTCAGGCGAACCTGTTTTCTCCTTTGATGCATGACTAAAATGAAGAAACAGGGTGGGATGGAAGAAATTAGAAGACTGGATTGACATATACATGCTATTAATACTGTGTATAAAATAGATAATTGCTGAGAATATACTGTATATCACAGGTAGCTCTGCTTAAGGCACTGTGGTATCCTAAATGGGAGGGAAATCCAAGAGGGAGGGAATATATGAATGTGTATGACTGATTAATTGTGCCATGCTGTAGAAGCTAACACAACATTGTATGGCAAATATACTGCAATAAAAATTAATTGATAAAAATATATATAAATAAAATAAAATGAAACTAAGTAGTAGTAAGCAACTTGCACAAGTTCACATAGTAGTGTGGAACCGAGGCTTAGTCTCAAGTCTACCATTTCATTTCTCAGCAGTTCATCTTCATTGAAAACAAACTTTCAGCATTATATATTTATATGGTGATTTTAAATTTGTAATGTATTTTCTCATCCATTTTTTATTTCTTGGCATAATTCACCACCACTATAGTCATTCATGTTAACATTAAATATTTATTTATTTCCATAGTGTGCTTTTGAAAAAGCCCCAAATTTTTGACATTGGAATATAAACATTCAAATAGAAATGGTTTGTGTGTATATTTAGATGACATAAAAGCATTAAAAAAAATTTGCTAATTGTTAATTCCTAGGAGTTAACACTTGCTTCTCTGGAAATTTCATTAAAGGTAGATGTGAATTTCTAGCATTAGGCGCAGATTCAAAACAATGTACATGTTGATTAAATGACTTTTAAAACCTTTTCTGTTAATTAAAAAGCACATATTTATCTTCAATTCAGAGTCATTGACAATCTTTGCAACATTTTATTTTGGCTTGAATGTTAAAGAATATCAAATGGCATATGACAATTTGGGGTATTAATTTTGCATATCATGGGCTTCTGTTTACTGTAATTTATGAAAACTAGGCTTGCATGTGGAAAGCACAATTATTTACTTATGTATTTATTGAAGTATAGTTGATTTGCAATGTTGTGTTTTTTTCTAGTGTATAGCACTGTGATTCAGTGATATGTGTATTTGTGTGTTCTTTTTCAGATTCTTTTCCCTTATAGGTTACTACAAGATGTTCACTGTAGTTCTCTGTCCTATACAGTAGGACCTTGTTTATCTGTTGTATAAACAATAGTTTGTGTCTGCTAATCCTAAACTCCTAACTTATCCCTCTACCACTCCTTCTTGTCTGTTATCTGTAAGTTAATTTTTCATGTCTCTGAGTCTGTTTTATAAATAAGTTCATTTGTATTATCTTTTTAGATTCAAAAAAATAAGTGATATCATATGATATATGTCTTTCTCTGATCTACTTCACTTGGTATGATAGATAATATGTAGGCCCATCCATCTTGCTGTAAATGGCATTATTTCATTCTTTTTTATGAGTTAGTAATTTTCCATTGAATCAGTTTAGTTCAGTCGCTCAGTTATGTATGACTCTTTGTGACCCCATGGACTGCAGAATGCTAGTCTTCCCTGTCCATCACCAACTCTCAGAGTTTGCTCAAACTTAGGTCCTTTGAGTCAGTGATGCCATCCAACCATCTCATACTCTGTCATCCCCTTCTCTCACCTTCAATCTTTCCCAGCATCAGGGTCTTTTCCAATGAGTCAGTTCTTTGCATCACGTGGCCGAAGTATTGGAATTTCAGCTACAGCATCAGTCCTTCCAATGAACATTCAGGACTGATTTCCTTTTGGATAGACTGATTTGATCTCCTTGCAGTCCAAGGGACTCTCAAGAGTCTTCTCCAACACCACAATTCAAAAGCATCAATTCTTTGGCACTTAGCTTTCTTAATGGTCCGACTCTCACATCCATATATGATTACTGGGAAAACCATAGCTTTGTCTAGATGGACCTTTGTTGGCAAAGTAATGTCTCTGCTTTTTAACAGGTTGGTCATAGCTTTTCTTCCAAGGAGCAAGCGTCTTTTAATTTCATGGCTGCAGTCACCATCTACGGTGATTGTGGAGCCCCCCAAAATAAAGCCTCTCACTGTTTCCACTGTTTTCCCATCTATTTGCCATGAAGTGATGGGGCCGGATGCCAATGATCTTAGTTTTCTGAATGTTGAGCTTTAAGCCAGCTTTTTCACTCTCCTCTTTTGCTTTCATCAAGAGGCTCTTTAGTTCCTCTTTGTTTCTGCCATAAGGGTGGTGTCATCTGCATATCTGAGGTTATTGATATTTCTCCTGGCAATCTTGATTCCAGCTTGTGCTTCATCCAGCTGAGCATTTTGCATGATGTAGTCTGCATATAAGTTAAATAAGCAGGGTGACAATATACAACCTTGACATACTCCTTTCCTGAACATTGAGGTTCATGTATTATTTTGAATTAGTATTTCCTCTTTTCTGGATATATGCCCATGACTGGGATTGCTGAATCATACAGTAGTTCTATTTTTAATTTTTTGAGGAATCTGCACACTATTCTCCATAGTGACTGCACAGATTTTCATTTCTATCAACAGTGTGGAAGGGTTCATTTTTCTTCACACTCTTTCTAGCATTTTTTATTTGTAGACTTTTTGATGATGGTCATTCTGACCAGTGTAGTTTTGATTTACATTTCTCTAATAATTAGCAAAATTGGGCCTTTTCCCATGTAATTTCATTCTCGTGCTCAGTCACATCTGATTCTTTGCGACCCCATGAACTGAAACCCGCCAGGCTCCTCTGTCCATGGGATTTTTCAGGCAAGAATACTGGAATGGGTTGCCATTTCCTCCTCCAAGGAATCTTCCTGATCCAATGATTGAACTTATGTCTCCCGAGTCTCCTGCTATGGCAGGCAAATTCTTTACCATTAGTGCCACCTGGGAAGCCACTCTTTTCATATGGAAACCATAACTTTTAAGTTCATCAGTAATTAATCTAAAAATATTTATTAACCTATCATACACCTAAGACATTAGAATAGGCTCTACTTAATTTGTCACACGCACAGGAGAGCCAAGCAAACAAATAATCATGAGGAATGCCCTTACATGTGTAGAGAAATTAGACATAAATATATGAAACAGGAGCAAATATTATCTAGTCAATAAGGAAGATGTTTTAGTGCTATAGACATTTAGAGATATGTAGTGAGCCAGGGCAATCGAAAAAGAAAGAACAAGAACAATAAAAAGAAAAACAAGAGAATTTTGTACATATGCACATCATTAGTAGAAACAGTTTTGCATCCAGAACAGTAGTTGCAATGAGTCTAGGAAATTTGGTTTATAGTCTTACAGCCTCTACATTAAAAGAAACCATGGAATAGATATTGAATGAGCCAATTCTTAGCATCCATCCCAGGGTTCTAATATAATTTGTAGTTATTTCAGTTGGGGCTTGAATGCCAGATTATATATATGTATTAACTATATTAGTTAAAAACTAATACTGATATTTATAAATCTATATAATAGTTATATTTATTATATAATATATGAATAATATATAAGTATATATAAACTAAATATATATATCATATAGTAAATATAAGTATTATATATATTTATAGTATTAGGTGGTTTTTTGATGTTCAAAATCTTTATTGGTACAGCTAGAATACAATGTCACAGATCCATTAGTGTTTTCTATTTTTGTTCCTATTTTTTCCACTCTTTTTACCTTTAGTGATTTTAAAGGAATATTATATGTGATCCCATTTTCTCTTTAAGTATATTGGATATAATACACAGTTCAGCCACTCAGTCATGTTCGACTCTCTGAGACCCCAAGAACTGCAGCACGCCAGGCTTCCCTGTCCATCACCAATTCCCAGAGCTTGCTCAAACTCATATCCATTGACTTGGTGATGTCATCCAACCATCCCATACTCTGTCATCCCCTTCTCCTCCTGCCCTCACTCTGCCACCATTAGGGTCTTTTCCAAGGAATCATTTCTCCTCATCTGGTGGCCAAAGCATTGGAGCCTCAGCTTCAGTATCAGTCCTTCCAATGACTATTCTGGACTGATTTCCTTTAGGATTGACTGATCTGATCTCCCTGCTGTTCAAGGGGTTCTCAAGAGTCTTCTCCAAAGTCTTCTCCAACACCACAATTCAAAAGCATGAATACATACACAGATATTATATATACATCAGTCAGTTCAGTTCAGTTCAGTCACTCAGTCGTGTCCGATTCTTTGCGACCCCATGAATGGCTGCATGCCAGGCCTCCCTGTTTATCACCATCTCCCGGAGTTCACTCAGACTCACGTCCATCGAGTCCGTGATGCCATCCAGCCATCTCATCCTGGGTCATCCCCGTCTCCTCCTGCCCCCAATCTCTCCCAGCATCAGAGTCTTTTCCAATGAGTCAACTCTTCACATGAGGTGGCCAAAGTTCTGGAGTTTCAGCTTTAGCATCATTCCTTCCAAAGAAATCCCAGGGCTGATCTCCTTCAGAATGGACTGGGTGGATCTCCTCGCAGTCCAAGGGACTCTCAAGAGTCTTCTCCAACACCACAGTTCAAATGCATCAATTCTTTGGCGTTCAGCCTTCTTCACAGTCCAACTCTCACATCCATACATGACCACAGGAAAAACCATAGCCTTGACTAGATGGACCTTAGTTGGCAAAGTAATGTCTCTGCTCTTGAATATGCTATCTAGATTGGTCATAACTTTTCTTTCAAGGAGTAAGCGTCTTTCAATTTCATGGCTGCAGTCACCATCTGCAGTGATTTTGGGGCTCCCAAAAATAAAGTCTGACACTGTTTCCACTGTTTCCCCATCTATTTCCCATGACGTGTTGGGACCGGATGCCATGATCTTCGTTTTCTGAATGTTGAGCTTTAGGCCAACTTTTTCACTCTCCTCTTTCACTTTCATCAAGAGGCTTTTTAGCTCCTCTTCACTTTCTGCCATAAGGGTGGTGTCATCTGCATAGCTGAGGTTATTGATATTTCTCTCGGCAATCTTGATTCCAGCTTGTGTTTCTTTCAGTCCAGCGTTTCTCATGATGTACTCTGCATATAAGTTAAATAAGCAGGGTGACAATATATACAGCTTTAACATACTCCTTTTCCAATTTGAAACCAATCTGTTGTTCCATGTCCAGTTCTCATATATATATATGCATATATATGTGTGTGCACACGTATATTGTGTGTGTGTATATAACGTGTGTATACATGTTATTTACTTTTCAAATAGTTTCCCTTGAGTCTGAAAATACACATTTATAGTCAATCATAGTCTACCTTCAACTAACACTACTACCTCAGGAGCAGAGTACCTTAAAGTAACACCACCAAAAAAAAAAAAAAAAAAACCACCAAAACCCTAATCCTAATTCCTTCCTGCCATCGTTTGGCACTGTTGTTATCCTATTCACTTGTATTCATACCCAGGCACATATATACACACATAAGTTGTATAAAAAACCCATACTCAAGTATATCACTGCTATTATTTTGAACTTATCTGCTTGATCAACAAGAAAGATAAATGTATATTGCTTTCATTATCCCTTCTTTGATGTGCTTTCCTTATAACAGAGTTCCAAATTTCTGACCTATACGGTTCCTCTTATCTTTAAAGGGTTCAGTTCAGTTCAGTTCAGTTCAGTCGCTCAGTCATGTCCAACTCTTTGCGACCCCATGAATCACAGCACGCCAGGCCTCCCTGTCCATCACCAACTCCCGGAGTTCACCCAGACTCATGTCCATCGAGTCTGTGATGCCATCCAGCCATCTCATCCTGGGTCGTCCCCTTCTCCTCCTGCCCCCAATCTCTCCCAGCATCAGAGTCTTTTCCAATGAGTCAACTCTTCCCATGAGGTGTCCAAAGTACTGGAGCTTCAGCTTTAGCATCATTCCTTCCAAAGAAATCCCAGGGTTGAGCTCCTTCAGAATGGACTGGTTGGATCTCCTTGCAGTCCAAGGGACCTTCAAGAGTCTTCTCCAACACCACAGTTCAAAAGCATCAATAACATTTCTTGCAAGGCCAATCTGTTGACAACAAATTCCCTAAATTTTTGTTTGTCCTAAAAAGTCTTCTTCCCCTCATTTTTGAAGGATAATTTCCAGGGGACACAATTCCAGGCTGTTGGTCTTTCTCTGACCATTTAAAATAGTTCATTCATTCCACCCTCTTGCTTGCATGGTTTCCAAAGAGAAGTCTGATTGTAACTCTTATCTTTGTTTCTATACAAAGCACCCTTCCCCCACCAAACCCTTGCTTTTGACCACCCAGTATTTTGTCTTTATTTTTGGTTTTCAATGGTTAAAAAGTGATATGCATAAGTGTAGATTTGTTGCCATTTATATCGCTTGGTCTTCTCTGATCCTCCTGGATTTGTAGTTAGGTTGTTGTTGTCATTGTTGTTTAGTCACTATGTCATGTCCAACTCTATTGCAACCCCATAACCTGTAGCCCATCCAGTTCTTCTGTCCATGGAACTTTGCAGGCAAGAATACTGGCATGGGTTGCCAATTCCTTCTCCAGGGGGTCTTCCTGACCCAAGGATCAAACCAGGGTCTCCTGCATTGACAGGCTGATTCTTTACCACTGAGCCACTTGAGAAGTCTTCTTTGCAGTACAGGAGGTCTCTATTGATGTATCTTCAAATTCCACTTTCATCAGTTACATCCAGTGTTATTATTAAAGCTGAAGCAATTCCGTTTGCTTCAGTGTTTTGCTTCTTTTTTTAACTAAAGGATAATTGCCTTACAGGATTTTGTTGTTTTCTGTCAAACCTCAGCATGAATAAGACATAGGTATATATGTATCCCTTCCCTTTTGAACTTCTCTCCCATCTCCCTCTCTATCCTACCTCTCTAGGTTGATACAGAGCTCCAGTTTGAGTTTCCTGAGCCATACAGAAAATTCCCATTGGCAATCTATTTTACATATAGTAATGTAAGTTTCTGTGTTACTTTTCCCCTACATTTCAGGCTCTTCTCCCCCTCCCCATATCCATAACTCTTTTCTTGAGACTTGTTTCTCTATTGCTTCCCTGTAAATAAACTCTTCAGTATCATTTTTCTAGATTCCATATATATATGCATTAAAATAAGATATTCATCTTTCTCTTTCTGACTTACTGCATGTTGCAAAATAGGTTCTAGGTCCATCCACCTCATTAGAACCAACTCAAATGTGTTCTTTTTATGGCTGAGTAATATTCCATCGTGTATATATGTACCACAACTTTTTATCCTTTCATTAGTCGATGAACATCTAGGCAGCTTTCATGTTCTAGCTATTGTAAATAATGCTGCAATGAACAAAGGGATACACATATCTTTTTCAATTTTCATTTCCTCAGGGTATATGCCTAGCAGTGAGATTGTTGGATCATATGGTGGTTTTATTCCTAGTTTTTTAAGGAATCGTCCATAGTGGTGGTATCAATTTACATACCCACAAACAGTGCAAGAGCATTCCCTTTCTCCACACCCTTTCCAGCATTTATTGTTTGTAGACTTTTAGTGTGCATTCTGACTGGTGTGAGGTGATATCTCATTGTGGTTTTGATTTGCATTTCTCTAATAATGAGTGATGTTGAGCATCTTTTCATGTGTTTGTTAGCCATCAGTATGTCTTCTTGGGAGAAATGTCTGTTTAGGTCTTTTTCCCATTCTTTAATTGGGTTGTTTGTTTTTCTGGTATTGAGTTGTATGAGCTGCTTGTGTATTTTGGAAGTTAATCCTTATAGGAGACTATTATGAACTACTGCTGCTGCTAAGTCACTTCAGTCATGTCCGACTCTGTGTGACCCCATAGACGGCAGCCCATCAGGCTCCCCCATCCCTGGGATTCTCCAGGCAAGAACACTGGAGTGGGTTGCCATTTCCTTCTCCAATTATGAACAACTTCATGGCAATAAAATGGATAACCTGGAAGAAATGGACAGATTCTTATAAAAGTTCAATCTTACAAGACTGAACCAGGAAGAAATAGAAATTATGAACAACCCAATTACAAGCACTGAAATTGAAGCTGTGATCAAAAATCTCACACACACACACACAAAAAAAGGCTCAGGACCAGATGGCTTTAAAGGAGAATTCTATCAAACATTTAGAGAAGAGCTAATGCCTATCCTTCAAAAACTCTTTCAAAAAACTGCAGAGGAAGGAACACCTCCAAACTCACTCTATGAGGCCACCATCACCCTGATACCAAAAGCAGACAAAGACAACACAAAAAAAGAAAACTACAGGCCAATATCACTGATGAACATGGATGCAAATATCCTTAACAAAATTTTAGCAAACAGAATTCAGCAACACATTAAAAAGCTCATACACCATGGTCAAGTTGGGTTTACTCTAGGGATGCAAGTATTCTTCAATATATGCAAATAAATCAATGTGACACACCATAGAAACAAATTGCAAGATAAAAACCATATGATAATCTCAATAGATGCAGAAAAAGCCTTTGAAAAAATTCAGCACATATTTATGATTAAAACTCTTCCAAAAATGGACATAGAAGGAACCTACCTCAGCATAGTAAAGGTCATATATGATAAGCCTACAGTAAACATTATTCTCAATGGTGAAAAACTGAAAGTATTCCCCCTAAGATCAGGAATAAGACAAGGGTGTCCACTTTCAGCGCTATTATTCAACATAGTTCTGGAAGTCCTAGTTATAGCAATCAGAGAAGAAAAATAAAAGGAATCCAGATTGGAAAAGAAGTAAAGATCACACTGCTTGCAGATGACATGATATTGTATGTAGAAAACCCTAAAGATAGTATCAGAAAAGTACTAGAGCTAATCAGTGAATTTAGCAAAGTTGCAGGATACAAAATCAATACACAGAGATCACTTGCATTTCTATACACTAACAATGAAAAATTAGAAAGAGCAAGTAACGAATCAATCCCATTCACCATTGCAACAAAAATAATTAGATATCTAGGAATAAACTTACCTAAGGAGATGAAAGAACTGTACACAGGAAATTATAAGACACTAATGAAAGAAATCAGAGATGACATAAACAGATGGAGAGATATTTCATGTTCCTGGGTAGGAAGAATCAATACCAAATGCAATCTACAGATTCAATGTGATCCTTATCAAATTACCAACGGCATTTTTCACAGAACTAGAACAAAAAAATTCACAATTCATATGGAAACACAAAAGACCCCGACTAGCCAAAGCAGTCTTGAGAAAGAAGAATGGAGCTGGAGGAATCAACCTTCCTGACTTCAGATTATACTACAAAGCTACAGCCATCAACACAGAATGGTACTGGCACAAAAACAGAAATATAGACCAATGGAACAAGATAGAAAGCCCACAAATAAACTCACACACCTATGGGTACCTTATTTGGACAAAGGAGGCAAGAATATACAATTGGCCAAAGACAGCCTATTCAGGGAATCATGCTGGGAAAACTGGACAGCTATGTGTAAAAGAATGAAATTAGAACATTTCCTAACACCATACACAAAGATAAACCCAAAATGGATTAAAGACCTAAATGTAAGACCAGAAACTATAAAATTCTGAGAGACATAGCAGAAACTCGACAGCATGAGTCAAAGCAAGATCCTCTAAGACCCACCTCCTAGAGTAATGGAAAGTAAACAAGCAGGACCCAATTAAACCTAAAAGCTTTTGCACAGCAAAGGAAACTATAAGCAAGGTGAAAAGACAGCCCTCAGAATGGGAGACAATAATAGCAAATGAAACAACTGATGAAGGATTCAGTTCAGTTCAGTTCAGTTGCTCAGTCGTGTCCAACTCTTTGTGACCCCATGAACTGCAGCATGCCAGGCTTCCCTGTCCATCACCAACTCCTGGAGCCTACCCAGACTCATTGAGTTGGTGATGTCATCCAACCATCTCATCCTCTGTCATCTCCTTCTCCTGCCTTCAATCTTTCCCAGCATCAGGGTCTTTTCAAATGAGTCAGCTCTTCACATCAGGTGGCTAAAGTATTGGAGTTTCAGCTTCAACATCAGTCCTTCCAATGAACACCCAGGACTGATCTCCTTTAAGATGGACTGGTTGGATCTCCTTGCAGTCCAAGGGACTCTAAAGAGACTTCTCCAACACCACAGTTCAAAAGCATCAATTCTTTGGTGCTCAGCTTTCCTTATTGTTCAACTCTCACATCCATACGTGGCTACTGGAAAAACCATAGCCTTGATGAAATGAACCTTTGTTGGCAAAGTAATGTCTCTGCTTTTTAATATGCTATCTAGGTTGGTCATAACTTTCCTTCCAAGGAGCAAGCATCTTTTAATTTTATTGCTGCAAACAACCATCTGCAGTGATTTTGGAACCCAGAAAAATAAAGTCAGCCACTGTTTCCCCACCTATTTGTCATGAAGTGATGTGACTGACGGAGAAGGCAATGGCACCCCACTCCAGTACTCTTGCCTGGAAAATCCCATGGATGGAGGAGCCTGGTGGGCTGCAGTACATGGGGTCACTAAGAGTCAGACACGACTGAGCGACTTCACTTTCACTTTTCACTTTCACTTTTCACTTTCACTTTTCACTTTCATGCATTGGAGAAGGAAATGGCAACCCATTCCAGTATTCTTGCCTGGAGAATCCCAGGGACGGGGGAGCCTGGCAGGCTGCCATCTATGGGGTCGCACAGAGTCAGACACACTGAAGCGACTTAGCAGCAGCAGCAGCAGCAGATGTGACTGGATGCCATGATCTCAGTTTTCTAAATGTTGACCTTTAAGCCAACTTTTCACTCTCCTCTTTCACTTTCATCAAGAGGCTTTTAAAAAAGTTCCTCGTCACTTTCTGCCATAAGAGTGGTGTTATCTGCATATCTGAGGTTATTGATATTTCTCCTAGCAATCTTGATTCCAGCTGTGCTTCATCCAGCCCAGCTTTTCTCATGATGTACTCTGCATATAAGTTAAACAAGCAGGGTGGCAATAAACAGCCTTGGAATACTCCTTTTCCTATTTGGAAGGATTAGTTTTAGTTTTTAACTAATATAGTCAGTAATGCACATTTGAATAGCTAATAATACCGCCAGGACATAGCCTAATGACAGATCTTTTTCCCTTTGGTTTATCATTGAATTTAGCCAAAGAGAGATTCAACAGGAAATTGGAGAGTGGAAAATAGAAAAGTTAAGGTATTTAATTTCTTGGCTCACTTACTGCCCAGTAACAGGCTGGAATTGGCTGCCATCATGAGGGACACAGCCTCAGTGGAACAACCCTTCCTTAAAGCAGCAGGGCTCACCTTATTCTGGTAACCACTCCCTCTCCTTCCATCTTAGGATGGTAGTGACTTCCAGATGTTACTAACCTGAGGATACATCACCATCTGTCATCCCTAATTTGATATTGCTTACACTATTCATTGCTCTATAAATAGTTCTCCGTCTTCTATAACCTGTTTTGATTGGGCCATCTCATTCCTGCCAATGATCTAGCCATTATAATGTGCCTAATTGTTTCACATAATATTTTATGTCTTTTAACTAAATGTTTACATAACAGAAGCAAGTAACCGAGAGAAACAAAGGATGTAGTCTTATTTTTGTAATAAGCTGAGGACAGTCAAGAGATCTGAGTGAGGCAGCATGTGTCTTTTCCCCCTTGTTCTCCTGAATGTCTTCACATAGCCTCTAGGTGCCTGCCTCCACTCTCATCAGGCATGTACCATGGTGATTCATCCCCCATGGCCCAGAGATCATGCTTCAATACTAATAGCAATGCCTTAAGAGCATCCTATTGAATATTTTCCTGACTCTTCTAAAGATTTTATATGTACCAACCCAATTAATCCTTACACCCACACTTATCAGCCCTTTTCACAGAGAAAGACACTGGGCCTATAGCAGTTAAGTTGTTTTTACCAGTCATACCACTGGAAATTGAAAAGGTGGGGTTCCAACACAGAGAATGTGGCTCCAGCATCTGTTCTTATCATTATGTCCTATGAACTCTGTTTTTAAAAGATGTACAACATGATGATTTTACACTGCAAAATGTTACCACTGTCAAGTTACTTAACATATTCATCACCTTTCATAGTTAACTTTTTGGGTGTGTAGTGAGGACATTCAAGATCTACTCTCTTAGCAAATTTCAAGTAAATATTACACTATTACTAACTTTAGTCACAATGCTGTACAATAGGTCACCAGAAGTAATTCATCTTATTACTAAGTGTTTGTACATTTTGACCAGCATCTCCCATCCTGCAATGTGCCTGCTAAGTTGTACTCTCTGATTCTCTGAGTTTGACATTTTTAGATTAAAAAAGTGATATGTGAAATCGTACAGTACTTGTCTTTCTGTATCTGATTTATTCTGCTTATACTAACTCATAACATGATCATATTTATTCACAGTATGGGCAGATAAACAATTCCCTGTTTACATTACTTTGTTTTTAATTTGCAAAATGTATAGCACATACCCTACCCAAGACATGGTTATTGAAATGGAAGCTTTGGAAAATGAAGGCCAATTCAGTTCAGTTCAGTTCAGTTGCTCAGTCGTGTCCGACTCTTTGCGACCCCATGAATCGCAGCAGGCCAGGCCTCCCTGTCCATCACCATCTCCCAGAGTTCACTCAGACTCATGTCCATCGAGTCCATGATGCCATCCAGCCATCTCATCCTGGGTCGTCCCCTTCTCCTCCTGCCCCCAATCCCTCCCAGCATCAGAGTCTTTTCCAATGAGTCAACTCTTCACATGAGGTGTCCAAAGTACTGGAGCTTCAGCTTTAGTATCATTCCCTCCAAAGAAATCCCAGGGCTGATCTCCTTCAGAATGGACTGGTTGGATCTCCTTGCAGTCCAAGGGAACCTCAAGAGTCTTCTCCAACACCACAGTTCAAACGCATCAATTCTTCGGCGCTCAGCCTTCTTCACAGTCCTACTGTCACATCCATACATGACCACAGGAAAAATCATAGCCTTGACTAGACAGACCTTATTCGGCAAAGTAATGTCTCTGCTTTTGAATATACTATCTAGGTTGGTCATAACTTTTCTTCCAAGAAGTAAGCGTCTTTTAATTTCATGGCTGCAGTCACCATCTACAGTGATTTTGGAGCCCCCAAAAATAAAGTCTGACAGTGTTTCTACTGTTTCCCCATCTATTTCCCATGAAGTGATGGGACCAGATGTCATGATCTTCGTTTTCTGAATGTTGAGCTTTAAGCCAACTTTTTTGCTCTCCTCTTCCACTTTCATCAAGAGGCTTTTTAGCTCCTCTCCAATTCAAGGAGATGCATAAAATAATCCATCTCTCTTTGACTTTTGGAAAATCATTCAACTCCTGCATTCTTAAATTGTTCATCTGTAAAGCAAAAAGGTTGAATTAAACCCATGAAGAAAAGAGAACACTACTGAAGTGTGAATAAGATAATCAGGAGATAAGGATGAAGGTGAACAAAATTAGTAGAAGATTATTCCAGCTACAATAAGAAATTTAAGAGAAAATAATGACACTGTAGAATTTCAAGCTAAATTAGAAGCAGCTGTTTTTAAAAACAATAGTAAATTAAACAGAATTTGACTTTAAGCAGGCTGGAAAAAATAATCTTAAAAAAGGCAAAGAACTGGACAGGCAGGCAACTGAAATCTAAAATATAAAAAGAATCAGTCAAATGAAATACAGAAAAGGTCCAAATTTAAACAGAATAAAGTTTTTCCAAATTAAACACAAAAACCAAGAAAATAAAAAACTCATTGATTTTCAGAAAAGTATCAAACAAGTATAGAAAATGGGTAAAATAACCCTGAGGTTCTCAAATTTCAAATAAAAAGAATCTTATAAGTGTCCAGAGAATAAACGCACCAGTTGCAGAATATATTAATTATCTAATAAAATATTAATCATTAAACACAAAATTAAACTACACAAAACATGAATAAATACAGCATCAGAAAAAGATTCAATAAAATACTTGAAAAAGAAAAATGATATTAACTAAATATGATTTGAAAAGTTAGTTAACTGCAAAGAAACTGGTTACCCAATCAATGTGTAGAAATTAATATTTAAGAAAACACTATTCTCACTAAAAATTAGGGGTAATAGTCTGTAATTTGAGGGGTTATTTAAAATGTTTTTAAATGAATTTTATCAGTTCTATTACAAAATAAGCCAATTTTGCAATAATGAAAGAGAAAAATAATTCTAATAATACTACTTGCAAACTTAGGGTAAGGTGAATTTTTGGACCATGAAGACAGAGCCAGGATACTACTCTTTACATGGTGACAATATACTAAAACTGTTGCCAAGATACATTCTTGTGAAAGTCTAGCCCTACAAACCCAAATAAATCAACTGAAAGCAAATGCTTCATAAAAAGTTGATAGCTTCTGTGTTCTGAAATACAATTAATATACTTGTTTTCCTGCTTTACATAGAACATATTGGTTGGGAAAATTTTTTAATTAATAAACAAGATCTCTCCTGAGAATTCACTGAAGAACTTGCCACTTGCATCAATAAGTGAAGCTACTGACAAATGAGCAGGATTTCTTTACCTAAAATACTCTTAGGAAGCGTTACTTGACTGCATGTTTCAGAGTATTTGTTAGTCTTTTTCTGCAGAACTTTGTTAACTGTGGCTATCAGTAAGTCATCACAATCACTGACAAAACTTGTCGGCTTTCAATGCTCAGTCCTCTCACCAGTGAATGGAGTACTTTAACAATTCATTTCTTAGGAATAAATTTGGAGGATATAGGGAATAGACTCAGTATTTTTGTCTTTCCAGAATCGTTCCACCATCACCCTTTTTTTAAAGGAATTACTCTTTCACCATTGCACCCAAATGTTTCCTCCTGGGTTTATTAATCACTACATATCATATCGCCCCAGAATATAGTGCTTTGTCTGAATGTGGGCACATGACCAAAACTAAGCCAATGGAGCCTTCCTTTGGGATTTTTCTAAATTCCTTTTCCTTCTCTGGAGATAGAATTGTAACAATATGGCTTCTGCCTGAATAAAACCGCTACCCAAGAAGAAAAAAGGAAAAAAAAAAAAAGACCAGAGAAAGACAAAAAGAAGCATGATGGATCCAGTTGTAATTCTGACAGCCCCTAAAGTTGTTCTTCACCTTTGGGAGAATCTTGGTTCTCCGTATGATTATGTTAACTCAGAACTGTTTTTCAGGAAAAGAACTCATTTTGTACATCATGAGGTATTTATTTATTTATTCAAGCATTCATCCATTCATTGTTTATTTATTCACTTATTTAGCCATCCATCCATTCATTCATTGTTGGGGTCAAAAGCTGTGCTGTAAGTAACAACTCTATTGCATGGGCTGGATTTGACAGACGGATTTGCATTAAAGTTTCCCTTTCTCTTCTCTCACCATTAAATTTACTCCATGGACTTGCTCTTCTCTTCACCCAGAGAAGACTTGGGCAGATCCAAAAGCATTTCCAGGAACTCTTAGATAATTGTGTCCAATCTTAACCCAAATTTGAAGCTTTTCCTCCCACTCCCATGATTTAGCCTGGTTCAGGTTTGGAATCTGCCATTGGATGAGAAAAAAATAGTTTCACTCCTTTTTCTATGCCTCATTTCTTACTCCCCACTTTTCTAATAAATATTTTTTTACACTT
The DNA here is from genome assembly GCF_032405125.1 of Capricornis sumatraensis. NCBI lineage: Eukaryota > Metazoa > Chordata > Mammalia > Artiodactyla > Bovidae > Capricornis > Capricornis sumatraensis. Next base: position 60,824,364 of record NC_091084.1, on the reverse strand, counting down.
TCAGCCTTGAGTTAGGGAGGGAGATGATAAAGGGGAAATGTCATGGTCTCACTTGGCCAAGTTGTTGAAATCTGATACTGGTATCCTCTGAAGGTGAAAGCAACACTGTCTGTTTCTTGAGTTACTTGTATAGATTTTTAATAAATTCTCTTTAGGATGTAGGCACTTTCAGCTACACTTGCCACCTCATAGATTATGCCTCCTCAGGCTGCCCAGTTTTGACTCCTTTATCAATCAGTGGGCAACTTCAAGTGTGTATCCTTGTAGAGATCCTTTTGCCTCTTCAGAACTTTGTCAAGAGAGGTTCATTTTAAGACAACTCCAGCCATTCTCTTCTGCAGAGACTTCATTTTTATACGCCTCCAAATAGACACACACATACACACAGCCCCTGGTGGCAATGCAGTTCCCGTTTACGGCAGTCACTTCTCTGCTGTACTTGCCAGTAAGGACAGCTCTAGTCACATCCTCATAGTGTTAGACATTTTCTAGCAATTTTAGACATCTGAAAGACTGCTCTCTGAGGTCAAAATTGTCTACAGTCTAGCTTTTCTTTTTTTTCTGCAAGTACACTTTCATTTTGGTTTGAATACCCGTAGGTGAGGCATGAAATCCCCAACTGTACAGTTGCCACAAATACTATACTACTTGCAAATTTCATTTTCTTCCTTCCTGGACCAACAGCTCTCTAAAGAAAAGTTTTCCCTGATTCACTATGAAAAAAAAAAAATTCACAACCTTATCACTTCCTGAAGATTCTATCACTAACTTAAAGGGATTTTTCACTATTATAGACATAGCAAGGTTTCTATTTCAACCAATTCACTCAGTATTTTTCATTATTTCAAGAAATATATGAAGACATTCAGTGAGACCTGAGAATTCCCAGAGAATGATCATTTTTAATAGATAAACTACTCTAAAACAGGTTGAAATAACATTAAAGTTATTATATAAGTATACATCAACTACAAATAACATCAAACTAGTATACAAGTCACCTTAACAATACAAGGGCCATTATTTTACCAGTTTTTGTCAAAATAAGCCTGAACTCTAAAAGATAAATGTCACTGGAGGGCAAAAGTAGTGACCATTAGTGTGTCTGCACATTTGTAGTATGACCTTTGCCTTCTCTATTGTGACCTTTATGTTCTAACACAAGAGCCAGTCATAGGCTAGGGAAGAGGGAATGTTAAAACTTCAGTGGAAGTATTATAAACCACGTCATCATGATATGGGACATCACCTGAATAAATCACTGTATTACATCATATTAACTCACACTGGTGATAAGAATAGAAACTCTTCCTTAAGTAACTCCCGCCATGGGTGTCCAACTAGAATATGTCATACTAGAGATAAACGTGGTAAGAAAAGAAAGAACCACTAAACTTGTGATCAGGAAACAGCCAATTATGCTTGGACAGTTAGCTTTATTTATAAAAGTGTAACTGGTAAAAGTTTCAATTAAGAAGGAAAGAACTAAAATGAAAAGTTAAATTCTTCTCCCTCCTTAAACCTCCACTACTGTTTCTTAGAAAGTACTGCTGCTAACTAATGTTTAGCTGTTTCTGGTATATCTGTCTAAAAATCTTTGTCATTTACCAAAATTTTATAATTTATAATTAAATGATATACAATATATATTATATTACTCATTACTTTACTTTTCATTTTCCTTAATAATGTATCTCAGCAAGCCTTTTAAATCAGCATAAGCAGGTTAAATTGATTATTTTTAATGGACACATGAAATAGTTGCTAACTTAGGAAATTATATCTATTTATCAGGCCCTTTAAAAAATACCATACATATATTATCTTAATCCTTGAAACAGCTTTATATGTAAGGTACCATTATTATTATTCCAATTTACAAATGAAAGAAAAGTGGCAAAGAGAAGTTGAGCAATGTATTCAAGATTACATAGCACAGCTAGCTGACATTTCAAGTCAGGAAGCCTGGCTGCTATACTGTCCCAAATAATAGTCCTCTATTATTCTTACTAATGTACCACAAGGTTGGGGTATGTGTGTGTGTGTATGTGTGTGTGAAAAAGAAAAGGATGGGTTGAATGGAGAGAAAGAGTGAAAGAAAGTGAAAGACTTCTTATTTTGTCCTATACAAGTAACATAGTGATAAGCAGTATGGTATATCTATTGAATTAATTTCTAGCATTAGGATTGCTGGGTCAAATAGCATATGTATTATATATATATATAATATATACACACACACACATACACATGGCATATGCATTATACACATCTGTATATGTATATCTATGCATCTATGTCTTATGTGCCTATGTATAGCAATTATATATATGTATATATCCCCTAATTTCATTTGTACCTTAATCACCTATTCAATTCAGTTCAGTTCAGTTCATTCATTCAGTCGTGTCCGACTCTTTGCGACCCCATGAACTGCAGCACACCAGGCCTCCCTGTCCATCACCAACTCCCGGAGTTTACTCAGACTCATGTCCATCGAGTTGGTGATGCCATCCAGCCATCTCATCCTCTGTCATCCCCTTCTCCTCCTACCTCCAATCCCTCCCAGCATCAGAGTCTTTTCCAATGAGTCAACTCTTCGCATGAGGTGAGCAAAGTATTGGAGTTTCAGCTTTAGCATCAGTCCTTCCAAAGAACCTATATATACATACTAAATATTGTACCAATTAACATTGTTTTCAGTCACTAAGTTGTGTCCAACTCTTTGCAACCCCATGAAGTGCACCCTGCTGGGTTCCTCTGTCCATGGAATTTTTCAAGCAAGAACACTGTAGTGGGTTGCCATTTGGTACTCCAGGGGATCTTCCTGACCCAGGGGTCAAGCCCATGTCTCTTGTGTCTCCTGCATTGGCAGAAAGATTCTTTACCACTGAGCCACCTGGAAGCCCACCAATTAACATTACTGCTAGGTAATTTTGTCACTATTGCCAACATTCTTTCATACTTTTGAAATGTGTTTAGTCAAATAATAAAGAGTATATATTTTCCAATTCATTTCTATTTAATCAAGAGCAAGGTTGAGCAGCCCTAGACTGTAAGCCACATGATAAGAGGAGCCAAATGATACCCAACTATATTATAGCACATAACTATGCTTAACAAAACTAGTTGAGCTCCTGAAATCAAAGTATAACGCTTCAACAGATTTTGAGGTTATCTCACAGATGTCTGGTTCTGTATCTCTTTGGGATGCTATGTAAATATTTTATTAGAAAAACTCCCATAAGCAAACATAAAATACTCACTTAAATGCATGATTTTCAATTAAATTTTAAGCCTAAACCTCTTTGGCTACAAGAACTGCTTATGTTCTGGCTGCTTCTCCCTCCTGTTTTGATCCCAAAGCAGATGCAGGTTGCAGGTTGCATCTGTTTCCCTACACTGTTAAGATACGATATATTAGAACTGAATGAACTAATCGAATGTAATTCCATTAGAATAAAGATCATATCTCCAGTTGCTTAAGCCAACCAAGGGCAAAGCAGATAAGAATAAAGGGCCCAGGGTTTGAAGAGGTAAAATGCTAACACATGCTTTGATCCAATCTGATAATGTGAACAACAGAAGCAACGACAATTAGAGTGACTTAAAAGAGGAGCTCAGATCAAACTGATTATGACCAAGGTGGCAGCAATCAAGTTATGTCCAACATGGAACTATCGTACCCTGGGAGATTGTTAGAAAGAAATCTGTGGAGTTTCAAACTGAAAGAATCATTTTTTTTTTTTTTAAATCAGCTTTCCAAGTGCTTACCATTAACAGAGAGATGGACTAATTCATGTATAGGAAGCTTGCATTGAGACCCATTGCTTTGTAAGAATTCCGGTGTTCGTACAGTCTATCACATTTGTATCTGGCTTAACCCCATGGCTGCTCTCTACTTGATAAATACATGATTACTTTCTTTTTATATAAATGGTTTCTTGTTTCAAAGTAAAAGTCTTATTTCAGTCTCTCACTAGTTCATGAAACATTTCATGAACAAATGATAAATCACAAGCATTTATATAACTAAGAAATCATTTTAAGTTTCAAACTATTAAGTTTCCCAGCCATGCCTGGTGTAGGAAAGATTGACTAATAATTCTTGCTGTGCTTCTGGTGGAATTATTGAATAATTCAAATAAGAGATTATTTAAAGCAATGCGGCTGAAAGGAGGTGGCTGGATAAGTGACTTGGTGATTCATTAGCCTGTAGTTTCTTCTTGCTGCATATGAAAATAGTGAAGCAAGAGTAATGCCTTTTGATAATCTCCGTAGGCGAGATTCTTTTTCAGGAGATGTCACCCAAAGGTGATAACAATCAGAGTACTTTGTCTTGTTATGTTGTTAGACTGCTTTATGATAATTTCATTGTTAAAGAAGCAAGTATCGCTCAAGATTTTTTATCAGAGGAATTGCTTGAACTTGTCTCCTCACCAACTCCAGAAACCTCACTATTGCATTTACTGCTCCCAAGTTCTCTACATAGTTACCTTCTTCTCCTGAGTGCCCTCTTCACATACAACAATTTTGGTCAGGTTCAAAGAACATTCATGTGCATTATCCTATTTACCTGACTCTGTTTCAAAAGAGGAATCTAAGGCTCCAAAACTTTCAGATACTCAGCAAAGTAGAGTTCAGGCATTTCTAACACTTCTCCCCAGTTACTAAAAATTAAGGTGGTATTCACTCTTCACATGATTAGAAGGAAAGCTGTCACTAAACCTAGAGATTGAGCTGTACGTATTATGAAAGATCTTACTATGACAGAATCCCTATTGTTTACAGATGTATAATTGAGTTACAATATGGTCAAGAAGCCACAGTTAGAACTGGACATGGAACAACAGACTGGTTCCAAATAGGAAAAGGAGTATGTCAAGGCTGTATATTGTCACCCTGCTTATTTAACTTATATGCAGAGTACATCATGAGAAACTCTGGGCTGGAAGGAGCACAAGCTGGAATCAAGATTGCCGAGAGAAATATCAATAACCTTAGATATGCAGATGACACCACCCTTATGGCACAAAGTGAAGAAGAATTAAAGAGTCTCTTGATGAAAGTGAAAGAGGAGAGTGAAAAAGTTGGCTTAAAGCTCAACATTCAGAAAACGAAGATCATGGCATCCGGTCCCATCACTGCATGGCAAATAGATGGAGAAACAGTGAAAACAGTGTCAGACTTTAGTTTTTTGGGCTCCAAAATCACTGCAGATGGTGATTGCAGCCATGAAATGAAAAGACACTTACTCCTTGCAAGGAAAATTATGACCAACCTAGATAGCATGTTAAAAAGCAGAGACATTACTTCGTCAACAAAGGTCCATCTAGTCAAGGCTATGGTTTTTCCAGTGCGCATGTATGGATGTGAGAGTTAGACTATAGAGAAAGCTGAGCACCAAAGAATCGATGCTTTTGAAGTGTGGTGTTGGAGAAGACTGTTGAGAGTCCCTTGGACTGCAAGGAGACCCAATCAGTCCATCCTAAAGATCAGTCCTCAGTTCAGTTCAGTTCAGTTCAGTTTAGTCACTCAATCGTGTCCGACTCTTTGTGACCCCATGAATTGCAGCACGCCAGGCCTCCCTGTCCATCACCAACTCCCAGAGTTCACTCAGACTCATGTCCATCGAGTCCGTGATGCCATCCAGCCATCTCATCCTCTGTCGTCCCTTCTCCTCCTGCCCCCAATCCCTCCCAGCATCAGTCTTTTCCAATGAGTCAGCTCTTCTCATGAGGTGGCCAAAGTACTGGAGCTTCAGCTTTAGCATCATTCCTTCCAAAGAAATCCCAGGACTGATCTCCTTCAGAATGGACTGGTTGGATCTCCTTGCAGTCCAAGGACTCTCAACAGTCTTCTCCAACACCACAGTTCAAAAGCATCAATTCTTTGGCCCTCAGCTTTCTTCACAGTCCAACTCTCACATCCATACATGACTACTGGAAAAACCATAGCCTTGACTAGACATTAATAGGACTGATTCTGAAGGTGAAACTCCAATAATTGGCCACCTGATGCGAAGAGCTGACTCATTTGAAAAGATCCTGATGCTGGGAAAGATTGAAGGCAGGAGGAAAATGGGACGACAGAGGATGAGATGGTTGGATGGCATCACCGACTCAATGGACATGGGTTTGGGTGAACTCCGGGAGCTGGTGATGGACAGGGAGGCCTGGTGTGCTGCAGTTCATGGTGTCACAAAGAGCTGGACACGACTGAGTGACTGAACTGAACTGATTATACTAGTTAGTGGTATGCTTGTGTTCTTTCTCACTAGCTTTTGTGTATCTATTGTAGGTTTGTGGTTTTGATTACTTGGAATTCAGATATGTTGACATATATCTATTTGTTTTTAACTGATAGTCATTAAAGTTCAAACACATTCTAGAAGATTCACATTTTTTACTCCATTCTCTCTCATTTTTTGTTTTTAATATCATATTTTACATCTATGTGTCTATCCCAATATACTTGATTTCATCACTTTTGTCTTTAATCTTAACATTAGCTTACTGAAGGCGATCTATCCCCTTTACTATATATTTGCCTTTACTACTGGAATTTCTTCTTTCCTATAAATTCTTACATTTTGTTATAACTTTTACTTTTCCACTTAGAGAAGACCCTTGAACAATTCTTATAGGTTGGTTTAGTATTGATATTGCTGCTAAGGAAAACAATATGGAGAATCCTCATAAAAATGAAAGACAGAGCAATCACATGATCCAGCATTTCCACTTCTGGGGATATATCCAAAATAAATAAAAACACTAACTTGAAAATATCCCTATGTTTATAGCAATCATCTGCAATAGCAAAGACGTTAATACAATCTGTTTATGGATGGATATATGAATGAATTAAAAAGTTGTAGCATTTATATATATGCATATATATGTATATGTATATGTGTGTGTATATATATATATATACACAATAGAAATTTTTATTTGTTTGTTTAGTTGCTAAGTCATGTTCAATTCTTTGTGACCCCATGGACTATAACCGCACCAGGCTCCCCTGTCCATGAGATTTTCCAATCAGAAATTCTGGGGTGGGTTGCTATTTCCTTCTCTAGTGGCTCTTCCCAACTCGGAGACCAAACCTGCATCTCCTGCACTGGGAGGCAGATTGTTTAATACTAAACCACCAAGGAAGCCCACAACAGAATATTATTCAACTACTAAAAAATGAGTAATTCCTACCATTTGAAATAATATGGATGGACATTGAAGGCATTATGTTAGGTTAAATAGGTCAGAGAAAGACAAATACTGTAGCTGTCACATATATTTGAAATCTAAACTAAAGCAAAAGCAACAAATAAACAACAAAAAAACCCCAGACTGAGAGAAATGAAAGCTCAGATTTGTGATTACCAGAATTGGAAGATAGGAAGAGGATAAACTGGAAGATGGGTGTTCAAATGTACAAGCTTGTTACAAGATAAATAAGAACTAGAGATGTAATATACAGCATGATGATTATAGTTAATACTGCTATATAATTTATAGAAATGTTGTTAAGAGTGTAAATTCTGAGAATTAACATCACAAGTATAGAATTATTTTTCTTTCTTATTTTTTCTTTTTTGCTTATTATGTTTATATACAGTGAAAGATGCTAGCTGAAACTATTATGCTAATTATTTAACAATATATATAAATCAAACCATCATGCTATATGACTTAAACTTATACAGTGAGATATATCAACTATTTCTCAATAAAACTGGAAAAACAAGTAGTGTCCTTAAGTAGGGGTGAACCAAAAATTATTACAGAAGTAAGAAAAATGAGATTGTCTTCTGACATTTATATTGTAACAATCAACACACAATCAATGAGAGCTGAGAATTTCTTTTAAGGACAGAGAGTCACTCTTGGTAAACAAGAATTGATTACTCTTGATTGAAGATGTCAACATTCCTGAAGGAAAAGAGAGTAATCTCCCAGGAGGTTGGTCGTAAAAGTTTAGTGACAGAAGCAAATAAATGTAATAGCCATCCAACCCATATTCCAAGGAAAATAAAATGTAGATAATGAGATTGAAACTTGTCATTGTTGTTAACAAGGTCACCCATATTGTGGAGATGAATTTATTATGTAAACCTGATGGTAATTACAGTTCTATTCATCTACTATTTCTTGTTCAGATTCCACATAACATTCTAATTATAATTTGCTTCCCTGTGAAATCTGCCAACAGAGATAAAATAATGACTCTCATACTTCAAGCTACATGACAATTATATTTTAAGCATAAAATTAAGAAATTGGCATCCTGATTTTATCTGCAGTAACACAAATTTGATAAATGCAATTTTCCCTGAGAAACATATCTGCTCTCTCAATTTAGTTTATGAGCTAGTATGCTTAAGGGGTGAATGCTGGGCATTGAAAAACTCACAAATATAAGAAACTAATAACTACATTATAATATTTCCACTAAAATTATGGAGAAAACTTCCTGAAACAATCTTCCCTATCTGAACTTTCTGAAGTAGTAACAGCTGAGCATTTAATGTGTTCTAGGCATTGTGTGAGATGCTCTATATGTGTTACTCATCTAAATTTCATGTGAACCCTGGTGAAATGTGTTATAACATGAATTTTATAAAAGAAGAAATTGAACATCAGACATACAAGAAGGTTTCTTTTCTTCTGACTTAGTGTACATCTGTGCCTCCGTGTTATACATCAATTCTATTTCAACTTTAACACTTTAGTGTCCCTGAATTCTACTCCTTCAAACCATACATTATCAGATCCATGAATCTGGCACCAACTCCCTTTTACTGGACTTACCGTAGAAATTTGGTTATCATCCTTGCAACGCATGAAGCCTTCTTGCCAAACTCAGGAATGTTTACAAAACTGATGTGTGTGCACCTGTGTGCACAGTTGTGTCCAACTCTTTGCAACCCCACGAGAACTGCAGCCTCCCAGGCTCCTCTATTTATGGGATTTTCGAGGCAAGAATACTGGAGTGGATAGCCATCTCCTTCTCCAAGGGATTTTCCCTACCCGGGGACCAACCCCATGTCTCCTGCATCTCTTGCACTGCAGGCAGATTCTACCACTGGGAAGAATTCTACTTCTGGGAAGCCCAGAAACAGATAAGAAATCTCAGTGTTGGAACAACCCAAGAAGAAAATACATCTAAACGAAACAGGAGATCCATGATAAAACACTGAAATTCATCTGGATAGTATTTGCCTAGGTAAAAGAATAGTTAATGAATGAATAACAAAGAAAAATAAAATGAAACAGCTTAGAACCAAAAAAAAAAAAAAGTAACTTTGACAAAATGATTCCTCAAATAGATCAGATCTTCTATTTTTCAATTCTGTTCATTTATATTACCAAAATTTTAGTTGCCTATCAAAATGACTAACTCAAATTCCCTCAAGGCTTGAGGGGGTGGGCAGGGGGAGCGAGTCTGAATGATTCATTCACAGAACAATGGCCAGAGACCGGGTAGTTCTGACGTGGTGTTTGGCCATTCTCAATTATCACTTATTTTTTCTGGGGGAAAAAAAGTCTTCAATCAGCAGCAATAACTATCCAACAAAGATCTTGCTAATCTTGCAGTGCAAATCACATGCCAATTATATATGAGAGTGTCTGTGCTTAAAGACCCAGTAAAGAGCTAACTTATGAAGATCTTCTTTCAATCATCCTTGACTTTAAACAAACAAACAAAAAGCAATAATTTAACCAACAGCCAGAGAGGAAGGTGAGAATTCGTCAGTTCTTCTTTTCATAGTTATATCTTGGAGCTTGTTCTTTGAGAAATCCTGTCTAAAGAATTAGATTTTCATACTAAATATATCTGGAAAGAGGTTAGCTGTTGCTACTGAATTTTGATAGCCTTTAGGTAAAGCAGTTGTAAAGTAAGAGAGACATTTCCTTTGTATTATGGATATTGGCCACACAATGGCACCCCACTCCAGTACTCCTGCCTGGAAAATCCCATGGACGGAGGAGCCTGGTAGGCTGCAGTCCATGGGGTTGCTGAGGGTCAGACACGACTGAGCGACTTCACTTTTCACTTTCATGTATTGGAGAAGGAAATGGGAACCCACTCCAGTGTTCTTGCCTGAAGAGTCCCAGGGATGGGGGAGCCTGGTGGGCTGCCGTCTATGGGGTCACACAGAGTTGGACACTACTGAAGTGACTTAGCAGCAGCAGCAGTCCTTGATAGAGGGCTTACCAGTGAGAAACCATACATTTATTGATGCAACATCTAATCTGTATTGAAGGCCAAAACTGAGACATTGGGAAAGTATTGTAGAATAAGAGAATGTCTCAGTCAAGATACTTAGACCCAGAGAGTGAGACAAATGAGCACGTGAACAACAATGATAACACTTTAACAGGCGTTCATCTTCAAAGCCATCAAGATATATACATTAAATATGCACAGCTTGTTGTATGCCAGTAACATCTGAATAGAAACAAACACAGCAAAATGCAATGAGACACGTTCTATTTCTGTAGTCCTACAGTTCATGATCTGTGCAACCTCAAGAAAACGGCTAACCTCTCTGATCTGTTTTTCTCTAGATTTATCACAATTAGAAATATGTACGTATAGTGAATCCAGTTGTATTTCCTAAAGAGACAAGTCCATGCCTTAATCTGTAGGATCTGTGAATGTTCCCTTGCTCAGAAAAATGGACTTTGTGGTTGTAAACAAGCCAAAGATCTTGAGATGAATTCATTCTGAATTATTCGAGTGGATCCTAAGTCTAATGACAGGTTTCCTTGTAAGAGACACAAAGAAGATAAAGAAATATGATCACAGGGGCAGAGGTTGGAGTTGCATGACAACAACCTCAAGGAAGCTGGCAGCTACCAAAAGTTGGAAGAAGCAAGGAATGAAATCTCCCATATATCTTTAGGAGGGAGTGCAAACCTGCTGATACTATGATTTTAGACTTTTGGCCTCCAGAACTGAGAGAAAATAGAGTTATGTTGTTTCAAGTCACCACATTGATGTAATTTGCTATGGCAGCTCTAGGAAACTAATACAATTAGTAAAGGGCTCAGGACATTAACTGATGCCAGGTAGACATTCAACAATCGTATCTGGAATGATGAGGATTGCATTTTCTTGTATAAATCAACAGATTCCAGGTATTCATTCAACTTGCATAGTTTTTTGTGAGACTTATCTTTAGATTGTCTTGACAGGCTTATAATAAACATTTTTTAAACATTTATTTTAATGTGCCTTCCAATTCTACTGGCAGGCTGGTAGGGGATGTTTTTATTTATACATATGCATGACTTTAATGATTACAGACATTTTATTTTGCCTTTTAGTAAAAAAGCAAGGGAAAGAGAAAAGAAAGATAGAAGAAAGGATTAAAAATTATTCAGCCATTATAAATACATTTTAAAACTAATTTTGAATGTCAATAGCTGGTACATTGATGTAAGCAAGAACAAAGCATAATATTAGCATGTACAACTCACTGATTCAGACAGTAGGAACTGTTTGAATCAGAGATAAGAAAAGCTAATTATAAATATAATTAATATTGTTTTCATTGAGTTCATGGAAACTCTTCAAGGCTGGCATTCATTTAATTCCCCATGAGTGATAAGACAGGAAGATGACACATTATCAAGGCCACCAATATCTCATGCTAGACTGGAGAAACTGTTTTGTGTATATAACATACTCAAAATTTGTGGGTATAAGATTTCAAGGCCTGAACCTAAACCTTGGCATTCAAATTTGAAAGCTTAAATAATTGCACATGTCTGAGAGATTAATACTCTGGAAGCAAGAGGACTAAGTGAATTTCTTTTTCTTTTTTTTTTTTTTTTTTTTTTTAGAACTACAAAGTTTTGGTGATTTTGTGTGACACACTCTCAGTATATATAGACATATTTACAGCAAGTAATTGAAGTGTTTTGAAGAATGACACTTATTTTACCACAGAAATTGCTTTCTTGACACAATAAAGAGATTATCTCCAAGCAAAAATCAAGCAGGAATATCTACTTTTAAATGTGTATTAAGAAACCAATGGGGAACCTGATGCTAAACCATTTGTAGATGACCTGCTTCTGGGTCGGGACTTTGTACATAGCAGAGTGGCTCCCTCGCTGCGATCGATTGAAAGTCAGCCCTTCACACAAGGGTTTGAAGGAAAAAAACAAGGAAAACAGCAACAACAAAAAAAAAGCCTAAAAGATTTAAAAACCTTTGCCCAAATAATCGATTCTTTTTTTTAAAGAAATAACCTCTAACACCAAAAAAAGGTTTTACCCCTAATATTTTTATTACAACAGGAAGTAAAGTTTAAACCTCCCAGTCTAGTAACAGGGTAGTGGTTATACAGTGGCAGTTGCTTGTTACTATGTTTCATAAACTAGTGGAGAAGAGGACTGAAGAAGGGAGAGTTAGAAATCATTTTGAGTGAGTGACTAAAGATGAAGCTGGGAAGGAATTAATCCCATGGAGAAAATAAACCAAATATCCCAAACTTCACCAGGTAGTAAAGTTTTAGGGACAGAGCAAAGAGTGACTCTAATCTGTCATTTGGAGTTCCCAGGTGGTGCTAGCGGTAAGGAACCCAGGTGCCAAAGCAGGTAGATTTCAGAGATTCGGGTTTGATCCCTGGATCAGGAAGATCCCCTAGGGAGGGGCATGGCAACCCACTCCAGTATTCTTGCTTAGAGAATCCCATGGGCAGAGGTACCTGGCCGGCTGCAGTTCACAGGGTCGCACAGTGTTGGACAAAACTGAAGTGGCTTAGCACGCACGCACACAAACTGTCATTTGAGAATACTCTTTTACCCTAGACTTCTGTCTGTGTTCCCAGTAAGTGGACCATTATTTAAAAATAAAGCTGAGTCACTTCTCTGGTGTCAGGGCCCAACTACTACGCTGGTGTAACACAAGTACCATTATTTTTCCCTCTGGGGGAATTCCGTCTAGTATCTGTGGTGGCTTCTGAGACCTCTGGTAAGCTACTTGCACAACTGGAATAAGCAAAAAGTAGCAGTCACACCACTTAGTAGAGGCTATAGTATGTGCCAATGACTTCCAATAAATATGGAGAAATTGTCCATCATTCTTCTAAAATATCCTGGAATCCAGGAGGAATGATGGTAGTCAGAGGGCACAGAACTGCCTGCTGGGCACCACGGTGGCCAGAGAGTGTCAGTGGCCCTTGGCAATCATGTGAGAATAGATCAGATCCATATTCCTAAGGAAATGTAAGGTGCTGTTCTGTGACCACTTGGGGACTATCCAAAATACATTCCAGAATCTTAGCAGGTTCTGAGGACTTGCATAGGGAGGCAAGGACAAGAGCCAGTGAAATTTGAATAAATAATTAAATATGATCCCATTTATACTCACAGGTCTTGAGAAACTTGGTGGCTAATATGCAAATAATTATATATTTGACAAATATATATTTTGACAATAAAATATGTAACCGTTAAGAATAATTTTAGAAAGAATTCTAAATATAAATTTAAAAAGCTGTTTGCAATCATATATGTAAATAAATGTAAATATATCTAGGTATATCTGTTTTTCTGTTTGTTATTGTAGCAGGCTAAAATGCTAAATGGATTTTAACCATATCTAGAGGTTGTGACCTAAGATATAGGCTATATGGAGCACATGAAATTAACTCTGAATGGATATCTGTAGCACCTCAATATTACTTTGCATAGTATCATTACACTAACACTTTAAGTGTTTCTGGGAATAAAGTCTAGGAGTTTGTTAATATAATTATTTAAATCAATTTTAATGGAAATTTTGGTGCGAGCTGAGGATACCACATAACACCTCAAGTCACCAAAGTCCATCCTGAGAAAGAAGAACAAAGCAATAGGCATCATACTTCTTGATTTCAAACTAATAGAAAGTCACAGTAGTTAAAATAGTATAGTACTGGTTTAAAAACAGACACAAAGATCAATGGAACAGAATCAAGATTCCAAAGATAAATCCATGCATATATAGTCAATTAGTTTGTCACAAAGGAGCAAAGAATATTCAGTGGGGAAAGAAGAGTCTCTAATAAAGGGTGATATGTGTAAACTGGATACCCACATACAGGAGAATGAAGGCAGATTCCCACCTTCTACTATACACAAATGTCAATTCAAAATGAATTAAAAGCTTGAATGTAAGACCTAAAGCCATAAAACTTCTAGAAGTAAACATAGGGGACAAGCTCCTTGACACTGGTTTTGGCAGTAAGCAAAAATGAACAAGTAGGACTACATCAAACTAAAAAGTTTGTGGGCAGCAAAAGAATTCATCAACAAAATGAAAAGATAACCTAAGGAGTAGACGGAAATATTTGCAAGCCACGTATCCAATAAGCACTTAATATCCGAAATATATAAAGAACATGTATAGATCAATAGCAAAAAAGAGTAAACAACTCAATTAAAAATAGGCAAAGTATCTAAGCAGACACTTTTCCAAAGAAGACATACAAGTGATCAAACAGTACATGAAAAGATGCTCAACATCACAAATAATCAGAGAAATGCTAATCAAAAACACAATGAGATATCACCTTATATCTGTAGGACAGCTATTATCAAAAAGACGAGAAATAACAAGTACTGGCAAAGATGTGGAGAAAAGGGAACTTTTGTGCACTGTTGTTGGAAATTAATTGGTGCATCCACTATGGAAAATAGTATGAAGGCTTTTTCCTCAAGAAATTAAAAATAGAACTACCACATGATTCAGCAGTCTCAATTTTGGGTATATATCCAAAGAAAATAAAACCATCATTTCAAAAAGATATCAACACTCCTATGTTCATATCAGCTCTTCACAGTAGCTAAAATAGGGAAACAAACTAAGCATCTGTCAGTGACTGCTGCTGCTGCTAAGTCACTTCAGTTGTGTCCAACTCTGTGTGACCCGACAGACGGCAGCCCACCAGGCTCCCCCGACCCTGGGACTCTCCAGGCAAGAACACTGGAGTGGGCTGCCATTTCCTTCTCCAATGCGTGAAAGTGAGAAGTGAAAGTGAAGTCGCCCAGTCCTGTCCGACCCTTAGTGACTCCATGGACTGCAGCCTACCAGGCTCCTCCATCCATGGGATTTTCCAGGCAAGAGTACTGCAGTGAGGTGCCATTGCCTTCTACTGAATGGGTAAGAAATATGCTGTGTATACATATATATAACATTTTATAATATACGTATATATAAAACAATCCAATTTAAATTTTTTTATTTATTTAATTTTTTGGCTGTGCTGGGTCTTTGTTACTGTGTGGGCTTTTCTCTAGTTGTAGCTTACAGCTTACATCTTAAAATCAGTTAGAGAATAAAAAAATACATTGTATATTAGGAAATATTAATAACAACATGAAAGTGAAAGTCTCTCAGCCTTGTTCAACTCTGTCCATGGAAATCTCGAGGCGAGAATATTTGAGTGGGTAACCTTCCCCTTCTCCAGGGGATCTTCCCAACCCAAGTATCGAACCCAGGTCTCCCTCATTGCAGCCGGATTCTTTACCAGCTGAGCCACAAGGGAAGCTCAATAGCAACATGGATGACATCTATCTTCACTTTAGAAAACATGACAGACAGAATACAATGAAATACTATCTTTAAAGAGCTGAAAGGAAAAGAATTTCATCTATCTAGAATCTATTATTTATTCATCAAAAATATCCTGTAAAACTAGAATGAAATAAAAACATTTACAGACAAGTTAAATTTGTCTGTACATGAAAATCTGTCTGTAGCTGTACTGAACTACACAAAATGCTATAGCATTTTCAAGCTGAAGGGAAAAGATGCCAGAAGAAAACTCAGAAAGGAATGAAGAGTCCTCAAAATAGTAACTAAGTATTAAACTCAGAAGTGCATACATTTGTTTCTTTTCATAGTTCTCTGAAAAGAAAATGACTATAACAATTTTTTAAAAATTAGAATACAATTGTAATATGGGGTTAGTAATATATAAAGAAGTATAAATTATGACAATAGCACAAAAGAAAGGAGGTGGATAAATTAAATGGTAATATTGTAAATTATTATATTTCAGAAAGAGAGATTTTGAAGTGTAGAAAATACTAAGGAAAATATAAGAAAATGAGGAGAAAGAACTGAGAATTTGAGCAAGGAAGTGGTGAAATATTGACCCGAATATATGGATAAATTAAGGATGTATATTGCTAACCTTAAAGTTGCTACCAAATATAATCAAAATATGTATAGAGGAGAAACATGGAATACCAAGAATATTCTTCAAAGGAAAAAGACTTCACTCTTCACAATACAACACATCATTGCCAAAACTTTGCTGAACACTTCTGGTATTTCTGATCCATCAAATGTGTGGGGGTTTACTACAGTTAACTCAGTTCTTATGCCAGCTGTCAGTAGACAGCATCAGATCCCATAGGTTAAGGGTTCAGACCCAAAGAGTAACCTGTTTCTCACTGCAGAAGTTAAAGTCCAAGTTTTTCCTGTGCTGTAAATTGGAGGCTGTAACAACCCTCTCCTTGGGTTCAATTAATTTGCCATGGCTGATCCCAGAATTCAGGGAAAGGTTTTACTTAGTAGATGATTGATTTATTATAAAAGGATATAACTCAGGAACATCCAGATGGAAGACAGGCATTGGGCAAGGTATGTGGGAAGGAATACAGAGGTCTTCTCACTTTGTCCCTCTAGGGTGCTGTTCACCCAGCACTGCCGCATAGTCAACAGCCTGGAAGCTCTCATCCTTGGGGGGTTTTATGGAGGCCTCATTATTGTGGTGTGATCAATTAAATAATCAGCCATTGGTGATTAATTGAACCTCCAGCCCCTCTCCTCTCCCCAGAGGATGTGGCAGGGGGTGAAAGCTTCAACCTACTGATCAGAGTGCTTCCTCTGGTCCAACCCCGATCCTTAGGGGTTTTTCAAAAGTCACTTTGTTAACATAAACTCAGGAGTGGTTGAAAGAGGCTTATTATGAACAAGAACAGACTATTTTCACCTTTGCAGCTCTAATTACATTTAAAAATCCAAGGGTTTTAGGAACTCTGTTCCCGGAGAGAGCACAAAAATGATATAAATAAATATCTTGCTAATAGTTCTACTATTATTATGTTTACTTAATTAATTATATTTTCTGGGTCTTCCTTGCTGCATTGCTTGTGGTGGCCTCTCTTGTTGTGGAGCACAGGCTCTGGAGCATGCAGGCTTCAGTAATTGCTCACAGTCTAAAGAGTACAGGTTCAGTAACTGTGGCACACAGGCTTAGTTGCCCTGCAGCATGTGGAATCCTCCTGGACCAAGGATTGAACCCATGTCCCCTGCACTGGCAGGAGGATTCTTAACACTAGACCAGGAAAGTCCTACTAATATTATTATAAATCATACTATTATATTTCTCGATTCCACAGAAGGCAAGATAGGTGCCTTAGACTATGTTATTGTTTAGTTGCAAAGTCATGTCTGTCTCTTTTGCCACCCTAGAGACTATAACCTGCCAAGCTCTTCTGTCCATGGGATTTTCCAGGCAAGAAGACTGGAGTGGTAGCCATTTTCTTCTCCAACTGATCTTCCCAACCCAGGGATTGAACCCATGTCTTCTACACTGGCAGGCAGGTTCTTTACTTCTGAACCATCACAGAAGCCCCTACCCTAGCCTATCAGTTCAGTTCAATCACTCAGTCGTGTCCAACTCTTTGAGAACCCATAGACCCTAGCCTATACAGGAAGACAAAGAAATTAAACTAAAATTATAAAGATTGAATTAAAGGAGGGAAAATTGTTAGGATTTTCAGATTGATGGATATGGTTATTTCCTGGAACATACCAGAGAAGCTAGAGATAAATAATAAGAAAACTCATTCATCAGTATGCTAAATACTCAATAAGCATACAAACTGCAGTAAAGTCTATAGATTTTTACAATAGCAAAAAATTAGCATATGTAAAAACATATAATTTATATTAGCAAAAATATGAAGAAACTAAGAATCAATCTAATAAAATATGTGCAAGTCCCTACACATGTAATTTAAAAACATACAAAAATGCTGGAATAATGATATAGATAGTTTACAATAAAACTGTATTCACTGTTGTAATGATTCATGAAATTTCAACCCCAATAAAAATCTTCCAAGCTGTTCTAGATTTCTGTGGAAAAGCAAAGCCAAGATGATTCAGGCCATATCTGAAAAAGAAAAAAAAGGTGAAGGAACTGAGGACATAGCCTCCAAAACATGAAGACTAATTATAAAACTATAGTAATTAATATATTGTGGTATTGTACAGGGAGAAAGAAATATAGTCATGGACTAAATCAGCCCAGAAACAAGCCACTGAATATATGGACATTCAGTATTAGAGAGAATGGGCACCATGAAACACAAAAGAGGAAAGACTATCCAATAAATGGTGCTTGAAAACTAGTTATGCTCAAGAAAAAGCATATTAGCTTACTACTTCACACGATACACTGAAATGAATTCAAGAGTAATGCAAGACTAGTGTATAGTGTAGGTAGAAAATGTTTCATGCTAAAGATAACATTTCAAAATAGTAGAAGTAAGAAATAGTCAATAAATAATTCTAGACTAGCTGAAAACCATTAAAAATATAAATATAAATCTCTATTTTACACTGAATTTCTAATTAATTAGATACACAATCATTTTAAAAACCAATAAATACAAGAAAGTGGGTTTTGAAATTTGAATACTAGGAAAGCATTTAAAGCATGATAGAAGATATAAAAACTAACAACACAAAAATTTAAAACTGCCTAATGGTAATGGAAGAAAAATAAGCAAAATTAATATAAATGGCTAACTAGAAAGATAAATATTTTTAGAAGATGGAAGGATATATATGTATCTTAAAATTCAATAAGAGGGAAAAATTATTAAAAAGACAAATGGGGAAAGAATTTCAATAGGCAACTCAAATAAGAAATACATAAGAATAAAGAGGGCTTGCCTGCTGGCTCAGACAATAAAGAATCTGCCTGCAATGAGGGAGAACCAGGTCTCCATTCCAGGAGAAAAATGGCAACCCACTCCAGTATTCTTGCCTGGAGAATTCCATGGACAGAAGAGCCTGGCAGGCTAGAGTCCATGGGATCGCAGAGTCGGACAAAACTGAATGAACATAAAGATGTTATGTTTAAGGTCATTAACTTTCAAAGAAAATAATAAGAATTGGTTTTGCTGTTATTTTATAGACTGACAAAATGTGAGATATTAAAATATTCATGGTATTTAGTATTGGTATAAGTATCGAAAAATGAACACTTTCTTGCATGGCTTGTATTATTTAACTTTAATATTTATGCTGTTTCCAGAGAACAGTTTGAAAGCCTTAGATAGTTTAGAACTTTTGGCTAAGATTTTGCAGTTTTAGAGTGTTGCCAAATAAATTGTACATATGGATAAAAATGTTCATTGTGATAATGTTTAGAATAAAGAAAAAATTTAATTTTGTAGTGAAAGTGAAGTTCACTCAGTCATGTCCAACACTTTGTGACCCCATGGACTATATAGTCCAAGGAATTCTCCAGGTCAGAATACTGGAGTGAATAGCCTTTCCCTTCTCCAGTGGACCTTCCCAACCCAGGGATTGAATCCAGGTCAATTGCAGGCAGAACTTTGTAATGAGAGAAATTCAATATTTGTCAAATATTCACTTGAAAAATATTTGTTACTTGAGATCAGGGTTTTGTTTTACTATGGGAATACTGGGCTTTCCTGTTGGCTCAGATGGTAAAGAATCTGCCTGCAATGAGGGAGACCTGGGTTCAGTTCCTGGATTGAGAAGATCCCTTGGAGGAGGGCATGACAACCCACTCCAGTATTCTTGCCTAGAAAAGCCTCATGGTCAGAGGAGCCCGGCCGGCTACAGTCCATAGGGTCGCAAAGAGTCAGACACGACTGAATGACTATCTACTCATGGGATTATATGGTTTCTCCTTATACTTCTTAGTTTTCTGTGTCTTCTAAAAGAACCACAATGCATGGGTTAAATTATTCCTTTTTGTAATTAGGAATAATTATTCCTCTTTGTAATTATTGTAAAAATTATAATTATTCCTTTTTAATACAAATACAGTTTATTAAAAAAAATAAAGGCATTCTAGATCTTACCTCTTATTTTTATCAAATGAGTAAGCAATTTATGTTGAACTATGCGCCTTCAGGGTTGGAAGCTTCTGTGAATTTTCAGCTATGTCTACATTTTCTATGACCATCGCCCAGAGCACTAGCAACTGGAGGTAAAGATAAATAAATTGCTCACATTCTTTTAGCTAAAGCTTTCTCTAGATTTAGGAAATGGAACATAATGCATCCAGTCTGGCTGTTTTGGTCACTTTGAAGGTGGATAACAACCCTCACAGCCAAATTAATCATAGAATCCTCCGCTCTGATATATTTGGTCCGTGAAATGGATGAAGCCACTCTCTGCTGTCTGTTCATTCCAAATGAAACAGAACATATATTTTGAGACCTTTATGTTTAAAAGGTTTGCTTAACTGGAGCTTTTCAGAATAAGTATTGTGGTTCTTTTTCAATAGGGAATCTGGAGAAAATAAAATGTAATCACCCTTATGGCAAACACTGTGCTAGCTGTTTTATACATTAAAAAAAAAAAAAAAACCAACAACTTTGCTGTAACCTTGTTAGAGTATTATTTTTTTGATTGCATAAATAGGAAAATGTAACCAGAGATTATGAGTAACACAAGTGTCCATCCAAGAAGTTATAAAACTAAAATTCACAAATATTTGATTTTTTTTTAATTTAAATGTCCACAATCTTTTTACACTGGTTGGAAGACTAGGAAAGTGATTGACATGGTTATAATTGTCTCCTTATTTTTCTCCAAATGGATGAAAGTCTATCTTGTTGCGTGATATATGAAAATAGCCCTGCATCTCCCTCCTTTTTTGTTTTTCCTCTGCATTGCCTTTTCCATAAGGCAAGAAGACCAGTTTTGCTTGGAATTTATCTGGAACTACTGTTTTGTATAAATTCAGGTATCTAGGGCAGAAGAATTTAAAGAGGAACTCCTTTTTAGAACAAAGAACAAAAGCTCACCTTTATTTAAAAACTAGTTTCAGAAGATACAGGAAACATGTAAATGAAATTGTAAAACTTTTAAAGAGAATAGAGATAATAAGGAACTCCTAGTGGATGGCAATAGTCAATTTTCTGTCTTTAGCTTAACCAAAGCAATTATAGCATATGGGAAGAATTTAAATCAAAGAACTTGACTCAAGTTGAGAGTCTATTATTTACTAGTCATACAATCTGTATATGTTTACTGAACTCTTAAACTTTAGTTCCAACATCTGTAAAATAAAAATAATAATTTCTACTTAAAAGGTACGATGAAATGCAAGTAAAGGTATCTTCCTGAAATGTTAGATGCTGGAGAAATGTGTTTTCCTGTGATGATCAAAAAAGAAAACACTCTTCCCTGAGACTAAATTGCTTTAAACATCAGAGAAGTTGTTTTTGTCTCTAAAAGCCAGAGGTTTTGTTTTATCTTTAACAGATAGGTTGCATTATGTGATGGTAACAAACAACCCCTTTTCCCCAAATTTCAGAGGCTTTTAACATCAGAGGTTTGTGTATTGTATATGG
Organism: Capricornis sumatraensis; assembly: GCF_032405125.1. Taxonomy (NCBI): domain Eukaryota; kingdom Metazoa; phylum Chordata; class Mammalia; order Artiodactyla; family Bovidae; genus Capricornis; species Capricornis sumatraensis. The sequence continues at coordinate 60,802,729 of NC_091084.1, read as the reverse complement.
TTTGTGTCTGTCATGATTTGACTAGGCCAAGTGGTATACAACTCTTTGCAGACTGTGGAAGCAGCCTGCATTTTAAATGTTGCTCATGGCGGTGGCAATGGAAAGAGACAGTGCTGGAATTGTCCCTGGTTTTTAAAGTATTCTAATAGCACATGTCTCTTTTGCTTACATTTCCTTGGCCAAAGCAAGTCTTGCAGCCACATTCACCCTCAATGCGGCATGAAAGTTCAAGTCTGCCTATAATGAATAGGTTTGTCATTTTATTTAAAAAGGAATTAGTAAATTATATTTTTAATTGTTAGCAGTTTTAATTCATAATAGAAAGTGAAAGTGTTAGTTGCTCAGTTGTGTCTGACTCTTTGCGACCCCGTGGCCTGTAGCCCGCCAGGCTCCTCTGTCGATGGGATTCTCCAGGCAAGAATCCTGGAGTGGGTTGCCATTTCCTTCTCCAGGGGATCTTCCCAACCCAGGGATCGAACCCACGCCTCCTGCACCGGTGGCAAATTCTTTGCCATCTGAACCATAGGGAAATATCACTAAATATAATGCACTTAAAAAAAAAAAAAAAAAAAAAAAACCTCTTTTGGGTTCTAGATAACTTTTCTCCACATAAAGGATTTCTGTGATCTAAGTTTGAAGATGACTGGCTGAAACTATTCCCTCTCACTGAAATGTCCTTTCTTCTTTCTTTTGTTGCTAAAATTCCCTATGTCCTTTCAGAGTGAAATCAAATATCGCCTCTATAAAACCTTCTTAGGTTGCACTCCAGCACTGAAAACATTTGTTCCTACAATCTACCTTTATTGTTCATTTCTAGTATACAGCTGTAGTGGTTTCAGAATTAACCTATATCTCCAAGGGAAACACCTTTGTCAACTGAAGTGTGGAATGTATGTACTGTTGCTTTGGCTTTCAGAATTTCAGACTCCATTCATTTCCAGACTTAGTTCAGCACTTTTACCTCTACTCCTGTCAGTGAGATTGTTTTATACATCTGTAATCCAATTAGATTCTATATTCCATCCCAGGATCCCTCTGCCTTCTAATTAATATTTTTTAATTGGTATAAGTCAAAGTTCACTCTTTGTGATGTGAGATTTCATGGATTTTGGCAAACGCATATGCACAGAATGTACCCACTCTTAAGATATCATGCAGAATAGTTTCATGACACTAAGAAAATCTCTTGTACCTCCACTGTTTAACACCTCCTCACCATCCTAACACATACACACCCACCATACACACATTCACAACCCTTAAACTCCTGACAACCACTAATCTGTTTCTTATCTCTGTACGTTTGTGTTTTTCCAGAATATCCTATGAATAGATCAGTACGTAATCTTTTCAGGCTGGCTTATTCAAGTTAACAATACACATTTGTGATTCACTGATATCTTACATGGCTTGATAGCTCATTTCTTTTTATTGATAAATAATATTTTTTGGACGACTGGGTCACAGTTTGTTTATTTATTTACCTAATCAAGAAGATTTTTAGGGCTTCCCTGGTGGTTCACGGTAAAGAATCCACCTGCCAACGCAGGAGACACTGGCTCGTAGTCTGAGAATATCCCACATGCCACAGAGCAACCAAGTCAATGAGCCACAACTAATGAGCCTGTGCTCTAGAGCCCAGGACCCACAACTGCTGAGCCCACATGCAACAACCGCTGAGCCCATGTGCAGCAACTCTAAAGCCCATGTGCCCTAGAGCCTGTGCTTGGCAATGGGAGAAGCCACTGCAATGAGAAGCCTGCACACTGCAGCTAGAGAGTAGACCCCACTCAATGCAATTAGAGAAAAGCCCAGATAGCAACACAGACCCAGCACAGCCCAAACTAAATAAATAAATTATATATATATATATATATATATGAAAGATCTTGGCAATTACTAATAAAGCTGGGCTGCAAGACGCACAAGCTGGAGTCAAAATTGCTGGGAGAAATATCAATAACCTCAGATATGCAGATGACACCACCCTTATGGCAGAAAGTGAAGAGGAACTAAAGAGCCTCTTGATGAAAGTGAAAGAGGAGAGTGAAAAAGTTGGCTTATAGCTCAACATTCAGAAAACTAGGATCATGGCATCTGGTCCCATCACTTCATGGGAAATAGATGGGGAAACAGTGGAAACGGTATCAGACTTTATTTTAGGGGGGCTCCAAAATCACTGCAGATAGTGATTGCAGGAATGAAATTAAAAGATGCTTACTCCTTGGAAGGAAAGTTATGAACAACCTAGATAGCATATTGAAAAGCAGAGGCATTACTTTGCCAATAAAGGTCTGTCTAGTCAAGGCTATGATTTTTCCAGTGGTCATGTATGGATATGAGAGTTGGACTGTGAAGAAAGCTGAGCCCTGAAGAACTGATGCTTTTGAACTGTGGTGTTGGGTAAGACTCTTGAGAGTCCCTTGGACTGCAAGGAGATCCAACCAGTCCATTCTAAAGGAGATCAGTCCTGGGAGTTCATTGGAAGGACTGATGCTAAAGCTGAAACTCCAATACTTTGGCCACCTCATGCAAAGAGTTGACTCATTGGAAAAGACTCTGATGCTGGGAGGGATTGAGGGCAGGAGGAAAAAGGGATGACAGAGGATGAGATGGCTGGATGGCATCACCAAGTTGATGGACATGAGTTTTAGTGAACTCTGGTAGTTGGTGATGGACAGGGAGGCCTGGCGTGCTGTGATTCATGGGGTCGCAAAGAGTCGGACAGGACTGAGCAGCTGAACTGAACTGAATAAATCTACTATACACATTTCCAGGCAGGCTTTTGTGTAATTTTAAAATGAGTTGTGTAAATACCAACTGGCACAATTGCTGGGTGATATAGTAAAAGTATGCTTAGTTTTGTGAGAAACTGCTCAGCTCGCTTCCAACGTGACTGTATCACTTGTATTCCTAACTGCAATGATTCCTGAACCTCACCAGCAATTAATATTATCAGGGCTTTTTTTTTTTTTTCTGTTTTAGTCTTTCTGGTAGCTGGGTAGTGATATCTCCATATATTTTATATGTATACTTGGTTTGTATTTATATGAGAGCCACAATTTTAACTTTCTGAAAAGTATTTTCAATTTTATTTCTAGTCTCTCTTTCTTGGTTATATAAACTCAACTTTTACTAATGCTATGGTAAATAGTCACAATATGTAATTATATAATCTTCTGAAAACAATATGAGTATGTATCTATTTGTGTGTGTATTGATATAAAGCTGTTATTTATTGTATTTAGCCAATTCAAATAGCAGATAAATGGATTTAATTAAAAATCAACAAGGTGATTTGATTTTGCTTTATTTTTCTCTGACATCTACCAATTAGAAGGGGAGACAATAGAGATTAATTAATTCACTAAACCTTTGATATTGATTTATTTTCCTCCAAGGCAGGAGAGTATATCCTATATGAAATTACTGAGGTTAATGTGAAAAGTTGCTGCTAAATCTGAGATTACTTGAGAGCCACAGAATAAGAAGAAAACTCAGTGTGCTGTGTGCTTTGTGCAGAGATAAGCTCAGTTATTTTCATATCCCTTTCATTTCAGTTGCTTTAGGACTTACATAATTTGATGACACTGTTGAGGGCTTATAGACTAACCTGAAATTCATAGAGTTCAATTTATGGTTAAAAATTTCAAGATATTATAGGCTTACTAAAAACAGTTTTCAGGTTGAAAATTAAGGAATTAACAATCAGTAGGGTTTTAAATAGAGAGTGATTAGAGAACAAATGCTATTGGGGAAAAAAGGGACAAATCAATCTGAGATTTGGGAGACACTCTCACTCCTTCGATTAAAATTTCACCATTCTCATATGAGCTCCAGCATTAAGGTATAATCAAATTATTCTAAGTTCTCTTCACCAAAAATTTCTGGAATTTATATAAGGAAACAAGCACAGCTTACACATTGCATTTACTATAAAAATATTTTTTAAGTTAACCAATTCTTTAGGAATTAGCCCAACATGTTACTAGAAAAGAGATGAGCCCAACATGTTACTAGAAAAGAGATGAAAATTATTATAACAGAGTCACTCAGTATGGGGCCAATCTGGCCAATATGTCCCATCATTACCAGCAAAGGGTAGCTTTATTTTTCTCACTACTAAGTCTTACTTCTCAACTCCTAGGAGGTCTCCATATTCTTTCTCTCCTGGTTGATGAGATGATTGAATGCAGATAAAGATAACCTGCTTAGTATTCATTTGATGTTAAACAGCTTAATAACAATAGCATAATTGCTATTCAGTTGCCAAATGATGTCTGACTCTGCAACCCCATGAACTGCAGTACATGAGGCTCCCCTGTCCTTCACTATCTCCTGGAGTTTGTTCAAAATCATGTCCATTGAACTGGTGATACCATTCCAACTATCTCAGTCTCTGTTGAGCCCTTCTCCTCCAACCCTCCATCTTTCCCAGCATCAGAGCGTTTACCAATGAGTCAGCTTTTCACACCAGGTGGCCAAGTATTGGAGTTTCAGCTTTACCATCAGTCCTTTCAATGAGTATTCAGGGCGGATTTCCTTTAGGATTGACTGGTTTGGTCTCCTTGCAGTCCAGGGAACTCCCAAAATCTTCTCCAGGACCACAATTCAAAATCATTAACTCTTCCACACTTTGCTTTCTTTACAGTCCAACTCTCACATGCATACATGACTCCTAGTAAAACCATACCTTTACAGGTACAACGACTATACAGACATTGTCCGCAAAGTCATGTCTCTGCTTTTAAATATGCTGTCTAGGTTTGTCATAGCTTTTCTTCCAAGAAGCAAACATTTTTTAATTTCATGGCTGCAGCCACAGTCTGTGGTGATTTTGGAGCCCAAGAAAATAAAATCTGTCACTGTCTCCAATTTTTCCCCTTATATTTGCTATGAGGTGATGGTATCAGATGCCATGATCTTAGTTTTTTGAATGTTAAGTTTTAAGCCAGCTTTTTCACTCTCTCCTTTCACCCTCATTAAGAGGCTCTTCAGTTCTTCAGTTTCTGCCATTAGAGTGGTATCATCTGTATATCTGAGCTTGTTGATATTTCTCCTGGCAATCTTAATTCCAGTTTGTGATTCATCCAGCCCAGCATTTCGTTTGATGTACTCTGCATATAAGTTAAACAAACAGAATGACAATATATGGCCTTGATGCACTCCTTTCCCAATTTGGAACCAGTTCATTGTTCCATGTCCAATACTAACTGCTGATTCTTGACCTACATACAGATTTTTCAAGAGACAAGTAAGGTGTTCTGGTATTCCCATCTCTTGAAGAATTTTCCACTGTTTGTTGTGATCCACCCAGTCAAAGGCTTTAACATAGTCAATGAAGCTATAGCAGATTTTTTTTATGGAATTTCCTTGCTTTTGCTATGACCCAGTGGATGTTGGCGATTTGAGCTCTGGTTCCTCTGCCTTTTCTAAATCCCGCTTGTACATCTGGAAGTTCTTGGTTCATGTACTGCTGAACCATAGCTTGAAGAATTTTGAGCACTACCTTGTTAGCATGTGAAATGAGTGCATTTGTATGGTGAAAGTGAAAAATGAAAGTCGCTCAGTCATATCTGGCTCTTTTTGACCCCAAAGACTATACAATCCATGTAATTCTCCAGGCCAGAATACTGGAGTGGGTAGCCTTTCCTTTCTCTAGTGAATCTTCCTGACCCAGGAATCAAACTAGGGTCTCCTGAATTGCAGGCAGATTCTTTACCAGCTGAGCTGCCAGGGAATCCCTTCAATTGTATGGTAGTTTGAACATTCTCTGGCATTGCCCTTCTTTGGAATTGGAATGAAAACTGACCTTTTCTAGTCCTGTGGCCATTGCTGAGTTTTCCAAATTTGTTGACACATTGAGTGCAGCACTTTAATAGTATCATCTTTTAAAATTGTAAATAGGTCAGCTGGAATTCCATCACCTTCACTAGTTTTATTCATAGTAATGCTTCCTAGACCCACTTGACCACCATTGTGGTTATCCAGGTCATTAAGACCTTTTTTGTGTAGTTCTTTTGTGTCTTCATGGCTGTCTCTTCTTAAGCTCTTTTGACTCTGTGAGGTCATTGTCCTTTCTGTCCTCTGCTGTGCCTATCTTTGCATGAAATCTAGTCTTTCCCATTCTACTGTTTTCCTCTATTCTCTGCATTATTCCCTTAAGAAGACATATCTCATCTTGCTATTCCCTGGAACTCTGCATTCAGTTGAGTATATCTTTCTCCTTTCTCCTTGCCTTTTGCTTTTCTTCTTTTCTCAACTATTTGTAAGGCCTCTTCAGACAACCACTTTGCCTTCTTACAATTCTTTTTCTTTGTAGTGGTGTTGGTCACCATCTCCTGGACAATGTATATATAAACCTCAACCCATAGTTCTTCAGGCATGCTGTCTACCAGAACTAATCCCTTAAATCTATTCATCACCTCCATTGTATAATAATAAGGGATTTGATTTCGGTCATATCTGAATGACCTAGTGGTTTTCCCTACTTTCTCCATCTTAAGCCTGAATTTTGCAATAAGGAGTTCATGATCTGAGCCACAGTCAGCTCCCAGGCTTGTTTTTGCTGACTGTATAGAGCTTCTCCATCTTTGGCTGCAAAGAATATAATCAGTCTGATTTCAGTATTGACCATCTGGTGATGTCCATATGTAGAGTCATCTCTTGTGCTGTTGGAAGAGGGTGATTGCTCTGACTAGTGTGTTCTCTTGGCAAAACTCTTTAGCCTTTGTCCTGCTTCATTTTGTACTCCAAGACCTAACTTGTCCGCTACTCCAGATGCCTCTTCTTTTTGCATTCCAATTCCCCTGTAAGGGACATCTATTTTCGGTGTTTGTTCTAGAATGTCTTGTAGATCTTCATAGAACTGTCCAAATTCAGCTTCTTTGGCATCAGTTGTTAGGACATAGACTTGGATTACTCTGATGTTGAATGATTTCCCTTGGAAAAAATGATAATTCTGTCATTTTTGACTATATACTGAAGTACTGCATTTCAGCCTCTTCTGTTGACTATGAGGGCTACTCCATTTCTTGTAAGGGATTCTTGCCAACAGTAGTAGATATAATGGCTATCCAAATTAAATTTACCCATTCCCATCTATTTTAATTGACTGATTCCTTAGATAGAATAATTATATCTCTTAATTTATACATTCACTATACATTACATCTCTGAAAAGCAGAAACAAATAAAAATAGTGCAACCTATCATATTTGGGCTTTGTTGTCACAGAGACAAGTTTAAATTAGGCTCTAATGCTTTTGTTCTTTAGAAAGTTACATAACTTCTTAGAACTTCATTTTGTCCACTTGTAAAATGGAGATGGTGATATTTACTACTTGAGTTTTAGTGAGAATTAAGTGGAAGGACTAGCACTTTATAATCAACTAAAAAATAGTCTCCTTATTTCCTCTATTTGGTGATTAATAAGCAATACTCAAGTACTTTGTTGTTGCTTACCTAATACCTTCTTCTTCTAAAGAAAAGAGCAGAATTAGGAAATTATGTTTATAAATTGATTTTCTTATCCCCTCCCACCACCAAAAACATAGACTGATCTGTCTTCATAGCACATTCGATCACATCTTTAAAGATAAGAGCATTCCAGTGTTGCTATCTCTTTCATAGTGGTCAGATTAGACATAAAAAAGGAAGTCAACTTAAAAATTCTTTTTCAAAGTTAGCATTGCATTGCTACCAAAACAGGACAAAGACTGCACATAAAGATAGAAATTATGGATTTAATCTTGCTATAAATATTGATTTACAAATTTCAAACAGAATTTTAGCAAATAGAATTCAGTAGCTCCCCTGCAAAAAAGATGAAAACCTAATACATCATAACCAATTGTTTTTTTATAACAGAAATACAGTATTGGGTCAATGTTAGGAAATACATTAATTTAATATATTCTATTGATCTATGTATTGAAATGAATAACATGATCATATGTTTACACGGTAAAAATTCATTTTAAAAAATTTTAAATGTCTCAATAAGATTGGGATGAATTGCTCCTTTTCAGTGTGATAAATTATATCTCAAACAAAAAGAACCAGTGCTATGCTAAACAGGGACTTACTAATGTTAAAATGTTAGTCAGTCAGTCAGTCATGTCTGACTCTTTGTGACCCCACGGACTGTAGCCCACCAGGATCCTCTGTCCATGGAATTCTCCAGAAAAGAACACTGGAGTAGGTTGCCATGCCCTTCTCCAGGGGATCTTCCTGACCCACGGATCAGACCTGGGTCTGCTGCACTGCAAGCAAATTCTTTACAGTATAAGCCACAAAAGAAGCCTTATACTTAGGAGTAATGTAAAAATGCCACCACTATCCATATAACTTAACATTGTAGCAATATCTTAATAAAATATTATGAAAGAAAAAGTTAGATGTATAAGAATTTGAAAGAGGGCAAGTTGATCACTATTTGTATACCCAGAAAAGCACAAGAGAATCAACTGAAGATACTTTCAACAAGGTTGTGGGGTTAAAAAAAAATATGCAGATATCAGCAGCTTTCTTATGTCGGAACAAAAAAAAGCTATTTAAATGATAGAAGCAAATAAATCATTGTTGATAATGATAGAATGCTTAGGAATAAATGAAATAAATCTGCAAAATGCAAATGAGAGACACCTGGAAACAGTTATTTTATAACTTAAATGCTGTGCAAATTAAATAACACTTTGTATCCTAAGGATTCTAAAGTTTACATGTAAAAACAAAAAAGAAATATTAGGAAACTGACCTCAGGGAAGAAGGAAGATTACTGAGGGAAAATTAGTCTTCAAACAAACTAGTACATAATTATGCTTTAATTACTAGGATATAGTGTTGGTGCTTGTATACATTGATAGGGCAATAGAGTCTATGGAAGAACTGAGCTGTGGCACTGCTGCTGCTGCTAAGTCGCTTCAGTCCTGTCCGACTCTGTGTGACCCCATAGACGGCAGCCCACCAGGCTCCCCCGTCCCTGGAATTCTCCAGGCAAGAACACTGAAGTGGGTTGTCATTTCCTTCTCCAATGCATGAAAGTGAAAAGTGAAAGTGAAGTCGCTCAGTCGTGCCTGACTCTTAGCGACCCCATGGACTGCAGCCCACCAGGCTCCTCCATCCATGGGATTTTCCAGGCAAGAGTACTAGAGTGGGTTGCCATTGCCTTCTCCTCTGTGGCACATAAGGCTATAAGAGATAGTGTTGAATCCATGCTTCATACTGCGCGTTTGTATAAACTTTAAATAAAACAAGTATTTAAAAATGAAAAATAAGCCATACAAATTTTAGATGACTATCTGGATGGATTTCTCTATAATTTTAGAGTGAGGATGGCTGTTCTAACTTACTCAGGAGGAAAAACTGATAAATTAAATTACTTAAATAATACAAAGTTTTGCAAAGTAAAGGAAAAATTATATATACATATATATGGGCTTCCCTGGTGGCTCAGAGGTTAAAGCGTCTGCCTGCAATGCAGGAGACCTGGGTTCCATCCCTGGGTCGGGAAGATCCCCTGGAGCAGGAAATGGCAACCCACTCCAGTATTCTTGCCTAGAAAATCCCATGGGCAGAGCAGCCTGGCGGGCTACAGTCTATGGGGTCGCAAAGAGTCGGACACGACTTAGCGAGTTCATTTCATTTCATTTCATATATATATATATAGAGAGAGAGAGAGCAAAGTTAAAAGACAATCAACAAATGAGAAAATATTTGCAACTCAAAACAGGTGAGAAAGGTGTTCTTCAAGAAGTTGAGAAGAATAATATTAATAACTCCCAAAAGAAAAAAATGAACTAGGAAAAGTACAGATGTCCCTTAAACATGTAAAAGCTGGTAAATCTCACTTATGATAAAAGAATAGCAAATTAAAACTAAATTTCAGTACCAGATTTAATTTTTCAGATCAATAAAAATGTCAAAATTTGACAGCCATTTTGGTGAGGTTATGGGAAAACAGATTCATTTCATATTTCTCAGTTGAGACTACAGATTAGTACAGTGGCTAACAAAGGTAATTTGGCAATGTCTCTCTAAATGATAAATGCTTTATTTTGTGATTGAGCAATCCCACTCCTTGGGGAATTTATTCAATGGATATATCAGATGATATATGCACAAGATTATTCATTTGGTATTGTAATAGCAAAACATTAGAAACAAACCAAAATTCCATCAACAGGAGAATGATTAAATGTTCTACAGTACGTTGATAAGATGAAATACCATGTCATTTTAGAAAAAAAAAAAGATGAAATTCTCTGTTTACATATATGAACAGTTCTACAAAATACAAATTAGAAAAGCAGATTTCAGATGAAAGCATAGGATATTTTTTGATGTACAAGAGGAAACTTAGACTATAGGTTCATGTTTTCTTATATTTTCATAGAAACTTTAGACGGAAACATAAAAATTTTGGGCATCTGGAGATGTGCCTGGGGTCCTGAGAATAGATGTAAGACTTATTGTATAGATGAGTTTTGTTTGTTTTTTAACTTCTTTAAGCCATGTGAATATTTCTTATTCAATTTTTTTTCAGTGAAAGTCTTGGCAATTCTTTCTACCATTGCTGCTGCTGCTGCTAAGTCGCTTCAGTCGTGTCCGACTCTGTGCGACCCCATAGACGGCAGCCAACCAGGCTCCCCCGTCCCTGGGATTCTCCAGGCAAGAACACTGGAGTGGGTTGCCATTTCCTTCTACCATTACCTGAGGTCAAATACTTAGGCGTGTATATTGTCCCCTGGATAATACAAAAGTGATCCTACATTCACTGGCCCCTTCACACACATTTTACTTTTGAAAGTGAAATTAATTAACAATGTTCTCTGGCTATTCAGACACCAGGAAAAAAAAGCCTACTTTTGCCTTTTGTATTCCCTGCTGAGCTTCTAGCTGAGTGACAGCTAGAATGCTCTGGGTTTGCCTGTTTCAGGTAGAAAACAACAACAGGCATCCAGCACTTTTTTTTCAATGCATTTCCTTCTCTACTGAATTTTGAAAAGATTCCTGCAGGTAAACCTGGTCTACTCTCTCTCCAAATTTGACACTGCAGGCTACAGCCATAGAGTCTTGTTTTTGTTTTTAATTGATTGAGGTAAATTACTGGGCTCCCTGACCACCATTCATCTTTCTGAGAGGTTGGATCTTTAAATATAAAAAAAGAGAGAGAGACGCAGACACAGAGAATGGGCTTGTGCACACAGTGGAGGAAGGAGAGGGTGGAACAAATTGAGAGTAGCAGTGACATTTATACACTGCCATGTGTAAAACAGAGAGCCAGTGGGAAGCTTGTGTATAACATGTGGAGCTCAGCCCCATGCTCTATAACGACCTGGACGAGTGGGATGGCGGTAGGGTGGGAGCAAGGCTCAAGTGGGAGGAGATATACACACACACACACACACACACACACACACACACACACACACACACACACACACACACACATTTATTGCTGATTCAGCAGAAACCAACACAACATTGCAAAGCCATTATCCTCCAGTTAAAAACTTAAAAAAAAATTGAGAGAGAATGAACATGTTGCTCATGTTGACAGTGAATTACTTTTTTTTTGCTTAACCACACGTGGTCACAAAGAAAAAAGTGAAGAACCATATTTGATTATGGTCAATGGGAAATGAGCACTAAGCCGCGAAGGATGATACAAACACTATCAGAAGAAAAAGAATCCACTCGATGTGATTTCTTGCCTTCATTTCAAGTTCCCTCTCATTCTATATGAAATATTAAGAATATTTCTTATATTGAGAGATGAAATAAAACGATTGTGAAACGTCCTTTAAGAGTTTCCTTAAAAGAAAAAAAAAAGGCTTCTCTAAAACAAAATTATTTTGCAATTATTCATGGAGTGCTTCATAATTCCTATAATTCTTGCTGAAGCTTCAAGAGCAGACACCCAGATATATAGTAAATACATAATAAAATATGTACCTGTTTCAATATTTCTGTTAATTAACACCTCCGTTAATACAAGGAAAATGTAATATAGGTTATGATAAAATAAGAATCATGAATAAGAGTCACTTAGTTTCTCTGCATCAGTTAGGGTAAAACAGGAAAGTAGATTGCACTGAATAATATCTTGCAGACATTAAAATTTAGACAATTTGAGAGAAACTAAGCTTCTGAAGGAAGTTAGAGGATCAGAGGAAAGTCACTAGTGCGATCTCTTGAAGCAGGAGTGCTGGGACACACAGAGGAGCTTGCAGGGAGATCTGGAATCAGGCATGTCCAGTCCGTGGGGTTAGACTACAATGGGAACTGGTGGAAAAGTTGGTGGAAAGCTAATTTCCTGTCAATCTTGTTGCTGTTGGTCAGCAGATCTAGCATTTGGGAAAAAGAAGGACACAGGACGGGATAGGAAGAGAATAAACCAGGGTTCACCAGCACCTCTATGTCTTCTACTGCTGGGAAGAACAAGGATACATTCAAACTTGCATGCATCTCCATTCCTGTCTCTCACTGTCTAGCCATGACAGCCTCAAAGAGTAACGGCTGCTAATTCACTATACTTCCAAAATCTCACTCAATTTTCACTTTTGCACCAGCAGTAAATCTCCACCATATGGGGAAGAGGATTCTGAGAAATGCAGTGTCAGCTTGGCCAAGTTAACCCTGAATGATAGCACCACACAGTACCATTCAATCAACAGGTACTGAGTACTTACTGTGCATCAGGTACTCATCTTATGTTCAGGGATGGAAGACACTCTCCATCCTCACCAAATAAGCCATTTATTAAGGGGGAAGAATATGGAAAAAATATTGTAATCAGGGTGAGAAGAGTAATTCTGTTTAACACCAATGGCTGGGTAATTCAACACTATACCCAACCCATTTCTCTCTGGCTCACTCTACCAAAGATGCAAAAACTAGTAAGTTTGACAGTCTTTTTTGAAACTAGGAGTAATCATGTGACAAAATTATTGCCAATTGATCGATTGGATTTCTAATTGGTGCTTTGGGAAGTCATTGTTTCTTTCTGATGATGGGATTAATTACAGCTCTATCCCCTTTCTAGCTTTGAATGTGGATGTGAAGTCTGGTGCTTTTTAGTGACTATCTTTCAACTCTGATGAAAAGGCCAAGAACATTTCAGAGATGCTGGCCTTGACATTGCCAACCCCCTAAATGCCAACAGATTTCACATTCTAGATTTCTTAATAAGTAAGAAACAACAAACTCATATTTCTTTAAGCCTTTATACTTTGAGTTTCCTGTTACTTGCAGTTAAATGCATCCTATTTCAGCTAAAGAAATATCTATCATAAAGAAAAGATAAAATCAAGAATAGCTTCCCTAAGAAACATACAGCTGAATTGTTTTCTTCATGTACAGGTAGATAAAGGTAGACAATTTTACCCAGGTATATAAGTACAATGAAATATATTTATTATATTAAAGCAAAGATACTTTTTACAGTTCTTTTATGCCCTAGAAAGTTCAGGATATATCTTCCAGTTGAAAATTAAAGGAAGTAAACAGAATAGAATGTTTTTAAACCTTTCCTAATAACACTGAGATCTGAGTAGAGCAATATTCAGTGGATGTTCCATCATTGATACTGCATGAGTGTTTTGAAGAGAAACATTCAGGAATGGAAAATGTTGGTGAAAACAATGGACTATTGGCTAAATTGTAAATGAGAGAAAATCAGTTAAGACTGGCTATAGTCAGTATCTTAGAATATATAATATTATGTTGGTATGTGTGCCAGGTGTCACAGTGGTAAAGAATCCACCTGCCAGTGCAAGAGCCTTGGGTTCAATCCCAGGGTCAGGAAGACCCCCTGGAGTAGGAAATGGCAACCCTCTCCAGTATTCTTGCCTGGAAAATTCCGTGGACAGGGGAGCCTGGAAGCTATAGTACATGAGGTCACAAAGAATCAGACACAACTGAGCAACTGAACACCCACGTACGTACTAGCACTTCTTTATGTATAAAGATAGATGTTATTTTATCACCATACTCATCTGTTAATCCCAGACTTACCTTCAGAAAACTTCTTAACACAGAACTCCAGCTAGTCATTGTTTATCAATTAGAACTGATATCTTGAGAGGGGGGAATCACTTTCAGTTATAATATTGAAATATCATGAGAAATCTAGGAGTTGAAAATAAAAGCCTTAGGTTCATCCTTGCATTTCAGGTCAGTTTAGAAACAAGACATTGTTGGGATAAAAGAAGAGCTTGATAATTAAAAGGCTTTTTGAAATTTAGAACTATCTGAGCTTGAATTCTGAATTTTGGATGCTGGTTAGGAGAATTTATCTCTCAGCTTGTATCCTCTCTAAAAATGGGATAAAATACCTAACTCATAGATATAAGTAATAAATGAGCTAATTTACCTGAAAATATTATCTGTAAAATATCTATGATGATGGTAATAATGTCTTGGTGGTTTAGTCACTAAATCGGATCCGACTCTTGTGACCCCATGGACTGTAGCCTGACTGTGGGATTCTCCAGGCAAGAGTACTGGAGTCAGCTGCCATTTCCTTTTCCAATAATGTCTTAGATCTTTTTGATTGAAATCAAGGAGGAAAAAACAATAGTGAATATCAAATGAGACTCACATCAAATGGAAATTCTTGAGCCATTTCTAATTAGACTATAAGAATGTATATGAAGTTACTTGAAAGAACCAAAAAGCAGAGAAGTAACTCAGAACCACAAAACAGAAATACCACATTCTTCAGATTAAATATTTTTAAAAGTCTGTTGTAAGGATAGAGGTACTACATCACTGAAATGAGCCGTTACTATGCAGAAAAGGATCAACGTGCCTTTCTCAACCCCAAACTTATAACGTTTAAATTTGTAGTTAGGATCATGACCAGCAATCCCTTCTACTTTCATCAAACCTGTCTCATTAAAGGACTGATCCAGATTTTATGAGATTTCAACACATACAATCTATGAGTCTTTCTCTGAGGAAAGGAATGAAAAAATTAGATTTGAAAAGAATAGTCAAGTAAAATAAGGAAAGAAATCACAAAAAGTAACTATACACCAAATGATCCAGGCCTCTTTTCTGAGATCTGTTTGGGCAACTTACAAGTAATTCTTAGAGATGCTTTCTGGTTCCTATTTGGCTTTTCATACCTGAAACACTGCCCAACTCTTAGCAACTCCCAACACTCACAGGGTAGAAGACAGACAGGACACTGAAAATTAAGATTCATCAAGTTCACAGCAAATCCACCTCTGGCTCACTCTAAGTCATGGTGAAGTAGCAAAGCAATAGAATATTCAGTTCTCATTGCATTTGAGTGTTTTTCTTTAAGCACTGGGCATTGGCAACCAAATTTGAAATAGCTTCCTAGTCTAATTATTAGTAACTTAGTCCCCCTAGAGGAGTGGTTTTTCAACACTTGCTAGACATCAAAATGATCCAATGTACTGCTAAAAACTCCCAGTGCCTGGGTCTATTCTAAGAGTTCTGATTTAACAGGTCCTAACAAGGGCCTGAGCATCAGTATTTAACCACGGTCAAGGATATCCTAATGTGAAACTATTAGGGGAAACACACAGACTGAAACTACCCACCATGCCCAGGCACCATAGTAAACCATCTGGGTGAGTTATTTTGCAACAGGAGGAACATTGAACTAATAAGCCACCATCAACCAGATGAGTTCAGGAAAGGTCGAAAGGAGATGCCACGTGTCCTTCCATCTCCCAGAATCCTTCTTGTTGGCATCCATCTTGTCTGAGCAATGGATGCACCATCGGGAAGAAACCTGAGTCAGAGTGATTGGCCTGAGAAACCCAGAAACTAATCCTATCACTTAAAACGGCAAGCCACACGGCAGAGCCATTCTCCTGGGTTCCCTTACCCTCCTGCTCTCCACCCAGATGTCCCTTCCCAATAAAGTCTCTTATTTGTCAGCACATATGTCTCCTCCTATAATTCATTTCTGAGTGTCAGATAAGAACCCCCTTTTGGGTCCTGTAAGGAGTCCCCCTCTCTGCAAAAGAAAAAAAAAAAAAATCAGGGTTAAGATCCACTGATCTAGGGAGTTGAAAGGTTCTAAAATATTTATCATATTTGTCTAATGAAGTCTGTATTATAACTGGTGGTTGAAAATTAAACAGCATATTATCTCTTAATTTCAGATTGCTAAAAGGATTAATCTATACAGAGACTAAGTGCCCACTTAAGGGTGCACCAAGCAGAGAAGAACAGAGGGGCAGAAAAGAAATTCAGAAACTTCCTATTTCCTTTTGTCCTAGAAAACAGGAATCAGACACATCAGAAAGAGTATGATACGTATTGATACATTTTTATCAACTGCAATAACAAACCAAAAAAGGAAAAATTTAAAATACATGAACATGAAAAGCTCAACAAGGTAATGGGACATGAGTAGATGCTAAATATTCCTGGATGACTCAAGATTGCTAGTTGTAGCATATCTGTAGGTGGGGACTCTTTTTTCAGACATCAGATTAAAGAATCTGACAGTGTGACAGGTTATGACATGATAAGTTCTGTCATTTTAATTCCTTTATTCATTCTCTATCAGTTTTATTAAATAGCAAACATGAATTTTCCTGGACACTATTGTAACAATTATCGTTCAGCCATTCAGTCTATCAAGAGGAGGACAGGATGGCAAAATAAATAAATAAAATGAAACTGTGGTTTGATATAAGGTGAAAAAAAAAAATCATTTGCCCCAGTTTAAAAAAAAATAGAGACAGTTTGGGAAAGAATAGAAAAAAAAAATCTATTTTTGATATTCAATGTGATTCCATTTAGCTCCAGAGTTGGCAAAGACTGAAAGAGAAAAATGGTGTCTGTATAGATCAAAATAAGTACAGTCAAGAAAATGACCTAATTTAGTTGTTTTCAAATTTTCTTTTTTATTTGGAATCCTTTATTTCAACAAAAATCTTGGTCAAAAGCTCAATATGGAAAATGAAAATAGCAGAGTTGACCTTGGTGAGAAGAAACTGGGAAAAGTTGAAATAAGACCCTTGATAGGTTGGGTGAAAGTGTCTCATGACTTTTAAACTTTTAGCAACCCTTGTTCCACATCCTCAGAACTATAACAAAGATGTGGAAAACAGTTTAAAAGCCACTAATCAAGGGGATTCAGATTCTTCTGCTAACAAAAGAGACATTTTCTTTTTTTAAGAGATTAACTTTTCCACTGATAACAGTAGATCTAAGCAAATAGTGCTTTGCTTTGTTTTTTATCCTACTAATATGTAAATACTTTTGCTGTAGAGGAATCCATTAAACTGTGGAACTGAATTCATGACACATTTACTGACCACCTTTATATGTTAAGAATTCTACTAAAAGCCAAGTATAAAGGACTAAATGAAATTAAGGAGTAGGTAGAAAGAGAAAAGAGAAAGATCCTTTTAGTCAATTTTATTTATTAACTATTATTTGAGCACATATAGTGCACCAGACACTGTTCTAAATGCTAAAAATACATTTATAAATGTCCCCATCAGCAAATAAGCAAAACTCCAAAGAACTTATGTTCCTCACAGGAAGACAGAATGTAAATAAACATTAGGAGTGAATGAGACGATGACATCTATGAAGTAAGAAAGTTTGGGAATGCTGGAGGTATAGTTACCATTTCAAATAGGGAGATCACTTAGGTCTTATTGAGAAGGTATGTTTGAGAAAGACTTGAAGTAGGAAAGGAGTATATCATGAGGATATCTGAGAACACCATTCCAAGCAGAGGGAAGAATCAGTAGAGAGGCCCTGATCTGAGAGAGAGTTTTGTTGGAGGAATAGTGTGGTAGCTAGCTGGATTTAAGAGAAAGATTAGCAGGACCTGGGGTCAGAGAGGTAAAGAGGTATGGACGGAGCATGGCAGAGCACACACACACGCACGCACTTCCCACAAACAGCTGTGTAAGTATCACCTTGAGTGAAAAGGCGACCTAACCAAAGGGTTGGAGCAGAGGAGTAGCATGCTTTGATTTTCACGCTAACAAGGATTATTCCAATTCCTACACTGAGATTAGGTCAGATTCGGGGAGAAAGCCAGAAATACTAGAATCCAGAAGGCATCCAGTAGAATCCATTTAGACAGCTGTTTACAATAGCATAAGTGTGACAATGAAGTGGTTTCGATTAGGGAGATGAAGACATTTGCAAGTATTTTCCGATGTTTTCAGATGGAGATAAAGGGGCTTCCCAGGTGACTCCGTGATAAGGAGTCCACCTGCCAATGCAGCATCTATCCCTTGGTCAGGAAGATCCCCTGGAGTAGGAAATGGCAATCTTGCTTGGAAAATCCCATGGACAGAAGAGCCTTGCAGGTCTATGAGGTCACAAGCGTCAGACACAACTTAGTGACGGAGCACAACACGCACACACAAGAGAAAGATAATAGAATCTTGTGGCCAATTGAATGGATGGATGGTATGAAAGAATCAGAGCCAAGGATTACTCCTAGATTTTTTAGCAGGGAAGTTGGAATAATGCATCTTTCAATGTTTTTGCTCATGTGACTGCTTCCACCGATGATGGTTTCTTTTTAGTTTTGCCATTTTAAAATTCTGTCAATCCTTCCATTAATGACTAGTGTGTTCCCTGCTAACAGAAACATTTATTATTCCCTCAAAATGAAAGGATTGTCTTTCTTTTTGGATATCCAGAGTCTTTTTTGATGTCTTCTCATGGAAACGAAAAGACACTTGCTCCTTGGAAGAAAAGGTATGACCAACCTAGACAGCATATTAAAAAGCAGAGACATTACTTTGCAAACAAAGGTCTGTCTAGTCAAAGCTATGGTTTTTCCAGTAGTCATGCATGGATGTGAGAGCTGGGCTATAAAGAAAGCTGAGCACCAAAGAATTGATGCTTTTGAACTATGCTGTTGGAGAAGACTCTTGAGAGTTCCTTGGACTGCAAGGAGATCCAACCAGACCATCCTCAAGGAGATCAGTCCTGAATATTCATTGGAAGAACTGATGCTGAAGCTGAAACTCCAATACTTTGGCCACCTGATGTGAAGAACTGACTCATTGGAAAAGACCCTGATGTTGGGAAAGATTGAAGGCAAGAAGAAGGGGATGACAGAGGATGAGATGGCTGGATGGCATCACCGAATCAATGGACATGAGTTTGAGTGATCTCCGGGAGTTGGTGATGGACAGGGAGGCCTGGTGTGCTGCAGTCCATGGGGTCACAAAGAGTCAGACACGACTGAGCAGCTAAACTGAAACTGAAACATGGTACATATCCACACCAGCTTCATGCTGGAGCTTTTTGTGATGCTGTCAAGCTTTCTTACTAGACAACCAGTATTTTCAGGAGAACAAATAAAAGTTGATAACAAGATGGTCATTGATGTATTAGATAAATGATATTAATGCATAAATGACATCTCCAGAATATGTTTGTGAATTAAAATTTGGCCTTTTCTCATTCATCTGTATCCATACTTTATTTATATTGGTGGTTACTTTTTCTTTTCCAGTTATAAACAGAATATACTAACAGGTTCAATGGAGGATGAGGATTCATTGATAAGGCAAATAATTTGATAGAGAAGAGATTGCGAAGGTGGCTATTTTAATTTTGTGAAGAAATAGGTAACTATAGGAAGTGGAGGAAAGCCTATTTTATTAAACACTTACTGTTATGTGTCAAATGCTTTATGTCTGATCTTCTTTTATCCTCAAAAGTGTGTAGATATGTGCTCAGCATTTCCATTCTGCAGATAAGAGAGATGAGAATCAAAGAAGTGGAATAACCTTGCAAAAGTCGCATCATTCATGTGGTGCAGGAACTCAAGTCCTTTGATCCTCGACTCTTTGCCTTTGCCTTTTGTATCACATTGCTTCCCCAGATCACTGGCCTTTCTTTCTACACTGTAAATTCAATAAGAATGTTTTGAAGGTTTCTTTTATTTAAATGTAAATTTATGGAAAATTGAAAGTCAAGTAAACAACTTTGCATATAGAGTCTGGAGCAACGGAAGGTTACCTGAGTACCTATCACAAGGGGCACTGAAAGCTTTATGTCAGGAAGCAAAAGCTAAGACTCCATTGTTGTTGTCTAGTCACTCAGGTGTGTGCAGCCCCATGGACCATAGCCATCCAGCATCCTCTGTCCATGAGATTTTCCAGACAAGATTACTGGAGTGGATTGCCATTTCCTTCTTTAGGGGATCTTTGATCTTTAAGGAATGAACTCAAATCTCCTTCATTTCCTGCACTGGCAGGCAGATTTTTTGCCACTGAACAACCTGGGAAGTGCATGAGACTCTATGGTACCTGGCAAACACACATACAAAATTATTTAAATAAGCACCACCTCCTTGCTAAAAAGTCACCATAACATGGAAAGAAAAAAAGTTCTAATTAGAAGTAATGAAATGGTTCTTAAGCAATTGACTTGCTTTTCACACTCCTTTCTAGGAAATATCTCTAGAAGCACTAAAGCTGTTTTGATTCTAAATGTGTTTATTTTAATAAAGCTACTTTTTAAAAGATCATACAGAACTGTAAGTTCTGAAAGATAGAACCTGTTCTGTTAGAGCCCTGAAGTTCAAAACAAAGCTGAGCAGTAAATTGATAATTCAGAGAAGGTGTAAAAATAGAATCTTCGATCCCTTCTGGGCATTAGCATCACATTTTTTTTTTTTCCTAAAGAAGAAAGGAGCTTTCTGTTCACCTCATAGTCTTTCCATCAGCAGCTGAGATCAAAGAAAAATAATCTTTTTTTAAGTTGGCATAGAAAATGTAGCAAGAAATTTGGTCAGTATTTTGACTTAGATTGGTTTAGGGCTGAAGTCAATCTGAGATGTTGAGAAAAGGAAAATTTTTACATTTTCTGAAAAGCAAATTGTAATAATAATTCATCTTTTAACTAAATGCATTAAGGGCATAGTGTGTATTGAGCTCTGCTGTCAGTAACTGAGATTCAGAGATAAAAGGAAGAATCTGCATCCTCAAGGGATTTCGTCTGTTAGGAGAGTTGAAAAGTGAAAGTAAGTCAGTCATGTCCAGCTCTTTGTGACCCCATGGACTATAGGCCCACCAGGCTCAGACTTTGTCCATGGGATTCCCTAGGCAAGAATACCTGAGTGGGTATTTCCTTCTTCAAACCCAGGGATCAAACCCAGGTTTTCTGCATTGCAGGCAGATTCTTTACCATCTCACCCACGAAAGAAGTCCATTAGATGAGACACATGTAGAAATCTGGAGAATTGGAAGACAATAGGCTGAAGGTGGTTTAAATTATTATACTTGTGTCATTTAATACAAGGCTTATACTTTTTATAAGAAGAAAGACCTTTTTTTTTTATTAAAAGAGTGTGCTATGTGCTCGGCCCTAACTATTTGTGATCCCATGGGCAGTAGCCGGCCAGACTCCTCTCTCCATGGAATTTCCCAGGCAAGAATACTGGAGTGGGTTGCCATTTCCCACCCTAGGGAATCTTCCCAACCAGTGTCTCTGGCGTCTCCTGCAAGGGCCAGTGGATTCTTTACTGCTAGTGCCACCTGGGAAGCCCCCTTTATTAAAAGAGGGTTATTTAATACAAGACTTGTGCTTTTATAAGAAGCAAGTTTCCCTTTCCCAATTGGATGGAAAAGGAAAATACCAAATGCTGAGGACATGTATATTAAATAAATTATTCAACTTTAGAAGTTCACACTTGAACAAGTTAATGTGAGAGTGACCATCTTGAAGCATTAGAAAAAGTGAATCTCACCCTAATCCTGCAATAGAATCACAGATGCTGAAACAGAAGCTCCATGGGTATGGCCATGGCATTTCTATTTTTAAAATGTTCCAAATGATTCTAATGCTCAGCTAGCATCGAAAACCATTGATT
Organism: Capricornis sumatraensis; assembly: GCF_032405125.1. Classification (NCBI taxonomy): domain Eukaryota; kingdom Metazoa; phylum Chordata; class Mammalia; order Artiodactyla; family Bovidae; genus Capricornis; species Capricornis sumatraensis. The sequence continues at coordinate 60,780,876 of NC_091084.1, read as the reverse complement.
AACACATACAGGAGACAGGGTTTCCTGCAAAGAAGAGACAGGTAGGTACCGAAAAGTCTCAATTTTGGTTGGGATTCTAGGGAAACTGGAAAAAAAAAAAAAAGACAAAAGGAGACTGAGAAATAGAAAAGGATGGAGAAAGACAAAGAAGCAGAAAGATATGAACGCATGTTTTTGCTCCTGAAACAATGGCAAGCTTGTTTCTGATCCTCTCTCTTTTTGTGGTTTTATTTGACCAAGCAGATTACTGTTATCAGGTTAAACCTTAATCTTTCTTGAAGAATGGGGATTTACAGTTGATTTGTGTTTGCATTCATCCCAACTGGTCATTTCTGTTTTACTCTGCACCCTTCTGGGGAACAGCATAGCAACTGGAAAACACATATGATTCTCTCTCAAATGTTGACTTATTTATTCATGCCCCGTCCCCCCGACTCACACATATACACACTTGTTTATCTGTCTATCTATCTACAGAAAGAGAGAAAGAAAACATCCACCTATTCTGTGCTGACGCTTTACATTCTTAGGAGGAAGTTGAGGATGTATCAGGTGAATATAAACTGTACTGTGATTGGTTGAATTATGTTCCCACAAAAGGAATGTACAGAAGTCCCAGTCCCCAGCATCTGTGACTGTGACCTCATTTTGAAACCAAATAGGGCCCTGTGGGGCTCCCAAGCACAGAAGTCTTTGTGTTCCTCATTTCTTGTAGGCAAGACTCCAGCCTCCAGGACCTTCCACTGAGTCCCAAAGGACAGATTCAAACAGTTGCTAATCAAGGGAGGAGCAGCTAAGAAACCACCTAAGGTAAGACTAGAGGAAACCAGTGCTGTGCTGTGCTTAGTCACTCAGTGGTGTCTGACTCTTTGCAACCCCATTATTGTAGCCTCCCAGGCTCCTCTTTCCATGGGATTCTCCAGGCAAGAATACTGGAGTGGGCTGCCATGCCCTTCTCCTGAGGATCTTTCCAACCCAGGGATCGAACCCAGGTCTCCCACACTGCAGGCAGATTCTTTACCATCTGAGCCACCACAGAAGCCCAAGATTACTGGAGTGGGTAACTTATCCCTTCTCCAGGGGATCTTCCCAATCCAGGAATAGAACCAGGGTCTCCTGCATTGCAGGTAGATTCTTTACCAGATGGGACTGGGGAAGCTCATTAAGATTAAGAGACAGACCACCAGAAACCTTGCACACACCCTTATCAGCAAATCCATCCTTCAACCTTTGCCATGAAACTCCTCACCAAACTCCCCTGAGCTGGAACACATAGGATTTCTAAGCAGGATCCCTCTGTGTACCCCTTTACCTGGCAAAGTAATAAAGCTATCCTTTTCTACTTCACCCAGAACTCTGTGTCTGAGATTCGATTTGGCATCAGTGCACAGAGAGGCTGATTTTTGCATCAATTTGGAGAATAATTTTTTGTAGATGTACTCAAGTCAAGATGAGGTCATTAGAGTAAGCCCAAATCCAATATGACTCGTGTCCATATAAGAAGGGAACACAGAGGCATAGACAGATACACACGAGAAGAATGCCTTGTGATTATAGAAGCAGAGATTGAAGTGTTGTGGTTGCCAGTCAAAGGCCATCTGGGGCTACCAGAAGCTGGAAGACGCAAAGAAATTTTTTCTCCTGGAGACTTTGAAAGGAACATAGCCCTCTGCTAACACTGTGATTTCAAACTCTAGACCTCAGAATGGGGAAAGGATAAATTTCTATTGCTTTACACTATCATGTTTATAGTACCTTATTACAGCAGTTCTAAGTTATGTCTCTATGTGATAGGTTAAAAAAGAAAAGAAGCAATGGGCCTACTTTCTTCCTTTTTTTAGGGTAAATCTCTATGAACTTCATCCGCGACCTAATAAGGTATATGATTCCCTATCATGAGAAATCATATAATGTGAGATATTTGTTAAGTGGGAAAGAACTTACATGGTGTCATAGGAACACATAATAGGGACCCCTAATTTAGTCAGGGAAGAAGGGGTTTCAAGGGAAGTCAAAGAAAGTCTTCTATGAGGAATGGTTATTTAAGGTGATCTTTGAAAAATGAAAGACGTCAGCCAGACAAAGCAGAAAGAAAGGTGTTCTAAGAAAAGTGTGTAATTGACCCTAAACTTGAGACATCCCTGGTGTAATTGAAAACCACAAACATGGTTGCAGGCTGAAATCTCTCCCACGCAATCCTGTTAAAGATGTCATTTACTTCCTGTGATGTTTGGCCACTGTTCTTTTGTTCCTTCCCCTTATCTTGGAATTCCTTTAGCATCTCAATTTAAGACCAGAAGTTCCTTGGTTTTCATTAGTCTCTTTTATTTTGTAAACTCTGACCCAGGAATTTAAGTTCTGGAAATGAATTCCAGAAGACACTAGCATTAGACATAACCTTGGTGGAAAGGGAAAATGAGACTATTTAGTTTCTGCCTTCTAGTATGCATATAGAGTCTAGGGGAGGACATAGATAAAAGGTCTAGAGAAGGCTTAAGAAAACAGTTCTCAAATTACAACCTGAAGAAAAATATTCAAAGCATTAACATATTATATCTTTAAAAGGTCCCATGAAACTTGCAGGAATGCTGAATTGTTAATGCTGTCTAGGTTGGTCATAACTTTCCTTCCAAGGAGTAAGCGTTTTTTAATTTCATGGCTGCAGTCACCATCTGCAGTGATTTTGGAGCCCAGAAAAATAAAGTCAGCCACTGTTTCCACTGTTTCCCCATCTATTTGCCATGAAGTGATGGGACCAGATGCCATGATCTTTGTTTTCTGAATGTTGAGTTTTAAGACAACTTTTTCACTCTCCTCTTTCACTTTCGTCAAGAGGCTCTTTACTTCTTCACTTTCTGCCATAAGGGTGTTGTCATCTGCATATCTGAGGTTATTGATACTTCTCCTGACAATCTTGATTCCAGCTTGTGCTTCCTCCAGCCCAGCATTTCGCATAATGTAGTCTGCATATAAGTTAAATAAGCAGGGTGACAATGTACAGCCTTGATGTACTCCTTTTCCTATTTGTCAGAATCAAGTTTCTATTGGCTGCAACCAAGAATATGCTCACAGAATATCCCTGATTACATTGCTGCAAGGAACATATTTTTGGGGTAAGTAGTTTAGGAATACATCAGTTCAGTTCAATCGCTCAGTCGTGTCTGACTCTTTGCAACCCCATGAATCGCAGCACACCAGGCCTCCCTGTCCATCACCAACTCCCAGAGTTCACTCAGACTCACGTCCATCGAGTCCGTGATCCCATCCAGCCATCTCATCCTCAGTCGTCCCCTTCTCCTCCTGCCCCCAATCCTTCCCAGCATCAGAGTCTTTTCCAATGAGTCAACTCTTCGCATGAGGTGGCCAAAGTACTGGAGTTTCAGCTTTAGCATCATTCCTTTCAAAGAAATCCCAGGGCTGATCTCCTTCAGTAGGGACTGTTTGGATCTCCTTGCAGTGCAAAGGACTCTCAAGAGTCTTCTCCAAAACCACAGTTCAAAAGCATCAATTCTTCAGCGCCCAGCCTTCTTCATTGTCCAACTCTCACATCCATACATGACCACAAGGAAAACCATAGCCTTGACTAGATGGACCGTAGTCGACAAAGTAATGTCTCTGCTTTAGGAATACATGTATATACCCAAAATAGTATCATGGAACATGTCCTTTTAGCCATCTGTGACAAAGGCCCAGATGCCTTCAATAGTCCAATTTCTTCTTCTAATGCCTCCTAGAGAAGTAAGAAAAATAGGATCTACTGTTGGTAAAGATATGGAGAAAAGGAAATTCTCATACTCTGTTATGGGAATGTAAATAGGTGCAACCACTGTGGAAAACAATGGGCCTCAAAGTCAAATGGGCCTTAGGAAGGATCACTATGAACAAAGCTAGTGGAGGCAATGGAATTCCATTTGGGCTATTTCAAATCTTAAGAGATGATGCTGTGAAAGTGGTGCATGCAATATGCCAGTAAATTTAGAAAACTCAGCAGTGGCCTCAGGGCTGGAAAAGGTCAGTTTTCATTTCAATGCCAAAGAAAGGTAATGCCAAAGAATGCTCAAACTACTGCACAATTGTACTGATCTCACACACTAGTAAAGTAATGCTCAAAATTCTCCAAGCCAGGCTTCAACAATACATGAACCATGAAACTCCAGATGTTCAAGCTGTATTTAGAAAAGCCAGAGGAACCAGAGATCAAATTACCAACACCCATTGGATCATCCAAAAGGCAAGAGAGTTCCAGAAAAAACATTTACTTCTGCTTTATTGACTATGCCAAAGCCTTTGACTGTGTGGACCACTACAAACTTTGGAAAATCCTGAAAGAGATGAGAATACCAGACCACCTGACCTGCCTCTTGAGAAATCTGTATGCAGGCCAGGAAGCAACAGTTAGAACTGGACATGGAACAACAGACTGGTTCCAAACAGGGAAAGGAGTAGGTAAAGGCTGTATATTGTCACCCTGCTTATTTAACTTATATGCAGAGTACATCATGAGAAACACTGGGCTGGAAGAAGCACAAGCTGGAATCAAGAAGGCCAGGAGAAATATCAATAACCTCAGATATGCAGATGACACCACCCTTATGGCAGAAAATCAAGAGGAACTAAAAAGCCTCTTGATGAAAGTGGAAGAGGAGAGTGAAAAAGTTGTCTTAAAACTCAACATTCATAAAACTAAGATCATGGCATCTGGTCCCATCACTTCATGGCAAATAGATGCGGAAACAGTGTCTGACTTTATTTTTCTGGGCTCCAAAATCACTGCAGATGGCAACTGCAACCATGAAATTAAAAGACACTTGCTCCTTGGAAGAAAAGCTATGACCAACCTAGATAGCATATTGAAAAGCAGAGACATTACTTTGCCAACAAAAGTCTGTCTAGTCAAAGCTATGGTTTATCCAGTAGTTACGTATGGATTTGAGACTTGGACTATAAAGAAAGCTAAGTGCCAAAGAATTGATGCTTTTGAACTGTGGTGTTGGAGAAGACTCTTGAGAGTTCCTTGAACTGCAAGGAGACCCAACTAGTCCATCGTCAAGGAAATCAGTCCTGAATCTTCATTGGAAGGACTGATGCTGAAGCTGAAACTCCAATACTTTGGCCACCTGATGCGGAGAATTGACTCATTGGAAAAGACCCTGATGCTGGGAAAGATTTAAAGGGGGAGGAGAAAGGGATGACAGAGGATGAAATGGTTGGATGGCATCACTGACTCAATGGATATAAGTTTGCGTAACATCCACTGGATCATGGAAAAAGCAAGAGAGTTCTGAGGTCAGGGGCGGCGGCTGAGAGGAACCACCATATGACCCAGCAATTCCTCTCCTGGGCATATATCAGAAAAAAATAAAAAAACACTAATTTGATAAGATATATGCACCCCAGTGTTCATACCAGCAGTATTTACAGTTGTCAAGATACGGAAACAACTTAAGTGTCCATCAACAGATAAATGAACAAAGAAGATAAGATATATACATGTATATTTGCATATATACATATATATATATGCATACAATGAAATACTATGCAGCTATAAGAAATAATGAAATTTAGCCATTACAGCAACATGGATAGACTTGAAAGGCATTATGCTAAGTGAAATAAGTTAGACAGAGAAATACTGTGTGGTATCAACTTTTATGTATAATCTAAAATACATTGCAATCTAGTGAATATAATAAAAAAGAAGCAGACTCAGAGATTCTGAGAACAAACTGATGGCTACCAGTAGGGAAAGAGGGGCAACATGTACATAGGGGATTAAGAGGTACAAACTACTAGATATAAAATAAGCTACAAGGACATATAGAACATGGTGAATAAAGCCAATGTTTTGTATCTGTGTGGTGGTGGTTTAGTGGCCAAGTTATGTCTGACTCTTGGGACCTCATGTACTGTAGCCTGCAAGGCTCCACTGTGCATGGGATTTCCCAGACAAGACCACTGGAGTAGGTTGCCATTTCCTTCTCCAGGGGATCTTCCCAGCCCAGGAATCAAACTCATGTCTCCTCATTGCAAATTGATTCTTTACTGCTGAATCACCAAGAAAGCTATTATATCTATCAGTGGAACATAACCTTTAAAATTGTGAATCACTATATTGTACAGCTGTAACATAATATTGCACATCAACGATACACAAATTAAAAATAAATAAAAGAAGAAAAGCAAAAAAATAATAATAAGAAGAAAGATCTATATCATGTATTCCTGAAAGCAGAACATACACTCTGTCTTAGCATGTATTTTATGTCCATGAACATCAACCATAGAAAACTTCTAGCCTTTTCCCCGATGTATCATTTATTCTTATCTTGACCCCACTGAGAAATAATCAGGCTCTTTGTGACAGAATGTTATCCTTTACTGCTTCTACTATGTGAAACAATACAGCAGATATAGGCCATAGAGTTGAGAAGACTTAGGATGGACTCCTACTTTGACAAATACTTGATTGAAATACAGGAAGAAGAGATGTCAGAACAACAATCAGAGTGTGTTTCTTTTGATGAATTCCCTTAACAAGCTGATGGTAAATTATCTTCAGCCTAGACATGGAGAATTGTGTACTCAAATTCTCCAAATATTTGGGTATAGGGCTTAGCATCTCCATTATTCAGTAACAGGATTGCTTTGGGTTGAATCACTTAAATTCCCTAGGACTCAGGGACTTACATGTAAAATGAAATGCAATAGTGAGGGTTTTGTTATAAATGTCAGAAAAACTTATCTACCCTGGGTTAAGCTGAAAAGAATTTTTTTTTCATAACTGAGTAGATGAAAGATGAGCATTGACTTCAGATGAGGCTTGATTCAGGATTCAATCAATATCACCTGGATCCAATTTCTATCTCTATTTTTTATAGTTTCACTTCACTTTTTTCCCCTGCATTGTAGGCAATTTATTCTCTTAAAATACTAAAACCAGCTATTCTCAAGGACATATCCAAGTTTAGATGCAGGAGAAAATAAGAATGCTTCTTTCTGAGACGTTTCAGAGAAAATGACATTGTCATTTATATTGTTTATGAACTGCTGATAGGCTAAAATTTGTCACATGCTTCAACTCTTGTGTTAATCCACAGGAATTTATTTAACAAAGTGGAGAAAATAATATGGCTACTAAAAGGAAATTCAGTCAGTTCAGTATAGTTCAGTCGCTCAGTCGTGTCCGACAGTTTGCAACCCCATGAACTGCAGCACGCCAGGCCTCCCCCCGGAGTTCATGCAAACTCATGTCCATGGAGTCGGTGATGCCATCCAGCCATCTCATCCTCTGTCGTCCCCTTCTCCTCCTGTCCCCAATCCCTCCCAGCATGAGAGTCTTTTCCAATGAGTCAACTCTTCGCATCAGGTGGCCAAGGTATTAGAGTATCAGTTATAGCATCAGTCCTTCCAAAGAACACCCAGGACTGATTTCCTTTAGGATGGGCTGGTTGGATCTCCTTGCAGTCCAAAGGACTCTCAGGAGTCTTCTCCAATACCACGGTTCAAAAGCATAAATTCTTCGGCACTCAGCTTTCTTCACAGTCCAACTCTCACATACATACACGACCACTGGAAAAACCATAGACTTGACTACACAGACCTTTGTTGACAAAGTAATGTCTCTGCTTTTGAATATGTTATCTAGGTTGGTTATAACTTTCCTTCCCAAGAGTAAGCATCTTTCAATTACATGGCTGCAATCACAATCTGCAGTGATGTGGGAGCCCCCAAAAATAAAGTCTGACACTGTTTCCACTGTTTCCCCATCTATTTGCAATGAAATGATGGGACCAGATGCCATGATCTTCATTTTCTGAATGTTGAGCTTTAAGCCAACTTTTTCACTCTCTACTTTCACATTCATCAAGAGGCTTTTTAGTTCCTCTTCACTTTCTGCCATAAGGGTGGTGTCATCTGCATATCTGAGGTTATTGATATTTCTCCTGGCAGTCTTGATTCCAGCTTCTCTTCTTCCAGCTCAGCTTTTCTCATGGTGTACTCTGCATATAAGTTAAACAAGCAGGGTGACAATATACAGCCTTGACATACTCCTTTTCCTATTTGGAACCAGTCTATTGTTCCATGTCCAGTTCTAACTGTTGATCCCTGAGCTGCATATAGGTTTCTCAAGAGGCAGGTCAGGTGGTCTGGATTTGCAGCTGTTTAAGAATTTTCCACTGTTTATTGTGATCCACACAGTCAAAGGCTTTGGCATAGTCAATAAAGCAGAAATAGATGTTTTTCTGGAACTCTCTTGCTTTTTCAATGATCCAACGTTGGCAATTTGATCTCTGGTTCCTCTGCTTTTTCTAAAACCAGCTTGAACATCAGGGAGTTCACCGTTCAAGTATTGCTTAAGCCTGGCTTGGAGAATTTTGAGCATTACTTTACTAGCGTGTGAGATGAGTGCAATTGTGCAGTAGTTTGAGCATTCTTTGGCATTGCCTTTCTTTGGGATTGGAATGAAAACTGACCTTTTCCAGTCCTGTGGCCACTGCTGAGTTTTCCAAATTTGCTGGCATATTGATTGCAGCACTTTCACAGCATTATCTTCCAGGATTTGAAATAGCTCAACTGGAATTCCATCACCACCACTAGCTTTTTTCGTAGTGATGCTTCTTAAGGCCCATTTGACTTTACATTTCAGGATGTCTGGCTCTAGGTGAGTGATCACACCATCGTGATTATCTGGGTCGTGAAGATCTTTTTTGTACAGTTTTTCTGTGTATTCTTGCCACCTCTTCTTAATATATTTTGCTTCTGTTAGGTCCATATCATTTCTGTCCTTTATAGAGCCCATCTTTGGATGAAATGTTCCCTTGGTATCTCTAATTTTTTTCAAGAGATCTCTAGTCTTTCCCATTCTGTTGTTTTCCTCTATTTCTTTGCATTGATTGCTAAGGAAGGCTTTCTTATCTCTCCTTGCTATTCTTTGGAACTCTGTATTCAGATGCTTATATCTTTCCTTTTCTCCTTTGCTTTTTGCTTCTCTTGTTTTCACAGCTATTTGTAAGCCCTCCCCAGACAGCCATTTTGCTTTTTTGCATTTCTTTCCCGTGGGGATGGTCTTGATCCCTGTCTCCTGTACAACGTCACAGACCTCCATCCATAGTTCTTCAGACATGCTATCTATCAGATCTAGTCCCTTAAATCTATTTCTCACTTCCCCTGTATAATCATAAGGGATTTGATTTAGGTCATACATGAATGGTCTACTGGTTTTCCCTACTTTCTTCAATTGAAGTCTGAATTTGGCAATAAGGAGTTCATGATCTGAACCACAGTCATCTCCCCATCTTGTTTTTGCTGTCTATATAGAGCTTCTCCATCTTTGGCTGCAAAGAATATAAACAATCTGATTTCAGTGTTGACCATCTGGTGATGTGCATGTTTAGAGTCTTCTCTTGTGTTGTTGGGAGAGGGTGTTTGGTGCGTTCTCTTGGCAAAACTCTATTAGCCTTTGCCCTGCTTCATTCTGTGTTCCAAGGCCAAATTTGCCTGTTACCTCAGGTGTTTCTTGACTTCCTACTTTTGCATTCCAGTCCCCTATAATAAGAAATGGAGTAGCCATCATGGTCAACAAAAGAGTCCAAAATGCAGTACTTGGATGCAGTCTCAAAAATGACAGAATGATCTCTGTTCGTTTCCAAGGCAAACCATTCAATATCACAGTAATTCAAGTCTATGCCCCAACAAGTAATGCTGAAGAAGCTAAAGTTGAATGGTTCTATGAAAACCTACAAGACCTTTTAGAACTAACACCCCCATAAGATGTCCTTTTCATTATAGGGCACTGGAATGCAAAAGGAAATTAAGGTTTACTAAACATGATTAGGGTGCTATGTGGTGCTAGTGGTAAAGAACCTGCCTGGCAATGCAGGAGACATAAGAGACACAGGTACCATCCCTGGGTCAAGAAGATCCCCTGGAGGTGAGCATGGCAAACCACTCCAATATTCTTGTCTGGAGAATCACATGGACAGAGCAGCCTGGGAGGCTACAGTACATAGGGTTGCAAAGAGTTGGACTTGACTGAATCTACTTAGCACACAAACAGGATTAGAATCAATGGATATTAGGATGAAAACACAGCAGAGAGCTGTGGCTTCTGTATCTCAGACTTCTGTAAAGCTTGTATAAGATAATGTGCTCAGTCACTCAGTTGTGTCCAACTGTTTGTGACTCCATGGACAGTAAACCACCAGGCTCAGCTGTCCATGGATTTTTCCAGGCAAGAATACTGGAGTGGGCTGCCATTGCCTACTCGGTATAAGATAGTATGTATAAAATATTCAACACATTGAGAGAGAACTGAATTATTTCAAAATATTGCTACTTTACAAGTGCATGATGCATAAGTATACTCTAAACTGTATTTAAGTCCTAATCATTCACATCAAAGACAAGAAGATGTGCTAAAATTATGCCACAGTGCTAAAAAATTAAGCTTTCATATACAGTGTGAGATGGGAAAAGGTAAAAGATCTTGTGTGACCAATGAAGAATGTTATACTTGATTCTTCTTTTTAATATTTCTTTCTTGAAGGGTCAAACTCTTGCTCTGACTTCCTTCATGCTACTGACATAGTAAGAGGGGCCTGGAATCACCTACTTGGAGGGTTGCCTTCTTCTAACCTATCTTGAAATTCTGTCTTGACAAATAAGGAGGCAACCAGGGGAATGAAGTCTGGGCATCCTATTTGACTTGTGTTTCTTATTTAAAAATAAATAAATAAATAAATTTCTATAGTTTCCATATTCTCTCTTCCAGTTGAATAGAAGACTCTGCAAGGGCTGGTTGCCTAATTTCATCCATAAACATAGCATGTTCACAAGCCTGACATATCACTTTGGTCCCTTAGTTATATGTTTGGATGTTCAGTTTTTGAGACTATAGCCATGATTCAGAAGAGGCTTCCCTGGTGGCTCAGACAGTAAAGAGTCTGCCTGCAATGTGGGAGACCAGGATTTGATCCCTGAGTCAGGAAGATCCCCTGGAGAAGGAAATGGCAACCCACTCTAGTATTCTTGCCTGGAGAATTTCATGGACAAAGGTGGTTTACTGTCCATGAAGTCACAAAGAGTTGGACATGACTAAGTGACTAACACTTTCTTTCATGATTCATAAGTTTCAGAGAGCAGATATGTTTTTTCTGGACATCCAACTACCTAAAAAAATGGCTCTTTCCTTTCCACAGACAGATTAGGATTCAAATATCAATCATGGAAATAGAGAATGACTCTTTCTTTCTGTCCTTCAGGCTTTATTCAACTTTCCAGTTATTTTGTGGCCCCAGCAAATAAGGAGGTGCTGACAGTGTCTGTCTGATGTCAGTTCAGGAAATAAAGCAAAAAGAGGAGTCCAGACACACTGAATCATTTTGTCTGAGAAGATACAGCTGGTCAAGCAGTTTGTTAACTGAACTGAGGTTTTGCTACCACAAAGATCTATATATTAGTTCACACTGTCATTACAGAATACTACTGAAGTGTTTAAAGCAAAGAAAATTAATTTTTACAGTTTTGGAGGTTTGAAGTCCAAGGGTTGGTTTATAATGAGACCTCTCTTCTTGGCTTTCAGATAGCTGCCTTCTTTCTCTGTCTTCACGTGGTCTTTCCTCTGTGTGCTTGTGGGGAGAGAGAGCAATCTCTGGTGTCTCCTCCTCTTCTTTTAAGGTCACCAATCCTGTTGGATAGGGCCCCAACCTTATGATCTCATTTAAATTTAATTGCTCCCTTAAAGACACTATTTTAAAACAGAATCACATTGCGGGGTTAGAACTTTAGCATAAGAATTGGGGACCAATATAATTCAGTCCATTATAGAAACCAAGAAACAAATGCGTGAAAATGAAAGTGTTAGTCACTCAGCCATGTCCAACTCTTTGCGACTCCATGAACTGTATCCCACCAGACTCCACTGTCCATGTAATTCTCCAGGCAAGAACACTGGAATGGGTAGCCATTCCCTTCTCCAGGGGATCTTCCTGACCCAGGGATCGAACCATGTCTTCTGCATTGCAGGTGGATTCTTTACTGTCTGAGCCACCAGGGAAGCCCAACCAAGAAACAAAACTCTGAAGCTATTCAAATCTGTTGTGGTCAGAAATGACCTTTCTGTCTTTGTGTGGTAAAATGGGACCACTGATCATAATTTTACAGAAGCAGAAAAAAGTAACTTAACAGTGACTATCTGTGGAATCTGAAAATTTCCCAGGAAAAGAGACTTACAAAATATATATTGATACACTCTTTGCAGCATAATTCTTCATCAGCAGTCCCTACATTCTTTCTTCACCAAGAATCCAAGATTTCTGGAAGCAGTATCTCACAGCAGTGTGGCTGTGAGATTATTTCAACTTTGCTTTCTGTCTGGTACTTCCTAGGCCTGAGGTTCTCATTAAATAAATGCATCTTTCCCATCCGTATCCCCCCTCCTTCTTTCACAACACCTGTTCCATACTATTATGTTTTTTTTTTTTTTCCCTCTTGCTCATTAGAATTGAGCATATTCTAAATTAAGTCTTCACTTCTTGGTTTTAATTGGATAATCACTTTCCCTTCTAGATTAGCCAAAGTGTTTACAGACACAATCTGCACGCTTATGCTTAATTTAGGGATGGGTATTTACTAGAATGCTGGAAGGGAGTCTTTTCATAGTCTGGCCAGCCGTCTTAATGTGGTATTGGGGGCAGGAAATAGCGAGAAACTAATCCAGTGCCATAAGTGGACTAATTATATATATATATATATGTTTATATTTACATATTCATATGTACTTATAATACATTTGTAATTAAGTGCATATATATGCTTATAAATGTGATTTTCATTTAATATTTTATCATGAGTTTCATCATTTTACTAAGTGCTCTTCAGAAATATTATTGATGCTTGTTAAATATATCATTATATAAGATAGCTTTTGCTGTGCTGTGCTTAGTGACTCGGTCATTCTGACTCTTTGTGACTCCATGGACTATAGCCCGCCAAGCTCCTCTGTCCATGGGGATTCTCCAGGCAAGAATACTGGAGTAGGCTGCCATGCCCTCCTCCAGGCTTCTCCCCAATCCATGAATTGAAACCAGGTCTCCTGCATTGCAGGTGGCTTCTTTACCATCTGAGACACCAGGGAAACCCATAAGATAGCTTGTAACTAACTGCAAGGCTGGAAGGTAGATTTCTTAGCATAATTTGTGGATGGTACATTATTAGCTAGTGAGCTTAAATGACTTCCTTAAGTTGATTAAATAAGTGATGAAGATAGGATCACCTGAGAGGGAGATGTTGGTCAAAGTGTATAAATTTTTACTTAGAAGGTAAGTTCTGGGTATCTAATGTACAATATAGTAGTTCCAGTTAATTTTAATAATATTGTGCTGTACACTTGAAGTTTTCTAAGCAAGCAGATATTAAGTGTTCTTATCATTAAAAAAAACAAAAAAAACCCACGGTAAGGTATCCATAGTAATGGTATCCATTACCATGTGAGGTAATAGATATGTTAATCGGGGCTTCCTGGGTGGCTTAGAGGTAAAGAATCTGCGGGCATTGCAGGAGACACAGGAGACGCTATTTAGATCTCTGGGTTAAGAAGATCCCCTGGAGGAGGAAGCAGCAGCCCACTCCAGTATCCTTGCATGGAAAACTCCGTGGACAGAAGAGCATGGTGGACTTAAGTCCACAAGGTTGCAAAGAGGTGGACACAACTGAAGTGACTGAGCACACACGTATGTGTGATACACACACACACACACACACACAAACACAATGCGGAATAAAGCAGGGCAAAGACTAATAGAGTTTTGTGAAGAAAATGCACTGGTCATAGCAAACACCCTCTTACAACAACACAAGAGAAGACTCTACACAGGACATCACCAGATGGTCAACACCGAAATCAGATTGATTATATTCTTTGCAGCCAAAGATGGAGAAACTCTATACAGTCAACAAAAACAAGACCAGGAGCTGACTGTGGCTCAGATCATGAACTCCTTACTACCAAATTCAGACTCAAATTGAAGAAAGTAGGGAAAACCGCTAGACCATTGAGGTATGACCTAAATCAAATCCTTTATGATTATACAGTGGAAGTGAGAAATAGATTTAAGGGCCTAGATCTGATAGATAGAGTGCTGATGAACTATGGAATGAGGTTCATGACATTGTACAGGAGACAGGGATTAAGACCATCCTCAAGGAAAAGAAATGCAAAAAACCAAAATGGCTGTCTGGGGAGGGCTTACAAATAGCTGTGAAAAGAAGAGAGGCAAAAAGCAAAGGAGAAAAGGAAAGATATAAGCATCTGAATGCAGAGGTCCAAAGAATAGCAAGAAGAGATAAGAAAGCCTTCTTCAGCGATCAATGCAAAGAAATAGAGGAAAAGAACAGAATGGGAAAGACTAAAGATCTCTTGAAGAAAATTAGAGATACAAAGGGAACATTTCATGCAAAGATGGGCTCTATAAAGGACAGAAATGGTATGGACCTAACAGAAGCAGAAGATATTAAGAAGAGGTGGCAAAAATACACAGAAGAACTGTACAAAAAAGATCTTCACGACCCAGATAACGAACAAAGCTAGCGGAGGTGATGGAATTCCAGTTGAGCTGTTTCAAATCCTGAAAGATGATGCTGTGAAAGTGCTGCACTCAATATGCCAGCAAATTTGGAAAACTCAGCAGTGGCCACAGGACTGGAAAAGGTCAGTTTTCATTCCAATTCCAAAGAAAGGCAATGCCAAAGAATACTCAAACTACCGCACAATTGCACTCATCTCACAGGCTAGTAAAGTAATGCTCAAAATTCTCCAAGCCAGGCTTCAGCAATACATGAACCATGAACTCCCTGATGTTCAAGCTGGTTTTAGAAAAGGCAGAGGAACCAGAGATCAAACTGCCAACATCCGCTGGATCATGGAAAAAGCAAGAGAGTCCCAGAAAAACATCTATTTCTGCTTTATTGACTATGCCAAAGCCTTTGACTGTGTGGATCACAATAAACTGTGGAAAATTCTGAAAGAGAAGGGAGTACCAGACCACCTAACCTGCGTCTTAAGAAATCTGTATGCAGGTCAGGAAGCAACAGTTAGAACTGGACATGGAACAACAGACTGGTTCCAAATAGGAAAAGGAGTACACTGCAGATGGTGACTGCAGCCATGAAATTAAAAGACGCTTACTCCTTGGAAGAAAAGTGGTGACCAACCTAGATAGTATATTCAAAAGCAGAGACATTACTTTGCCAACTAAGGTCCATCTAGTCAAGGCTATGGTTTTTCCTGTAGTCATGCATGGATGTGAGAGTTGGACTGTGAAGAAGGCTGAGCACCGAAGAATTGATACTTTTGAAGTGTGGTGTTGGAGAAGACTCTTGAGAGTCTCTTGGACTGCGAGGAGATCCAACCAGTCCATTCTGAAGGAGATCAGCCCTGGGATTTCTTTGGAAGGAATGATGCTAAAACTGAAGCTCCAGTACTTTGGCCACCTCACGCGAAGAGTTGACTCATTGGAAAAGACTCTGATGCTGGGAGGGATTGAGGGCCAGAGGAGAAGGGGATGACCCAGGATGAGTTGGCTGGATGGCATCACGGACTCGATGGACGTGATTCTGAGTGAACTCCGGGAGTTGGTGGTGGACAGGGAGGCCTGGCGTGCTGCAATTCACGGGGTCGCAAAGAGTCGGACACAACTGAGCTGAACTGAACTGATGAGGTGAAACTGAAGTCGCTTAGTCGTGTCTGACTCTTTGCAACCGCATGGACTGTAGCCTACCAGGCTCCTTCCCTCCATGGTATTCTCCAGGCAAGAGTACTGGAGTGGGTTGCCATTTCCTTCTCCAGGGGATCTTCCCAACCCAGGGATCGAACTCGGGTCTCCCGCATTCCAGGCAGACCCTTTAACCTCTGAGCCACCAGGGAAGCAGTATATATGAGGTGATGGTATGTTAATTAGCTCAATTGTAATCATTTCACAATATACACATACATCAAATCATCATATTATATACTTTTAGAATTTTTAAATTTTTGTCAATTATACCTCAAGAAATCTGGAAACACAGAAATAAGGATAATTGTTATTTCATATGGTTGCTGTGAGAAGTAATTGAATTCATTGATATTAATTTTCTGTTGTTGCGTAACAAATTAATAAAAACTTAACATGTGAAAACAACTCTTAGTTACTACCTCACAGTCTTTGTAGGTCAGAGGTTTGGCATAAGTTCTGCTCTGTGGGCATGCAGTGCTCAGCTGTTCAGTCGTGGCTGACTCTTTGCGACTCTTTGAACTATAGCCCGCCAGGCTGCTCTGTCAGTGGGAATTTCCTGCAAGAATATTGGAGTGGGTTGCCATTTCCTCCTCCAGGGGATCTTGCTGACCTAAGGATCGAACCTACATCTCTCGCATCTCCTGCATTGCAGGTGGATTCTTTAGCACTGAGCCATCAGGGAAACCCTATCTGCTCTGCGTAACACAAGGCTAAAGCCAAAGTGTAGGCCAAACTAAGTTATTAACTAGAGGTTCCGGGGGAAAATCTCCTTCCAACCTCATTCTTGCTGCTGATAGAATTCAGTTCCTTGTGGTGTAGTATTGCAGTCCCTCTCCTTGACGGCTGTCAGCTAGGGCTTGCACTCAGCTCCTAGAGGATACTGTTAAGTCTTGGTGCACAATCTCCTCCATCTTTAAACCAGTAATGGCACATCCAACACTTTTCCTGCTCCAAATCTGAATTCCTCTAGTTACCAGCCAGAGAAAACTTACTACCTTTAAAGGGCCCATGGAATTTAGTAAGTTTGTCCAGAAAATTTCCCTATCTTGAGATCAACTATGCCATATAGCATAATTTAACCCCAATAGTAAAATTCATCAGAATTACAATCCTCAGGGTTATGTAAGCAGACAAAGAGGTGAAAAATCTTGGATACTATCTTAGAATTCTGCAGCTAAAGCATCCAGAAAGTTTACCATTCATAACAAATGTTTGATACTGTTATTTTATAACTAAAATATCAATATAGAACATTCCTCAATATCTAGAATTATCAGAATTTAGAATCACTGCTACACAGTAAAACTGAAACCCACCTACATATTTTCATCATTTTGTTAGGAAAAATATTTGAATGAAGACTAAAACGATTTAGGTTCTGCAAAGTGTAAAATACTGTCTAAAGGCTATTTTATATAACATAATTCAGAATTCTCAAACACGTGCATCTTCTGCCTTCTTCTGGTGCTTTGAAGCATGGCATAAGAATGTTTTTCTTTCACAAGGGAGGAATTTTTAAATGTATTGATTTCCTGTTTGAATATCACAGAATCTTTGTTGGTCTTAATTTGGGGATGTTTTAGTTCACAACATGCAGCATTCCTGGCCACACTGACTTCAATGTTTTAATTAAGTATAAGAAGAATATTCAGAGTAATGAATATTCTTCTTATATTTAATTAGATACAAGTGCCACCTAACTACATGATTGATTTACAGCCACTGCTATGGTGTTCATTGGAAGACATGTAGACTGAGTAAGCAAATCAGCAAGAGACGGTTCAATCAACATAGTGGGTCTGCAAGAATGCAGTGAATTTCCAAACAAGGTGTAGAAAGTCAAATCTTTCCAGAGAAATTCAGAAACTTCCTGTAGTGAAATAAGGTTTTATCCTCTCTATTCATAACTGTCCTTGCAAAACTTTGTCCCTAATACCTTTGCTGGATTTCGGTGGATTTAGATAGCTATTTGCATAACTATCTCAGAATCACTCATGTCTAACAGGTCACTTCTATATATTTCATTGTATTGTGGTCACTGCTTTATGTGTCTCATTATCTTTTCTTTTCCCCAACCTGATATTGTGTAGAGCTGGCTAGATAACTTCATTTCCTTCATAGTTCCAGCATAAACACCGTACAGGAGAGTACCTAGTTAACAGTCCTTAAACATGTTAACTCAATGCTCTTAAAGGAGACATGCAATAAAAAGGGCTATTGTTGAGGTAATATAATCACAGGATGATAATGGGGGAAAGAACTTTAGAATCTCAAACTCCCATCAGAAATGAGAAAAACAAGTATCAACAATTAGTATGCTATGTTCCAGATCACATGACAGATCATCCATGCTATTTTTCTACATTAACTTTCTTTGCTTCCCTTAATTCTAGTGGACAGTTTTTTTATTCCTTGTTTGCAGACACTGAGTTTATACTCTGGTGCTGTTTCTTTATAAGTTTCTATTCATTTGTATGTATTAGAGTATAAGCAGTGTGTACATATGGGCCAGACATACGTTTCAAATATCAAATGAGATTGGTGTCATTGGCAGAACTTTGGCCCCCATAACAGTGAGCCCCCTGATGTGAAGTCTTGAATATATTTTATTACATGTCAAAAGGAACTTTCAGATTGCTGATCAGGTAACCCTAAAAGAGGGAGGTTGTACTCTGTTTTCCAGCTGGGTCCAATATAAACAAAGAAGATTTTAAAAGTGGAAGAGGGAAGCAGATAAATGAGTGAGAGAGAGATTAAAGGATAGGAGAACAATAGATCCAAAGCATGACAGGGACTTCACCCACCGCTGTTGCCCTTAAAGACAAAGGGACCTGAAGCCAAGGGAGGCAGACAGCTTCCAGAAGATAAGAATGACCCTGAGATGACAGCCAGCAAGGAAACAAGGGCTTCAATCATGCAACTGCATAGAGTGAATCCTGCCAACAACTTTAATGATTATGGAAGTAGATTGGGGATCCAGAAAGAAACAGAGCCCCGCAGGCATCTTGATCTTGACTTTGTAAGACTTGAAGCAGAAAAATAAGCTGAGCTCACCAGACTCTGACCTATAAAACTGTAGTGCTGTTGAATGGGTGTAGTTTCATGCTTCTAAATTTGTGGTAATTTGATACTCAGTAATAGAAAGCTAGTGCAATTGGCTTTTAATGACTTCTCTTAGGAGGATTGGTGGATAGCTTTTGTATGGGTATCATAGTCCCTCAATGGTTAGCCTTTTTTGATAAGAATCAGTACAGCACATAGCTGGTTGCTTAAAAAGCAAGCTTGATGATTTGATGTCTTGGAGATGGACTAATGCAACTGGATACAAACCTGGCTTCTGAATTTTCCTCCATTTTCTGAAATCTGCTCATCAAAGTACATTTCTCTCCCAAACAGATGAGGATGAACCCAGTTTCTTAGGTCCTTAACACACTATCTATTTGATTCCATAACACCCCTCCTCTGTTATCAGCACATGTCAACTCCTTTCGGTATTGATTCTAACACTTCATTCTCAATCTTGACTAGGAATCTTCTCTTTATTTCTCATAGCAGATCTCAGGCAAAGAGATCTCATGAGTTTGGGTTTGAACAGCCATATAAATTAAGTATTGAAGTCTTCATTTTTATTTTTTAAGTAGTATTTATCTCCACTGTGATACTTAATAGATTATATTTCAGTATAATTTTAGATTTATGGAAAAATTGAACAGATAGTTTAGTTCCATATATTCACCCTACCTCCATTTCTAACCTCCCTCCTACTCACAGACAGATTCCCTTTATTATCTTATTACATTAGTTATAGTTAATGAACCAGTACCAACACATTAAAACCTATAATTTGCATTAAAATTTACTCTTGCATTATACAGTTTTATAGATTTTAACAAATGTATATGTCTACCATTACAGCATCATACAGAATAGTTTCACCCTAGTGATCTCCTGCGCTTCACCTATTCATCCCTCTCCTTCCTCTAATTGAAACTATTTATAACAATGAATCTTTTTATTTTATCTATGGTAAAAATGCCATATCTCTTTCAAAATGCCATACAGTTGGAATCTTAAAAGATGTACCCCTTGGAGACTGGCATTTTTCATTTAACAATATACACTTAAGGTTCCTCCATGTGTTTTTGTGGCATATTAGTTGATTTCTTATTATCACTGAATAGTATTCCATTTTATGGATATACCACAATCTGTTTATCAGTTCACCTGTAGAAGGACATCTTGGTATGCCTCCACCTGGGGGCTATCATAGATAAAGCTAATAACATGACTGACAATTCCATGGACAGGGGAACCTGGAGGGCTACAGTCCATGGGATTGCAAAGAGTCAGACACAGCTGAGTAACGGAGTATGTGCATCTTTCTCTTGCATCTCTGTGTGGACAAGCAGGTTCTTCACCACTTGTGCCAACTGGGAAGCCCATGGCTTCCATATTTATAGTTAATTATTTTTTGACTCTTTCGAAACCTAGGCAGGAAAAAAGAATATTATTTACCATGAGCTGTCTCACAGATTCCAACAAAAACTAAAAGCTCAGAAAGGTTAAGTAACCCATATAAAGTCAAGCAGTTAGCAATTAGCACAGCCAAAAATTCAATCTAAATTGGTCAAACTCCGAACTCTGTATTCATTGTACATATGATCCTTTTCCAAAGTACTT
Source organism: Capricornis sumatraensis (assembly GCF_032405125.1). Lineage (NCBI taxonomy): Eukaryota > Metazoa > Chordata > Mammalia > Artiodactyla > Bovidae > Capricornis > Capricornis sumatraensis. The sequence continues at coordinate 60,760,420 of NC_091084.1, read as the reverse complement.
TCTGCACTTAGTTTCACTGGGTATTTATCATTACTACTGGCATAGAGGGAAGGGAAAGGAATTTTTATATTTAAGTAAACAGGGAAATTGGACTCAATAAAGTTAATCTAGCTTATTTATAGAATATGGTTCACATTCTGAGAAAGGAGATACAGTGCACAGTGTTTCCTAAATTTCTATGGCCATGGAGATCCTTTAAAGAGTATTTCATGAGACTAGTGTTCCAGGAAACACACTTTCTCAATCACTTCATTTGGAGAAGGAATTTTAAGTTTCCAGATATCTAGAATGTGGATTAAGAGGTGAGGGACATAAGCTTCTGATGGGCATTTCCCCTTAGCTCTGTGAAAGGGGACCAGCTCTGACCTGTGAAAAGGGAAAAAATAGTTAAAGGTGGGACAGACTGAGGTTTCTACATGAGGTTTAGGGTAGGGACCCAACTTGCGTGGGCAGAGTATGTTTAACCTTTGTTGAGCACTCCCACTATTTCAGGCACACATTTCCCCCATCTTTTTAAGCCACATAATCTATTACTGTTCCCACTCTATAAATCAGAAGGTTGTAGGCATGAACAAGTTAGATAACTTATCTAAGGCCATATTAGCAATAAATGGAAGAACTAGAATTGGAATCCAAGGAGTCTGATTCCAGAGACTATCCTTTTAGTCTTTATAAAGTATAATTTTTACAGAGGATGTCCAGCTTTCTACCAAATATCCAAATCCAGTCAGCAGACACCAGAGATCCCATGCTGGGTACAATTTGGAATCGTTGTAAAATGGCACTTGTGGGGAGTTTTGATATAAACACCAAGTCTATGTTTAAACAGAATTAGTGTATATATTTTAGGAATTTTACAAATTGGCAAAGAAATACTACTTTGCCTTCAAGGAGCATCTAAGCTACTCATTAAGAATCTTATCTGAGGATGGTGGGTCAGGGGTCGGGGAGAGGCTCAAGAGGGAGGGCATATATGTATACATATAGCTGATTCATGTGGTTGTAGAGCGGAAACCAACGCAACATTGTAAAGCAAATTGTTGTTATTCAGTCGCCAAGTCCTGTCCAACTCTTTGGAATCCCATGGACCACAGCACACCAGGCTTCCCTGTCCACAATCTCCCAGACTTTGCTCAAACTCATGTTCACTGACTCAATAATGTCATCCAACCATCTTATCCTCTGTTGCCCCTTCACATCAGGTGGCCAAAGTATTGGAGTTTCAGCTTTAGCATCAGTCCTTCCAATGAGTATTCAGTGTTGACTTCCTTTCTGATTGACTGATTTGATCTTGCAGTCCAAGTTACTCTCATGAGTCTGTTCTAGCACCATGATTTAAAAGCATCAGTTCTTTGGCACTCAGCCTTCTTTATGGTCCAATTCTCACATCCACACATGACTACTGGAAAACCATAGCTTTGACTATATGGATCTTTGTTGGCAAAGTGATGTCTCTGCTTTTTAATATGCTGTCTAAGTCTGTTGTAACTTTTCTTCCAAGGTGCAAGCATCTTTTAATTTCATAGCTGCAGTCACTGCAGTGATTTTGAAGCCCAAGAAAATAAAACAATTATCCTCCAAAGGAAAGAATCTTATCTGAGATAATTTTTCCCTATTCTTAAAATTCTTCTTGTTTCTGAACTTTTAGAATATCTCATCTATTTTATAAAGAATCATTGGGTTTTTATCACCACTCCTGGAATACTTGAGCCTCTTCATCTACAAGAACACTTCAGAGCAGTGTTTCACATAGTGTGCACCATAGAGCCTCCTTCTACAGGACAGGAATAGGCAATATGCAGGTAATGGGGTCAATGATCAAAGCTTCTGGGTTAAACAAACTGAAGGTTATTTCCTTATTGCAGGACTTCTCAGAGCCTTTACTATCCTAGCCTGCTATTTCAGTCTCCTGAAAGGGAACAGAGAATAAAGCATTTCTCAACAATGCTTGGAAACAAAAGTGTTTTTTGTCTTTGTTTTTTACTAAATGATCTCATTCTGCCAAAAAACAATTTGGAAAATGCTGCTTTATCTCAAAATGACAATTTTTCCAAATGATACCCTATATCTTCATCTCTTTGCAAAAGAAACATGAATTGAAACTCTCAGTTATAGTGGCTTTTAAAAATGTGCCATAAGAGCCAGGTTGACCTGACTGCAGATGATCCTACGTGTAAACTATGTCTCTTAGAGAACCACTTTGGACTTAGAAAGTTGCTCTGCCTCTAGGGACAGGATGAAGTGAAAGTTGTGTTGCCAGACATGCTGAGAGCAGCAATTTGGGGCTCAGGCTCTGGCACTCACCCTCTTTGGAGAAGCTTTTGTAATTGAGAGGTCAGAAGGGAAGGGAAAGAAAGGAAAGGCATCATTTTATAGCCCCGCTAATGTATTCAAGTCCTGCTCTGTACTGTTTACATTGCACTGTTTGCAATTCTAAGTGAATTGCAAATTTATTTTTAGAAGCTATTGAGCATTTTACAAGGTATTTTACTGCTTGCCAATATCATTGCTCATTTTCTTTAGCATCTAGGAGCTGAGTTTAATAAAACCCAGCATCAACTCACTTTCAAGTTAATTCATTTAGGTCTATCTGAACTAGGCAAGGGTTTTTGAACCTTGTGAAAACTATTCTCCTCTTTTATATAAATAAAAATCATCCAAAGCATATGAAGGGGATTATTAAATAGAAATCCCAGACTAGAGCAAATAAGAGGTAGAAAGGGAATGCATTAGGACTTGGTCTTAGATAGCTGTATTTAATACCTTGCAGGCTTAAATAGTCCTAAATACCTTGCAAGCATCTTTATTATCAGTATGTAGTCAACCATAAGCATTTTAGCACCTATGTCCTGTGATGCTAACAGTCCATGATGTCTGCAAGAAGCCTTAGATTGAATTGCATATGGAGAGAGACTGGTGTGTGGAGACAAGTCACATAGGTAGTGAATGATGAGGCCCAGTATCTCCTTCCTATGGCTAACCAGCAAGGAGAGTGTGGGAGCTGAATAACAACCCCCATAATAGATCCACAACGTGATTCATAGAACCTGTGAAAGTTACTTTGTACGACAAAAGAGACTTTGCAGATGCGATTAAGTTAGGGTCCTGTGATGGGGAGGTTATCCTGGAATATTTGAGTGGACCCAATATAGTCACCGTGGACTGCAAGGAGATCCAACCAGTCCATTCTGAAGGAGATCAGCCCTGGGATTTCTTTGGAAGGAATGATGCTGAAGCTGAAACTCCAGTACTTTGGCCACCTTATGCAAAGAGTTGACTCATTGGAAAAGACTCTGATGCTGGGAGGGATTGGGAGCAGGAGGAGAAGGGGACGACAGAGGATGAGATGGCTGGATGGCATCACCGACTCAATGGATGTGAGTCTGAGTGAACTCCGGGAGTTGGTGATGGACATGGAGGCCTGGCGTGCTGCGATTTATGGGGTCTCAAAGAGTCGGACACGACTGAGCGACTGAACTGAACTGAATATAGTCATTGCTAGTGCTGTCACTTTAGTTGTATCTGACACTTTGCAACCCTATGGACTGCAGCCCTCCAGGCTCCTCTGTCCACGGGATTCTCCAGGCAAGAATACTGGAATGGGTTGCCACACCCTCCTCCAGGGGATCTTCCCAATCCAGGGATCAAACTTGCATCTCTTACGTCTCCTGCATTGGCAGGTGGATTCTTTACCACTAGGGCCACCTGGGAAGCCCAACCTAGTCATAGGGGTTTTCTAAGAGTTAACCAACAATGAATGCAGTGTTTAGCCCAGGAAACCTACTCAAATACTGCTTGTCATTGTTAAGATATTCTATAGTCTGATTTTTTGTTAAATGGTTACTGAGAGAGAAGAACATACTCGGTACTGAAAATGCTACTTTCTTGTGATAAGAAGGTTTCTCGAGAAAAACAAGTTATTGTCAATGGCTGCATTCAAAGACCAAAGATCAATACAATGATCCTGCTTGTCAGGAAACAGGTATTTTTTTTCAATCTTAAAACTCCAATCTTGTTCGTAGTTCACTGATTTATTCAATTTAAAATGTCTATAGAGGTCTTCTCGGATGGTCTGAATATGTGGTTAAGAATCCGTCTGCTAATGCAGGGACATGGGTTGGGTCCCTGCCCTGGGAAGATCCCACATGCCACCGAGCAACTAAGCCTATGCCACAACTACTAAAGCCCACGTGCCCAGAGGCCAGGCTCAGCAACATGAGAAGCCAGTGCAATGAGAAGCCCGCACAGCAAAGAGCGGCCCTCACTTGATGCAAGTAGAAAAAATCCTCCAGCGGCCACTTAGACCCAGCTCACCCATAAAACATAAATACATGACTAAAATGCAAAATAAACAAATTTTAAAATAAATAAACATTTTAAATAAAAGTTTTAATTATTAAAATAATAAATAAAATTTAATATCTATTGAGTACTTGTGATGTTTTGTAAATAGGAAGTGCGGGTACTGTGGTGAACAATTGACATATTTCTGGACTATTTTAGTGAGAGAAGACAATAAATAAGTAAGCAGATGGATAAACCAAGTCAATTCAGAGAGTGCTAAGTACAGAGATAGGAACAAATCAAGTTGCTGTGATGAAGAGGGGCCATTGTTACTTTAGATGTTCTGACTGGGTGACCAGACTTAGATGGATGAACTGAGATCTGAATAATAAGTAGCAGCCCTGAATAGATAAGAGATGGAGCATTCCAGGCAGAAAGAAGTACTGTTAGTAATCCAAAGCTCTAAGGCAGGAATGACTGGGGCATGTGTGTGTGAAGTGGTGGGAGAAGGGCATTATTTCTCAAGCACAGTGAGTGAGAGTGTAAATTATAAAAGCAGCAGGCAACCACTGGATTATGAGAAGGCACATAGATCATGTTATAGAGTCTGGATTTTATTTTAAGGACACTGATCATTTTTGGGGAAGGTTTTAAATAAGGGAGGGGCCTGATAGGCCTGATATTAAATATTTTAAATCATCACTCTGGTTAATATATGGAGCATGGATTGTAAGGGGACAAGAAGAAGTGGAGAGTCCAGGTGATGTGGCTTTTGAAGTCATCCACGTGAGGGATGATGGTGGCTTGGACAAGATGGTAACACTGGAGCTGGAAATAAATGGACACTTTGACAATGTGTTTTGGAGGTAGAGTCAAGCATTGCTAATGGGTTGGATTTAGAGTGAGGAGGAAGAAGAGAAATAATTTATGGCTCCCAAACATTTGAATTGAGTGATGAGGGAAATATTGTTTTCATTTTCTGGGACTGCAAAAGCACAATTAAAGAAGAATCAGGTTTGGGGGAGGGAAATGGAGTTCTATGTGGTACTTACTAGACATGCAAATGGAATTATTGAGCAGGTCATTGTAAATATTTACATGCCTCAAGTCTATATGGTTAACACATTTAATTGATAAATAGTAAAATTAGATACTGTGACAACATATTTCATGGGGAAGCATGCTAAATAATTCTTACCATCATTGGACATTTTCCTTAGGTAGCAATATGCTGATTTTAATGAATAAGAATTTGTTTGTTTTACTAATTATTTTGCACTTTTAAGACTATTCTGTTTTTAATTGTGTGTTTGTGGTGGTGGTTGTATTCTCCAAAATTATTTTCAGTCTTGCAAAAAAAAAAATCTTTCTGAAAACAAAGGCAGAGAGGATATTAGTTAATTCCTGCTGCCCTCTAGTGGCACTTTCAAAAAATTAAAAGCGAAGTTGAAGAACTTGAGAGCAGCTGGATCTTACCTCACTTTACAGATGAGGAAGTTAAGACTCAGCAAGGGAAGTGACTTGTCTGAAGTTTTATAGCTACACACTTGGACTCTGTCACTGAAATCTCAGTTCAGGATGTTTTGCATGATAGAGCTTCTCTCACCTGAGGCTCTCTTTTCTAGCTTTTTGAGATTCTTTTTTCCTATTCTCTTGCTCTGAAAAGATCTTATTTCTGACCTCTGACTTCATGTTGATACCCTTAGGTACTGGGAAGTAGAGATTCTTAGAGCTTATCACTAAGCAGATTTCAATCAATGTTAAATTGTTTTATCATTTACGGCACCGGTTTCTTAAGAGCTAATGAATCAAATTGCCCTTTTATTTTTACCTTAATGATTTCTACACTGATCTCAAGCAAGCTTTATCCAAATGAATTTACCTTCATTTCAAACTTCATTTCAAAATGTGCTCCTTTTTACCATTCATTTATAAATATGAAAGCTATTTTGCAATGGGGCCTTTTCAAAATGTTCATGTTTCCCCAATTCTGAACTAACCCTCTTCCAAAGAAGTAGATTTTGTTGATATTATAGCGGAACACATTAAGAAAATACATACATGAAATTAAGACTTAGGTACTTCGAATCAGTGCAGTAGCATTCAGGCAACGTACTTTACTGACCATGTCCCGGTAAATTCTTTGAAGGGGGCAGCTGTGACTGCGGAGGCCTTTGAGGTCATACACAGTAGAAAATGCAAATTTGGAGGCAAAATAATCTTGGATTTGAATTATAATCACTATCTAATAATCATGTGAACCTAAACAAGGTACTTAGCCTGCCTTTGTGCAGGTTTCTCATCTCTATTAAAAAGACAACCACATATGATTACACTAAGATGTTTGAAGCGATTTAAAAAATTCATTAAAAGGTTATATTGTTTTATTTATTTTTTAAAAAACTTTTTAACATTTTATTTTGTATTGGAGTATAGTCTATTAGGGCTTAAAATTTGTTTTCCATCTTCTTCCCTCTCTTCCCTTTTTGCCTTTTCTCTGTTCTCTTTCCCTTTCCCTCCTTTAATCTCTTCGATTCTTTTTAACTCTTTTATCTTTTCTGCACCCCTCATCTCCACACTTCTTTCTGTGAAATCTTATAAGCTCTTCCTGTTATATTGACAATGTTAATTTAAAATGGACATCACAGTTTCTCTCATGACTTCCAGACTCATATTTCCTACTGCCAAAGAACAGCTCCACTCTGCTCCAGGCTTGTATAAAATTCCCCAAATACTTTCACACGCCTCACTCCTGATTGTGTCATTCTGTCATGTGAAGGACAGTAAGTAAGTGTAGGGACACAGATGTGTAAAATTTGAGCTTTCAGTCTTGACTCAGCCCCTTGATTTCTGGCTGATTCTAAGGAAACACCAAATATATTAAAATCTACTTCTTTTTACAGAAAATGGAGCAATAACACCCCCTTCATCATTTCATCATGAGGATTAAGCATAACATCCTTGGGGGGGGGTAGATATTCTATCCATTGGGAGTTCATTAAAAAGGATTATTGATAATCCCATTCATGGTGGTGGCTCCAGACGCTTCTTCTTGTCATCAGGAATTCTAGAAAAGTTTGGCTGCCTGAGTTTTATGTTATATTTGGTTTTGTGATTCTGCTTTCTGGGAATGAGTGAAGATGATGTACTCTCCTCTGTAGTAAAAATGTTAAAAATAAATAAAAATTAGAAGACCACAAATTCTTTGCAGTAACTCCCAAAAGAATGTGATGAAAGTGACATCGTGTGATTTCAGAACCTAAGCCTCAGGGGGCCTTGCGGCTCCCACCACTGCTCCTCAGAACACGGCATGGAGACCACATGCCACCCAGAAGCCCTGAAGACAGAGGACACTTTGTAAATCTGAATTATGGTGACAGTTGTGCTGCAAAATTATGTTATTGGACATCATTGAATTTTGTGCACTAACTTTATGATTTTTAAAATGTTTTTCAATAAAGCTATTAAAAAAAGAAGCCCTGAATGAAGGTCACATGGAGAGAAAGGTGCAGGCCTCCTAGGTACCCCAGCTAAGAGGTCAGCCGAGACTCAACTGACAACTGACCGCTAGTGGAATGCTGCCAGAGTGATTTAAAACCAAATCAGTCACCCTAAGAATTTTGACTGAGACACATCAATTCATATAAAATTTATCTTTCTTAATTATTGTAATTTAATAACTCCTACCCTGGAGCATTGCGTAAAAAAATATGATTTAGAGGCAGAAAGGAAAATTAGGGTAAAATATGCTAACCCTGGTGACAAAATAAGAGGGTATGAACGAGAGCTTTGGTGCTGAGATGCAGGTGAGGAGATGCATTAGGAGATCATAGTCTATCTGCGAAGGAAACAATGAGATAAGAGATTGGAATTAGAAGGGCAGATTTAGGAAAGGGTCAAGCATGATTCCAAGTGCCCTAATATGAGTTACTAGATGGACATATTGGGAAACAAGATGTGGAATGCATGAAGAAGGATAAATTTGAATTGGTATGCATCAGTCCTTGGACAAAATGATGTATATATTAAGTGGTATGTTAATGAACAGCTTTAATAGCTAGATCTAGAATTTTTTTTAGGATGAAATTGCTTTTGGTTAGGAAAATATTTGGACAGGTTCTTGGTAATAAAACTGAGACCTCAGATGATGGAACATAAAGTAACCAAAAAGTAAGCCATACTTTATAAGTGAGGGGTATCTAGTACCCAAATTGGGAGGGAGATTGAGCAAAAGAAGAAAGAGACAGGAAAGGAGAAAAGAGAAACAGTGAAAAAGTGAAAGAATTTTTAAGAAAAATACCATCTAATGTCTTACTTGTTCTTTTGGTTGATATGAACTGTGTTCCCTGTTTCTCCAGGCCCTTCAGTAAAGGCTGTCACATACATGCATGTACTTTGTTTCAATGTTTGTAAATAGATGTATGTGGGGTTGTACAATTCAAGGAAGTAACCTGAGTTCCATACATGATTTAAAGAATTGATAGACTAAGGATAACCAACTATTTATTGGTGCTTGAAATAACTCTGATTTTCAAGTTTCTCAAAATTCTTAGGGTGACTGATTTGGCTTGAAATCACTCTTTGGCAGCATTCCACTAGCAGTCAGTTGAGTCTCAGTCTTAGCTGGGGTACTGGGGAGGCCTGCACCTCTCTCTCGAAGTGACCTTCCTTCAAGGCTTATTTTTTTTAATAGCTTTATTGAAAATTATTTTAAAAATCATAAAGTTAGTGCACAAAATTCAATGATGTCTAACATCATAATTTTGTAGCACAACTGTCACCATAATTCAGATTTACAAAGTGTCCTCTGTCTTCAGGGCTTCTGGGTGGCATGTGGTCTCCATGCCGTGTTCTGAGGAGCAGTGGTGGGAACTGCAAGGCCCCCTGAGGCTTAGGTTCTGAAATCACATGATGTCACTTTTCATTACCTTCTTTTGGGAGTTACTGCAAAGAATTTGTGGTCTAATTTTTATTTATTTTTAACATTTTTACTACAGAGGAGAGTACATCATCTTCACTCATTCCTGGAAAGCAGAATCACAAAACCAAATATTACATAAAACTCAGGCAGCCAAACTTTTCTAGAATTCCTGATGACAAGAAGTGTCTGGAGCCACCCACCATGTATGGGATTATCGATAATCCTTTTTAATGAACTCCCAATGGATAGAATATCTCCTTTTTTCCCCAAAAGTTTGTTATGCTTAATCCTCATGATGAAATGATGAAGGGGGTATTATTGCTCCATTTTCTGTAAAAAGAAGTAGACTTGAATAGATTTGGTGTTTTCCTCAGAGTTACCCAGCAATCAAGTGGCTGAGTCAAGACTGAAAGCTCAAATTTTACACATCTGTGTCCCTACACTTACTTACTGTCCTTCACATGACAGAATGACACAATCAGGAGTGAGGCATGTGAAAGTACTTGGGGAATTTTATACAAGCCTGGAGCAGAGTGGAGCTGTTCTTTGGCAGTAGGAAATATGAGTCTGGAAGTCATGAGAGAAACTGTGATGTCGATTTTAAATTAACATTGTCAACATAACAGGAAGAGCTTATAAGATTTCACAGAAAGAAGTGTGGAGATGAGGCGTGCAGCAAAGAAAAGGAAGTTAAAAAGAATCAAAGAAATTAAAGGAGGGAAAGGGAAAGAGAACAGAGAAAATGAGGGAGGGAAAGAGAGGGAAGAGGATGGACAAACGCAGAAACCTGGGAAGTGGTGTGGGACATATGGGGAAATTAACATTTCCAGGGTAAGCAGTTGGAAAGTCTTCAGTCTGGGAGTTATCAACTCCCAACTCTTTGTGAAAGTAAGAACGTCCAGAAAATATTGTAAAGAGAGACAATGACTGAGTGAGAGGAAAAATTCCCTTCACAAGGTATGGCAGAGAGGCAATGAAGAAGGAGGAATAAGATGATGTTCTTTGTTCTACTTCAGAAGCTTCTTAGAAGAGTGTTAACAGGTCTCTTATTGCATTTAAATTATTGCGTCTCTGTATTTTAGGAAACAATATGGAATTGATGACTATATGTGCACAAAAGTTTATCAATGAAGGATCAAGGATGATGTACATTAAGCATTTCAGGACTTAAGCTAGGAGGAATCAAAGAGGATAGGAAAAAGACTGCTATTAAGTGTAATGACAGAAGCAGAAGATATTAAGAAGAGGTGGCAAGAATACACAGAAGAACTGTACAAAAAAGATCTTCATGACCTAGTTAATTGTGATGGTGTGATCACTCACCTAGAGCCAGACATCCTGGAATGTGAAGTCAAGTGGGCCTTAGGAAGCATCACTACAAACAAAGCTAGTGGAGGTGATGGAATTCCAGTTGAGCTATTTCAAATCCTAAAAGATGAAGCTGTGAAAGTGTTGCACTCAATATGTCAACAAATTTGGAAAACTCAGCAGTGGCCACAGGACTGGAAAATATCAGCTTTCATTCCAATCCCTAAGAAAGGCAATGCCAAAGAATGGTCAAACTACCGCACAATTGCACTCACCTCACACGCTAGTAAAGTAATGCTCAAAATTCTCCAAGCCAGGCTTCAGCAATACATGAACTGGGAACTTCCAGATGTCCAAGCTGGTTTTAGAAAAGGCAGAGGAACCAGAGATCAAATTGCCAACATCATCAAAAAAGCAAGAGAGTCCCAGAAAAACATCTATTTCTGCTTTATTGACTATGCCAAAGCCTTTGACTGTGTGGATCACAGTAAACTGTGGAAAATTCTGAAAGAGATGGGAATACCAGACTACCTAACCTGCCTCTTGAGAAATCTGTATGCAGGTAAGGAAGCAATAGTTAGAGCTGGACATGGAACAACAGACTGGTTCCCAATAGGAAAAGGAGTACGTCAAGGCTGTATATTGTCACCCTGCTTATTTAACTTCTATGCAGAGTACATCATGAGAAACACTGGGCTGAATGAAGCAGAAGCTGGAATCAAGATTGCTGGGAGAAATATCAATAACCTCAGATGTGCAGATGATACCACCCTTACGGCAGAAAGTGAAGAAGAACTAAAAAGCCTCTTGATGAAAGCGAAAGAGAAGAATGAAAAAGTTGGCTTAAAGCTCAACATTCAGAAAACAAAGATCATGGCATCTGGTCCCATCACTTCATGGGAAATCGATGGGGAAACAGTGGAAACAGTGTCAGACTTTATTTTTCTGGGCTCCAAAATCACTGCATATAGTGATTGCAGCCATGAAATTAAAAGACGCTTACTCCTTGGAAGGAAAGTTATGACCGACCTAGACAGCATATTTAAAAGCAGAGACATCATTTTGCCGACAAAGGTCCATCTAGTCAAGGCTATGGTTTTTCCAGTAGTCATGTATGGATGTGAAAGTTAGACTATAAAGAAAGCTGAGCACCAAAGAACTGATGCTTTTGAACCTTAGTATTTGAGAAGACTCTTAAGAGTCCCTTGGACTGCAAGGAGATCCAACCAGTCTATCCTAAAGGAGATCAGTCCTGGGTGTTCTTTGGAAGGAATGATGGTAAAGCTGAAGCTCCAATACTTTGGCCACCTGATGCAAAGAGCTGACACATTTGAAAAGACCCTGATGCTTGGAAAGATTGAGGGCAGGAGAAGAGGATGGCAGAGGATGAGATGGTTAGATGGCATCACCAACTCAATGGACATGCATTTGGGTAGGCTCCAGGAGTTGGTGATGGACAGGGAGGCCTGGTGTGCTGTGGTTCATGGGGTCACAAAGATTCGGACACGACTGAATGACTGAAATGAGCTGAACTGAACTGAACTGAACTGAAGGAGTTTTATCCCCTTCATGGATCACAGCCTTATCATGCCAAAGGGGCTTGGGAAACTCAATGAAATTATGAGCCATGGCTTGCAGGGCTACTTCAGGTGCAGGGGTCGTAGTAAGGAGTTCTGATAAAACGTGGTTCACTAGAGGATGAAACAGCAAACCATTCCAATACTCTTTCCAGGAGAACCCCATGAACAGTATCAAAAGGCAAAAGACATGATACTGGAAGATGAGCCTCCCCAGGTTAGAAGGTAAAAGCTGGAATCAAAACTGCTGGGAGTAATATCAACAACCTCTGATATGCAGATGATACCCCTCTAATGGCAGAAAGTGAAGAGGAACTAAAGAGCCTCTTGATGAGGATGAAAGAATAAACTGGCTTAAAGCTCAACATTCAAAACACTAAGATCATGGCTCCTAATTCCATTACTGCATGGCAAACAGAAAGGGAAAAAGTGGAAGCAGTGACAGATTTTATTTACTTGGGCTCCAAAATCACTGCAGATAGTGACTGAAGCATGAAATTAAAAGACAGTTCCTCCTTGGAAGAAAAGCTATGACAAACCTAGACAGCATATTAAAGAGCAGAGACACTAATTTGCTGACAAAGGTTCCTATAATCAAAGCTATGGTTTTTCCAGCAGTCACATATGGCTGTGACAGTTGGACCATAAGAATGCTGAGGTCCAAAGAACTGATGCTTTTAAATTGTGGTGCTGGAGAAGACTCTTTAGACCCTTGGAGAGCAAGGAGATCAAATCAGTCAATGCTAATGGAAATCAACCCTGAATATTCATTGGAACGGCTGATGCTGAAGCTCCAATATTTTGTCCACCTGATGCGAACATCTGACTCGTTGGAATAGACCCTGATGGGTGAAAGTTTAAAGGCAAAAGGAGAAACAGGTAGCAGAGGGTGAGATGATAAGATAACATTACCAATTCAATGTACATGAATTTGAGCATACTCCAGGTAAGAGTGAGGACAGGGGACCTTGGTGTGCTCCAGTCCATGGGGTGGCAAAGAGTTGGACACAACTTAATGACTGAAGGACAACAACAAAAAGGAGTTTCATAGGCTGTTTCTCCACCAGAGCCAAGAGGAAGTAACACTTTTTCTCTTGAAAGAACATTTTTCACATTTACTCTAAAATTTTAATTTGTATGATAGAGAAAATATTGGTAATTATACCTGAGCTGAGATTTAGTATTAGAAATTATTACTTGATAAAAGAATTATTATGCAGCATTTTATGGTTTATACCATGCTTTCCAATAGTAAACTTTTCATTTGTTTTATTTTTTGGACCCGTAGTCCGTCACCTGTATTCTTCTTGAGAGCAAGAATTGTGTCTGTGTTAGTGCTAGCCTTTGTACACCCTGAGCCAGATCTTTAGTAAATATATGCTGAATAAATTAATGAGATTCATATGAACAGTCCATCTTGATTAATCTATGGTGTACCCCGGAAGATCTTGTTTCTAAACTAAGTAATGGTGCCACCCAACATGCATATGTTGTGAGCAAAACTGACATAAATATGTGAATTATAACTATTATATAGGGCTTCCCTGGTGGCTCAGACGGTAAAGCGTCTGCCTGCAATGTGGGAGATCCGGGTTTGATCCTTGGGTCAGGAAGATCCCCTGGAGAAGGAAATGACAACCTACTCCAGAACTCTCGCCTGGAAAATCCCATGGATGGAGGAGCCCGGTAGGCTATGGTCTGTAGGGTTTCACAAGGAGTTGGACAGGACTGACCAACTTCACTTTCACTTTCATAACTGTATTAATCCAGGGGCCACCCAGACCCCAGACTTGTTACTGTCAAATTCAAAGAAGTAGTTCAGAGAAGCAGGTAGTTAAGGATTATTTGGTTTTTACTGTCATCATTGATAATCTGTTAAAGGCTTAATTCCTAGTCCACAGTCACGTGTCCTAAAAGTCTTCTGTCCCTTAGTATTTATCACTGTATCCCTTAATGCACGGCTCTTTTTCTATCTTCACTCCATCATTTGTTGTTACTGTTTAGTCACCAAACAACAGTGTCCAACTCTTTGTGATCCCCTGGACTGTAGCCCAACAGGCTCCTCTGTCCATGGGATTCTGTCAAGATTACTGGAGTAGGTTGCCATTTCCTTCTGCAGGTGATCTTCCTGACCCAGGGATTGAACCCACGTCTCCTGCATCAGAAGACTGATTCTTTACTGCTGAGCTGCCAGTAAAGCCATCTTCACTCCATATACCTCCCCTAACTGAAAGTCTCTCTGATACCTAAACAGGTATTTCTTTCTTCTTTTCTCCAGTCCACAAAATACCGTTCATACATCCTCAAAAGTAACCTGTGGAGGGTAGGTTTGTTATACTTCCATCTTCTGCACTCCACCTACTTTTACTTTTAGTGGTTTGTGTGTGTGTGTGTGTGTGTGTGTGTGTGTGTGTGTGTGTGTGTGTTTTACACTCTAATAACCTTTTCTACAATAAATCTTTCTGGTCAATTTCTGGTAAATAAAAAATATGACTTTATGAAGGTAAGCTTAACTCATAAAAATTATTAACTAGTTTTTTGGTGAGATTAAGAAGCAGATCCCTTTCTCTACCTTCACATTCTGCCTTATTCACTCAATTCAACAAGCACCTTTGGCACCTACTATATTTCTAAGTGTCTGGAATATCCCAGGGAATAAAATGGAAGAAATCCTAACCCCAGTGGACCTTTGATCTTGTGGCGCTACAGAGATTATATACCATTGCATTACCTGGAACACTTAGAAGACAGTATGTGCAATTAACCTATATACTTACTCTCTGCCCATAACAGTTTTACTGTGAATTACAGGGAGCTACATTTCTTAAGCCCACTGGCTTCTTGGGGTTTTGCCCAATGTAAAACAATGGAAGTTTAGAGGCTTATAGAAGTTCAGTGTTTCTCCATCTATATCTCTCTGCTTTCTGGGGCATCTGCCTAACAGTCCCTTTTCCTACAGTCCCAGATATAGCTGGGCAGCCTCCGACCTGGTCTTTGCTCACACAGAGAGCCCCGGATTCTGAGTTTCGGTAATAATTGTTAATCTTCCTAGTCATGTGTGTGTGTGTGTGTGTGTGTTCTCAGTTGCTCAGTTATGCATGAATCTTTGCAACCCTGTAGACTGTAGCCTGCAGGCTCCTTTGTCCATGGAATTTTCCTGGTCCTGTGGAATGGCTAAAGTCTGGACTGCCTCTCTATCTTCTTTTCAGGCTTCTCAGCTCTTCCATCAACTTTGTCACCAGTTTCCTGTATTTAAATGTCTTTTTAAGATTTTAAAGATCTAGAGTGATTCTTTTTTATTTTATATATATTTGATTAATACAAAGACTATGGGCTTAAAAGTACTGGTTGTTGGATGTGCAATTTTAAATAGGAATGATCAGGGCAGGATTACTGAGAAATTAGCATTATAAAAATCTTGAAAAGGTAAAAGAGTGAGATGTGTAGCTCTCTGGGGGAAAGAATTACAAGCAGAAAAAATGACTGCACCAAATTCATAAGCATGCTTGTCAGATACTTATACAATGAGGAGGTCAAGGTGTCCGTATGGAGTGAGGAGGAAACCTGCCTAGGAGTTATTAGCATATAAATAGTACCTAAAGTCAAAATGCTAGAGATGATTTCATCCTTGTAGTGAGTGTAGATGAAGAGCAAAAAGGTCAAAGAATTGAGTCCTGAGTCATATCAAAGGTAAAGTGCCTGAAAAAGAAGAGGAACCTACAAAACAGATTGAAAAGAAACAGCTGAGTAGGAAGGAAGAGAAGCATGCATCCGTAGTATTCTAGAAACTAAACAGAGTTTACAGGAAGAGGGAGTGATATGCTGTGTAGATGCTAATAATGGGTCAAGTAAAATGAGAACTCAGGACACACTGTTGGACTTAGCCTGTGGATATAATTGGTGATCTGAGTAAGAACTGTTTGAGTAAGAGGATGGGAAGAGTTTGAATGGAGTGGATTTGAAAGAATGGAAAGAAAGAGCCTTATGGGCAATGAATATTTTTAGACATGTTGCTGTAAATAGGAATAGAGAAATGGCATGATAGTTAAAGGAGCACTGAAATCAGGATATTTTATTTCTAAGAAAGAAGAAATACCATATGTTTGAATGCTGGTGTAATAAGTCAGGAGAATTGGAAATAATGATGACAAAGAAGAGAGGTGTTTTATTTTTAAAATTTGGCTGTGCCAGGTCTTAATTGCAGCACACAGGATCTTCAATCTTCCCTACAACATGAGGGATCTTTAATTTTTGCATGTGGAATCTAGTCCCCTGACCAGGGATGGAGCCTAGGTCACATTGGGAGTGTGGAGTCTTAGCCACTAGACCATCAGGGAAGTCTGAGACGGAGGTGGGGTTTGTGTGAAGTTCTTAAATAGGTAAAAGGATAATACGTAGTTCAGATATGAAGATGTTGGCATTAAAACAGGAGCATGAATAATCCCTATGTAGTAATAGAAGAGAAGGTCAAGTGTATGGACTCAAATGCTAGCAGGCTTGTAGCAGGGGAAGTTTGTGAAAGCTCTCCTCTGATGGTTTCAACTTTCCTAATGAAGTAGAAAGCACAGTGAGAATGGAGTTTGAAGACAGGAATGTGTGAAATAACTCCTGAGCAAGTAATAAAATAAATGAATACTTTTTTATATCATCTATATGTGGAATTTAAAAAATACAACAAACTATTCAAAAACAAAAAAGAAGCATATTTATAGAGAACAAATGAGTGGTAACCAGTGGAGAGACAGGAGTGGGGAGGGGCACTATAGATGTAGAGGATTTTTTTTTTTTAATCTTTTATTTTATTTTATTAATTTTTAAAAATATGAATTTATTTATTTTAATTGGAGGCTAATTACTTTACAATATTGTATTGTAGAGGATTTAAAGGTACAAACTATTAGGTATAAAATAAGCTTCAAGGATGTATTATCTAACACAGGAAATATAGCCAATATTTTATAATAACTATTAATGGAGTATAACCTTTAAAAATTGTGAATCAGTATATTGTACACCTGTAACTTATATAATATAGTACAGCAAGTATACTTTGATTTAAAAAATTTAAAAAGTGAATGAACTAGGGAAATGTAGTGTGATTGATGAGTAGGAGAGTCTGTGCTTGACATCTGTGGTCGTATTTTAACCTGAGTGGTTAAACATATTAAAATACATTAAAACGTTCTCCTCCAGTCACATTTAGCTATACTGATGCAGCTGTGAGTAGAGAGAAATTACATTTAAGCAAGACGGTGGTTATAACATGAAAATAATATGATTCCAGAGAGAGGGATGAGGAGGCTGACGTATATGCAAAGCTGTGATCATATTAATTGACTATGAAATGGAATCTGGGTTAGGGTTAGGGTTAGAGTCTAGATACTAGGAGAGTCAGAAATGGGGACAGTTGAAGTGATCTTTACCAATGCAACTTTGTTTTACGCCTCCCTTGAGATCACCAAAATCTTTAAAATATCTTTTATGTGGACTTTTAAAAAATCTTTCTCCTTCTGCATCCCTGGAGACTATAAGAGGAATCTGTCGCTTTCAAGAGACTAGACTGTGAAGCAATATGAGTATTCCTTTTAGTTTCCAGAAGCCATGCTGTGATGGGTCAGCCTTCCTGGAATGCTCAATCATGAGTGTTTCGAAACCAGACAGAGTCTGAAAGAGCACTTTATCAAGGATTTTCAAATATCTATCTGTTAAGAACAGAGTCTTTTCCCAATCAAATTCCTACCATGAAATATATAACAATTCTCTTATTGGCTAAGGTGAACTGTAAGGTACTTCCACGGAATACGTCTCGAAATCTGAGGATAAACACTTTACTAACATAAGGGTATGATTGCTTATAGCGAATTTTCCAAATAATTCCTCAAATCTAGATCTCAGGTTTTCTACTCCTATGATCTTACCTTTTTAGACTGTACAGACTCCAGTACCTTTCTTTCTGACCTCTTCCTTTCTTCTTTCTCCCCTGTTTATGCTTTTTTTTTTCCCCTATATGTATAACCAAGACTGCCAAATAGGAAAGGAACAGGTCACTAATGCCATTTCCCACAGTATTCAGTGGTGAGAAAAAAGGAATAGACAATGGGAGTTTACGGACTGTCCAGTGGCTCAAGATGCAAGCCTACCAACTAACAAATAACTTTGACACATAATAGCCCACAAGATGGGATTTAGAAAAAAGGAATCATAATCCCTCTCTGCAACAACACTGGTCCTCACTTTCAATTTTGAGTATTCTGAAAAAGAACTGCCTTCATTTGTTTACTCAAGAGGGCAGACTATATTTAGCAATTTGATTTCTGCTGCTTCTCTAAAGTCAAGGTCTCCATATGTAGCACCTCTTCCTGCTCAGCACAGTAACATCAATGAATGTTGCTGACTGGCTAACAGGTTGATCTGTCACAATTTTAAAAAAAAGGAAATAAGTAGCTGTAGGCAGACACATCAAACACAAGTAGTTTAGTCTCCATTTCAAAAGCTTCTCACAGGCAGGTAGACAAAGGAAAAGGGTTGGTAATATATAGACCAGAATAATCTCAGTTTATTGTTCTATGTGTGTGCATGCTAACCCGCTTCAGTCATGTCTTTGCCACCCTATGGACTGTAGCCAGCCATGCTCCTCTGTCCATGGGATTCTCCAGGCAGGAGTACTGAAGTAGGTTGCCATGCTCTCCTCCAAGGGATCTTCCCAACCCAGTGATCGAACCTGCGCCTTTTTATGTCTCCTGCATTGGCAGGCGAGTTCTTTACCACTAGTGCACCTGGAATACATTTATATATTATATAGACTTACACACATACACTATGTTTATATATACACACATATATCATATATATTTACAACTCTCATGCTGAATCAAATGCAAAATCATCAAAATATAAAAAATACTCAAACTTGACATAGTTATATTCACAAAACCTCACACATGCATGCTCAATAAAATACACCCTTTCCCCTCACATAATCACATATATATATTATCGCCTTTTGGTTGGGGCGCAGATATGAGCAGCCAGAAAAGTAATTTTTTTTACACTCCTCCTCCCATTCCCCTTTCCTATTCCCAGTGTGAGATAAAATCAGGACAGAGAAGATTTCCAAAGAAGAGAAAATACAAATGCTGGGATGAGGCAGGTATTGTGACCTAGTGTTAGTCGCTCAGTCCTGTCCGACTCTGTTGCCCCATGGACCGTAGCCCTCCAGGCTCTTCTGTCCATAGGATTCTTCAGGCAAGAATACTGGAATGGGGAGCCATTCCCTTCTACAGAGGATCTTTCTGACCCAGGGATGGAATCTGGGTCTCTTGCATTGCAGGCAGATTCTTTACTGTCTGAGCCATCAGGGAAGTCTGGAGCAGGTATACAAGCCTTGATTAAATCAGGTGAAGGAAATTCTGTTTGTTTGTTTGACCTCAGGCAGGGAGACTTCCTCAGTCACTAACCTGGAGTCAAAATAGATTCTCCTCTAGGAGATCCTGCATATGCATTTAGAGCCTTCGAGATGAGCCAAACTTCAAATATTCATTTTCATATTTGAAATTTAACAGAAATTATTTCTTCTGAAAAAATTATATATTGAAAAGTATAAACACAACTTTGACATTTTCTAAATAGAAGAATTGGTTGTAAGGCATTAGAGGACTAATTATATGTAAATATTGCTACTGATTACAGATGAGCCTCATTCACTCCATTAAACATCTCTCTCAGACTTGCAAGAACCACTGTGCAAACATTTCCAATTTCTGTCTATGCTTAAAAATGATAAGACCACATTCCTTTGGAAACTTCTGAATTAAGATATCGCACTTCAGTGGATCCTCTCCAGGTAGGTCAATGAGGATAGGTTAATCATTCGTGATTGAAGGAGTTAGAGTCATTGAATGCCAACTATAGAAAAGAAAATAGAGAAAAACACTGCTTAATATGGATTACAAAGTCTAACACACTCTGGTACCTGTCTATACTACAAAACCCCCCTCAGCTATTTTAAACTTCACTCGTTTTAAACCAACAAAGCTTTCTTTTTCTGCTTTTCCAATTCATTATTGTCTTTCCTATCTCGGGGTATTTGTGCAAATAATCCTCTTGAAATATACTTTTCCATTCTTTGCTCAGCTAATATTAGTCATCCTTCATATATAGGTTCAAACATTTCTTCCAAAGTGAAGACCCACATAATCCTGAATTAGGTCCTACAAATTAACCTGTGGTACACCCACAGTCCAACCTGTCATAGTGAAAATAATCTAATATTTACCTGCTTAGTTCAATGCTACCCTGTCTTCTAAAAAGAGCCCCCATTTTTTTTTACCAGTTGAGTTTGGGGATAGGTACAGGCACACAGTGCTAAAAAGGTGAAGATCAAAAGGGAGAAGGAAGGAAAGAGCAAGAGGTAGGTAGGCTGGGTCTTCAAAGACAATTTTAGGTTAAGTGGAATATGAGGATGGAGCATAGGAAGGCTGAGAGGTGCTGGGAAGTATGAAAACATAGAGTCAAGAAATTTTTAAATGTAAAGTTTATTTTCTTATAATGTTCTGAAAGAAATAGAAGTAAAGTTTGGTACCAGTTCAACTACTTTGAACATCACTGATTCTTTGAGATATCAACTGCTGATTTACTTGGATTTGCTTGGAAATGATACATTCTTTCTCTCTTCCTATTTTCAAGACTTTCCCTCGTCTTGGACGTTCATCATGTTTACTTGATGTGCATTTTATAGGTCTCTTTTCTTTATCCTATTGTTAGTTGCTAAGTTGTGTCTGACTCTTTGTGACCTATGGATTGTAGCTGCCAGGTTTCTTCTGTCCATGGGATTTCCAAGGCAAGGATACTAGAGTAGACTGCCATTTCCTTCTTCAGGGGATCTTCCCGACCCAAGGATGGAACCTGAGTCTCCTGCATTGGCAGGGGTGTTCTTCACCACTAGGCTACCAGGGAAGGCCTTTCCTTTATTCTGCTTGGAGTCTATTGAGTTTCCGGGATGAACTGTTTATTTTAAATAATTTAAGAACTTGTCTGTCATATTTCTTGGATACTTTTTCTTCTTTTCCTTTCTTTCTCTCTTCTTTTTATTTGTTCATTTATCTTGGCTGCACTCGGTCTTCGTTGCTGGGTGCAGGCTTTCTGTAGCTGCTATGAGCGAGGGTCACCCCTGTTGCTGGGGGTGGGCTTCTTACTGCAGCAGCTTCTCTTGTTGCAGAGCACAGTTGCAGCACAAGGGCCCCAGAGCACGAGGGCTTCAGTGGTTGTGGCACAGGCATTGCTGCTCTGCGGCATCTGGGATCTTCTTGGACCAGGGATCTAACCGTGTCTCCTGCGTTGGCAGGTAGACTCCCAACCACTGGACCGTTAGGGAGTCTCTCTCTCCTCTCCTTCTGTTATTTCCATTAAACTTACATTGGTATAACCAATGGTGCCCTACACTTCTCCGAGGTTTCATTCATTCGTTTTCACTCTCTTTTCCCTCTTTGTTTGGGTTGCATAAACTATCAAGTTTACTAATTCTTTAATTAGTTCAGTTCTAATGCTGAGACGCTCTAGTCAGTTTTTATTGGAGTTATTATGATACTTTCCAAGTGCAAAATTTACATTCAGTTATTTTTTCAAATTTTCATCTCTTCATTGATATTCCTCAGTTGTTATGACATTATCCTCATATCCTCATTTTTTTTTGAGTATGATTGCTTCACAGTGATGCTGTTGTGTTAGTTTCTGCTGTACAATGGAGTGAATCAGCTATAGACACATATATACCCTCCTTCTTGGACCTCCCTCCCACCCTTTCCCCATTCTAGCCATTTGGTTACATGTAAATATTTAGAACGGCTACTTTGAAATCTTCCTTTTGTTAAATTAAACATTAGATAGATAGCCTATAATTCTGCTCCCTGTAGGAGGAAAAATATAAAGATTCAGTTCAGTTCAGTTCAGTCGCTCAGTCGTGTCTGACTCTTTGCGACCCCATGAATCGCAGCACGCAAGGCCTCCCTGTCCATCACCAATTCCTACTCAGACTCACGTCCATCGAGTCAGTGATGCCATCCAGCCGTCTTATCCTCGGTCGTCCCCTTCTCCTCCTGCCCCCAATCTCTCCCAGCATCAGAGTCTTTTCCAATGAGTCAACTCTTCTCATGAGGTGGCCAAAGTACTGGAGTTTCAGCTTTAGCATCATTCCCTCCAAAGAAATCCCAGGGTTGATCTCCAAGAAGTAAATATTAAATAAGGGTTAAAAATAGAATTAATGAAACCAAGAATTGTTTCTTTGAAACAATCAACAAAGTGGACAAAACTTTAGCTAGTTCAACTAAGAAAAAAGGTACAAATAACTAAGTTCAGAAATCAAAGTGAGGATATTACATTATAGCTGAACTGACAGAAATTAAAAGATTTATAAAAGAGTACTAAAAGCAGTTGTGTGTCCACTAATTAGAAAATATGGATCAAATGAACAAATTTCTAGAAATACAAAATTTATAAAAACTTACTCAGGAATAAACAAAATATCTGAACAGACTTATAAAAAACAGGTTGAATTCATAAGCAAAAGCTCCTAACACAGAAGAGTCCAGGACCAGATGACTTGTCTAGTAAATTCTACCAAATATTTTAAAAAGAAGTAACACTAAGTCCTACCCAAATGCTTTCAAAAAATACAAAAAGAGAGACCAATTCTTAACACATTCTATGAAGTAAATATTTGCCTGAAACTAAAGACAAATATACTACACACATATACACATACAAAAAAAAACTATAGACTAATATTCCTTATCAATATAGGCACAAAAATTCTAAAAAAATATTACCAAACCAAATCAGGAGCACATCAAAATGATTTATCCCAGAAATACAGGGGTGGATGATTCAACACAAGAAATTAATCAATTTAATTCACCATTTTAATAAAATGAAGGAATATAAAAACACATGATTATCTCAATAACAAACGTAGAAAAAAGCATTTGACAAAGTTCAACACCATTTCATGATAAAAACACGCAGAAAACTAGAATGGGAATTTCTTAACATAATCTGATATTGTGATACAGTCTAAAAAATATTAATATATACATTTGTTCTTGATCTCTGCTTCTGGTACACAGCTCCTGAAACCTGTGAAATTTCCTAAATGGTCAGAATCATAAAGATCTCTTTTGTTATGTTAATGAAATAATTTTAGAAAGCACCTAAGGACTAGGGTTTCCCTGATGGCTCAGACGGTAAAATATGCCTGTAATGCAGGAGATGCTGGTTGGATCCCTGGGTCAGAAAGATCACCTGGATAAGAGAATGGCTATCCACTCCAGTATTTTTGCTTGGAGAATTCCATGGACAGAGGAGCCTGGTAGGTTACAGTCCATAGGGTCACAAAGAGTGGCACAGGACCGCATGATTAAAACTTTCACTTTCACTTTTCAAGGTTGACAGTGGGAACTACCAGACCAAGTGATTAGAGGATTAGAATTTGCTGTCCTACCCCAAAAACTCTAAGTAGGAGAAAGGGGCTGGAGGTTGACTCAGTCACCAATGAGTGATGAGTTATTCAGTGAAGCCTCTATAAAAACCCTGAAAGATGGGATTCCCAGAGCTTCCAGGCTGGTGAACATGTGGAGATCTGGGGAGAAGAGCATGCTGCAAGATGGAACTGGAGCTCTGTGGCTTGTTCCGTGTGCCTTGCCCTATGCAGCAATTCCATCTGGCTGTTTCTGGATTAAAAATATAATAACTGGTGATCTAATAAGTAAAATGATTCTCTGAGTTCTGTGAGCCACTCTAACAAATTAATTGAACCCCAAAAAGGAGCCACGAGAACCTCTGATTGTTTTTATTTATTTATTTATTTATTTGTATAACCTCTGATTGTTGATCAGAAGTACAGGTAACAGCCAGGACTTGCCACTGGCATCTGAAGTCCAAGGTGAGGGTCCTTGGAGCTTCCAATTTGTAGCCAGTTCATCAGAGGAACCTGCGCTTGTGACTGGTGTCAAAGTGTGTGGGTGGAGGCAGTCTTGTAAGACCAAGTCCTTAACCTGTGGAATCTGATGCTGTCTCGGGGTAGATAGTGTTAGAATTGAGTTGAAATCTCAGCACCTTGCTGGTTTCTGAGATATGCGGAAGCCACGCTACTCACTCCTCAACCAGCATACACATTGAAGTTGAGAACAGGAATCAAAAAGACATGATAAAGGGCATTGACCAAAAACCCAAAGCTCTTCTCATAGTGTTGAAAGATGAAAATTTCCCGCTAAGTTCAGAAAGAAGACAAGGATGCAATTACCACTGCTGTTTGATATTATACTATAAGTCCTAGCCAGAGTAGTTAGGCGAGGAGAAAAAAGAAAAACACGAGGTACCCAAACTGGAAAGGAAGAAGTAAAGTTATCTCTATTTAGATAAAACGATCCTGCATATAGAAAATACTAATGAATCCCAGGTGGCTCAGGCAGGGAAGACTCCACCTGCAATGCATGTAGAAGGGAATAGAAGAAACAGTTATGAAAAGAGTTGTCAATTGGTCATTGAATTTACTACCTGAACAAGTAAAATATTTCAGTTGATGCTTTGAGCCATATGAGATTATTGTTTGATTTATACACAGATTAAGATAATCTAGTGGAAAGAGGACACATAGAAAATATGAGCAGCTATTTCTCTCTAGTCTCAGCTATATTCCTAATCGGCACATGTCCTTAGATTTCAGTTTCCTTACTAATAGGATTCTATGATATTTTGAAAAGGAACTTTGTGTGCTGAGAATAAAACACTCATATTTAAACATCTGCCTATGGTACAAAGTTTAACGTATTTGTGAAACTCAAGAACATAAGACATTCCAAAATAAGTAAAGGTTGTCCCAGCCTTATTTTGAAGGATAGAATGCATACCTATAACCCAATTAGGTATCAAATTTTTGATAACAAAAACAAGAGAAGCCAGTCTAGTTCAGCTATTAGTATAAAGCAATATTTGGAGAATTTGAATCAGGACTTCAAGTATGGAAAATATTAAAAAATAAAAGGAGCTTTGCTATCCCCTAATATGATGAATTTTCATTTAATTAAAAATATTTCCTATTTTCCTTTGGGACTTCCTCTTTGATCTGTAGATTATATGGAAGAGTATTGTTTAATTTCAAACTATTTGGAGTTATTCAAGATATCTTTCTATTATTAATTTTTAATAAATTTATTGCAGTCAGAGAACATACCATGCATGATTCCTATTGTTTTACATGTGTTTTATGGGCAAGAATATGGAATATCTTGGTGAATGTTCTATGTATACTTGAAAAAAAATGTATGTACTCTTGGTGGCCAAATATTAACTAAATGTCAATTTTATCCATTTGGTTCATGGTGTTCAGTTCCTTTATGTCTTGATTTTCTGCTTACTTGTTCTATTGATTACTGGGTGAGGAGTGCTGAAATCTCCAAAGAACTGGATTTCTCTATTTTCCTTCGTAGTTCTATCAATTTTTGCTTCTTAAGTGCACATGTGTTTATTTAGTTTTGGTTCTCTGATACACATAAAGGTAGGATTATCATGTCCTCTTACTGAATTGATCCTTTGTCAACATGTGACATTCCCGCTTATTCCAAGTAAATTTCTTCAGAAATCTACTGTGAGATTACCATGCTCATTCCATCTGTGGCAATAAGAATTCAAAGATGACCCGCAATGACTCACACCCTTCAGTAATGTCCTCCCCTGGAGTTGGCCAGCAAATATAATGGCAAAGGGGAAGGGATTTTGCAGATGCAGCTAAACTTCTCAGTTAGTTGATTTTGAATTAATCAAGAGGGTGATTATCATGGGTAAGTCTGAGCTAATCAGGTAAATCTTTAAAAGGGGAGAAGCAGCAGCAGATGCTCGGGCACTGACTTGAAAGAAGTAAACTGCCATGATCTCGAAAGGCCATGTGACAGGAAATGGTGAGTGACCTGGGGCCTCAGTCCTACAACCACAAGAAACAATTCTATCAACATCTAGAAAGCTTGGAAGAGAACCTCAAAGCTCAGATGAGATTGCAGCCTTAGAAGGCACTTTTATTTCAGCTTACTAAGTACCTGAGTGCAGGATTCAGGTAATCCATATTTGGACTCCATAGACACTGCGATAGAATACACTTCTTTTGCTTTACACTGCTAAGCGTGTGATAATTTCTTATGCTCTTGTAGAGCCAGTTTTCCTTGGTTCTATGTTTTCACGGTATATCTTTCTCTTTTTTTTTTTTTACAAACATACTTCATTTTATTCTGTTTTTATTCTTACTATACTTCACAATATTGTATTTTTACAAATTGAAGGTTTGTGGCATCATTTTCAGATGATGGTACATTTACCAATATACTTACCTTTTGAGTGATTTTTATTTCTTCCAATAAATGGGGCTTCCCTGGTGGCTCAGACAGTAAAGAATCTGCCTGCAATGCAGGAGATCTGGGTTTGATCCCTGGTCAGGAAGATCTCCTGGAGGAGGGAATGGCTACCCACTTCAGTATTCTTGCCTGGAAAATTCCATTGACAGGTGAGACTGATGGGCTACAGTCCATGGGGCCTCAAAGAGTCAGACATGACTGAGGAAATAAGAATTTCCATTTGGCATCATTTTTCTTTAGACTAAAGACCTTCTACTTGTCATTGGTTAGCCTCCCCAAAAAATCCATTTTACTTTTTAATCAAGAAATATCTTTATTTTGCTTTTATTTCTGAAAGTTATTTATTTTAATTTTATACAGAATTCCAGGTTGGCAATTTCCTTTATCCAGGACTTCAAGCAGTTTTGTTTTGTTTTCCTGATGAGATGCCAGTTCTCTTTCTATCATGGCTTTCAGCTATATTCTGAAGTGTGGTTTTCTTTGCTTTGACCCAGTTTGAGGCACTGCTACCTGCAAGAATTTGATCTTCCAATATCTGAGCTCTGGTTGCTATAAACCCTGTCCCTTTCTCCAAGGTGAAGTTGGCCCTGAACATCCTGACTGGCAAAGAGCCCCAACCATCAGTGATGAGACTCAATAGGAGAACTTCAGCCTGTAGAAACTATCCTGCAAAGTAGAAATCATGAAGACTTTGAATCCAACATACAGTATTTGAAGTGATCGAGACTGAGGAATCATGCTACCTTGTCACGAGTACACTAGTGGAGGAGAGTTTTGATTGCCCAGTGGCTCATGGATTTATGATAGAAAAAGAAGCCTAAGCCCGATTCTGAAAGGCCGTGTCCAGTGTGGAGTACTGTCGCCAGCAAGTTTACTACATGTGAGGACATAAAGACAGACAATCTTCCCTTGCATGCTTAGCATGAACATTAAGATCGCAGTCTTTAGCGTAAGCAACAAATTCACCTCTGGTTGCATGCTAGGTACTTTGTAGCCCCTACTCTGTAGACCCTGGGAGTCTCTGAGGGTCAAAAGTTTGATGGTCCCCCAGTGCATTCCTGGAACCTAGGAGTCATCCTGTATATGCTGGTCAGCAAATCCCTGCCTTACTTTAGGCACAGAAATTCAAGGAGCTGTGGGAACAGATACTCAGAGGACAATACTGTATTCCGTTCTGCTTGTCCGTCATGTATGACTTGCTCAGGAAATTTCCCCTTCTCAGTCCCAGCCAGAGAAACACTTTTGAATAAATCGTGAAAGATCAATGGATGCATGTGCGTTATGAAGATAATGAAGTAAAGCCTTATATGAGCCACCCCTGACTCCAAGGACCCCTAGATGGTGCCTGTGCATTACACGTGGGATGAGATCCCATATCCCAGTGGGCCAGAAATACAACAAAGTGATGGCCACCTCTTTGCTCAGGGGGATAAGGGATCCCAGCTGGAAGGTTATGCCATTCTCCCGAAACTCCGACCTTCAGCTGACCCAAACAATAGAAGAAATCCATCCTCATTCCACAAGGTAGACCTTAGCATTTCTGCTAACCTCAAGTGGCAGTTTCAGCAAGCCTGCCATTCCCACCTTCAATTCCTACTCTAAGAGTACTCTGAGCAGCAGTGCAGAAAATCAGCAGAGTAAGATTAGGAGTAAGGAAAGACTGAAGGCAGGAGGAGAAGGGGATGACAGAGGACAGGATGGTTGGATGGCATCACTGACTCAATGGACCTGTGTGACCAAGCTCTGGGAGATGGTGAAGGTCAGGGAACCCTGGTGTGCTGCAGTCCATGGGGTCACAAAGAGTTGGACACAAGTGAATGACTGAACAACAACAGGCAGGAAAGTGCATTTGCAGGGGTCCAAGTTGGTAGCAATCACCCATTGTTGCTATGTGAGTATATTTTACATTATAAAACAGTTTTGTGTGTTCAAAAAATAATCCAAATATTTGTCTTACAAGAGTTATTTTCTGATTCCCATGTTAGATGAGATAACTGTTTCTTGTGGTTTAGCCCTAGGCTCTTGCACATTTGAGAGATTAGCCTGCTTCCCTTTGGCATCAGGTTAAAGTGGATCATTGTCAGAAGGGCCTTTTCTGCCTGTTTCATTTATCTTATTCCCCCACCCATTATCCTTTATCACAGCTCCCTCATCATCCATTTTGTCCTTGCCCTTATCATTGTGGTTTAGTCGATAAGTCATGTCCAGCTCTTTGCAACCCCATGAACTGCAGCACGCCAGATTTCCCTGTCCTTCACTATCTCCTGGAGTTTGCTAAAATTCATGTCTATTGAGTCAGTGATGATATCTAACCATCTCATCCTCTGCCACTCTGTTCTTGTGCCTTCAATCTTTCCCAGCATCAGGGTCTTTTCCAATGAGTTATCTCTTTGCATCAGGTGGCCAAAGTATTGGAGCTTCAGCTTCAGCATCAGTTCTTCCAGTGAATATTCAGAATTGATTTCCTTTAGGACTGACTGGTTTGATCTCCTTGCAGTCCAAGGGACTCTCAAGAGCCTTCTCCAGCACCACAATCCAAAAGCATCAATTCTTTGGCGTTTAGCCTTCTTTATGGTCTGACTCTTTCATCCATATATGACTACTGGAAAAACCATAGCTTTAACTATAGGGACCTTTGTCAGCAAAGTGATGTCTTTGCTTTCTGTTGTGCTGTCCAGGTTTGTCGTAGCTGGAGGAGGGAATAGCAAACCACTCCAGTATTCTTGCCGCGAGAGCCCCATGAATACGAACCGTATGAAAAGTCCTTAGCATGATGATAATTAATTCATTATCATTGAGTTATAATCACCTCCTCTCTGCTGTGCCCTCCACAAGTCAGATATCACATCTATTTGTGTGTGTGTGTTTATTGAATTTGTTACAATATTGCATCCTTTTTTTAGGTTTTAGTTTTTTGGCCACAAGGCATGTGAGACCTCAGCTCCCTACCCAGGGATCAAACCCTTCATTGAAAGGTGAAATCTTCACCTTTGGACCTCCAGGGAAGTCCCCATTATCACATCTGCTTTGGATAGTACATTATCCTCTGCCAGAGAACCTAATACATATTCGGTGTTCAAGTAAAACTTGAGGAATAAAAGAATCTGTGACGGATGTTGTGGGGAGGGACATGGGAGGGGGGTTCATGTTTGGGATCGCATGTACACCTGTGGTGGTTTCATGTCAATGTATGGCAAAACCAATACAGTATTGTAAAGTAAAATAAAGTAAAAATAAAAATTAATAAATTAATAAATAAATAAATGAATGGCAGTCATGTCATCTCTGCTGGAGACTAACATCAGTCCAATTAATCATATACTCTCTTACTGTTCTAATAAACAGACCTGCCTGTGCACTGCTCCCCATCCCCCCAACACACACACATACAGTCCTTGAGTCCTTGCTTTGGACAACAGTGCTTGACTGGCTTCTTCTGTCTTATATTTCCTAGTCTGTCTAGGAACCGACTTCATGTCTCTGAGCAAAGTCACTCTGCTTGTGCTTTGCTTCCTATTACTTGTTTTACTGACCCTGCTATGGTCTGCTAAAAGGACGCTTGATAGTGAAAGTAAGGTGGTGATTCGCAAATGCTAATTGGCACAAATATATGAGTTTATGCATATTGTCGCTAGTCAGGGTAGGACTCTATGGAATCAGACTCTCTAGCGCAAAGTATAAGTAATTGATATTTTGTAACAAGTTCCTAGTGATAATCAAGTGTTAGGAGCTTCTAGGGTAGAGAAGAGCCCACCAGCTTAGAATCATATGTGAGTTTGGATCTTTGCTCAGAGATGGATTGTTAGCTCAGTGACTTCCCTTAGTTAATTAACCTGAGTTTGTTTCCTGCTCTGTAAAATGTAGGGAGGGCAACCTTCTGGTTCTTACCCCATCCCTAGTCCATTCAGAAGCAGATCATCTTTTAATACTGATCCCAAATTTTGTAAGGTCCTAGTTCCAATCTTTTTTTTGAAGTAACTTATTATATATTTACTTTATTTTTGGTTGTGCTGGGTCTTTGTTGCTGTGCCCCAGCTTTCTCTAGTTGCAGTGTAGGCGGGGGGCTACTATTCTTTGTGGTGCGTGGCCTTCTCATTGCAGCGGCTTATTCTGTTGCAGAGCACAAACTCTAAGCTCGTGGGTTCAGTAGTTGCACCAGGCGGGCTCTAGGGCACTCAGGCTCTGTCGCTGAGGCACACAGGCTCGGATTTTGCAGCTCACAGGCCTCTAGAGCACAGGCTTAGTAGCTGTGGCACACGGGTTGGTTGCTCCCTGGCATGTGGGATCTTCTGGACCATGAATTGAACCTGTGTCCCCTGCATTGGCAGGTGGATCCTTATTCACATTGCTATCATGGAAATGCCCAGGCCCAACATTTTTAAGTCAAAAGTTTTCCTAGACCCTAAATGGTAAGATCAATTCATTTTTAAAAGAAAATGTATTCAAATCAGAGTATACTAAATAATAATAATACTTAAACAGAAAAGTAGTACAAACATATGATTATCCAAGTAATTTATAATCAATAGATGAAAAAAGATTGTTTGTGCACTGTTCTTTTCCTTCCAAAAAACCCCTTACTTGCTGCCACAAGGACCCCATCCCTGATTCTTTGTCTGGGTCCACAATCTCCTTTCATGCTCTACTGCCCGTAGGCTGAAGACATGCTGACTTAATCCCACTGGACTCCCAAGGCCTGTAACTAACGTCCCCATGATGGGAGCCAGTAGGAATCTCACTCCTGCTGCTGATAGAATCTTTATCAACCTGCCCTGGAATTCCAAATTAGTTTCTCCTTACAACTGATGTTTTGTTACAGATAATGAACAAGATTTGAAGGTAGTGCCATAATCTATTTAGTTTAAAAATCAGATAGAAATTAATGGTTAGATAGGAATTAATTTAATCTGTTAAATATGAATTTTCTAGTCCTGAAAGTAGAATTTGAGCTGGTTGCTTGCTTAATCCAGGTTTAATGCTGCTTCCTGATAACCTTGACCCACTGGGGATGGTAAAGGCCTATTTCCTTCATCACCGCATAGGGTGAAAACAGCCCGTCGCTCCCCCTCTTGCATGTGCTTTCACCTGGGGACAGGGATCTGTCTCCATTTTGGTCTGCAAGGAAATCAAACCAATCAATCCAGAAGGAAATCAACCCTGAATATTCACTTAAGGGACTGTTGCTGGAGCTGAACTTCCAGCTTTGGCCACCTGATGCAAAGAACGGACTTATTGGGAAAAAAAAAAAAAAAGACCCTGATGCTGGGAAAGATTGAAGGCAAAAGGAGAGGAGGGCAGCAGAGGATGAGATGGTTAGATTGCATCAGGGACTCAATGGACATGAGTTTGAGCAAACTCTGGGATACAGTGAAGGACAGGGGAGCATGGCCTTCTGCAGTCCATGATGATATAAAGAGTGGGACACGACTTGGCAACTGAACAAAAACAAATCTGTCTCTGTCACTTACTGAACACAGTTCCCTCCCCACACAAAACTAAAGACTAGCAGTCCAGGCTCCTCCAGTCTCTGGCAGCCACTCTCTTCTGGGTTAAACTTCCCTTTTCAAGTCCAAGTGCTGACATAGTCCTCTACCTTCAGGGATAATTCTGTCTTTTAGCAATTTTCTAAACACAGACATGGGTGGAGTTTTCTTCAGGACATTCACAGAGGCTGGTGAGGGGTGTGTAAAAAAGTATTGAAAGTGATAGGGCACAAAGTCTTAGCTGACTTGGAGGGCAAACATGGGAGGGAATAAAAAATAAAATCACTTTTTCATTGTTTCCCCTCTCTCCTCTAGAAAGGAGAATGAGAGAGATGTTAATTGCACTGTGTATGTTCTTTCCACACTTAATCTTTATCTGTGGTTCTCTCTGGTATTTCATCAAGGGGAAGGAGTATTAAAATGACCAAAGGTCCTGCCGCTGCTGCTGAGTGGCTTCAATCGTGTCTGATTCTGTGTGACCCTGTGGACTATAGCTCTTCAGACTCCTGTCCGTGGGATTCTCCAGGCAAGAATACTGGAGTGGGTTGCCATTTCCTCCTCCAGGGGATCTTCCTGATCCAGAGATTGAACCTGCTTCTCTTATGTCTCCTGCCTCGGCAGGCAGGTTCCGTACCACTAGTGCCACCTGGAATGTCCCAAAGATCCAGCTAACATGAACCAGTAATCTGGGATGCATATGTCATTAAGGAAAAATATTTTTACTAGATTCATCAGTTTTCAAAATATTATTGGGGAAAGTGCTTAGAGGTCTCAACCCCCTCCATAGAGTCTGCTTTAACGTTCAGAGGGGTGAGGGTACGAAGGCAGACAGAATACGTGAAGAGGATTAAGAGGTACAAGCTTCCAGCTATAAAATGAATAAGTCACAGGGATATGATGAGAACACTGGGAATACAGTCAATGATATTATAATAACTTTGCATGGTGACAGATGGTACTGGTCTTATTGTGGTGATCATTTTATAATGTATAAAAATATGGAAGCACTAGGTTGTACGTCTGAAACTAATATAATATTGTATGTTAATTATAACTCAATAGAAACAATTATAGGAAAACAGTGTCTGCTGTACTCCCCTTTCAGACAGCCACATTCATAAAGACTTTTTCTAAATCTTAATACAAAGCATCTTATTCAACATTGTTTAACTCACTGTTTGCCAATTTCATTTATGTCCCCACTCCCCGCAGGAAGTATCTATATGTTACTGATGTTAGAGATTGTGTTAATATTTTGAACATTGTGATTTGGAAAAGATGTTAGACCTGCCCTTGTTCCCTCCCCACCATTTGTATATGAGTATCTGGGGCTTTGATAACCCCTCTTCCAAGATGCTCTGGAGACACTGCCAGAGCTAAATTTCTTGGCTCCCATCTCATGTTGAATCTGGGGAAAGATATTGCAATTTGAAAGTAAAAATAGCTCGGGAGATTGTAAATGGTAAAAACAGAGGAAAAGGGAGGCAGAAAATGATAAGAGATGTAGCTAAATATTTATATATACAAAAAATGAAAATATGAGAAACGTTCCTTCTGAAATACATAATTAAGCTCAAGACAGAGTAGGCAGATGGAGTCAGTAATTACAGGTTCCTAATGTATCTCAATTTCTCAGAGAATGAGGCTGTTGCTACTAATTTTGTAGCTTCACAGTTTATAGCTTGTTGCTGTTTATAACAGGCTCTGCTCCATTAACACTTGCTGTTCCAGTTTAGATAGCTAGCTTTTTAAAAATATACCTGACAGAGAAAAGCCATGCCATTTCTGACCTACTTAGACGAGTTTCTCAAGATATGAGGTAGGCATTATGTGTGTATCATAAAGATGCATATTACTATCATCCTCATTATGGTTCAGGCAGTTGTGGTGTTGTAGAAAAGACCTGGGATCAGGTATCTCAGTTCATTTCTACAGGTATTTACTGCATGCCTGCTCTGGCTGGGCACCCTTGTGAGCCTTGGTATACATCAGTGAATCAAACAGACTTAGATTTCTGCCCTTGTGAAGCTTTCATTCTAGCAGAAGTTGGGGATACAGAAAAATTAATAATTAACAAAATGATTAAGTCAATCATAAACTATATGAGACTGTAATAAGAGAGATGACAAAAGAGGAGAGCGCCCTGGGTAAATGGATTTATCAATAGAGTAGCCGAAGCAATGATGCTGGAGAGCATGCCGTGGAGACAAGACTGAAGTGGTTGGCTGTGTCGGTGTCTGTGCAAAGGAATAAGGAAACACACGTGTGTGCCATGGGATTCTGAACCCTCTTCCAAGGGTCTTCCCAACCCAGGGATTGAACCCATGTCTCTTAAGTCTCCTACATTGGCAGATGGGATTTTTACCACTAGTGCCACCTCAGAAACCCAGTAAGGGAACAGTCAGAGCAAAAGCTCTGAGACTGGATAATGTTGAATATGTTAAGGAAAAGCAGGAGGTGAGCATGGCTGCGCTTGCCAAGAGGGTGGGAGAGCTATATGATATGCAATCAGGGTAGGGACACAGAGAGATATAGACAGGCCTTTATCTGATTTTTGACTTTTGCCCTGAAGGGAAAGTGGAATTTGTTTCGAGAATGCAATCAATTGGCTTCCATTTAAACTGGATCTGATTGTTAAAGAATTAAAACTAGCTTCAGTTTATATGGGTTCATATTTTCTTTTCTGTGTATGGTAACAGAAAAAAAATCAATTTCCAGTGACCTTGCTCTTAAACAAAGGGGGCGAGTAAGATGTATTACTTTTAACCAATAGAATTCTTTTTAAGAAAAACCTTAGAACATTTTTCATAAAAGGGGTGCCATACCAGGCCTACCACACTTTCCCCACAGCCATACACAGGTCTAGTTTCTCTTCCCAGGTGCTGAGTCATCTCAGAGATGACGTCTCGGGTGGTGAGACAGGTGACAGAAGAACTCCAGTACTTGCTCCCACGTGGGCAACTCCTATCCCGTTTCTATTGTCAATATTTTAATTCTACTCTTTCGACCTCATCTCCCCACCCCCTTCAAACTCAGCACCAACCAGAGAAAGCCAAATTTGCTTTGGGGCAATCACAGGAGAATCCCTCCCTTATCTGGTTAGCATAATTCCACCTTCTCCATGCCAAAGACCTCCAATCAGGCAGACTTGAAGCCTTCTCTCTCTCTCTTTTGCTTTTTTTTTTTTTTCATTATAAAACTTCCCACTTCTCTATCTGCATCTGGGTCTCTGTCAAGTGCAAGCAACGGTGCCTGATCTTGCTATTGGAAAATTTGACTAGATAGGCCATTTTCATTTGCATTTATCAGAATCCGCTCCTTCTCCCAACAAACACAGAGGAAAAGATGGAAAAGGGCAGAGAGGAGAGAAGTACCCCAGGAAAAACACAGCAGTTCCACTTCTGCAGTTTTTCCCAGTTGTGGATAGAGTGGCAACTCTGGTAGTCGGGGTCAGCAGACCTCTCCTCTTGTCTCCCAGAAGACTCTTGGTTGCATTTTAAATATTTATTGGGTTGCATTGGGTCTTAGTTATGGCACACAGAATCTTTCATTGTGTCATGCCAGCTTCAGTGGTTGCGATCATGGGCTTAGCTGTTTCACGGCATGTGAGATCCTAGTTCCCCAACTAAAGGTCGAACCCATATGCCCCGCATTGCAAGGAAGATTCCTAACCACTGCAGCACCAGGGAAGTTCCTTAGTAGCCTTATAAAGCTTCAGTTTCTTGGTTAATCTGTAGTCACTCTCTGTGAGGGCCATGGAGGTGCTGGATAGCTGTGTTAACTGCACCTGTTGAGAGACCACTGGGACAGTTTGCACATCTCCTTCTTCCACTGCTTGAAGTTCCCTTGGCCCAGTGAGCCGTGCGTGCACAGGGCATGAACGTTTAGTACAGCTTGCAGGCTGCTCTTTGCATACCTTTCACTGTCTTGCTCCTGAGGCTCCCTGGGGCTGGTGGTCTTCACAGCCCACTTAGGTGTGGTGAGTGAGACTCAGCCTCTCAAAATTCTTCTTCTTTATCACAGCCTCCACTGCCCACTGAGCATCTCCACTAAGTCTTTGCCTTCAGGTTCCTTCAGGATGCTTCAGGCAAGCCTGAAACAGAGGTGTTTGTGTATCAACCCAAAGGAGACTTTTCAGCAGTTCACAATGGCCCCCTGCCAGCCCTGGTTGTTATCAGAGGGTGCGGCTGGCGTCCTGTCCTAGGCCAAATTCTGCTGCTCACAACTGTCACATGCTGCCATCCAACACGGACAGTTTCTTTGGACACACTCAAAGGATGGTTGAGTCTAGGGCACCACCGCTGTGGCTGGTGTGAGCAGAGGTCGGGGGGGAGGGCAGTCATGGAGACGTGCTGGGGGCTGTGCCAGGTTGTGGCACCCAACAGTTACTCCCCCGGGGCACAGCTGACATGGGGATGTACTGAGGCTCTCTTGAATATCCGGTGCAGGTGGGTGGGCTCAGGACACTGTCAGGGCTGGGAACACAGAAGCCAAGGAGGTTCCAATCCTCTTACAGTCAGGACTGACTTTGCTGTTTTAGACGGAGGGCCCCCATGGCTGCATGGGGCGTGCTGTGTCGTTTTAGACGTGTCCGACTCTCTGGGACCCTGTGAACAGTAGCCGCTCCTCTATCCATGGGATTCTCCAGGCAAGAATAAAACATTAGTGTAACTGAGGTATCAGCTGAGGCTGCATATCCACTTAGAGTCGGGATAAAATTGGCTCCAGAGCCAATTCTATACCCTAGGGAAAATCGAACATTCCAAGATTTCTTCACATCCAGAAGAAATATATTTCTTCTTATCTGTTCTGGCTCTGGTTTCTGGCTTCTGCCTCCTGCATCTGTTCCTCTGTTTCTGCTTTGTCATTAACTCCAAAGTCTAAAACAGCATCAATTTCTTGAGCACTGTTCCCACAAATTTATCTCATATGAGGCAGGCATGTACAGGAAAATTTGACTGGAGATTTGAGGGTACATGCTAGGAGCTTCCATGCCTGGGACACCCAGTAAATAATTAAATATCATATTAAGGAGATGTTAAGGATCACTTTGGCCATTTTTGCCAATTTTATCTCTAAATTCTCACCTACCTGTACTCCTATTCTCTCTTCCCCTTCCTGTGATTTCCTCTACATCTAAATTCTTATTTCTTGGGGCTAAACTTTTTCTTCTCCATTCACTTTCTTCCTTGTAATATTCTGTATCAGAATATAGAATATTATTTTAATAGTATAGAATATTATTATTCTTTATCAGCATATAGAATATATAAAGCTTCCAGACACACATAAAGGCAAAGTTTTAAATCAGGAATCTCAGACATCTAGGGATTCCTCTCAGATTTTGTTTACATTAGCCCTAGAAAATTGTATGCAAACAGCTGCATGTATGTGTATCTGTTTCTCCCTGAGACAAGGATTATAGCTTTCACAGGATTCTCAAATGAGTCCGTGCTCCAAAGAATTTAAGAGCTATAGTTGTACAGCTGTTTCCCCTTCTTTCACTATGTTTCTTAACTGCAGGAAATCAAAGCATACAATCCTGTAATGCACATGAGAATTAAGTCTCACTTAAACTATAAGACTGATGTACAACAGTTTGTGTTCATGAAAAAGATTAAATGGAACACAAATTCAGTAAATTAGAAATGAATGTCCCTTTACTGAATGACTCACTTTAAGATTTATTTAAGTTATTATTTTATTTGTGCAAAAACATTTATGTGTGGATTGTCTTCATCTGTTTTGGCTGCTTTAATAAACTACCAAACAACTGGAATTTATTTCCCAAAGTTCTGAAGACTGGGAAGTCCAAGATCAAGGTGCTGGCAGATTTGGTGTCTGGTGAAATTTTTAAATAGCCATCTTTTTTCTGGGTTCACACGTGGCAGAGGGGCAAGTTGCTCTCTTGGGCCTCTTTCATAAGGGCATTAATCCCATTCATGAAGGCTTTGCCTATAGGACCCTAATTCCCTCCCGAAGGTCCCATACTGAGAACTAAGTAAGCTTCAACAAGTTCATATGGAGGGGACACAAATATTCAGTCTATAGCATGAATCAATAAGTAAAGAGTTTGAAAAGAAAATAGAGTGGTAGAAGCAGACATATATTTAATATGATGTACCAAGTATTCATATTATTTAGTACCTATGAGAAAGCAGTGTATTCCAGAGCACAGAACTGAGCATCTGCAGATGTAAGTTTTTGTGACCCTGGGTAAGCTGCTTTAACTCTCTGAGTCTGGGACCACTCATCCAAGTATGAGAAAACACAAGAAAATTCATGGTACTGATGATGAAGCTCTGAAATAAGGATGAAAGTCAACAGGAGGACTTCCCTGGTGGTCCAATGGTTAAGAATCCACTTGCAAACTCAGGGTATATGGGTTCAAACCCTGGTCCAGGAAGATTCCATATGCTGCGGGGCAGCTAAGCCTTGCACCGCAACTGCTGAGCACACAGGCCCTACAGTCCATGCTTTGCAACAAGAGAAGCCACCTCAGTGAGAAGCCCACTGCTTTCCACAACTAGAGAAAGCCCTTGTGCAGCAATGGAGATCAACACATCCAAAACTAATAAATTTAAAAGAAAGAAAGAAAGCAAGCTAGCAGGAACTTGATTTTATTTATACAGGACTTTTAAAAACTAAAGGGGGAGGTGGTACATATGTTCACCTGCAAAAGAAAGTGTACTCTGAAGTCTAGAGCTGGGCATGCTGGGCCTCTTCATGAATTCCTGCTGTGGTTGGTCAATCACCTCAGAGTGGTATTCCACAATTCTCCTGGGCACAGGCTTCCCTGCAGAAATTGTGAGCCCCTTCTGAGATTGAATTTTATTTAAGGTAAACCTCTTATCCAGGATATTTTGAACATGCATTAGCAGTTAAGAACAATGAGTGACTCACAGTGTTTAGGGCTTTCCTGGTGGCTCAGACACTAAAGAATCTGCCTGCAATGCAGGAGACTGGGTTTTGATCCCTGGGTCAGGAAGATCCCCTGCAGAAGGATGTAGTAATCCACTCCAGTTTTCTTTCCTGGAAAATCCCATGGACAGAGGAGCTACAGTCCACGGTGGACTACTGGTGGGCTACAGTCCACGGTGTCACAAGAGTTGGACATGACTGAGCAACTAACAGCATGTTACTTTAAGGAAAAATAGTAATAGATACTGGCTGTCATTTCATCAGATGAGAAATTGTTCTTCATTTCCTGACATTCAACCATGTTCACTGATAATATTATGACACGCATAATATTAACAGCAATCTCCACTTTCCTTTTTCTCTGAACAGTTATAGAAAATTATTATTAGCTGAGTACTGTATCAAACAGGAAAAAAAATACCTTTTTTCCTTGGGGCCTGCTGATTATTACAGAGATTGCATTGGTAGCATTGTACCCCCGGCTAAGCTGTTGCTGGGGGCTGGAAGGAGTGATACCTAGGGGAATGCTACACAAAGGGTAAGCTTTCTCAGGGTTAAACAGTGAAGCTGAATGTGATTTAGGGATTTTATTTGGCTATAGTCTTGGACAGAGAAGCATGCCACTCTATAGGGCTGGCTTTCTCTCTAAGTACAGCAGGTTAGATATCTGTGGAAGCTTAAAATACAGATTGGAAGTTTACATGGTGGACACAAATATGATTCCAAATGATTTGAAGGAATTAACCTGTTGATCTCTTTCGCCCACCTGTGACACTCGGAGAAGAAGCTCCTGTAAAAGTGTTATTCTGAATGAGCTGATATGAATGCTTTATTGCTCTGTTAAGACTTTGCACCTCCATTGCAGGGGGTATGAGTTTGATCCCTGATTGGGAACTAAGATCCCTCATGCCACTTGGCATGTTTTAAAAAATTAAAAATAACATTCTCTGAAAGACCTAATTTACATGGTTAGGAGCATTGAGTACAGAGAGAGGCTAGTATACCATAGGTCTAAATATTTAAAAGTCGTTAATAAACTAAAAACAATTAAATAAAATATGTTTTACCTCGCACTTCCACAAATATAATTTTACAGCATCATCAAAGATCAGGTTCAGACTTAGAATTATCAAATACCTTGGTGTTATTCAACTACACTTCACCTTTCCTTCCCACCCCAGCTCCACCATACTCCACCCCACCATGTGAGGAACCTTGTCTGAATGCATGGGGATCCTCCAGCCCTCCTGTCAAAGCCCTATTTAAACTTTAAAACAAATAGTCACCTTGCCATTGGTGGAGTCCACTTTTGGGAGAATAGATCCTGAAAAGAAGTGTAAACCCTGGGCCCTATGGGCAGGAATTCTTGGGTCTTGTGACCTGGAACAGTAGAGGAGAGTCAGAGAATCAAGTAAAACGAGGTTCAACTGTGGAGTCTGCTGTGTCTAAGCTCTGTGATACTGGGACAATTTTCTTTAATTTTTCCATACTTCATTTTCCTCATCTACAAATTGATAGAGATGTTAATACAGCCATAGTGTTGTGGTGGGTATTAGAAGATGCGTGTCATGTAGTAGCATCCCATAAATAGCAGCTATTAATCATCATCATTATTAATAATCATAATTAAAATGTTACATGTCACGTCCACTGTTAAACGCAAGTGAATTCGATAAGGAGCAAGGCAAGGTTTCTTGAGGAATTCATAAGACCCAAGAAAATTATGGAAGTCAGATGGGAGAATGCAATTTATAGAAACTGACAAGCATCCTTCCCTGAGCAAAGCCAATCTCTTCCTCTAGGCAGTGGGGAGAAGGGGGTGCAGAGACTCTGTGGGGAGACAGAATCACAAACAGATCAACACAGCAACATACATGCAGAGAGAGCATCAGGAACGAATAAGATGCTTCAGGAGAGTGAGTGCCTAGAGGAGGACCTCAGATTAGTCTGAGTGTTAGCAAAGAATTCTCCCAGGTGAGAGTTTTGAGCCACACCACACAGAAGGTGTAGTAAAAAAGGACACGATAGCAAAAGCCTGGAATGTGTAGAAAGCAAGATTGTTTGGAGACCTGCCTGTGGTTCCATGGTTCATCAGGGGCTGAATCTCCTGGTATGTGTGGGGGAGGGCAAGAGATGAGGGGGGAAGGCCAGGCTGCTACAGATTACAGGGGTCCTGTATTCAATGCTGGCAAGTTTAGATTTGACTCTGTGTGCAGTGAAAAGAGTTTTCAGTCATGGAAAGACATGGTCATATATGTGCTCTGGAAAAGTCACTCATACATATATGCTCAATTGTGTCTGACTCTTTTGTGACCCCATAGACTGTAGTCCACCAGGTTCCTACGTCCATGGAATTCTCCAGGCAAGAATACTGGAGGTGGTGGCCATTTCTTTCTCCAGCGGACCTTCCCAACCCAGGGATTGAACCCGCGTCTCTTGCATCTCCTTCATTGGCAGGCGGATTCTTTACCACTAGTGCCACCTGGGAAGCCCACCGATACTTATGTAGAATAGGAAAAAAAAAAAAAAATACAGAAATTGGGAGCAAGAAAACTAGCAGGAGGCTGCTGCTATAGGCCATGAATAGATGAACATAGGAAGTATTTTTAAAATATGAAGGAGGTGCAATTAGCAAGATTGCATTTAAAGACTAAAAGTAGAACCAGAATCAGAGGTGACTGAAAAGTTCTGGCTTGGGTGATGGAGTAGGTCGCACACTATGTATTAAAAATGAACGAAATTGACAGAGAGGAAGAAGATATAAAGATCAGTACAACCCTTAGATTTTCAGGGACTTAGTCCCTTATCCGGTCCCATCACATCATGGGAAATAGACGGGGAAACAGTGGAAACAGTGTCAGACTTAATTTTTTGGGGCTCCAAAATCACCGCAGATGGTGACTGCAGCCATGAAATTAAAAGAGGCTTACTCCTTGGAAGAAAAGTTATGACCAACCTAGATAGCATATTCAAAAGCAGGGACATTACTTTGCCGACTAAGGTCCATCTAGTTAAGGCTATGGTTTTTCTGTGGTCATGTATGGATGTGAGAGTTGGACTGTGAAGAAAGCTGAGTGCCGAAGAATTGATGCTTTTGAAGTGTGGTGTTGGATAAGCCTCTTGAGAGTCCCTTGGACTGCAAGGAGATCCAACCAGTCCATTCTGAAAGAGATCAGCCCTGGGATTTCTTTGGAGGGAATGAAGCTGAAGCTGAAACTCCAGTACTTTGGCCACCTCATGCAAAGAGTTGACTCATTGGAAAAGACTCTGATGCTGGGAGGGATTGGGGGCAGGAGGAGAAAGGGACGACTGAGGATGAGATGGCTGGATGGCATCACGGACTCGATGGACATGAGTCTGAGTGAACTCTGGGAGATGGTGATGAACAGGGAGGCCTGGGTTGCTGCGATTCATGGGGTCGCAAAGAGTCAGACACGACTGAGCGACTGAACTGAACTGAACTGAGGGTAAAAATGTAGGAAAACAAGCAGGGAAGCAAAATCTATTTCTCAGAGAGACAGTATTTATTTTTTTAATTGGAGGATAATTACTTTACAATCTTGTGTTGGTTTCTGCTGTATAACAGCATGAATCAGCCACAAGTATACATGTGTTTCCTCCCAAGGATACAGTAATTTTTGATATGAACTTGTCCTGTGTTTTCTCTTTAGATAAGCTTTATTGGTGGCTAAATGATTAACAAATCCATATATTTGCCCTCAGGTAGGAGCTTAGTCTGGATTTCCCAGATGGCTCTACTGGTAAAGAAATTGCCTGCCAATGCAGGAGACTTAAAAGATGTAGGTTTGATGCCTGGGTCTGGAAGATCCCCTTAAGGAGGACATGGCAACCCACTCCAGTACTCTTGCCTGGAGAATCTCACGAACAGAGGGCTACAGTCCATGGGGTCACAAGGAGTCAAACACGGCTGAAGTGACTTAGCATGCACACACAGGAGCTTAGTCTAGGTATTTATATCTAAAATAATGAGGAGCCTGGGATGGTGGATAGTCCTTGAAACTGTGCACCAGCTGGATTTTGATGTAGTGAGCCTAGTACAGTGTCTAGGCTTTCTAAGCAGCAGAAACCCTGCAAGCCACAGTGAAACACTGGTAGAGACGAGAGAGCAGTGAAGGGGAGTAAACGGAGCTTTTTTGTGCAGAAGACTATGGTGACAAAGAAGAGAGTTCGTATTTACTTCTGTAGGTGTCAAAATTAGAGTTGTTGACTGCAAATAACTGTATCCATTCTGGTTAGTGGAATCAGAAAAAGGAATTATTAGAGAGCATTAGATCTTTTTCAGAATTTCCAGGAAGTAAGAGAGACACATATTGAGTCCCAGAGTCAAAATCAATGTCCAGCCTCCTTTCAGGTGCCTTGACACAATGCCTGAGATGTTCAAGATTGGACAGCAGAAGCTTGGCCATTGCCATCCATAAAGACTTGCCACCACCCAACACCGTGCCTTCCTGAACTTCAATGCCCCAGACACGTGGCTTTCTTCGATTGTTTGCTGTGGCTGCAAAGTCGCTTCAGTTGTGTCTGACTCTTCGTGGTTGTTTAGGTCTCCATAAGAATCTTGCACAAGTGAATCTTTAGAGTAGTCTAAATCAGAAATTTTTTAGCTTCTTCCTTAGGGAAAGCTGGATTCATAGTCTGGAAAACACTAGAAGATGGTTTTCAAAGGTAGTGGGTAGGCTCAAATGAAAACATCGCCCTAGCCTAGGTCAACAGAATTGAGTAAAGTCATATGATGCAAGTAGCATTTTAAAAAGAGTCATTCACTTGGTTGTTTTATTTTATTGCCAATATAGTGATGATAATAAAGGTCCATCTGAATCTTTGGCAAAAGGAAAATAATTAAACCTAGAAATTTGGGCTCCTTTGAGTTGAGGGGCAATATAGCTGGAAACAAGGGCTTTGGAGTCAGAAAGAGTGGGATTTCAAATTTTCACTCCACCAATTAGTCATTGGGTCATCTTAGGTGATTTCCTTATC
The DNA here is from genome assembly GCF_032405125.1 of Capricornis sumatraensis. NCBI lineage: Eukaryota > Metazoa > Chordata > Mammalia > Artiodactyla > Bovidae > Capricornis > Capricornis sumatraensis. The sequence continues at coordinate 60,716,532 of NC_091084.1, read as the reverse complement.
CTCATCTTTTTCATCTGTATAATGGGGACAGTAATAAAAGCCTCTGTAGTGTTGTTGTGAAGACTAAGTGAAATAATGTATTCAGAGTGCCAAGTAGAGAATTACCAGGAGGCAGAACCTCTGATTGCTTATTCAGGACTCTGTACCTCTGAATTAGCACCAGAATGGTTTCCTATTATTATGAACATCAAAAGCCCCATTCTCCCCCGCCTACCCCCAACTTCCTCCCCCCACACCTTCCTTTCTGCTTCTTGTCTCTAAGGGCAGCAGTAAACCATATATGGGAGCCTAATTAAGCATGCACAGTTCCTGTCTGTCTTATCTTAATCCTGCCAGTAATAGAACAATAATTGTTCAGAGAAACTACAAGGGAAATTGTGAGTGCGAAGAGCAGACAGTGCTCCAATTGATCTCAATTACTGTCATGAAATTGAGTCTTCTGTCGACATCTAAATTTAATGCCTCTTTTTCCCTGAGGATCTGTCCTTCATTGTTGCTTCTTATTGTATCTGTGGTTGGCCTGTCACCATCTGCATTGCACTCTTCATCAGAATAATGGAATTGTTTTCATTGGCCTCGTATGGCCTCTCAATGCTGTTTGTTTCCTAGATCCATGCTCTAGTCCTCTGACATTCACATCTGAATCTTCTCATTTTCTCTCGCTCAGCATCCAGGGAACGGCTATGTTGTATTTTGGTATCCAAAGAATTGATTTCCATTTATGAGCAAGAAGACAATTTTTCAAAACCTAAACAAGATGAGTGTAGGCTTCGCCCAAAGGATGAAAACATATTCTAAAGTAAATTGTTTCCCTCTTTATTTGGGTGCAATTAGGAAAGTTAATGACGGGTAATTTTCAGCATGCATATGCTTTCACTTTGCTGATTTATAAGTAGAAATAAACATAATTAGGTGTGCGTATGCATGCTCACGGTTTAATGGGCCCTGCATTCCTGCTAATTAGATGGCTCAGCATGTTGTTGATGTGTCATTTTTCAGGCGAAGATATAGAAAGCTTTTCAGATTGACTGTCCCCAGGAAATAACATGGAAATGCAAGGTATGTAGTTAAATGAGAAATAACAGCATCTTAAGATACATTCACCATCTGTTTTTCTTCTTAAATAGATTCAATAGATTTAGAAAGTGTGTTTCCCTAAAGTAGGGGTTCCTTTTTTTTAAGTTGTAAAGTTCTCTGTATTTAGGAATCAACAGATTTACAGTATTTTAGAACTTGAACATAAGTGAGTATCCAGTTTAGTTGAGGTTTTATAGATGAGATTGTGCAGGCTCAATGAATTGAAATGTTTTACCAAGGTTATATGGTGATTAAGAAATCTATCATTGGTTTGTCAGAAATTGAAAGGAAGATTTTTTCTGATTGTCAATACATCATCTTCGTCTCTCTGGAATCCCAGCTTTAGTGTCGGCAGGATCAGCTACATAATTTGAGGAACCCAGTACAAAATAAAATTCAAGATCCCTTGTTCTAAAATTACAAAGAAAGGAAAGATAGTGACAATAAGCATTAAATCAAGCACCGAGGAAGCATGAGGCTCTGGGTGGCTAGAAGTAACATATGCGTGAAGTTGGTCCTGCATGCCAGAGCAGCATTGGATGACCCAGAATGGGCCACAGAGAAGTCGTGAGCAAGATGATATGGCAGTCAGATGTGTGGAAAACTAATTGTGAACAGTATTCCCATGAGTACTGGCCACAGGGCAAGAAGAAAGATCAATATCATTTTTTAGGAAGTTTACATAATAATTTTTTTTTGGAAAATATTAAACATTTATTTCACTGTTTCTGCAGATCATACTTAACATTAATGCATTATGGTAAATAAATAGGTATCTTCTTTTGTGATGAAATCTGTCATGTTCATTTCTTGATGCCTTTGCACTTTATATATCCTTCTCAAATAGAATATTTCTATTAGAATGATTGTCATTTCACATTTGTAGAATATAAATAAGCATAAGGAACCATTTTCCTATGGATATATTTGAACTAACCAATAATCACAATAATTATTCATGCAATTCACACTTACTGAGCGGTATTATCAGCTGTTTTCCTTTAATTTATAATATATAGAATGTTTAATAGCACATAACTCTGCTTTCTCACAAAGGACTTTCTTCACATGAGGCGGTAGTAGCATAGTTATGTTTCAAAATTCATATTAGTGACAGAAATTATTAATATATAATAATTTTTGAACTACTCAAATGCTAAAAAGAGGACATTTCTGATTAATCAGCATCCAGTGATATGTGGGTTATACTTAAAACAGAACAAAATGATTCCATCATGGGGGATCCTAGCTCCCCAACCAGGAATTGAACCCATGCCCTCTGCATTGGAAGCACAGAGTCTTAACCACTGGACTTCCAGGGAAGTCCTTATTCCAGCTTTTTAAAATGAAAGTGTAATTGACTCATAATATGGGATTAGTTTCAGGAGTACAACATAGGGATTCAGTACTTTTGCAGTTTATGCTCCACTATAAATTATCACAAGATGACAGCTATAAAAAGTATTTCAACTTTTTCTACTTATTAGAAATTCCATATTTCACCTCATGTGAAGAAGCAAACAAGTAACCCAAGAAGGCATACAATCATACAATATTTTAGGAGGACTCCTAAGTAAGATAATAGTCATTAATTGTGAGGGCATCCATCACATTCCGGCACTCTGTTCGGTGAATGATGTAGAAAATAATGATCTTTTCTCTCGAGGCATTTTTCTGCTAAAAAGAAAAGAAAATCTTATAAAATTACTTTCCTAAAATTTAGAAAACCTCTGAGAGGCTTAAATAATAATTCCAGAGCTCAGAAAATGAAGACAGACTAAAATGAAAGAGAGAGAACTTACATTTATTGCTCCTGTAATTTGCCAAACTATACCAGTAAAAACAGTCCTGTGAAATTCGTTACTATCCTGTTTATGGCAAATAGATGGGGAAACAGTGGAAACAGTGGCTGACTTTATTTTTCTGGGCTCCAAAATCACTGTGGATGGTGATTGCAGCCATGAAATTAAAAGACGCTTGCTCCTTGGAAGGAAAGCTGTGACCAACCTAGACAGAATATTAAAAATCAGAGACATTACTTTGCCAACAAAGGTCCATCTAGTCGAGGCTATGGTTTTTCCAGTAGTCATGTATGGATGTGAGTTGGACTATAAAGAAAGCTGAGCGCCAAAGAATTGATGCTTTTGAATTGTGGCTTTGGAGAAGACTCTTTAGAGTCCCTTGAACTGCAAGGAGATCCAACCATTCCTAAATGAGATCAGTCCTGGGTGTTCATTGGAGGGACTGATATTGAAACTGAAACTCCAATACTTTGGCCACCTGATGTGGAGAGCTGACTCATTTGAAAAGATCCTGATGCTGGGAAAGATTGAGGACAGGAGGAGAAGGGGACAACAGAGGATGAGATGGTTGGATGACATCATGGACTCAATGGACATGAGTTTGTGTGGACTCTGGGAGTTGGTAATGGACAGGGAGGCCTGGTGTGCTGCAGTTTATGGGGTTGCAGAGCCAGACATGACTGAGCGATTGAACTGAACTGACCTGTTTAGTTAGGTGAGATCAGAAAATAAGTAAAATTATTTACTCGTGTCCACAGACATAAAGAATGGCTTTGGAATGAGATTGGAAGTACTGATATGAATGAGCCCATTTGGCCAATGCTTCTCAAATGTGGTTCCTGGACCAATAGCAATAGCACTGCCTGGCAACTTCTAGACCTGCAAATTCTTAAGCACCACTCTGGACCTACTGTATCTGAATTTCTGGGACTGGGACTCAACCATCTGTTCAAGAAGCCTTTCAGGGGATACTGATATACTTCTAATGTGGAGACCTACTCCATTAGGCAATGCATTCTCCCTTGCTTTGTGCTGCATTCAACACTTATTGAGTACCTTATGAGTCAGATATTCTGCTAGATTTTTTATGTATTTTAACTGTTTAATCATTGTAATATTCTACAAAGCTGAGATTATGCTTAAGTTTTTTTTTTTTTTTGCTTAAGTTTTATAGATAATGAAAGTAAGGATCACATGGACTAAGTAATTGAAGTAATGACATACTTGTTTTTGTCTGTCCCACTAGAAAATGAGGTTTTTTTGGACAAGAGTATCCTTTGCTGCCGGATTCATCATTGGACACTTTGTGCCTGTACACAGCTCAAAGGTGCTATGTACTCCACAAGTGCCTAGGAAATGAATGGATGAGTAAGTACAGAAACTTGTCTCAGGGCAGAAACACAGGAAAAGACAGGATTTAAGACTCAATCTATTTGTCTCTGAAGCCCAATTTCTTTGACAACAGAACTTGAGAAATGCTTTATGAAAATGTTAGCACTTCAGTTTCCTATTATTAGCTTGCTCTCATCCACATACAGAGATGAATTTTTCCAGGATTTATGCAGAAATAAGAATCTGAGCCTAGGTTGTGCCAGTGACTGGCATTCATACACATCCAGGCATGGCTGCTGCCTTGATGGAGTTGAGTCATTTGTTTCTTCAAATTTGATTTGGGGCACTTATCATGTACCTTAACACTGAATTGCATTCTAAAGATAAAGTTCTGAGCACAACATGAGTTGTACAAGTCATTTTATAGAGGGGCTTTGGGGTTGTATAAGAGATGGGCCAGATTACATGGTGCTAATTCTTAGCCTGACCTCTTGACTCATACTTCAGTCCTAATGAGAGAAGCTGTCATTTGCCTGGAGTGGGGATTTGATGTTCTGAATTAAAGCAATGCATCTTCTATGCCTCTGGTGATGAATTTCAATACAGAGAGTGAGACAGGAGCATTTCCCCTCTTTGGTATGGAATACAATAGGAGTAGCCTCTCTTTAGTGATACTGTTGGAGTAGGGGGAGAGATGGAAATGGAACTTTTTAAAGTAGTAGATAGCTGTTTTAAGGGGTGGTGGTGCTTTCTGGTGGCTCAGCGGTAAAGAATCTGCCTGCAGTGCAGGAGACTGGGGTTCGATCCCTGGATCAGGAAGATCCCCTGGAGAAAGGCATGGCAACCCAATCCAGTATTCTTGCCTAGAGAATCTCATGGACAGAGGAGCCTGGTGGGCTACAGTCCATAGGGTCGCAGAGTCAGACACAATTGAAGCAACTTGGCATAGCTTTTGAGCATATAGATAATTGTCTCCTTGACATGACCTCTCCCTAGTCTGCACATGACCTCCAGGGAGACCACAGTAATAGTCTGCAAGCTCCATGTATCCTCACTGATGCCATTATTATGGATGAGCCATTTGTTCCTTCACTGCTGCAAACAAGTCTCAGCACAAAAACATTCTCATTTAAAAAGCAGCCCTCACCTCTATTGCATAGCATATCCTTTCCTGATTTATTTATCCTCTTTTTATTTATCACCATTTAGCATATGGAATTGGAGAAGGCAATGGCACCCCACTCCAGTACTCTTGCCTGGAAAATCCCATGGATGGAGGAGCCTGGTGGGCTGCCGTTTATGGGGTCGCACAGGGTCGGACACGCCTGAAGCGACTTAGCAGCAGCAGCAGCAGCAGCAGCATATGGAATGGGGTTCCTTGGTGGCTCCGTCAGTAGAAAATCTGCCTGCCAATGCAGGAGACCTGAGTTCAATCTCTGGGCTGGGAAGATCTCCTGGAGAAGGACATGGCAACCCACTCCAGTATTCTTGCCTGGAGAATTCCATGGACAGAGGAGCCTGGTGGGCTACAGTTCATGGGGCTGCAGAGAGTTGGACACGACTGAGCAACTAACACACACACACAGCATATTGAGTATCAGTTTGGCTACTGACTTATTGCCTATCTCCTGCCATGTAAGATCCGTGAGAACAATAACCTCTTCTTTTGTTCACTGTTATACAGTGGCTTGCACAGAAAATGTCCTAGAGGAGGTGTCCAACAAATATTTGATGAATGAATTTATGATCCTAGTGTCATGCGGGAACAGAAACTGGCCAAAATATTAGCATCAAGGAGCTAAAAAAACATGGTGTGTGGGACTTCCCTGGTGGTCACAGGTTAAGACTTCACCCTCCAGTGCAGGGGTGAGGGTTCGATTCCTGATCTGGAAACTAAGATTCCACATACCTTATGGTCAAAAAACCAAAACAAGAAAACAGAAACAATATGGTAACAAATTCAATAATGACTTTAAAAATGGTCCACATCAAAAAAAAAAAAAATCCTTAACAAACAAACCAAAAAAAGCATATGGTACAGAGGTTAGTGATTATGAGTGATTCTTTTACTTGCTTTTAGAAACGATTGTCGGAAGATTAAGAAAGGTATTCAGTTCAGTTCAGTCTCTCAGTCGTGTCTGACTCTTTGCGACCCCATGAATCACAGCAACCCAGGCCTCCCTATTCATCACCATCTCCCGGAGTTCACTCAGACTCACATCCATCGAGTAAGTGATGCCATCTAGCCATCTCATCCTCGGTCGTCCCTTTCTCCTACTGCCCCCAATCCCTCCCAGCATCAGAGTCTTTTCCAATGAGTCAACTCTTTGCATGAGGTGGCCAAAGTACCGGAGTTTCAGCTTCAGCATCATTCCTTCCAAAGAAATCTCAGGGTTGATCTCCTTCAGAATGGACTGGTTGGATCTCCTTGCAGTGCAAGGGACTCTCAAGTGGCTTATCCAACACTACAGTTCAAAAGCATCAATTCTTCGGCGCTCAGCCTTCTTCACAGTCCAACCCTGACATCCATACATGACCACCAGAAAAACCATAGCCTTGACAAGACGGACCTTAGTCGGCAAAGTAATGTCTCTGCTTTTGAATATGCTATCTAGGTTGATCATCACTTTTCCTCCAAGGAGTAAGCGTCTTTTAATTTCATTGCTGCAGTCACCATCTGGGACCGGATGCCATGATCTTCATTTTCTGAATGTTGAGCTTTAAGCCAACTTTTTCGCTCTCCTCTTTCACTTTCATCAAGAGGCTCTTTAGCTCCTCTTCACTTTCTGCCATAGGGTAGTGTCATCTGCATATCTGAGGTTATTGATATTTCTCCCGGCAATCTTGATTCCAGCTTATGTTTCTTCCAGTCCAGTGTTTCTCATGATGTGCTCTGCATAGAAGTTTGGAATCCTCCATTGTGTAGGTAATCAGTGGGCTGGCATGATTTTAGTAATTACACTTAAGTGTGATTTGAAATACACTAAAGTGTGTATTTACATGGTGTGACCTGACAAAATTTCAATGTTATTTTAAGTCCTGCCCATGATTATTGTGCATCAGTGACTAATGATGCCCCTTGAATTAGTGTCACTGGATGCATGGTCCCATCACTTCATGGGAAATAGATGGGGAATCAGTGGAAACAGTGTCAGACTTTATTTTGGGGGGCTCCAAAATCACTGTAGATGGTGACTGCAGCCATGAAATTAAAAGACGCTTACCCCTTGGAAGGAAAGTTATGACCAACCTAGATAGCATATTGAAAAGCAGAGACATTATTTTGCCAACAAAGGTCCATCTAATCAGGGCTATGGTTTTTCCTGTAGTCATGTATGGATGTGAGAGTTGGACTGTGAAGAAAGCTGAGCGCCGAAGAATTGATGCTTTTGAACTGTGGTGTTGGATAAGCCTCTTGAGAGTCCCTTGGACTGCAAGGAGATCCAACCAGTCCATTCTGAAGGAGATCAACCCTGGAATTTCTTTGGAAGGAATGATGCTAAAGCTGAAACTCCAATACTTTGGCCACCTCATGAGAAGAGTTGACTCATTGGAAAAGACTCTGATGCTGGGAGGGATTGGGGGCAGGAGGAGAAGGGGACGACCGAGGATGAGATGGCTGGATGGCATCACTGACTCGATGGATGTGAGTCTGAGTGAACTCCGGGAGTTGGTGATGGACAGGGAGGCCTGGCGTGCTGCGATTCATGGGGTCTCAAAGAGTCGGACACGGCTGAGCGAGTGAACTGAACTGAACGGAACTGATGCATGTTTGGGAACAGGGCTGTGTCATGTGACATGGAGTTGACTCTGAGTTTTCCAGGTATTGTTGATTGTAGGACGACCTTGAATATTCAAACTCCTAGGATTTTAACTCACCTTTGTATCTTACATTAACTGAATGCAAAATAACAATTTGACTATGCAGAAAGTCTCTTCTAGAAATCCAGAGATGCTTTCTGATGCACAAATTTGTCCTGGGTGTGGCTTTTCACTCTGATGGAGAAACAGGTACTTCATCATCTACTTTCTTTTTATGTAATGGATGCAGTTCACACTGCCTCAGGTCACCTCTGTATCCTGATACAGTGCATAGAGCCCTTTAATGCCCCATGGCACAGCTAAAGCAAAGCTGTAGTTTAATTTAAAGATGTTATTGAAGGTTCTGTGGTAGCAGAAGGGAAATTCAACAGGGAAAGTAACTTAAATTTGCTGCAAGATGTGGTTCTTCTCAGCAGCTACAGACCAAGACTTTCCCATAACATAAACTTAGCTATCTGCCTTGAATAGCCCTAAAAATGCTCCATTTATATACTGGGTTGCTGTCAATCACTGTTGCATGCCCACTGGTGATACCTCTTCTCAGAATCACTTACATTGAAAAAGTCAAATTCCTTCCGGGCAAATTCTGACCTTGTGATGACCTTATATATCACTACTAATAATGAAGCTTATTATAATACTATTGTCCAAATCAGTCTGGTTGTCAAGATGCTCATTAATCAGCACTGATTAATAAGCTATGTCAAACTGTTGACATTAATAACCGTTGAGTAGGCTATATATCAGACATTAGCCAAGGTCGAATTTAGTTAAACCTGATCCACTTCCTTTTTAGTTTCTCTCGTTCCACTGTCTTTTCCTCCATATTTTTATCCCTTACACAGATCCTGAAGAAGTACTTCCCATTACTACTGACTATTTCCTTATTTACTTCTGTGTTTTTCACTTTTTTATTTCTTTTTTATATCTCATTGCCCAAGGGATATTTGTTCATTGTAGAAAGCTCAGAAGACAAATGTACAAACTAAAAGCACAAATAACATCACCAAACAATGACCACTACCAGAATAATAATTGCTCTCTCTGTATACGTTTATACATGTATTTTCAAGAGCTTAAAATCTTAAAATCTTCAGTAGTATTTTACTTTCCATAGTGTGACATGACTTGTACAACATAAAGTTTAAAGTTTCTCAGAATTTCCATGAACAGATATGGCATAAATTATTTCATCAGTCCTCATAGTAAGGTATGTGAAGTTTTATAGTTTCCCAGTCCTATTACCTGAGGACTGCCATGAACACTCTTTTAGCTAAATACTTCTGTGTATCCAGACTATTTTTTTGGTGAATTTCTTAGGAATTGTTGGAGTAAATTATTTAGAAAATTAAAAGTTTTATACTATATGATATCAAACTGACTTCCAGAAACACTGACAATTCATGCCAACCAGAAATGTATGTGAGTAGCTATGATCCCATACTTGCATCAACACTAGCTCTTTTTTCTCCTCTTTCTCCTCTTCTTCCTCCATCATGCTTTCTCCTCTTCCTCCTTCTTTTCTTCTGTGATATTTAAGAATTGAACGGTTAAATGTGATTTTTCACTTGTTTGCATGTGTTTTCTATTAAGATCGAAAATTTAAAACTATATACTAGTCATTTGTACTTTTATTTGTTTGGTTAAATCTTTCATCTAGTTTCCAAATGAGTATTTTTCTTTTTTCCTTTTTTTGGCCACACCATGTGGCACGTGGGATCCTTAGTTCACAGGCCAGGGATCAAACTTGAACACCAGGGAAGTCGTTCTTATTACTGAACTCCCCTACCTCAGGTCTGAGATGGAAAAGACTGTTTCAGTTGCGGAACCTGAAATTAGTCAAACATCAATTTTATGAGAAAGGGGTCTTTTTAAAGTATGTTTCTCTGCCTTCATATTTGCTGAAACGCTCTGCCCACCTGGTGGGCTCTCTCCTGATGCTCCACCCTTAGTTGAATATTCCCAATCCTTTTTTAACATCTAGATCAATATTTACCAAGGGCGACTTCAGTCCTGGAACATTAGCTGTTTACACAACTCAGTGAAACTCACTGAGAAAAGGCTTATATTTTTCCTTGAATGGGTCTTAGGAAAAATTGCTTTGTATATTTTTCTTTTCATTTGTTTTTTTTCAGCTAGAATACAGTCTCTTCAAGAATAAGGACCACATCCCTATTTTCAAAGAACTTACTTCCAATTTGGCCCAATAGCAAAATAAGGGTATTGGATGAGGTAAGTCCTTTCTCTGGGACAGACACTGATTCTCAATTTTTAAAAACTTCTTAGCAATCATATAAGCAATCATGCAATCATATTATTATTGTCCCAGTTTTTATAACATGGAAATTATGGTTCAGAGAGGTGAAATAACTTGCCCAGGGTCACCAGCTAGTCAGTGATGGGGAAACCATTTGAGTGTTTTTTCCATTTTTTAAGATACTAGGTAGTTGTCATTTTTTAAAAAGTTTATATTTATTTTTTGGCTGTACAGGGTCTTAACTGTGACATGTGGGATCAAGTTCCCCAACCAGGAATGGAACCCAGGCCCCCTGCATTGGAAGTGTGGAGTCTTAACCACTGATCTACCAGGGAAGTCCCTATCACTCTCTTCCCAGCACCTCAGTGTGGGGCTTCATCTAGGCAGCTAAGACGTGCTTGACAGTTCCACTTGTTATTTCTCAAGGAGTAGCAAAATATTGTGAGATCAAGTGTTTTATCTGTTTCTGACTCCTTCTGATTCCAATATAACGTTCTGGCTTTTATTTCGATGAATAATGCTGGTGAGTATACAGATAACTTCAAAGCTGTAATTCATATCAGTCTTTCCTCCTCCTCAGAGGCCACTAAAAACTGCTGGCTGCTGGCCACGTCAGTTCTCTTCTGAGGCTAGAATTATATGACCATTTTCTATAAAAACATTGAAACATACACAGATGCCCAACCAAAAGAGGTTGTTATATCCCATTTTCTAAAACTGCAGCGAAGAATGTGAAATTTCTCCTTTTCAATTTCACATTGTCTATTTTTTCTTTCTTTTTTGCTGTGGTTTTTTTTTTTTTTTTTTTAGTGTCATTTCAGCTCAGAGAAACTGGTTATCTTTTCACAATAGATTCTCTCTGGTGGTAAAATGTTCTGCTCACCAGGTGTTGATGAGCTGGTTGTTATCTTTATTATAGAAATAAAAAAAAGAACAGTGCAATGAAATAGCGCATAACAGGGTGAGTGATTTGAAAGCAGAAATTTGAATGCTGCATTAGCATCAGGTCATGAGTTCTGGGAGGTGTGATAATATCAGTTATCCTCTACATCACAGGATTTATCTTCTTTCCTTACAGAATTTAAGTATTTCATTATACATACACACACCTAAAGTGAAGTGAAAGTCTCTCAATCATATTGGACTCTTTGCTCTCCAGGCAAGAATACAGGAGTGGGTAGCCATTCCCTTCTCCAGGGGACCTTACCGACCCAGGGGTCAAACCCAGGTCTCCCACACTGTAGGGAGATTCTTTAGCATCTGAGCCACCAGGGAAGCCCACTCACACCTGATGCTCATACATATGTGTAATAGAGCTTTCCTTACAGACATTGGACATGTAATTTACATATATACATCTACCCTGATAGCTCAGTTGGTAAAGAATCTGCCTGCAATGCAGGAGACCCCGGTTCAATTCCTGAGTTGGGAAGATCTGCTGGAGAAGGGATAGGCTACCAACTCCAGTATTCTTGGGCTTCCCTGGTGGCTCAGCTGATAAAGAATCTGCCTGCAATGCGGGAGACCTGGGTTCAATCCCTAGATTGCGAAGATCCCCTGGAGAAGGGAAAGGCTACCAACTCCAGTATTCTAGCCTGGAGAATTCCATGGACTATAGTCCATGGGGTTGCAAAGAGTTGGACACAACTGTGTGATTTTTCACTTTTACTTTTCACTTTCGAAATAAAATTATTTTATGTAGGTTTTTTACATATAATTATTTTATTTGATATATTAAGTATATATTTATGTATTAATATATGTATATGTTTGAATATTTTATTATACATTTAATTTAGAATTATTTTAATGTGTTTATGCACAGAAAATACATTCTGTCTGTATTTTTATGACTAATTATGTATTTATTTATTGAGTATGCATCTTATGTATTTATGTATTATTTATATATTTCTGTATAATAGTTATTATTTATGCAGATTTAATGTACTTTTTGTGTATTCACTTTTCTGTATATTAAAGATATCTTTCTATTTCTGTGGATACTGAGTATTCTTCTCAGCATTGTCTTATACTACCAGACTAAAAGTTATTTGAAAGCAGAGACTATAGAAGATTTAGCTGTCATATATAGTTAGATATTTGCCTGTAAAAATAAGTAAATTTTTTTCCTTTCTTTTTTTGAGGGGGGGTGGTCACACCACATGGCTTGAAGGATCTTAGCTTTGTGACAGGACCTCTGCAGTGAAAGCATGGAGTCCTAACCACTGGACCACCAGGAAATTCCCAATAAGTGAGTTAATAAATAAGTACCATTTGACTCCTTTCTCTGTTTCACTCTATTAATCAATTACAGAATTTTGCTCTTTCCATCTTTTTGGAGTGTTTTTCTTTCCTCTCTCAGCACCATGATGAAAATTATGGAACACATCTTTTCTCAGTGAAAAATCCCATCAATTTCAAAATACCTTCAACTTATTTCAGGCCTTTGCTCATACAAACTGAAAGTTTTATTATTTACAGAGCCTATTTTTATCAGATAATTTTTGTAACACCGCTCAGTGTCTGAACTAAACATCTAAAGTCCCCCTCTACCATTCCTGGGCAGCTAGGACCTGCTGTGATCTGGTTTTTCCTAAACTCATCACTGGGAACCTCATCTTCTCATTCCAGAATTTCTCATACTCAGATCCCACTGGGTCTTCTTGAACCAAAGATCCAACAGTCAAATAAGTGTGAGAAGCACTGGATTCTCATACTTTATGTAAAAACTTTATTTTGTAGAAATTCTCTGAGCCTTTACTCTGCAATTTTATATAGTATATTTAGGGAATAATCCCTCTAAGACTCTGCCTTGGATTTTCTTGCTCTTTTCCATCTACTTGGACAAATTTTAGGAGTATTTAAAAGTTTCAAAAATTGTTACAGTTTGTTTGTGATTACACGAAAACAGTGAATATATGTATTTAACTGAACCTAGAAAAAGTGGAACGTGATAGCAATTTGAGGATTTCCATGGAGAAGGAATAGGTTCTAGTGAAAGAAGAGAGAGTTAGTCAAAGATAGAATAGGAAAGTGCAATGTCACAGGGACTTACAGGAGTGAAATCTGGTGACAAAGTTTGATGGTGCTAACTTTGACAGAGAAGCAGGTAATGATGGCAACCAGGAAAGGTGAGAGATCAGCAGCTATCGTTATGAGGCCCACCTTATTAGTCTAAAGAGGGTAGACCTTTAAATGGAGGAAACTAACAAAGTGGAGACCGATGGCAGTAAGCCAAAGATAGCTACTACACATGCTTCAGAAAAATGTTAGTAAACTGGCAGTGAATTGGATGAAGTTTAAGATTTTTAAAATATATATATATATATTTATTTATGGCTGTGACAAGTCTTATTTGCTCTGCACAGGCTTTCTCTATTTGCACGAGCAGGGCGCCCTATGTGCACTTCGTTGAGGTGCCCAGGCTTCTCATTGTGCTGGCTTCTCTTGCTGAGGAGCAGACTCTAGGCGCAGGGGCTACGGTAATTGTGGTGCAAGGGCTTAGCTGCTCTGTGGCATGTGGGATTTTCCCGGACCAGGGATTGAACCTGAGTTCCCCACACTGGTAGATGCTCAACCACTGGCCCACCAGAGAAGTCCCTAGGATGCAGTGTGAGGAGAACAGAGTCAAGTGAGGGATTTTTATTGAACTATATTGCCATTTGCAACAACAATATCTTATTAGGTGAAGCAAGTCAAAGACAAGAAATATGCGATGTCACTTATATGTAGATGTGTGTGTATGTGTGTGCTCAGTTGTGTTCGACTCTTTGCAATCCATGGACTATAGCCTGCCAGGCTCCTCTGTTCACCGAATTTTCCAGACAAGAATACCAGAGTGGGTTGCCATTTCCTCCTCCAGATCTTCCTAACCCAGGAATTTAAACCATGTTTCTTGCATCTCCTGCATTGGCAGGCAGATTCTTTACCACTGAGCCACCTGGGAAGCCCTTAAGAGCTAATGCAAATGAATCTATATACAAACAGATTTGTCTCTAGAAACAGACTATAGTCTATAGAAACAGACTCACAGACATAGAAAACAAACTTATGGTTACCAAAGGGGAAAGTGGTAGGGATAAATTAGTAGTATATGATTAACAGATATGTACTACTATATATAAAATAAACAAGCAACAAGGATTTACTGTATAACACAAGAAAATCTATTCAATATCTTGTGATAATCTATAATGGAAAATAATTTGAAAAACATTGTACATAACTGAATCACTTTCTGTGAAACTAACACAGTATTATAAATCAATTGCATTTCAATTTAGAAAAACCAAAGGATTCTTGCTTTTGAGTCATAATAAGGAGAAAGTAGTATATGTTTTAAAGCTAAGCAAAGAAGCCTAAGATGATGGCTGTTCAGTCACTAAATCGTGTCCAGCTCTTTGCAGCCCCATGGATTGTCTCCCAGAGTTTGCTCAAACTCTTGTCCATTGAGTAGGTGATGCCATCCAACCATCTCATCCTCTGTCGTCCCCTTCTCCTTCTGCCTTCAATCTTTCCCAGCATGAGGATCTTTTACAATGAGTCAGGTCTTTGCATCAGAAAGCCAAAGTATTGGAGCTTCAGCGTCAGCATCAGTCCTTCCAATGAATATTCAGGATCAATATCCTTTAGGGTTGACTGGTGGAGGCTGACTATTCCAAAAAAAGGGATCTCATAGTGGGTAAAATAATCCATAAGAGGCAGAAGAGTGGGATCAGAAGCAAAGAAATAAATGAATCGGAAAATTTAATACAGTACTGGAGCCAATGAGAACTGACACAATTTTTCTGGAAATTAGGTATTGACTTAGTCTTGTGACTGAACAGGACTTTATGGGGCCTTCCCCTATGCTTGACATCCTCTGCTTTAGTTTCTCTCTGAAGTACCTAGATAACAATATTTGATGCAAATTTTCTGAGTTGTTTTGCAGATGTGAAAATCCCCCACCAAATGAAAGATATTAACTACTTGTGACTATAAGCACACATCCCTAGGCCTCCTGGATCCTAAGGACTGATACTGTTAACCCCACTGATAGCATTCTCCCCGACCTGGCCTTTAAAAATGCTTTGCCAAAATACTTCTGGGAGCTCTAGGCTTTTATGGACAAGAGCCACCTTTCCTCCTTGCATGCCTGTGCACATGCTCAATTGCTCAGTCCTGTGACTCTTTGCAACCCCATGAACTGTATGAACTGTAACCCACCAGTCTCCTCTGCCCATGGAATTTTCCAAGCAGAAATACTGGAGTGGGTTGCCAGTTCTTCCTCCAGGGGATCTTCCCAATGTAGGTATCAAACCAGAATCTCTTGTCTCCTGCATTGGCAGGCATATTCTTTTACCAGTGAGCCACTTGAGTTAGGTATGGCCTTGCAATAAAGATTTCTCTGTTCCAACTCCAAGGTTTCAGTTCATTTAGCCTCACTGTGTGTTGCGCACGTGAACTTGTATTAACAGTCAGATCCTCTGATCCAGTAATTTTGTTTATAGGAAACTTGCCTACAGAAGGAAGTAGAGATGTGTGCTCAGATTTATAGCCAAAGCTATGCATTACAACAAAACTTAGAGTAGTGAAAAATTGGAACCAATCCACACCTAAACTATGTGTATAATTAATTAATTTCTGTCATGCATTTCATGAAATATTGTACATTCAACATAATTTAATGGCCTGGGAAAATTCTTGAGTATTAAGTGAAACAAATGCTATTTTAAAATTCCATGGACATATGATTGGAACTATGAGAAATATGCATGTACATATACATTAAGAGAAATAGAAAAAAATGGTAATAGGGCTTATCTCTAATGAGGGATAATTATATCCTTTTAGTCAATGTCCTGTACATTAATTTTTATAAAAATAAGTATTCATTTTACACTCAGGAAAAAGTCTTATTGGAAACATAGGCTTTAGTTCCAACTCTGTCACTTATTACATTTCAAGTTATTTAATCCTTCTTACAGATATGGAGTGTATTCATTCAGTTCTTCACAGACTCTGATTATCTGCTCAAAGTTCAAATTCCAATGCCCTGGCATCATAACTGTGTGATGTTAAAGTTATCTAGTGATAAAGAACCCGCCTGCCAATGCAGGCAACATAAGAGAAGATCCTCCGGAGGAGGGCGTGGCAACCCACTGAAGTATTCCTGCCGAAGAACCCCATGGACAGAGGAGCTGGGCGGGCTACAGTCCATGGAGTTTCAAAGAGTCAGACACTACTTAAGCAACTTAGCATGCACCCTCTTTAAACCTCTGTTACCGCCTGCAATGCAAGATACCTGGGTTCGATCCCTGGGTTAGGAGGATTCCCTGGAGAAGGAAATGGCAACTCATTCAGTATTCTTGCCTAGAGAAATTTCATGGACAGAGGAAGCTGTCAGGCTACAGTCTATGGGGTCAAAAACAATTGGATATGACTGAATGACTAACACTTTCACCTCTTCTGTAAAAGGATTTAATAATACTCACCATTTTGTTGTGGTATTAAGGGAGTTAAGCTAATGAATATATTGTACAGTGGTTGGCATAGAGTAAATCCTCAATATTCAATACTAATATAGCTACATGTATGTTATGCTAAGCTACATTGCTTCAGTCATATCTGACTCTTCTGCAACCCTATGGACTGTAGCCCACCAGGCTCCTCTGTCCATGGGGTTCTCCAGGCAAGAATACTGGAGTGGGTTGCCATGCCCTCCCCCATGGGATCTTCCCAACCTAGGGATGAATCCCATGTCTCTTATGTCTTCTGCATTGACAGGCGGGTTCATTACCACTAGCACCACCTGGGATGAGTAAATTTAAATTACGGATATCTACCTCAGCTGTTGTGGAAATTAAATGAATTAATGTATTTAAAAACATCTGTATCAACGTCTGGCACACAGGACACCCTCAATATATACTTATTTCCCTCCATAACCCTTTGGCCCTGCCTTTCTTTTTCCTCTTCTTTATGTAGAGGCATGCCCTCCATAAAGAAAGGGGAAATGATGTTTTGAACTGTGGTGTTGGAGAAGACTCTTGAGAGTCCCTTGGACAGCGAGGAGATCAAACCAGTCAATCCCAAAGGAAATCAGTCCTGAATACATTGGAAAGATTGATGCTAAAGCTGAAGCTCCAATACTTTGGCCACCTGAAGCAAAGAACTGACTCCTTGGAAAAGACCCTGATGCTGGGAGAGATTAAAAGTACGAGAAGGTGACAACAGAGAATGAGATGGCTGGATGTCATCACCGAATCGATGGACATGAGTTTGAGCAAGCCCCAGGAGTTGCTGATGGACAGGGAAGCTTGGCAAGCTGCGATCCATGGGGTTTCAAACAGTCAGACAGGACTGAATGATTGATCTGAACTGATGCTCTCCAAGGCAACAGGCAGGAAGGCAAGAGTAGAATGTGCTGCCACCTAGCGGATGATTGTTTGCTCACCCAGGCAGCCTGGTGTCTTTTTTTTTTAAGGCTTCAGGAAATCACATAAACCTATTTGTCACAGACACAGGATTTCAGCTGTCCTTGCCCTCTGCAGGATTGACTTGCTTTTTTTCTCCTAATGCTATTTTGTGGAAGGTTTTCATTTGTGAGGCAGCTGAACCAAAACCAATTGCACATCATAGTACAGGATGAGAAATGGAAAGCCACAGAAGCATTTCTTAACCCAGAAAGTTCCAGTCAGCCCAGGATGGGAAATGAGCAGGATTCAGAGATGGGGCGGCCAAGAAGGCACCTGGGGCCCTGTGGGCCACTTGGACCCCAGACAGCAGAGCTACTGCCTGCCTACTTTTCCCTCTTTTATCTGGCTGTCGACTTTTTAAAAATGCACAAGATAAGACTGTGAATTAAGTGTGTGTGTGTGTGTGTGTGTGTGTGTGTGTGTGTGTTAGCTGCTCAGTCATGCCCGACTCTTTGCGACCCCATGGACAGCGGCCCTCAGGTTCCCCTGCCCATACCATTCTTCAGGAAAGAATCCCGGAGTGGGTTGCCATTTCTCCAGGGGATCTTCCCAACCCAGGGATTGAACCTGGACCACCTGTATTACAGGCAGATTCTCTACCATCTGAGCCACCACGGAAGGCTGCAGCCAGGGAAAGAGCACTTCAGCTGGTTCTGAGAAACTGCTCCAAAGAGGTGGGGATGGCAGGGGGAGTCAGTACGTATGTGATTTTGGTGAAGAGGGAATACACGCAATCAAGCACATATTTTTCCAGAAGATTTTCTGCTAGTTTCATGAACCTCTCTGCTAGTCATGAAGAGCCATTCATCACAATGAAGGATTTTTGTGCTTTTCTAGATTTGGCTCATTACACTGGCTCTTAAACATGTCTATCTGAAGACCTGTTCTGCCAGTCCCCTCCTCCCACCACCTTCCACAGCACAGGCTGCCTCACTCCTGGTCTCCACCCTGGACTCCCTTCACGAGGTGTTGGTGGTCAGCAGCTGCAATGGCACATGTGAGTTCATCCTTGTAGAGGTCGATGGCAAGTGCCCACGGCAAGTGCCGATTTGTAGGTGGCATGGGTCTCCCAGGTAATAGGAGAGAAAGTCCTCTCCACCCAGGGCAGAGGACAGAGAGAAAGTCAAGAACAGTGAACAACCCCGTGGAGAGCAGTTCCTCTTGCCCCCTTCTTTGGGGATCTAAGGACACTTTCAGGGTGCGTTAGACATTGTATAAGTTAATAAAAGCCTCTCACATCTAATGAACACATTTCTCAATATTTCATGGGGCAGAGAAAAGCCATGGGTCTTCAGTCATATTTTAGTCACTCTTTTGAAGTGTGATGTACAGTTATTTCAGCTCCCTGGGTCTCAGTTTCTCCAATTTTAAATTGAAGAATAACAATGATCATGGGATTCCCAGGTGGCACAAGTGGTAAAGAGCCCACCTGCCAAAGCAGGAGGCGAGATGCCCTCGAGCAGGAAATGGCAACCCACTCCAGTATTCTTGCCTGGAGAATCCCACGGACTGTAGAGCCTGGCGGGCTACAGTCCATGGGGTCGCAAAGAGTCAGACACGACTGAAGCGACTTAGCACACCCAAAGACCTTGGCATAAATTTGTAGGATAACATCCAAGAATATATCAGATAAGATGCCGATGATATGGCGTTTGACACTTGGTGGGTTATCTAAAAAGAAGCAGCAGAAGTGATAGCATCTTTCTGGGCTCTGTTCTATGCTGTGACGGAATGGAGGTGGGGGCTGGGGGCTGGAAGGGGGCTTTCCCAGCCTCTCAAGGTTTTTCCATTTGAAGCCAAAATGTCCTATGATCATCAACCTAGAAGAAGAGTCCAGTCTCCAGGCTGCAGGCAGGAAAATTAGAAAGTGTCAATCAATTACTAGGGGTCTACTGTGGGTTATTTCTTGGTTAATATGGTTGGCTAGGAATCAATGGACCTGGGCTCCAAGCCCAATTCTTTCATTACCTCCCCCTGAGCCCTTGAGTAAGCATATACCTTAGTCATTTATTCCTGTGTCCAGAGAGGTGAAGAGACTTGTCCAATTTTGCTTATCTTGTCCAGGCTAGTTTTCAAATTGTTTGTCTGATTTTAAAGCCTGGTTTACTATGAATACAAGTATTTTGAAGCCAAGCATTCCTTCAAAACATTTTGACACTGAATGTTTGCCTATTCAGTCTATCGAAGAGTTGGCCTGCCAGCACTAATATTCTGTACATGTTGCTCAAAAATTGAGACAAGTTCTGGAGAATCTGTTTCAAATTAGATTATTCTAAAAGTTCAGGAATTACCTACAATCTCTGATATTTAGTTACTCTGTTTGAGACTTTTTCTTTAACCTGTCCATGCCCAGAGAAGCGATTGGATTTAGGGCGAAAATGTGAGTATTTTTTAAATGGGAAAAAGGGTATACAACTTTATTGAAAACATTAAATGGAGAGATACACCATGTTCATAAACTGGAAAATTCAATTTCATGTAGATGTCAATTTCCCCCCAATTAATCCATAGATTCATCTGGGTTCCATTCACAATCTCAAAGGGGTTTTTATTGGTGGAAACTGACAAGCTGACTCTAAAATTTATATGTAAGAACAAGGGTCAAAAATAGATCTTCAGTTCAGTTCAGTTGCTCAGTCGTGTCTGACTCTTTGCGACCCCATGAATCGCAGCAAGCCAGGCCTCCCTGTCCATCACCATCTCCCGGAGTTCACTCAGACTCATGTCCATCGAGTCCGTGATGCCATCCAGCCATCTCATCCTGGGTCGTCCCCTTCTCCTCCTGCCCCCAATCTCTCCCAGCATCAGAGTCTTTTCCAATGAGTCAATTCTTCGCATGAGGTGTCCAAAGTACTGGAGCTTCAGCTTTAGCATCATTCCTTCCAAAGAAATCCCAGGGTTGATCTCCTTCAGAATGGACTGGTTGGATCTCCCTGCAGTCCAAGGGACCCTCAAGAGTCTTCTCCAACACCATAGATCTTAGGGGATCATATACCAGGGTAGATAAAATGACCAGTGGGATGAAATAGGAAAATAAAGTGTGGTATGTTCAGAGGATCATTATACAGTAAGGAAAATGGTGCCTTACAGAAGCATACAATTAATTTGGATAGATCTCAGAAACATAATATTGAGTGAAAAGACAAGTTACAGGAGAATAAACACAGTATGAGTCCGTTTATATAAAATTCAAAAATATGCAAGACCAAAACAAAGAAGGGGGCTCTTTGGAACCCATATGGTTTAGGGACAGGTGAGAATTTGAATGTTTATTTTCTCCACCGTCTTTGTATCTTCTCATCCCACCCCCACCCGACCTGTTGGTACAGAAGAGCTCTCGCATCTATATACTTTTCATCCTTTTTCTATAAAGTCATGGAACAGAAGTTTGGAGTCATAGGACCAAGTCTTAAATCCTAAATCCTCAACTTTTTGAGTATGTAATGTAAGTCACAGTAATTTTTGATCTTTAGTGTGATATATATTCACAAACTAAAGATAATGCCATCCACCTCTGAATGGTACCATCCAGATTACCTCAAACCTGTATACATACCACTTTGTGAGAAGTTGTTAAATCTTCAATTAACCTGTCTCTTCCTTGTTGCTTGCAAGCAACATCTGGACATTGTTTTTAAGAACCATGCCCTTGACCTATCGGGGAATAGAGAATAATCTGGAGGTCATAGGTAATTCACACGTGTTTGGTTTTTAGTAAAACTGAGTCTTCTGGATTTGCCCTCTTTATTGTGGATCTCTTGGGAGGCAGATATATTATGCAATGTATCATTTAAAAGGTATCTGCTGCTGCTGGTGTCGCTTCAGTCGTGTTCGACTCTGTGCGGCCCCACAGGCGGCAGCCCACCAGGCTCCCCCGTCCCTGGGATTCTCCAGGCAAGAACACTGGAGTGGGTTGCCATTTCCTTCTCCAATGCATGAAAATGAAAAGTGAAAGTGAAGCCGCTCAGTCATGTCCGACTCTTAGCGACCCCATGGACTGCAGCCCACCAGGCTCCTCCGCCCATGGGATTCTCCAGGCAAGAGTACTGGAGTGGGGTGCCAGTGCCTTCTCCGTTAAAAAGTATGTTTTCTCTTAAATATTTGTTTCATTGTGTAACGATGTCTTATTGTTGATCTACTCAATTCATTTATTCAGAGTAAATTAAAGTGGTTATTATGGGGTGTGAGAAAAGCAAACCCTAATGGACTGAGATTTCCTTTTTCATTGATTATAGCTTAAACATAATTTTGAGGGGCTAAGAAGAGGAAAAGACATAGAAGAAAAGAGGCAGTTTGACATAGGAAGGCAGAGATGTAGCCACATTAACATTCACACACACACACACACAGAGGTAGGAAGCTATGAAAATGCTCATAAAAATGAACAGGATTTTAATTTTATGCTATTGTTAGGTAATAAGAGAAGCATACACTTAGTAAAAAAAAAAAAAAAACACCACAAAAAACTCCAGGGATATATCATCCATAATCCCACAACCCAAGACAGCTGCTGTTTACATTTTAGAGCATTTTTTCAAATAATAAAGGATTCTTATAAACACACAAGCATAATTGGAGCTCAGCATTTAAACACAGAGAACAAGTGTCTTGCAATAAGTCACGTAAGAATGTTTCACTTTCAACATCTTTTATCACTTCCCACAGAGAGCTTTTGGTCTCAGAACAAAATGGGTCCATCAAGGAAGAGCGTATTTAATTAGATTTTCTGGTGTCCACCTTAGAGAGGAGGAAAGGTTGTCTGGTCCTATGATAAAGTCAGGCTGCACTTGCAAGGTCTCTAAGACTTATTTCTGTTTCCATGGCGTCCTTGTCTATTGAAGTAGCAACTCAAAGACTCCTCTAGTGATAAAAGCTTGAGGAAATCAGGCCTCAGCACTCCTGTCACATTCAAGCAGACCGCCCAGCTATTGCTAGATAGAGGGCAGCTGTGGGCACCGGGATCTCTTGCTTCAACACATCGAGTGTGTCCATCTGCATGTATTTATTGCGTGTGTGCTCACTCACTAAGTCGAGTCCAACTCTTTGCAACCCCGATGACTGACTGTAGACCGCCAGGCTCCTCTGTCCATGGAATTTTCCAGGCAAGAATACTGGAGTGGGTAGCATTCCCTCCTCCAGGGGATCTTCCTGACCCAGGGAATGAACCCAGGTCTCCCACATTGCAGGCAGATTCTCTGCGGTCTGAGCCACCAGGGAAACCCACCGCAAGTCTAGACTGAAGCCTAATTTTGATCCTTAGCTTCAAAGATGTTCTGACAAGACTAAAACCTGGTGCTGCCAATCCCATCCCTGCCCAAGTTGGCAATTCTTCCCCTCACTCCCTCTCCCAGTCAGCTGGGATTCCCATGATTCACTCTGTTTTCCTCCTAGGATTTCCACGGCATTGCTCTGTGGCTCCCCGTTGCCAGGCTCAGTCCACGGGCAGAGAAAGCAAGTTTCTGGTGATCAGTCACAGCCTCCAAAGATTTCTCTAGTTGTAACTTCCTGACAGCTAGCTCCTTTTTGCTGTCAGAGGTATGTGTGATGTTGATTATTATTTACTTGTCTCAGAACACAGATGTCAGAGAGGAATTCCCAGCATAACTTGCCTCACACCTTAAGCCCAAATGGCTCTGAGCACTGTATTAGGATTTATGTCTAGAAGTACAGCACCCTCTGTATGAGCTTAGTTCCCCCGAGAAACAGAACAAATGAGATACATAGGATGGGATTTATTATAGAATTGACTCATCCTTTCATGGAGCCTGAGCAGTCTCTCAACATCTGCAACAGCTCAGAAGAGCGGATGGTGTAGTTCCAGTCCAAGCCAAAGGGCTGGAGGGCCAGTAGTGTAAGTTGCTGTCTGAGTCCCAGTCCAAAGGCAGGACAAAGCTCAAAAACAACCAAGAAAAGAGAGCAAATTCTCTCTTAAGCCTTTTTTCTTCTATCCAAGCCTTCAGTGGATTGGATGGAACCCATTCACATTGGGCAAGGTAAGTGTTATCACTTAGTCGTGTCCAACTCTTTTCGACCCCATGGACTACAGCCCACCAGGCTCTTCTTTCCATGGGATTCTCCTGGCAAGAATACTGAAGTGGGTTGCCATTTTCTTCTCCAGGGGAACCTAGGTCTCCTGCATTGCAGGCAGATTCTTTACTCTCTGAGCCACCAGGGAAGCCCAATCTCCTTAACTCTACGTATTCAAGTGTTAATCCAAAAACATCTTCACAAACACACACCAAATAATGTTTAATCAGGTATCCCAGGGCTTTCTAGGTGGCTCAGTGGTAAAGAATCCACCTGCCAATGTAGGAGACACGGGTTAGATCCCTGGTCCAGGAAGATCTCACATGGAGCAACTAAGCCCATCCATCATAACTACTGAGGCTATGCTCTAGTCCCGGAACTGCAATACTGAGCCCATGTGTCTCAACTACCGAGACTCATGCACCCTAGAGCCCATGCTCGGCAATAAGAGAAGCCGCTGCAATGAGAAGCCTGTGCACCAAAAACACACTATAGCCGCCACTCACTGCAACTGAAGAAACGCCCATGTAGCAACAAAGACCCAGCACAGCCATAAGTCAACACGTATTTTTAAAAAGTCAGGTCTCCGTGTACCCTGTGGCCCAGTCAAGTAGACACATAATATTAGTCATCACACCTTTCCCTCTCTTATTTCAGGAGCTGAAAAGCAAATTTTCCCATGACCATAATCACTAAACTTGGGGTCATCAACATGAGTATGATGCTCCCGGAACAAACTTTCAGTGCTTAGCCTTGGAAATGAAGTAGCTTCAGGAGAAGGGGTTCTTTTGTTACCACTTTGCTGTTACTCCTCCAGATGGCTTCCCTCCTGTGTCCCCACCCCACAACCTCACCCTTGCCCCAGTCACAGCTCGGGTTTGTCAGCCTGCCGTCAAGTTCCACCCCTGCAAGGAGCACACTGGGTCCTGCCTTATCTTTCACTGAAACAAATTCCGCAGCACACTATAACAATTACAACCACAGCTGACTTCTCCTGTGTACTGACCGTGTGCCACATTTTACATATATTAGCATGTTCAGTCCTCACGGTGTCATGAGTGATGATGATTCCTGTTTTGTAGATGCAGTTTCTGAACTGCAAAAGGATTATGAGCTTACTCAAGGCCACGCAGCTGTTAAACAGTCATGACACAGTTTAAGTACACATCATCAAGGCCTAAGTCTGGGCTCACCATTATAACGCACTGGGTTTCCTGACCCCTGCCTTTCCAAACTGCCCCACAAAAGCCTGAGTAACTGGCTCAAATGGAAATTTTCATCTCTGATTCAGCCTGCTAGTTCCACATAGATCCAGACTCAGTGATCTTTTCCAAGCACTGGCATAAACAGAAGGATTGAAAATCCTATGTGACTTCCCTGTGAGCAATTAAGAGGCTGAATTCTGTCGCATGCTATTCACCCTTCACTATTCATCATCACAAAGTTTCAGACACACTGAAGGTCACGATTGAAAACACAGTTATTTTAAGAGATGGCATTGTTCTCAAAAGCCACAGTAGGACCATTGCAGAATGATTTTAACTCAGATCTATATTCAGAGATGAATCCTTCTTTTGGCTCAAATGACGCAGGTTTGTTAGTTGGCATGTGAGTGGGAGGTGAGGAAATTAAAAAGAGGGGGGCAAATACCCATTCTTATCTGTCTCCTGTTCACCTTTTGATAGTTGCTTGTTTTCCCTGTATGTGGCAAGCTCACATTACTTGCTCTAGCCTGGCATCTCCATTTAATTTAATTTGTCATAGGAATATTTTGCAGTAAGGGCAAACCTTTAAGGAAAATTGAAAAATGTAAGATACCTGCACAAGGAAATGTTTTTGCAAAAAGATGCAAGAATTTGTGGTGGGACTATACTAAAAGCACTCCCAGGACATCTCCGGTGGTCCAGTGGTTAAGATCCCATGCTCTCAAGGCAGGGGGCCAGGGTTCCATCCCCAGTCAGGGAACTAGACTCTGCATGCTACAACTAAGAGCCCGCATGCTGCAACTAAAAAGGCTGCATATTGCAAAGAAGATCCTGCATGCTGCAACTAAGACTCAGAGCAGCCCCCCCCCTCAAGAAAAAAAAAAAAGTCCTCCCATCTTTCTCCAGAGAGGTTTACATTCAAATATTTCCTCTACTCCCATAACTAATCACCAGGGATGATCTGAAGACTTGGGACATCAAGATACAGGGGGGAAAGCTGCAACATATGTAAATGATGGATGATGTATTTCTGGCATAGATGGACTTACGGATCTTAACCCTCTGGTTCTCTGTACCTGCGTGCATGCTGTCACTTCAGTCATGTCTGACTCTTTGCGACCTCATGGACTATAGCTCGCCAGGGTCCTCTGTCCATGGGGTTCTCCAGGTAAGAACACTGGAGTGCTGTTTCCTCCTCCAGGGGGATCTTCCCAACCCAGGGATCGAACCTGCGCCTCTTACGTCTCCTGCATTGGCAAGCGGGTTCTTTACCACTAGCGCCAGCTGGGAAGCCCAGTTTTCTGTCATAATATCATATATTTACCCTTTTGCCCTTCGGAGGAGCATACTCTTCCACCTCAGACTTTTGGGTTTGCTCATGTGACTTATTTAACCAATCGGTTTTCAGCAGATGTATCATGACCAAGGGCTTGTCTTTTAGCTTGTACCATCACCATAGGAAGAGAAACATACCAGCATGGTTCACATGGCATGTGAGGGTGATCCATGATACTCGTTACCCCTTGATCGCCAGCAGTAATTCTGCTGGTCTGACCGGCTAGGCGAGCGTCCCTTTCTTCCCTTCCCACTCCCCCTGAAGCTGCACGCTCAGTCTAAGAGGATGACCTCCCCGTAGAGAAAGACCTGTCTTCCATCAGGGGTCCCGGAACAGCTGTCCCTCCCCACCCCTGCTAGAACCTCCAAAAACTCAGGAAATGATTGCCAGGGCTGAAATGCAGAGTTACTTCATTTCAAATGTAACGCTTCCTTTTACCATTTCCCTTCCCCTCATACTCATTTATGTCTCTTGCTTTTTTCTTTTCTCTAGTCTGATCTTTAGAGGGTTTTGTTCGGGAACTTCTCACTCCAGAAGGTGAAGATGTCTAGCTTCAGATCTCAGCTTTTCACGTGTGTAGGAGACACTTGGCCTCCGGCCCTTAGAGATCGTTCGCTAATAGTCTCAAAGGACTGTTTTGTTTAATACTCTAGAAAATGTCCCCAAAGTCTCTCATTTAAGCAGTAATGTGGACGCCAAGATATTTTTAATTAAAAGCGTACTATTTGAAACCAGCCTTTGGCCTCCAATTCGTCATGAAGGTCCCTGAGTTCCAGCAGCCGTCACTATGATAAGAATTTCTCCTTGTGTCCACATGATGGCAGTATAGGTCAATGTTAAACCTCACTACACAGACCACAATCCGACAGTGGGGTTTTGTTCAGAATTGGCACTCAACTCTCCTATTCCCCATATGCCCATGGCCTCCTGCAACCCCGGCTCTAAACATTTCTCACTCCCCTTTTTTTCCGATTTAAACAAAGGCAGCCCCTTCAGTTCACAAAGGACATTTATGAATGAAGATCCATACAATACCCCAGCTTCATTATAAAAGCCCCCCAGACACAGAAGGCCAGAGTCCAGCTGCCCGCAAAACCACATGCAACTAAGCCTTAGTTTGGGGCTGCTGAGTAGTTGTTTATAAATAGCAGTGGTCAGTTACACATTGTTAGCAACCTGAGCTAATCGCTGCTAATCAATAAAGTCATTGAAGTGTAATAGCCTCATTGGCAGTAGATGGGCTCAGGGCCAGCCTGTGAGGGCATACTCTTCGTGAACAGTCAGATGGTAATTATTTAATCAGAGCAGTATGGCCTCTCACAGACCCAGTATGGAGAACTGTTTCCAAAGCCACGTTTGAGACATCTTTCCTCTGCTCCAGAGAAAAGGAAGGGGGCAAACAAAGTCTTCTTGATTTGAGAAATTTGGGCGCTGCTTCCAGACGTTAAATTAGAAGCAAGGAACAAGGATATTCCTTGAACAAATAATTAAAATAGCATTCATTCTATTCTACATGAGCAGGTAATTTTCAAAATGCCCTCTCTCTCTCTCGCTTTAATCCCTTTAAATAGTATGACCATCTTCTAAGGTACTCACAGGTCAGGCATGACATTCATTGGAGAAAACCACTCTATACCTTAAACTTCTTCAATGCTCATAGTAACAATGCTTTCAAAATTGAGAATTAACCAAGAGAACAGTAGGATATACCTAGGAATTTGTCCTTTAAAAGTCTTTTTTTGCATTGTTCCCTGTAGCAGAGACATCTTCTTTGGTAACATTCTCTTTCCTTTAGTCCTTTTTTAAAAATAGTATTATGCATTATTGAAAAGCCAATGCCACCTCTTGCCCTTCTTTATCTTCTACGGTGCTTAGCACGGGTTTAGGATAGGACTTCTCCAAATACACACTGTTTAACTCTTTGCCTAATGGATATAGCATGAGAATTAATTCCTGGAGATCTTCACCTGGCTAAGAAGTAGAGACCTAACATTTTTGAGTTTAAAGCTTTATCAAGGCCAAAGTAAATACAAGTACTCTGCAAAATCACCACCCAAACTTCTTCAACAATATCCTAAAAAAAAAAAAAAAATTCTTGGAATCTCCTAAGATTAACATGCAAAAATCTAGAAATGAAGATTAAAAAAAGGTCATGTTTAACTTAAACTTTAGCCTTTCTTTCAGGAAATAAAGGAAAATCATGATATTACATGATAGATGCAATTCTCCTAATATTACTTTCCAAATCTCAAATGTGTGTGTTTGTAGGCCTCAGGAAAATGATGTATTTTTGAATGCAACTGGAGAGGTTTAACAAAGAAAGCCTTTTCTAGTCTCTATGGGGGGAAATCGGCTTTAGACTGTTAGCAAACACATCTAAAAGTTCAATGAACTTCAGTTGGTTGCTATGCCAACCAGCAGAAGACCTGTCCAGATATGAATTGATCACACAAATAAAAATCTCCCCAAAGATGATGCTTGTTTGGCTTAAGGGCATAGTCTTTGTAACAACCCTTGAAAAATCAGAGGTCTTTCCATTTGGAGAATTTATTTTGACCACTATCCAAATTTCCTCAGTGTATTATAAAATACTTTGATTTTTTTCATAGAAAATTGAGCATTTACTTCCAAGAGAGAAATACCCTTTTTCTCTTTGTTCCCCAAGTGTAAACGTAGCAAATACAGAGAAAGTAACATATATGGTGTTTCCTGATTATGAGAAAGAAAGAATAATTAGAACTAAAACAGTAAATCTTGGGAAATGCTTTTGATTCCATTTTCACCTTCTGATATGAAGTTGGGCAATTTATCTTCATTTTTTAGCATCATGCCTCCCACACCCTGCCATGGATAGGGTCCCTAAAAGGTGCAAAAAAAGCCTTTTTGAATAATCATTTTGTAGTGTCTACTTTGAGGTTTTGTGGCCTCCATATCCAAGAAGTGAACAAATTTGAGGCTAAACAAATAGGCAACATGGGTAACACAGTAGTTGACACCAACCTCTAAGGGGTTGGAGGGGAAAACAATACGGTAATCATTCTTTTCATATATATCCCATTATTATCCCTTTGGAAACTGAACTGGATGACCTTCTATTGTTAGATCTCTCCGTAGGCACCTAAGGAATAGAAGACAGTGATCAAAACATTTGGAAATTGTTGTTCAGTCGCTAAGTCATGTCCAACCCCATGGACTGCTGCACGCCAGCCTCCTTTATCCCCACTATCTCCCGGAGTTTGCTCAATCTCCGGTCCATTGAGTCAGTGATGCCATCCAATCATTTCATCCTCTGTTGCCCCCTTCTCCTTTTGTCCTCAATCCTTCCTAGCACCAGGGTTTTTTCCAATGAGTCAGCTCTTAGCATCAAATGTCCAAAGTACTGGAGTTTCAGCTCTAGTCCTTTCAATGAATATTCAGGGTTGATTTATTTTAGTATTGACTTGTTTGATTTCCTTGCTGTCCAAGGGACTCTCAAGAGTCTTTCCCAGCACCACAATTTGAAAGCATCAATTTTTCAGTCTTTATAACATATTTTATGTGTACTGTGAACATACAACTTTAATACATATGCCTAGCAACACAACAGAGAAGGCAATAGCAACCCACTCCAGTGTTCTTGCCTGGAGAATCCCAGGGACAGTGGAGCCTGGTGGGCTGCTGCCTATGGGGTCACACAGAGTCGGACATGACTGAAGTGACTTAGCAGCAGCAGCAGCAACACAAATCCATAAAGGAGTCATCGAGCATTTATTAATATTACTATGTTTTGTATAATATGACCTTGGCCCACTCATGTTATTCTTACTTTAATTCCTCATCCCTATATTTGTTCAAAATTTGACCTTTTAGGTTTTATCTCCCATTGCTATCTGTATAGTCACCTCTGAAATACACACAGAAATTTGGATTCTCTGGTGTATCATCTGCAGGACTTATTCTGTAAGGAGTATAGTTTTTATCTCTGGATCATCCCCTTTACTCCTAATTTCTGGATTTTCACTTCATGTTAGGTAATTTTGTCCTTAGCCTCTCCAAGAAAGCCTTGGATTTCCCCAACAAAGGGACCCAACAAGGTATACAGTGGATATTGTGGATATTAATGATTTTAGATTAAGGTTTTAATAGTTCAGATTAAGGAACACATCTTTGACAAAGTGTATCTGTAATATTAATTCCTGGGGAATGTGAAATATGCTCAGTGAAATTCACATTGTGTGTGGAAATAAGAAAATGACAAGCCAAAAAGTGAACATGTATTTCTCAGTGGGGAAGTTCAGTCTATGTGCCCTTGGTTTTCAAAGTGGGTCATATCTCCAACACAAAAATCTTGGGACTATCCACCTTGTGTTTCAATCCCACAGGAAGTAATACTATTCCCAGGTGGTGCTAGTGGTAAAGAACCCATATACCAATGCAGGAGACATAAGAGACAAGGGTTCGATCCCTGGGTTGGGAAGATCCCCTGGAGGAGGGCATGGTAACCCACTCAGGTATTCTTGCCTGGAGAACCTCATGGTTGGAGAAGCCTGGTGGTCCATAGATTTGCAAAGAGTCACTGAAGCGACTTACCACACACACACGTAGCCTGAAATGAATAAATCCTAGATTTACACCCCAACGCAATTCCAGCACTCAGAGATACAGAACCTTCTACCTTTCTGCTTTTGAGTAATGATTTATATTCATGAGCTCATTTGGAAAGAAAAAAGGAGAAATAGCTCTCAGATAAATATTCACACAGTTGCATATTCCCATAGGAAGCTTCCAATAAAGCCTGTGACTTAGAAAATCTTCAAGTCAATAACAATTTCTAACCTGTTTTCTCTCTCTGCTCTATAGTAAACCAACATTGGGCTGTTGCAGGAGAGAAATCTTGAGTTAAAAGGTATGGTTTGAAAGCGTTCCTAAATAAACATAGTTGTGGAAGGGTTGGTGGGACGGGTGGCGGTGAACTGTTGGCAGTGGCAGAATCTGGGCTGATGGCGATCTTGATCATAACTTCTGAAAGTGCTAAAGAACCCAGCTGTGCTGAGCATACTCCTTAAGCAGTATTGATGTTTTACCCCCTTCCTATTATCTCATGGATTAGTACGGTGAAACCAAGTTTATAAGCAGGCGTTATCCTTACAAGAAAAACACACCCTCTTCTATTTACAATTCTCCCCCACCCCCACCCAGTGGAAAACAGTAGTGAAGTGCAAAGCGGGTATTTTTTAGGAAATGGTATTTGAGTCTAGGATGAAACAACTAGAGAGAGAAGTCTGGATGATAAACAAAACTTTCTAAGAGCCGTGTAACTGGAAACCATCAAGAGAGCATTAAAGAGACAGCAGTCCTATTAACGGCTACTTTGGTCTGCAGACTGCTCTCTGAGGGTTTAGGGGTTTGGTGGAGGTTATTTCTATACCTCCTGTGGCAATTTGTCGGGGGGTGACGAAGAACAGGTGAGCTATTGTTTCTCAAACAGCGTTTTAATCAGAGCAGCTTTATTTTTATCTGTTTCGTATATTGGGATTCTGTGAAGGACTGTAATAGGAAAGAACTTTGTATTCTAAATTAATCACTAAAGGGATGTAGCCTATATGCTACATTATGCACAGTGGTCCATTTTGGGGAAACCTGCCTCCCAAGTAATGAACGTTAAGCTAAAGTACCTTTGTTTAACTTACAGGAAACGTCCTGATCAGGCCCATCTGTAAATGGCTGCGGGAAGGAAGACATGAACACATACCCTTTAGAGTCTGGCTGGAACCAGAACCTTACCTCCTCCCCGTTTAGTATAAAAAGCTTACATCATAACTCAGAGATGATGGTTCTTTGGGATTCTGATCCACCATTTTCTTGGTCTGCTGGCTTTCCAAATAAAGTCACTATTCCTTGCCCCAGTAACTTGTCTCTTGATTTATCGGCCTGTCGTGGAGCCAGCAGTTCAAACTTGGACTCCATAATAGGATCTCATTTAAGGAATCGAGTCGTTAAAAAAATAGAGGAATTATCAATGATAAAAACCTGTTGCACATGGCAGCCAGGCAGGGTGGGGGAGGCTGAGAGAGAATGTTTGAGTCTTCTGTGTAAGTCAGTGAAAAGATAAAGGGTAAACCTCTGTGCCTCAATTCCCCACATCAGTAGTTCATGAAGTATCGTGCCTCAGTCAACAATATCAGTATCTCTTGGGAACTGGTTATAAACACAATTTATTGAACCCTACCCAGACCTACCTGATACAGAAATTCTAGAAATCAGCATTTTAACAGGTCTTCAATTGTTCTGATGCACACTCAAGTTTGAGATCAACTGCCACAGAGCCTAATTAATTTACCAAATAAAAGAAGTAAGGTAGAACTATAAGAAAGTAGCTGTTAGTGCAGTTTCTAAGGAAAATCTCTTTTAAGTATTTCAAATCAGTCCCATCCAGTCCAAACCCTTGTAGAGAGGATTTTTTTTCAGTTTCAGGGATAGGAAAATGCCTCCAGTCCTTCTATTCCTCCAGCCCTATAAATATCAGTCAAAATAAAGCGCTGTCCTTACAGCCATTAAATATTCCCTTGACAGCCCAATCTCAGCCCAAAAATGTTTACTTGAAAATATGTAGAGTTAGGTAGGAGTCAATAATAAAGCAACCAACAGATTCTAATGCCTACTGGAGAGACACAGACTTATATTGATATTTTATGGACTCATTTTTTAAAATCACTATTGTTGATAAATTCCACTCCATCTGGGTTACGAGATGACGCACAGCACACCTTGGAACAGTGCTGGAGGAAGCTCTAGTCGAAAGGACTGGTGTAGCGTGAGAGGATGGCCTCTGTCTTCCGAGAACCAGGACATGTGCATAAGAGTTGCCTTCCTGGAATGATGAGACCTCTAAGTGAGATTGTTTCGAGAGACGGATTCCACTGGAGATGCATACAGACTTATCCTCGGGTGGGAACCCAGCTGCTCTCAAGGTTTCAGTGCTATGATGTTACACCACTAGATGGCTCCAGAGTGTCTCTAGCCTGTGTTTGAAAGGCCAGTGCTGTGATAATTGGCATGTATTTTGTGAGCCATCGCCAGCCATCTTCATCCACTGTTGACTCCCACCCGACCGAAAGTGATGTCTGCTTTTCTCCCTCTATCTTCCAAGAGTAACCCAACGATGGTGTCTGGGGTGGGGGGGGGGGGGGGATGTTTCAGACCAGGAAAGCACTTGTTTTCTCCACATTCCAAACTTTAAAACTCAGCTTCAAGCAGATAATATGTGTATCCTTAAAGTG
The DNA here is from genome assembly GCF_032405125.1 of Capricornis sumatraensis. Classification (NCBI taxonomy): domain Eukaryota; kingdom Metazoa; phylum Chordata; class Mammalia; order Artiodactyla; family Bovidae; genus Capricornis; species Capricornis sumatraensis. The sequence continues at coordinate 60,682,955 of NC_091084.1, read as the reverse complement.
TGGAGTAACATTCCATCCTTAAAAATTATCACATTTCATAACTTAGGTGGTTGGGTTACTAGGGTCAAAGGTCCCCAGTCCTTAAAGTCTTGCTTAATCAGGAGAGGCTTAAAGATAAATTGTTAAGCATTATCTTTACCTGAGTTGCCCTTTTATATTCATTCTAGAGGAGTTGGTTAGAGTGGAAATGAACGTTGTTTTTGTTTTCGGAGTTTTAAACTCATTGTAGTTGTTATCATTTTCTTTTTAATCTGTGATATGAACTCAGTTTCTTCCAGGCTCAGTTTTTTCTTCTAAATTGACAAACGCCAGTACAGGCAGTCACGTGTACCAAACCCTCCTAAGTGTGATTGTTACCGGATGAACATTTGAACCAAGAGAAAAACACCCACAAACTGAACTTAGACTATCTAGATGCCTAAAGTGGCATTTGAACCAAGTGACAAAGAGCTGAGTTTAGAAGGAAGAGAACTCAAGGGTTGAGAAGTCTGTGTCAGAGTGAAAGGTTCCCAGGCAAGCCAAAGCCGTAAGTCATTGGAAGCCACGAGGACAATGATTATGTGAAGGTTCAGAGAAAACCAGTCTGTACAGCAGAATGGGGAAAAATATCAGAAAAGAGAGAAGATGCCGACCCAGAAAGATACACAGTGTAGCTACCGAAAGCATTTCCAGTTCGTATGAGCACTGCTTGCTTTCACATCCATCAGATTCTACACGTGATTCTCTGAGTCTTCATTCTCCTCTGGCTTTTCAAGTTTTCTTCACACTAACTGGTAAAAATCCCTGAACAGGCCCTTTGTTCCCGACCAACAAAAATCTAGCAAGCATTTTTCATTTTTAGTTTCTTAAAACTTTTTATTTTATATTGAAATACAGCTGATAAACAACATTGTGATAGTTTCAGGTGGACAGCACAGGGACTCAGCCATACATATGCATGTATCCATTCTCCTCCCATTCAGGCTGCCGTGTCACACTGAGCAGATTGCCCTGTGCTACATAGTAGGACCTTGTTGGTTACCCATTTTAAATACAGCAGTGTGTGCGTGTCCATCCCAAACTCCCTAACTATCCCCTCCCCACATTCCTCCTCCTTGGTGACCATAAATTCATTCTTAACGTCCGTGTGTGTGTGTGTGTGCGCGCGTGTGTGTGTGTGTGCGTGTGTGTGCGTGCATGTGTGTTAGTTGCTTAGTCATGTCCAACTCTGCAGCCCCATAAACTGTAGCCCACTAGGCTCCTCTGTCCATGGAATTCTTCAGGCAAGAATACCGGAGTGGGTTGCCATTTTCTTCTCCAGGGGATCTTGCTGACCCAGGAATCGAAGCCAGGTCTCCTGAATTACAGGCAGATTCTTTACCATCTAAACTACCAGGGAAGCCCCTTAAATTTGTGTAGAAGTCATCCTTTATCATAAGACAATTCCACATACTAAATTCTGATGGTTGAATTTATGAAGTAGGGTGGATTTCTGACTTTTCAAAACACTAAGACTCTCTGAGAAAAAAGAAAATATATATATTAATTTTTTTTCTTGACCCCTGATGCTAGATTGGTACAACAAACTTGGTAAGCAGAAGACAGAGACCATGCAGTCAGCCCCTGGGCTTGGGTCTGGAAAAAGGCACCCTCTCCTTCCCCACCCACTCTCCACAGCATTGCTACTTTTCAAAAGAACTGACTAAAATGAAGACCTGGTCTCTGAGCCCTTGGCCCCAGTAGATTTTGTGTTCTATGTCAGCACCATTTCCTGAAAGAATGACAGCATTGGTCTCTGATAAGCAAAATTTTCAAAGAGTAATCTGATTTTTTTCACATCTTGATTTAAGGCATCTTGCCTGTAAGAAAAAGTAAAATAAAATAAAACATAAATAAAATCCCTTAATATAGCCTTCACGGTCCTCGGTCTGCTCACCTCTCCAATCTCATCCAAGAGCTCTGTCCCCATCATTGTCTGCGTCCAGCCACTCTGACCTTTCAGATTCTAATATAAACTATTCTCTTTCCAGCCTCATGGCCTTTGGATACTCTTTCCTTTCTTCCTGAAACTCACTTCACACTTCAACTGTTCCTACTTAACTCTTTCATTCATCATCTTCACCTCAAATGCTAATTCTTCCAGGAAGGAATTCATAACCTTTAAAAGAAAAAGCTCTTTTTCATAGCTCATTGTTTGTTTCCTGCATAACACTTAATTCTAGTTTGAAGTACTTATTTATTTAACTGAGTGTTGTCACCTGTTCCCTCTCCAGATAGGAAACTTTATGAAAGCGCAACTTTTTAATGTTTTTGTTCACAATTGTATGCCAAGTTGCAAGATGTTCAGTACACCTTACATGAAGAAAGTAAAGAATGAATGAACTGGTGAACCTGAAAACAAGTCCCAAGTCCTGGAGCCTATTTCAGAGACGTGTTTTTATTTTTCTATTGATACTCCAGTTTCCTTTATCTCTGATGTGTATTTATTCTTTATTGTGTGTGTGAAGGTAAGGCTGGTACAGTGTGTCTGTTGGCATTGTATGGTTCTTGGAAAACCTTGTATTTTGGAAGCAAATGTAAGAAAAAAAAACATTCAGTTTGCAGAATGTTTTATTATGATCAATGATCTCAAGGACACATCCGTTTTTGTGAATTGACATGCATTTCTACTTGAAAGATAGAATGAACATAAATGTGACAAGAATAGAATTAAAGAGAGTAGGCAGAGGTGATGGGAATTCTAGGCTATTCCATGGTTTTAGGGCACACCTTGTCCTTAGCAGGGTTAATTTAAATACATATTTCTTCTATTCTCTGGATATCACTGGTATTTTCCCATTAAGTACCCCCAATAGAATCTGACCACTAGGCTTCAAAACATATGAAAAGCTGGATGAGTCTACAATGTATACAAATTTTAGAAATACTTTCACTCTTTTTCCTTCTGTGTGTGAAAATATTCAGACTAGCATTCCAAGAGAGCTTTGAAAAAGAATATGGACCAGGAGAAGCCATTTCCTTCTCCAGAGGATCTTTCCAACCCAGGGTTTGAACCCAAGTCTCTGGCACTGCAGGCGGATTCTTTACCACTGAGCCATCTGGGAAGCCCAAATGGCTAACATTTACAGAAAAACTACTCTATTTTAAAATATTACATAAACACTTTATGTGCATTATTTTATTTAAATTTATCTTACAAACTAGAAAATTAAATATCAGAAGAGTGAAAATATATTCAGTTCAGTTCAGTCGCTCAGTCGTGCCGGAATCTTTGCGACCCCATGAATTACAGCACGCCAGGCCTCCCTGTCCATCGCCAACTCCCTGAGTTTACTCAAACTCGTGTCCATCGAGTTGGTGATGCCATCCAGCCATCTCATCCTCTGTCATCCCCTTCTCCTCCTGCCCCCAATCCCTCCCATTGGGAAAGATCAGAATCTTTTCCAATGAGTCAACTCTTTGCATGAGGTGGCCAAAGTACTGGAGTTTCAGCTTTAGCAACATTCCTTCCAAAGAACACCCAGGACTGATCTCCTTCAGAATGGACTGGTTGGATCTCCTTGCAGTCCAAGGGACTCTCAAGAGTCTTCTCCAACACCACAGTTCAAAAGCATCAATTCTTTGGCACTCAGCTTTCTTCACAGTCCAACTCTCACATTCATACATGACCACTAAAAACCATAGCCTTGACTAGATGGACCTTTGTTGGCAAAGTAACGTCTCTGCTTTTCAATATACTCTCTAGGTTGGTCATAACTTTTCTTTCAAGGAATAAGCATCTTTTAATTTCATGGCTGCAATCGCCATCTGCAGTGATTTTGGAGCCCAGAAAAATAAAATCTGACACTGTTTCCAGTGTTTCCCTATCTATTTCCCATGAAGTGATGGGACCAGATGCCATGATCTTTGTTTTCTGAATGTTGAGCTTTAAGCCAACTTTTTCACTCTCTTCTTTCACTTTCAACAAGAGGCTTTTTAGTTCCTCTTCACTTTATGCCACAAGGGTGGTGTCATCTGCATATCTGAGGTTAACGATATTTCTCCTGGCAATCTTGACTCCAGCTTGTGCTTCTTCCAGCCCAGCATTTCTCATGATGTACTCTGCATATAAGTTAAATAAGTTACTTATAGTCAAATCCCTATTAAATGGTGAGACTGTGATTTAAACCTAGGTCTACCTCACTAAAAAACCCAAGCTATTCAGCACTCACTGTCTCTTAAATTTTCCATTTCTTTATTTTTTTATGATAATTTTTATAATATAATTATTGAACCCACTTTTTCAAAAGCAGGAGGTGTCATGAACTCAGATAAATGTGATAATTTCAGACAAACCTCTCCATGATTCACATACATAAAACCAAATATAATGTTATTTCAAGAAGCCATACTTAGACAAATATCTAGAAATTTCCAAATAGTTGAACAATAAATTGCATTTTTCACTCTTCATCAGAATGGTTTGTCATTTTTATACATCAAATAATTTATGTGTTTGTTTCTAAAGTAATTTATTTTTCTTAGAAAACAGTGACCTGCTGTTGCTAAAAACAGGGTTCGATTCTGAATCGCTAAAACCGTTTTAACGTCCTTTGATTAGGATAGAAGGAGAATAAAAATGCTGGGGTAAAGTAACCATTCACGGCATTTACCTGCCTTCACAAATCATTCTAGAAGTAAATCTGTGCTGTCTACTACAAGTTTTTTAGAAGTCTTTAAAAGTCATCTTTAATAACAAAGAATGGGGCCTCTACATAGCTTTAATAATTTTTTTTTTTAATGTGGAAACTGTAAGTTCAAAACTCAAATCAAATGTGCTTTGTGAGCTTTAGAATATGGGATTGTGCAGCCATCTGGCCTCCAGGCCACCTCTGCATATAAGACATTAATAACATTTTTAATTTAAGTAATAGATAAATATGTCTCAAGTGCCTCAGCATCCATTCTCAACATCGCCTGCAGATCTGTTGATCCTAACTAATATTTTCAAGCTGTGGTAAGGTTATTGGTGTTCTGAAGCAATCTGGAAATACCAAGTTCTTATGCCAGGAAGTGGGTCAAACTGTAATCTCTTCATGTTACTGTTTTGATTTCAGAAATAGCTCTGTCCTTCACACGGTGGGAGCCTGTATATTTCACCCTTCTCATGGATTTGATTACAGCTGCCATTCTGTGTTTCAATGAAAACTTTATTAAATATCTACTTTTAATTAACCTCTCTGGCACTGGAACCTCTCCCCAGCCTCAATCTATTTTTAGTTTCTCAGAACCGTTTCACTTTTCTCCTTAAATAGTCATTGCATAATATGCCATTCTCTAGTAATTATTACAAAATAGCATCATATTTGCTCAGCCAAGAGAGACCAGACAGTATGTGCTTTTAGAGTCAGAGAGATTTACATTTGGATCTTAGCTCTGCCGCATGAAGCTACACGATCCTGGGTGGGTTACAGTCTATCTCTGGACACACTTGCTGGTGAGATGGAGACCTCACAGGTTGTCAGGAGGATCTTACTCTAAAGCAACTGCCTTCAGTGCCCAGAAGAGTTGTTTGCTTTAGATGTTAATTCCTTTCCTTTCTGTTTAGTGTGTGCATAAATCTCATAATGAAATTGATGAAACAGTTATTTTCTTTCATCTCTTGTTCTTCCATTTTATCTTTCCCTTTGGAAGAAACTTATATTTCTTATGTTGTTTTATTTGAGAATTTTGCAAAGTCCAACTTGCCCTATTTCACTTTTTTTAAACCCAGAAATGGTTCTCTCTCAGTTGATTCTTCTCATAGTGGGCCAAGAAGGTGTATTTACTCCAAGAGTGTCTCTGTCATCTGGGTACCTGATAGCATCAGACTTTCTCCTTGGCTTTTTCCTTTATGATGCTGGTGGGGACTAGGAGTCAGTATCCAGGTACCACAGATATCTGAAAAAGAGAATGATTTTTTCAAACCAAGCTGCAAAGTAAATCAACATACATTTATTCACCTATTTTGTTCTTTTAATAAAACTCACAGTAAGTCTCCTGGCCATGATATGCTCATGTTAATGATACTGGATGTGACTGATTTTTTTTTTTTTTTCATCCATTCATGCAGTTAAGGAGGGCGTGGCAACCCACTCCAGTACTCTTGCCTGGAGAATCCCCATGGACAGAGGAGCCTGGTGGGCTATAATCCATGGAGTTGCAAAGAGTCAGATATGATTGAAGCGACTTAGCACAGTACATGCATTTGAAGAACATTATGCTAAGCAAATGGGAAAGCATAAAAATGAATCTCAGCTGAACCCTTGTTCTCAAGGAACTGCCAGTCTGTTAAAGAAAATGAGACACACATTACAATGGTTTTCATGGAACGTGAGAACCCAAGAAAACAACCCAAGGAGTTCTTGACGGTTTGGAGGGGAAGGTTACTTTCAGCTGCAGGAAAGAAAATGAATATACCTAGAGAATGACCCACATCTTTGGTATTTCAATTTAACCTTCATACATTATCTTGAAACAGTTTAGGAATAGTTTAGAAGTAGTGGTCAGAGTAGAGAGTGATCAGTAGTGAAGGATTAGCTGAGAGGGTATGTTATCTAATAAGTTGTTTTGGGATTATGTTTGCTTAGCAAGTACTTGTTATTTTATTTACAAAGTGGATCACTGTCCAACTGGTGATAGGCTCAGTGGTGCAGTTAGAAACACAATGCTAAAGTATATATTTCTGGTATAATAAAATTTCATGAATGCTAATAAGTGCACCCTTGACATGATCTCTCCTCCAGCTGCATATAGCAAACAACAAGAGTTTGTGACTCTGAGCTGCTCTGATCAAAGAGACTTGATATCCCTTTTTTAATATTTATTTGGCTGTACTGAGTCTTATTTGTGGCATGTGGTATCGAGTTCCCTGACCAGGGATCAAACCTGGCCTCCATTAGAAGCACAGAGTCTTAGCCAATGGGCTAATCAATTATCTAAATTTCAGTATACATCTCTACAGAACAGGAATGGCATTAGAGAATCTCATCTCCTTGCTTGTATCCTTGATCTTGTGTTCCCTTTTCCTTATTTGCAACTGAGTAGTCAAATGCATGTAAACAATCTCATAACACATAGATTGTTGCCAATCTCTCAACCTACACCAGCATTTGGAGTTAATTTCAACTTAGAAAGTGTGTTTACTTGGGTTCACTTATGGGAATCAAGGGCTTCCCAGGTGGGCACTGGTAAAGAATCTTCCTGCCAATGCAGGAGACACAAGAGACTCAGGTTCAATCCCTGCATGGGGAAGATCCCCTGCAGTAGGAAATGGCAACCCACTCCAGTCTTCATGCCTGGAAAATTCCACAGACAGAGGAGCCTAGTGGGCTACAGTCAGTGCATGAATACCCAGTCATGTCCAATTCTTTGAGACGCTATGGACTGTAGCCTGCCAATCTCCTATGACCATGGGATTTTTCAGGCAAGAATACTGGAATGGGTTGTCATTTCTCCCTCCAGGGGATCTTCCCGACCCAGGGATCAAACCTGTCTCCTGCAACTACTGCATTTCAGGTAGATTCTTTAGCAATGAACTATCGGGGAATCCCAGGCTACAGTCCATGGGGTCTCAAAGAGTGGGACACACCTGAGCACAGCACACAGTAATCGGGAGCTAATGGATGTTTGTTATGGATAACTGTGCTCAGGCTCACTGGAACTATCCTTTGGTTCTGTCACTGCCTTTTAGGATGAGCAGGTTTTGAAGACAACCCCATGTGGAGAGAACAGCATAAGCAAATAGCAATATATCAAATCAGAGGCCACATTTGAAGGGGGGAGTAGGAGATCATGCTGAAGTGAGTTTAATGACATCCTAAAAGGTCTGGAATGCCTATGCAGAAAAAAGAAAAAAAAAAAGACTTTCTTATCTTTTCAATGTGGAATCCCTGGAAGTGAATGGAGTAATATGGTCTTAACAAAGATCAGCGTTGTGATCTAGAGAAGGAAACCTAGAAACATGCCATGTCAGGGTAACACAAACAGCAATAGAAAGCAACTCATATCCCTCTAGTAAGGGCAGAAGCAATTTCATTATCAAATGAGTGATTCTCAAGTGGTTCTCTGGACTTGTTTGTTATTTATAGCATGTAATTAAATAAAACTTAACTTTGTAACATTTTATTTTACTAAATAGCAGTCAGATATCAGCATTTATTTAAAGTCAAACTATTTATACACATACTTTACAAAAGTCAGCAATTAAGTCTACACACTCAGACTTATTTTGATAGTTGTTTCCATGGTGTAGTGATTTTTTTCCCCCAGTCTTAGAGCTTTCAGAGATGTTGCTGCTGCTGCTAAGTCGCTTCAGTTGTGTCCGACTCTGTGCGACCCCAGAGACGGCAGCCCATCAGGCTCCCGCATCCCTGGGATTCTCCAGGCAAGAACGCTGGAGTGGGTTGCCATTTCCTTCTCCAATGTGTGAAAGTGAAAAGTGAAAGTGAAGTCGCTCAGTCGTGTCTGACTCCTAGTGACCTCGTGGACTGCAGCTTACAAGGTTCCTCCATCCATGGGATTTGTCAGGCAAGAGTACCGTGATGTTAAGTGGGTTTATTTATTTTTTTCAAAATGGATGATTTATAGGTTATTATTCAAATGATTTAATTGGTAAACCAAATTGGCAGTTTTAAATGTGGTAATTTATTATTTAATGACTGGTTTTCAAACAACAATTTCTTTTATTCAATAGCAAGATTGCATGAAAGGTATTATTGTCACTCTCATTCTGTAAACCCCTGGTATATTTCCAACATCATAATATACAATTATATTTTGGGGAGGACTAGTCAGGTTGTGTACTTAGCAGTGTATGCTGTGGGTCATAGAACTGCTTCCAAATGGAGCGTAAGCCCAAAGAGTTACTGTTGGATCAAACACTGGTCTGAAATAACAGAGTTCTAAAGGTGCTCTTTAGATGGATTTTTTTATTTTAAGCATCTAAAAAAGAGATAATTTTGTCCCCCCACATCACTTCCCTTTCTGTTTCTCTCTCTGTATTCTTCAGGTTTAAAACAATGCTAGACAAATAGTAGGCACTCATTAAATAAAGGTATGATTGAAGAAAAGACCACTCCTATTCTGAGATTGTTTCAATGTTGGAAGAGGTTCCTGCTTCCAGGAGGAGTTCTGCAAGGTAGGATTTTAGTATCCTTTGGACCCCATTACTCAAATCCTATCCTTCTTTTAATTTAGGAAAGAGGAGATCAAGTGTGTGTTAATGAATTTAAAATCCATTTCTGGCATTTTAGCTAAGAGATCACAGCAAGTTGTTTCCCTTTTCTGAGCATTACTTTCTCTCATCCTTAAAATGGGAATAATAACATATCAGACTTGAGATTAATGTCAAATTAAATGAACATATATAAGTACCAAGTTCAGCATCTTGAATATAGAGGTACACAACAGATCTGTTTGTGTCCTAATAAAATGATGTTTAATATTGAAATGCATGGGTCCTTGATTCTGTATCATTGTTCTATTTCTATCCGCGTGTAAGTTCACACTTAGAGGTTGGGCTCTACTAGCCTTCTCCAGCCAATGGCATGATGGAGGTGTTCCACGAAAGCTTTGACATTTTCAAGATGTTCAAGTTTATCAATACCTTAACAGCAGAAACCAACACAACACTGCAAAGCAATTATCCTCCAATTAAAAAAAACAAATATTGAAAATCATAAAAAAGCCCAATGCTCTAGATCCCCTAACATGTACTATATATGAGTTGTTTTGCTATATTTAAAACTATGTGAATACTCAGGTATCTCTGGTAGCTTACCAAATGTTTGCTATTTATTTCTGTGAATGATTAACAAATTTTGTTGAACATCTTTTTAGTTCAGTTCAGTTCAGTCACTCAGTTGTATCCAACTCTTGGTGACCCCATGGACTGCAGCACCCCAGGCCTCCCTGTCCATCACCAACTCCCAGAGCTTGCTCAAACTCATGTCCATCAAGTTGGTGATGCCACCCAACCATCTCATCCTCTGTCATTCCCTTCTCCTCCGCCTTCAATCTTTCCCAGCATCAGGGTCTTTTCAAATGAGTCAGTTCTTTGCATTAGGTGGCCAGAGTAGTGGAGTTTCAGCTTCAACATTAGTCCTTCCAATGAATATTCAGGACTGATCTCCTTTAGGATGGACTGGTTGGATCTCCTTGCAGTCCAAGGGACTCTCAAGAGTCTTCTCCAACACCACAGTTCAAAAGCATCAATTCTTTGGCACTCAGCTTTCTTCACAGTCCAACTCTCACGTTCATACATGACCACAGGAAAAACCATAGCCTTGATTAGATGGACCTTTGTTAGTAGCCTATGATTAGAAGCACCTCTAGCAGTATGGTTGGAAGAGAAAAGTCTCCCCCATTATGCTGTCATTTGTGGAGTGTTAACTATGTTGAAGTAGTGATGACCCACTCCAGCATTCTTGCCTGGAGAGTCCCATGGACGGAGAAGCCTGGCGGGCTATAGTCCACGGGGTCGCAAAGAGCCGGAGGCGACTGAGCGACTTCACTTACTTACTTACTCACTTAGTGCCCTGGGGGAGCCTGGTGGGCTGCCGTCTATGAGGTCACACAGAGTCGGACACGACTGAAGCGACTTAGCAGCAGCAGCAGCAGCAGTGCTTTGCCGTATGTGCATAAAATACTGATGACATCATAGTACATCCTTATCTCTGATAAGTTTTAGGGTGAGGTCTGTAATAAACTATCCCAAACTACAGCCCAGTTGTTGGCCTTAAAAGTCACTTGAAGATTTCTTCCCAGCATATCTGGAGCTGTTTTTTCAAACATCACCTCCACACTGTTTTTACATGGACATAATGCCATGCATTGTCCTTCACATTATTATAAAGTGTATTAAAATGATGCCTTAAACCATTCCCAGAAATAAGTATCCAATCTCAGATGTCTCTGTGGAAGCAGGAATGAGTATGATAATTATTTTTGACGCTGTTGGCATATTTGTCATAGACTCAAATGCATATGCTTGGAAGTTGGATGTGTGTTTTAGCACAATGAATTAAGTCAATAGGAATCACATTCATGTTTCAGACTTAAGAGCAAGAATGATACGAAGCATTCATTGTGGGCTTCCCTGGTGGCCCAATGGTAAAGAATCTTCCTGCCAACGCAGGAGACATGGGTTTGATCCATGATCCAGGAAGATTCCACGTGCCACAGAGCATCTAAGCCTGTGTACCATGACTATTGATCCTGTTCTCTAGAGCCCAGGAGCCTCAACACTGAACCCATGTGCCACAAATACAAAGCTGGAGCTTTAGAGCTCCCTAGAGCCCATGCTCCACAACAAGAGAAGCCACTGCAACGAGCAGCCACTTGCAGCAACCAGAGAAAAGTGCATGCAGCAACGAAGACCCAGCACAGCCAAAAATATAAGTAAATAAAATTATTAAAAAGTATTCCTTGTGCCAATATGAGGTATCAAACATGATATTAACCACTTTTATGAATTAGCGTGGTTGCTTTTCATTCAAATCCAATCAGTTACATTCAATTTTCCTCCTTTTTTTCAGATGTGAAGGCTGGGATTCAAAGACATTAAGTACATGACTTGTGAAGGACACCCTTAAACTGAGATCATTCAACTTCCAAAGTACAGAGTATAATAATGTAACGTTGTAACTTCTGACCTCCATGAAGGTTGGCAGTGTACACCTGGCATCATGTTAAATTTCCCAATTCTGGGTCCATCCCCAACAGAGAATGCTGTGATGATCATGAATGTTTGTATGGAGCCCTATTGTACCTGAGCATTCCCAGCCTGTAGTTATTAGGTGTCTGTGAACTGTCACTTGACTGGCGTGGCAAAGAACATTCTTACAGCATCCTTCAGCCCCAGAGAGCAGAAGCTGAAGGACTCCTCCCCAGCTGTAGAAAGGCAATTACTTCTAAACCAGCCCACTCATGTTAAACTCTTGTATGAACATAATGAATGACAAAGGAGTTTGAATCATCTACAGTGCATCTGTGGAATTTGAGGAAACTTTGTCACAAGATAGATCAGACAAAGCCAACCAGCATCCCTGATGGAAAGTGATTTCTGCTTTAATTGAAACGAACGCTATGAACAGCTGCCAGGTGAGGTGGGTGAGCGTGGGTGGGAGGCGACTGGGACAATCTCTGCAGCTGAGACCAGATTCATTTATATTTACCTATTTATTTATTTCTCCTTTGGGGAAAGAAAGGCAAGGCAAGTATATATTGCTGAGTAATTTATTGAACCAATGAAAATGTCATGAAAACATTTCAGAATTGGACTGTGTGGGAGACAAACATGACTTTAGATTCTGGGAGAGAGGCTTGATTTGCAGTTGCCACATAGACAAATGGAAATTCTTCACAAAACTTAAAAAAACAGATAAAGGATATAAGGTAGACAAATTAAAAAAAAAAAAGCTGTTTAGGATAATAGATTAAAGGGGAAGTTAAGTCACATTCTTTTGGTAACAACAACAGCAATAAAATGCATATTCTTGTCCAGCAGGACTGCACACTAGAAAGGAGTTAGTTTAATTTTCTTTAGCTTGAATGGGTAATAGGAACTTAGAACTACAAAGAAGTCATGCCCATAGAAGTCATGTCCTCCAACCCACTCATGTTATAGAAAACTGAGACTCCGAGAGAAAGGATGACAATTATCCATTTGTATAAATCCTGGTGAAGCAAGCAAGAATAAATATTTGATAGATCGAGCCAATTGAGATGATATGCTCTGGATGGCCATGGGGACTTTGCACATGCCCCTGTCTTCTTGCTCTGCTTCGATTAATTTGCTGCATGTGAATTATGCTATTTCATGTGACCATAATTCATTGTTTCCCTAGTCTAAGAGAAGAAAAGCCACCACTCTAGATTAGTTGGGTTTTGCTTTCTCTCAGGCATATTAAGAATTTATAGCCTTTCTCTTACATTTAAATTTCCCAGGCTGATAACCTATTATTTCATTGCTTTTGATGAAGTAGAAATACTGGAAGAATAAGCATAATGTTGTAATTTGAATATAATTATAATTATAGATAATAGATGGCATTTATTGAGGGATTGCTATGTTATATTGCTGGGCATTGTACCAAATATACATATATATATATATACACACACACATATATATTTATACACTAACTTTTTAAGTTCTCAGAGCAACACTATAATATACATGCAATTATTCTCTCCATTTTATACTTAAGGAATATAAAGAAGAGTGAGGTTTGGTAACTTGGCCATGGACACACAGCCATTTATTTATTGATAATAATTCATTTTAGGCAGTTTGACTGCCAAAATTGCATTTTAAAAAATTTGCTCTACTGTTTCACCAATGTGGACTCATTTCTCAGAAAAGAAAAAAAAAAAACTGATGTAAGAAATGAAATCACTTGTCAAGGCCACTGAGTCAGGAAGTAGTGGGGCTGAGATAGAATTTGAGTCTCTCTCCTCCTATGATACTGATCACCGTAAGTGACCAATAGTATTGGATGTTGTTAAGTGGACAGAGCGAAAGAGAAAGGCTAGCGAGGTGTGAAGTGATATCTTACAGGGAGTTGCTTCAGGTGAAGGTATAGCTCTGGCTTCAGAGGATGGGCCTTAGATTTTGTATCAGTGCACTGTTACAAATTTGAAAAGGCAATCGGCCTCATGAGACACAAACTGGCTTCAATCTAATCCAAGATTATTTTGTTGTAGATGAATGGAGGTTCAGCATCTGCTCCACCTTCATCTCAAGGGAAGGTCTGAAGTTCTCTGAGTTCACAGATTCTTTCGTCTCTGCACCCATACCGGGTGAGCTGTCTCTGTTAAAAGTCAAGAAGTGTGTGGGTCATTTTGACTCAGAGAAACTCCTTAATTTTCCAGCAATTGTTTATATCTCTATTTACAGAGGCTCGGGGCATGTGTGCCCCATTTCAGCTGCCCTAATCCAGATGTAGTTCCACACAGCAGATGAGGCAGACTCAACATTCCACATTTATCTTAACTTTGTAGTTTCCAAGGAAACGGTGCAGCAAGAAGACAGACACTGAGTTCTCAGTTCTGTATCAGCCCAGTGTTACACACTATTAGCACATCAAAGTAATACTGCGCAATGTTGGCACCTAGTAGGTATTCAGGAAATGCCAGGAAGAAAGAAAGAGTGAATGTGTGAATGAATGGATATGCCAATAAATACGGTTGACTTGGTTGTTATTGTTTCACAGTAACCAAACTCAAGGAACTGATTTATAAATTGATTAATATATCATCAATAACGCTTCTGGCAGATACTCAGCTCTGGGTATCTGCACAGGATATTCTTGCTTGCTATCTATATTAATCAAGGAAATCAGTTTTCAAATCAGAAGGTCTCTAGGTGACCAGGAAACTAGAGCAAATAACAATAGCAACAACAACAAGAATACTCATAATGGATCATTCTTACCAATTTTAAAAGTCTAGTGAATTTCCTTTTACATTTCTAAGTAGGTAATCATTATCTATAAATGAACTATATCCTTCCCATGAACAATATTTGAGTATTTTGGCAATTTTTTATTCTTGAATCCCTTGTTTTATTTATAAAAACTTAGTTACTAGTCATTAACTCAGCAAATCACTATTGAATTCTTTTGGTAAATGAGGCATTCTCCTAGACCCTGAGGATACAGTGATTGGCAAGACCATTCAAGGGCCCTCATCATGGGAGAAAATACATTAAAAATATATAAGAATGAGGGATGTCCATATTGCCTGTCCACTGATTAGGAAATCTACCTGCCAATGCAGGGGATATGGGTTCGACCCCTGGTCCAGGAAGAGCCCGTAAACAGCACTGCAGCTAAGTCCGTGAGCTCAGCTACTGAGCCCACAGGCCGCAACTACTGAAGTCCATGCACTCCAGAGCCCATGCTCCACAACAAGAGAAGCCACCCCAGCGAGAAGCCTGAGCACCGCAAAGACGACTAGCCCCACTCACTACAACTGGAGAAAGCCCCTGAGCAGCAACACAGACCCAGTGCAGCCATAAGCAAATCAATTAATTAAAAAAGAAAATATACACAATGATACATAAAAGTATGAATGTTCAAAATGTTGTGAGAGATATTAATAAACATACAAGAGCATGCAAAAGGAGGATTTGGATTTCTGAGTGACCAAGGAAGGTTGTCTGAGGAGGTGCCACGTTACCAGGTGTTGGTATGGGAAGCAGCAGCTGTTCATGAATACACTGGGGAAAGAGTTCTAGGCTTAGGGGAACTGAATATATAAAAGTCTTGTGGCAAGAGAGAAACGATGGTTCATTCACTAAAAGCCTGTAATTATAATGTGACATCACAATTTACATGTACAACTTCTAAGATAATAATACACTTTACACGTAAATTTCCAATAATTTATTTAACAATTTGCTTTTCAAATTGAGAACACACTATGGTATCAAGCACTGTGTGATGCTTGGTACATAGGATACAATGATCAAGACAGAATGGTGCATTTCTTAAAACTGAATGCGAAATCAAACATACAAGGTGATAGGAACTATGGGGAACAATAGAAACATAGTTAAAACGCATGTGACCCAGACTGAAGAACATTAGGTACATCTTGGAGGAAGTGACTCTAAGTTGACATGTGAAGGTAGATTAAACACTGGGCATCTGAGTAGCTCCCAAAGCTCTTACATTGGCTGAGGCAGAACCCAACACTTGTGAACAACAGTCTTGAAAATCATACTTTAGGTAGATTTAAAAATATGTTTCCTGAGGGAATGTTTTACAGATGGTTAATTTCTTGAATTTCATGAATATAATGTTGATTTTTAATAGGCTTGGCTAGAGACCTATTTCTGACTTTATTTCTAAATACATAGCCAATAATTTTTCCACTTATTGGTATATATGTGGTATATGTATATATACTTAGATATATATGTATATATATATGTGATATAGAAACAAAGATATATAGAGAGAGACATATTGTCAAAAAACACATTTCAAACCATATAATTTCTTTCTGAAATAGTCAAAACTTCATCCTGGAAACGTTGAGGGACTGCTGGTTAATGATAGAGCTAAGACTAGGACTCTTGGTCTGGTGTTATAAATGCCTTGTCTTGAAAGGAAAAAGAGCAGCCCCCTTGAAAGAACTGTTATTGATTGGGTCTTTTCTTTGAATTGCTTAGAAACTGAAGTTGCCAGCAGAGATGCTATGAAGGATTTGTTGGAATCAACTTTGGTGAGATTTTCTTGGGAGAAATTTTGCAGCATATTTAATCAGGCAACCAAGAAACAACAGCTGCTTGTGTATGAAGCATCAGTAAAGCTGCTAAGATTTATATAATCTTTAGTGTTCAACAGATTGCTAGCGTTTATAGGACAGTCAATGTTTGCCTGTGCTCACATGCAGTCATATATGCCACCTTTCCCACTGTCTCTGAACTGAAGGATTTCTGTACAGGGAAATACTTTAGAGAGGGATGGAATAAGAACTAGAAGACAGAATATTCAGCAGTCAAATAACTGGAAATTTGTCCAATAAAAAGCAATGGCAGCAGTACCCACTTGTGATGGAAATAAATAGTTACTTCATTTAGACCAAAGATATATTGATATCTATTCCCATAGCAGTAGAATCATTCCTCTGACATTATGCTTTGTGGCTAAATCAGTGTAATAATATTTATATGCTCTGGTCTAAGTAAGGGAAAATTTCTAACTCTAGATGACTACTAGCCACTTCATTAGAAAGCTGATGGTTATCAAATGTCGTTGGTTCCAATTTCCCCTAAATAGAACAACCGATTAATCCAGACAAAGGAACTTCGAGATGTAGACTTGAAGAAACTAGAATGGGAAAGTATCTTAGAAACTATTCAAGATATACTTCACATGTAACAAAAGAAGGTGCTGATGATAAATGGAGATGATGCTACTGACAATAGCATGAAAAACTTGACTCTTGGCCCAGGGCTTTCTCCTTAATTTTCTTCTGCCTTAAATCAAGGTTCCTCAGTATGACATGGAGGTTCTCAAGAAAATCTCCTTCTCCCATTCTAATCTCATTCTGCAGTTCCCTAATGCATTGGTTTTCCAACACATGTATCTCCTCAAAGGAATCCTTCTCATGCCCACCTCAAAGGCCTGGTTTCGCATAGTTTCTCTTGCTTTTCATTGAAGGTCCTTTTTCTTCTTCATCATTTATTTCAAGATCCAAGTTAAAGCCCACCTCCTTGCAATCAGGACTCTGAGTTAAAGATGAGATCTACTTTATTCCGAGATAATAGAACATAAGGGGCTTCCCATGTGGTACTAGTGGTAAAGAATCCGCCTGCCAATGCAGGGGATGTAAGAGACGCAGGTTCAATCCCTGGGTCAGGAAGATCCCCCCCGAGAAGGAAATGGCACTCCAGTATTCTTGCTGGGAGAATCTCATGGACAGAGGAACCTGCCAAGCTATAGTCCATGAGTCACAAAGAGTCAGACATGACTGAGCATCTGAGCAAGGACTATAGAATATATCGTCCTAGTCACCTCCTTCAGCAGTGGTTTTACATTGCTTATCAGAGGCAGGATAATAGAATAGAAAAGCTTGCCAAGTATAGATTTCAATATCTACTTTTACACTTTGCCCACGGTATATTCTATATGTCAGTAAGGACAGGTCCTACTTTTCTGTTGGTTTTGTTGTCCTGTCTCTGTGCATCTCATACTGAGGTACACCAGGCTTCCTCTTCCTTCACTATCTCCTGGAGTTTGCTCAAAACCATGTCCATTGAGACAGTGATGCCATCCAACCATCTCATTCTTTGTTGTCCCCTTCTCCTCTTGCCTCCAATCTTTCCTGACCAGGGTCTTGTCCAATGAGTCGGCTCTTTGCACCAGGTGGCCAAAGTATTGGAGCTTCAGCATCAGTCCTTGCAATGAATATTCAGGGTTGATTTCCTTTAGAATTGACTGGTTTGATCTTCTTGCAGTCTCAAGATTCATATACAGCTCCACAGTTCGAAAGCATCAATTCTTTGGTGCTCAGCCTTCTTTATGGCCCGACTCTCACATCCATACAAGACTACTGGAAAGACCATAGCTTTTATACTGACTTTTATTGGCAAAGTGATAGCTCTGCTTTTTAATATGCTATCTAGGTTTGTAATAGCTTTTCTTCCAAGGAGCAAGCATCTTTTAATTTCATGGCTGCAGTCACTGTCTAGAGTGATTTTGGAGCCCCCCAAAATAAAATCTGTCACTGTTTCTGCCTTTTTCCCATTCATTTGCCATGAAGTGGTGGGATCGGATGCCATGATCTTTGTTTCCTGAGTGTTGAGTTTTAATCCAGCTTTTTCACTCTCTTCTTTCTTCTTCATGAAAAGTCTCTTTAGTTCTTCTTTTCTACCATTAAGGTGGTATCATCTGCATATCTTAGATTGCTGATATTTTTCCTGGCAATCTTGATTCCAGCTCAAGCTTCATTTAGGCTGACATTTTGCATGATGTACTCTGCATACAAGTTAAAAAAGCAGGGTGATATTATACAGTCTTGACGTATTCCTTTCCCAATTTTGAACCAGTCCATTGTTCCACATCTGGTTCTAACTGTAGCTTCTTGACCTGCATACAAGTTTCTCACAGACAGGTAAGGTGATTTGGTAGTCCCATTTCTTTAAGAGTTTTCCGCAGTTTGTTGTGACTCACACAGTCAAAAGTTTTCATGTGGTCAGTGAAGCAGAAGTAGACTTCTTCTGTTTTAATTCCCTTGCTTTTTCTATGATCCAGTGGATGTTGGCATTTGATCTCTGGTTCCTCTGCCTTTTCTAAAACCAGCTTGAACATCTGGAATTTCTCAGCTCATGTACTGTTGAAGCTTAGGCTGAAGGATTTTGAGTGTTAACTTGCTAGCATATGAAAATTATGCAATTGTGTGGTAGTTTGAGCATTCATTGGCATTGCCCTTCTTTGGGATTGGAATGAAAACTGACCTTTTCCAGTCCTATGGCCACTGCTGTGTTTTCTGAATTTGCTGGCATATTGAGGACATCACTTTAACAGAATCATCCTTTAGTATTTGAAATAGTCCAGCTGAAATTCCAATACCTCCACTAGCTTTGTTTCTAGTAATGCTTCCTAAGGTCCTTGACTTGACTTCACACTACAGGATGTCTGGCTCTAGGTGAGTGACCACACCATTGTGGTTCTCTAGGTCATTAAGACATTTTTCATACAGTTCTTCCATGTATTCTTGCCACCTCTTTTTAATCTCTTCTGCTTCTGTTAGGTCCTTACCTTTTCTGTCCTTTATTGAGCCCATCTTTGCATGAAATGTTCCCTTGGCATCTCCAATTTTCTTGAAGAGATCGCTCATCTTTCCCTTTCTATTGGTAAAGAAATCCTGAAGCCTCAGGAATTCAGTGAAAGAAAGATTTGTTTCTTACTCTTAGTAGGTCTAATTGGATTGGGCAGCCCTTGAGGGTCAGACACTCCCAAACAATGACTCAGAGGTTCAGGTTTTTTCCATCCTCTGTCTCTCCCATCTTCATCTGCGGCCTCTGAATGTGTGCAGATAAAAAGTGGTATGGAGGTGTCATACAAGCTCATCCTACCTTGCTCACAAAGTGGCTCTTTGCATTTCCATTCACATTTCACTGGCTGGAACTGGTCATACAGCCCTTCTCTCTGCAAGGCATTTGGGGACTGGAGTCTTCCTGGGTGCCAAGAAGGAGATGGGAACTGGGTGGGAGTCAGTACTGACGATCTCTCTCACAGTAGTCATTTGAAATAAGCTGACTCCAATGCTTTGGCCACCTGATGCGAAGAACTGACTCACTGGAAAAGACCCTGATGCTGGGAAAGATTGAAGGTGGGAGGAGAAGAAGACAACAGAGGATGAGATGTTAAATTGCACCACTGACTTGATGGACATGAGTTTGAGTAAGCTCTGGAAGTTGGTGATGGACAGGGAAGCTTGGAGTGCTGCAGTCCATGGGGTCGCAAAGAATCAGACACAACTGAGTGACTGAACCGAACTGACATGCCCTTGATTGTCTCTAACAGAATAATGTGAGATAATACATTGAAAAATGACCAGTATTGGGCACATAGAGGTTGCTCAATAAATGCTCATTGATTTACTCTCCTCTAAAAGAGCTTCTCCAGGCCCAGTACCCCTCCCTTGCTTGCTTCTCCTTGGTGCTGAGCACATGCCTGGTTGAATACTTTGCAAATCAAAACAGAAGAGTCCTCTGGGCAGGCTTCCTCTCATGTCAAGTTTTGCCTCAGTCCTGTGTTCTCAGATTTCTATTCTAGTTCCCAAAACATGACATATCTGATTTTGAGATACTTTACTTAGTGACTGTCCTATAACCTTTCTTCCAACATAAACTATTCTCTTAAGATTACACATTTGATTATATATTATTAGTTTATTTATATTTATCTGCCTACCTTTGAAACCATAGTTATTCAGTGTGTAAGACTTTGATGATAAGCACCTTAGAGTTATATTCTTCTAAATAGTCTATCTGCTCTATTTGAGTGTATAAACTTAGTGAAATGGACTTCTTTTCTTAAAGAGGACATGAATATTTCATATAACATTCCAAATGTTAGGATTTTTAAATGCCCTATATAGATAAGTGGGAAATTTATTGTACACTCAATGAGGTTTTACACATATAATCTTGTGTTATACATACCCGTGTCATGTGTATTTTATGTTACATATACCTATGTTAAAACTCATTAATTACAAATCCACTTAATTGAACTAAATTTAAAGTAGATAAATTCAACAATAAACTTGGTTACATCTACCTGTATCCCTCTGTATACTGATCTCTCTTCAGTACAGTGAGGGATATTATATTAATATATATGTTATCAGTATAATAAATACTGGGAATATATTTAATAATAATAAATTATTATTAATTATTAATAAGGGATATTATTTATTAGTAATAGTTAATAAAGCCATAGAAACAAATTAAAATGAAAAGGATTCACCAATATTCCTTCCACTCTGATAAACTGTTTTGATATTACTATTAATATTATAAATTTTCTTATTTTTCTTCCATTCTCCATTCCTGAGAAGAAATAAGTTTACACTGTGATCAGAAAGAGGTAGTGGTTGATTCATGGAAGACTTGAGGTTAAGGGACATTAAGAAAACACTGTGTTTATAAATTATTTCCTTTTTTGCTATCTTTACCTTTTGCATCACCTCATCCTTTTTTGAGAGAAAATGTCACGAGGGAAAAATTTCAGTTGGAGAAAAATTTGGAAATGTCCAGGCCCTTCATAATCTCCAAAATTGGGGGGTGGGGGTGTTGGGCTTTAGCCGTATCCTCGCGGAATGGAATCCTTTCCTTGCCTTCCATCTTTCTTTTTTCTTACACTCTTACTCCCTGGCTTGTGGTCTCCCCATCTCTTTCTCCCTTTTTGCAATCATTTTAATTTTTTTTCATAATTTCACAGTGTTTGTGACTCAGACAAAATGAAGCAGAGTTGGAAGAAGCAGGGTACTAAAGAGACTTGGATTTTAGGCATTTTGCTGCTACAATCTGAACACAACAGTCCATTTAGAGGTAGACATTTCTTGTGCAGAGGTATATGTCTCCATTTAGGCCAGAAGATAAGGACATTTTCATAGCATAGAGAAATTGCTTTGAGACTTTCCAGGAAATACACTATATAAAAAAAGAGACATTAACACAGAAAGTGTAGTGAGAGAAACCTTCAGTATTTCTGCTAAATAAAGAACTTCTGGGCTCAAATGATATCCATGATCACCTTGGTGCCTTTGGCTCAGAATGGCTAAGAAGTGACTAATGGGTCATGTTCAGAGTCTGGGATTTTTTACCTGTTACAACAAAAGCATTGTCATTTATTTCAACATTTCCCTCTTGCAAAGGCTGCTTGCTCCAGATTCTTCACAGAGAAGTCCTTAGGAAGGCCCTTACAAAATTTATTTCTAAACATAGCCTTGGAAATACTGTTGAAGGCAACTGAATCTTCTACCCAGAATTTTCTGACTGTGACCTTCAGCACTGCTCGAACTGATGGAAAGGCAATCCAGTCCTCCATGTTTCTCTGACTTGAGAGAAGATAGTAAGCCTTCTCAATGAAGGGCATGCCTACTTATTTTGAAACAACAAATCACTCAGATGGCAGGGTTCTCCTGATTCTAAACCTCCAAAGGTTGCTGTCACATTGAAAAATGCAGTCTCTTTACCAAAATCTAAAGGTTCCTCTTTGCCTGACCCCTGCTTACCTTGCTAAACTCACTTCTCACAACTTGGTCTGCTCTTCATCCACCCTGGTCAGAGTGGCTTTCCAAGTAGGATGACTCATTTATCCCCGTTTTTCCATGAACATCCCAGGAACCCTATCAGTCCTTGGCACCCTGGAGCACTTGCTCTTCCCTCTCACAAGAGTTCTTGGAACGCACCTAACTCCTCCTCTTGGCCTTTGCACTTGTGAGCTTCTCTCCTTGGAATGATGTTTCTTCATCTCTTCACACAGTTCTGCTCTCACTTTTTTAAACTTCGCTCAAATATCACTCCTCCTTTACCAATCTATTTCAGAATAGTCTTTTCTGCTATCACTTGCTGTCGCCTAAATCCATCTCTCTCATCACCTCTCCTGCACCTTTGAACATCTATTGCTATCTGAAATTGTGCTTGGTTTATGTTTGCAGTTGGTTTCAACAAGCCCTATGAATTCAATCACTTAGTAAATTTTATTTCTTTTTTCACAGCATCTAAGCTTTGAGCTTAGCAGGTGCTCAACAAACATTTGTTGAAAGACTACATGAATACAAACTGAGAAATTTCATTAGTAGTTTGGTGACAAAAGTTAATTTCTTGTACTCAATTTATTTTCTAAATGCTCGCCCATAAACTTGGATAAATTACATAATTTGTAACAAATAGGAAACTAGAAATGACCAACAGAACAACAGCTCCCAAAAAGATGACTGGTAGAAATCCTTCGCAATTTTAGAATACAAAGACTTCACAAATTTCCAACGTGCAGTTATTTTTTTTCCCTCCTAGCTATTTGTCATGCTGGTAGAATGAATGACCTTTATTGTATGGTATTTCTGAGATTACAAATGGCAAGAGTGCAGCCATATAAGGCATCAATACGGTAACCAAAGTCAGTCTCCTATTCTGAGTCATACTTTGACTAGCAAGTAAAAAAAAAAAAAAAAAGAAAGAAAAGAAAGAAAGAAAAAAAAAATCATACTGATTGTATGTAACCCACGGGATGGAAGGGCCTAGAAGAGAGGGTTGGTGAGAGAAAATTACATACAGATCCTTTTGTTTTAAGTACCTTAGCAAATTTCCTTTAATTGAAAAGTAGGGATCCTGATAAATTGATTTTTAAAATGTGATAATGGTAACAATTAATCTCTTCCCCCCCTCCAGTCCCCTAGCACTTGGTGTTGGCTTTATCAGAGCACTTAACAATGTATCTGGAATAAGAAATACATGCAAGAGGATCTTCCTTATTCAATAGATTGTGAAGTCCAGAAAACTAACAGGGCTCTGATTCACTGTTTTCTTTCTTTTTTTTTTTAATATTATATTTACATATTGTTTTCTTTGCTATAGCATTTGTAATTGGGAAGCAGTAAGTAGTCAATAAAAGTTGGTTGAATTGATAATAATAATTGGAATCAAGGAGAGAGAATGGCAGAAAAAGAAAAGTGTTTTTTTATAGATAAGCCCTCTCAATTTCTTCCTCCTTTCATTTATAAAGAAATAAAAATGAAACAAAAACAGGAGCTTTTGAGCCTTCTGGGTGTATAGGCAATATTCAAAAGAGAGTGGCAGGGGAGTTGAGTCATTAAATAAATCGTTTCAAAAAGTCTTCACTGATTATCCTGGGATGTATGATATATTCCTATTTCTCTACATCTTTGTTGATACTCCAGCCTGGCTATTTCTTTTCAAACATTTTTACATGTTAGATGTGTAAAATAATGATCTCTCTCTTGCAGTTTGGATTTCCTTGATTATCAGTGAGATTAAGTGTTTTTATATTTATTTCTCTTTTTTTTCTTTGTCTATAAACTATATTTCTATATGTTTTGCCCTCTTGGAGGCTTGCCTTTTTTTTTTTTTCCTAATGAAGGAGCTTTCTATACATCCTGGATGTTGTTCAAGAATGTTAATGATGCCTTTGCTAAGCCTATCTTTAAAAATTGTTTGTGCTCATTTAGACGATGGCAAAGGAGGTAATTAATTTCTTTGACTTTCTAGGTTTTCTATGTTTCTTAAGGAAGCCCTTCTTTACTGTAAAATTATAAGAGAGTCTCCTGCATTTTTCATAATGTTTATATGGTTTAGTTTCAGGTCTTTGATTCATCAGAAATTTGAGCTTGGTGTATGTTTGAGTTATAGCCTTACTTTATTATTTTCTTAATAAATAGACAATTATGTGTGTGATTATTATCATTACTGCATGATTTATTTAATAGTCCATCTTTTCCCAAGAGATTTGAAATGTCATGAATCTGGTCTATTCCTGTAATAACAATATTACCTTTTGGTAAAAGTTGTTGAATAAACTTAATTATTTTTCTTATATTTGAACTTGAAATAAATTGTCAAATTCTATGAATTCCTTTTTATATATTGATTCAATATATTAAGATCGTCAGTTACTATGGGAATATTTTCTGTCTATAATAATACACTTTCCTGTTCGTAAATTTGGTATGCTCCGACCCTGATGCTAGGAGAGATTGGGGGCAGGAGGAGAAGGGGACGACCCAGGATGAGATGGCTGGATGGCGTCACGGACTCGATGGACATGAGTCTGAGTGAAGTCCGGGAGATGGTGATGGACAGGGGGGCCTGGAGTGCTGCGATTCATGGGATCGCAAAGACTCGGACACGACTGAGCGACTGAACTGAACTGAACTGAACTCAATGTATTTACAATGTTCTGTTTGATAGTTTTCTTATGGTAAACCCTGAGATTTTTATATTGGATGTGTTCCTAAACATTTTATTCCATTTTTTGATATTGCAAATAGGATCCTTTTCTTCCATTACTGTTTTTTTTTTAAATTTGGTTACTTTTGGTATGAAGAAAAATTATTTATTAAATATATATATTAATATATAGGCCTCCTTCCCTGGTAGCTCAGACGGTAAAGCATCTGTCTATGATGTGGGAGACCCGGGTTCGATCCCTGGGTTGGGAAGATCCCTTGGAGAAGGAAATGGCAATCCACTCCAGTACTATTGCCTGGAAAATCCCATGGACAGAGGAGCCTGGTAGCCTACAGTCCATGCGGTTGCAAAGAGTCAGACATGACTGAGCAACTTCACATTCATTCATTCTTCACATTAATATATAGATATATCTATATAGATGTCTATGATATCTATATATCTATATATAATCTGCCCTTTTAGTTACTTCTAAATATAACAATAGAAAATTCCCTAAATTAACAGAGCTTGTATTCTCATGGGAATGATGCATAATACATAATACACCTAGCATGCATGGGTGAATGCTCAGTCCTGTCCAACTCTTTTCAACCCCATGGACTGTAGCTCACCATGCTCCTCTGTCCATGGAATTTTCAAGGCAAGAATACTGGAGTGGGCTGCCATTTCCTTTCTATATCCATTCAGTTCAGTCACTCAGTCGTGTCTGACTCTTTGCAAACCCATGAACCACAGCACGCCAGGCCTTCCTGTCCATCACCAACTCCTGGAGTCCACCTAAACCCATGTCCATTGAGTCAGTGATGCCATCCAACCATCTCATCCTCTGTCATCCCCTTCTCCTCCTGCCCTCAGTCCCTCCTAGCATCAGGGTCTTTTCAAATGAGTCAGCTCGTCACCTCAGGTGGCCAAAGTATTGGAGCTTCAGCTTCAACATCAGTCCTTCCAATGAACATCCAGGCCTGATCTCCTTTAGGATGAACTGGTTGGATCTCCTTGCAGTCCAAGGGACTCTCAAGAGTCTTCTCCAACACCACAGTTTAGAAGCATCAGTTCTTTGGTCCTCAGCTTTCTTTATAGTCCAACTCTCACATCCATACATGACTACTGGAAAAACCATAGCCTTGACTAGACAGACCTTTGTTGGCAAAGTAATGTCTCTGCTTTTTAATATGCTGTCTAGGTTGGTCATAACTTTCCTTCCAAGGAGTAAGCATCTTTTAATTTTAGTATGCAAAATAAATAAGAGTTTATAAGGTGAAGCTATATGATTAAAGAAAAACCAGCAAAGAATAAACAAAATGCTGGAAGTATTAGGCATTAGTGGGATCATGCAAGATAAAAGTCAATGCAGAAGTGATGTTGAGTGGAGGATCCAAAGGTGATTAGAGACTTACCTGTATGGATATTGGAGGAAAGAGTGTAAAGGTTCAGATATGAGGGTGTGCCCTGTGCATTTGAATAGCAGTAATCAGGCCATTGTGGCTGAGGCAGAGTGAACAACAAGCAGAGAGCAGATGAGGTTAGGCAGGTCATGGGAGAAGACCATACAAAGCCCTGGAGAAAGGGACATTGGCTGGAACTTTGTGTGGAACGGAGAGCCATTAGTATTTGAAGAGAAGGGCAAAATTATCCAACTTCTAATTCAAAAGGATCACTCTGATGGTTATTTGAAGAATACATGACAGAGACCAAAGAATCTGTAAAATCAGTGAGACCACACAGGAGATTTTTCAGTAATGCAGGCAAGACATGATGTGGCATAAATGTGTCCCCTTCTTCTTAAACCACCCTCCCACCTCCCCCCACCTATGGCTGATTCATGTTGATGTATGGCAGAAACCATCGCAATATTATAAGTAACTATCCTCCAATTAAAAATAAAATAAAATAAAAAATAAAAAAGACATGACATGGGTCCAGCGCAGATTGGTGACTGGGGAAGTACTGAGAAATGTCCAAAGTGAGGGGACACTTTGAAGTTAGGGAACACAATTTGTCCTGCTGGACTGGCAGGGAAATGTGAAAGGGAAGTGTCACAGCTGACATCCTCATGTCATCATTTTTTCCCCTCACAACTTGAAGCTGGAGTTTTAATCAACTGAGATCACTCAAGTTTGGAGGTGGGGTAGACATTCTGTGTTTGATGTGGTGAATTTGTGTGATGACTGTGGACAGTTTGATGTAATTGTCAGGAAGGCAGTTGGATACACAGGTCTGGAGTACAGCCAGGGGTACAAAATCGGGATACATCAGCAAAGATGATGTTTGGAACTGTGAATGTGAATGAAATCTCCAAGGAAATGAAAATAAGAAAGAGAAGTGACCTTAGAGGCGTGAGGTATGAGACATCCTAATGAGCAAAAGCGACCAAGAGGAAGTGACCAGAGAGATGGGAAGAAAGTCTGCAGAATGTGGCATCCTGGACACCAAGTGCAGAAAGTATGTCAATGGACAGGAAGAACAATTCTCAAATACCTTTGATTGAAATGTGTTGGAAATTAAAAATCCTGATTTCAAAAGAAATTTTATAGATTTTTTTTTTTATTATTCACATAAACTTTTCATGGTACAGAAACTGCCAGCAGCCAGAGGAAGACACCTGTCCTGATCCGCATGTGAAGTCATAAGCAGTCATTTTTTAACTTGGCAGGGCTCCCGGCAGTGACATTTCCAACACCACCTAGAGGACCAGGAAATTCAGTCAGGCTGGCAGCACCAGAGGTGGGCCTGATCAGATCCTTCTCGGCAAGTCCTTATGCAAGAAATGAGGGGAATGGAGGGCCCTGGGCAGTAATCCCGAGATGCTGTAGAGAATTTTTTTGGAGGTTAACTGCTGATTTGCAAATATGCAAACTTCAAGATTTGGTTTGCTTGGATTTGGAATGAAATTGAAAAAAAGATATGGAGGGGAAGATAGGTTTCATTCCTTTCCTACTGTAACTACTCACATGAAATGAAGAGGAATGTTGAGGAAATGAATCGTCATGATTGAAACCCCTCCTATCTAGAAAACTATTTTCCTCTATTACATGGGTTTTCAAATAATCAGATCCCCTAATATCTTCGAGTTCTCCTTTTCATGGCTGGGTAGCTTCCTTCTTTCTCTCCCTTCCTTCCCACCTGCCTTCTGCTTCTCTGTCCTCTTTCCTTCCTTCCTTCCTCTTGTTTCTTTCTTCCTTTCTTTCTTTCTCTCTCCTTCTTCCTCTCCCTCCTTTCCTTCCTTCCTTTCATCAACAAATAATTATTAAATACACACAATATTCCAGGCCCTTAGGATACTTCATTTAAATATTACAGATGCTGTCCCTGCCCTCATGGAACTTAGTCTGGTAGGGAAGTCAGGCAATGAATTAAAACTTACAAACAGTGTTATATAATTGCAGCAATGGGATACCTACATGCTAGAAAATGTGATACCATATTAGGTTAATGTTGAACAATTCTGTAAGGTTAAGGAAGACTTTCCCGAAGGAAATAATATGTAAGCTGAGATAAAAAAGAATAGATAGCTTAAAAAGTAATCCCAATTATAGAAGCTTTCGAGAAAATGGAAAGAGCTTATGTGAAGAGACACAGAAGACAACAAAACAATCTCCAATACACTCTAGATTTAGATCCACAGTCATCAGAGAGTGAAAGGTACTCTTTCTGCCATTGTCTTTGGAATCTTATTTGCGAAGGAAAAAATCTGCTGGGAAGCATCACAGAAATTGTCAGTGATATAATAACCTCAATATGTTTTTACCCCCAAACTCAGAAGATTTATAAGCTAAAAGAACAAACAGCAGTAAATAATGCTCAGAGGGTCTTTAATGTGGCTGTAAAAATTAGATGACTGATCCAGTTTATACTGTATAAAACATGATTGGCAGTAGGAGAAGGGGACAACAGAGGATGAGATGGTGGGACGGCATCACTGACTGAATGGACATGAGTTTGAGTAAACTCCAGGCGTTGATGATGGGCAGGGAAGCCTGGCATGCTGTGGTCTATGGGGTCACGAAGAGTCAGACATGAAACTGAGTGACGGAACTGAACTGAACTGAAAACATGATTACTCTGTTAATATATGATCATTTGCATCCCCAGTGTAGAAGTACACTTGTTACAGTGTAAGTTTGACTGCCATCATAGAGACTCAAAGCAATAGAAGTTTAAACATGGTGGAAGTTTGATTTTCTCTTGTCTAACAGTCTAAGCATACCTGAATGGGGATGGTTGTTCCATGCACAATGTTGAAGACATGGTCTCCTCGTATCTTGCAGCTCCTTGCTCTTTAGAATGTTGCCCCCTCCTCTTCATGTTTCAAGAAGACTCTAAAGAAGAGAAAAAAATGAGAAAGATACAGATTTTCCCTTTGAGAGGCACAGTTCAGAGTTTTTTCACATCATTTCTGTTGTTAAATCACTACCTGGATGGACTTTGTCACAAGGCCACACCTAGGCTGAGAAATACAGTCATTATTGTGGCCAGTCATATGCCCAAATGAAAAATAGGAAAAAGATGATAACAGATAATTGGAGGAAGCAAGCATTCACTGCAACAATGAGAAAAGATAAAAGCACTATGATAACCTAAAGGATTTAAGAACAATTGAGACTAAATTCCTGGACTCAAGGATGCCAGGATCCAATGGATGAGAAAGGCAAAGATATGTTGTAGAAAGGAGGCAATGTTTGGAAGCAAAGACTGGCCATAAATGGATTCTCTTTGGGGAATTATTATTATAGAAAAGAGAGCATAGGTCAGTTGGTAAATCATCTGCCTGCAATGCAGGAGACCCGGGTTCAGTTCCTGGTAGGGAAGATCCCCTGGAGAAGGGAATGGCAACCCACTCCAGTATTCTTGCCTAGAGAATCCCATGGACAGAGGAGCCTGACAGGCTACAGTCCACGGGATCGCAAGAGTCAGCGATCTCAAACAACTTAGCGACTAAACCACTACCAGAGCTGAACTCAGAAGTGCATGTATGTGTCAGATTTCAACTGGAAAAGAAGGGTAAACACCTTTCATGAACAGGAAACCCTATTACAGCAACTTCTTTGATGGACATATATGTGCTTAATGCTGCTTCCTCTGTTTGTAGCCAGATGATTTAAAAAATAATCTTAGCTACAAGTCTTAGTTAAAATAATGAGTCTTATCTAGATTAATGTGAAAGTGAATTCTGAAAATTTTGAATCATAACTAGTACATTCCTAAATGCTGAGGTTACACTTGATGAAACTAACAGAAAGATAAAGCTGAGATTCTTCTTAGAACTATTAATCCACAAAGTATGTAGCCATAAACATAACTTTTCCTTTTATATTCAGAAGACACCCCCAAAGGAAGGTAAACAGTGAAGTATGATCTGTAAAATAGTCCATCTCAAGAGCATCACAACTCATAAAAATTGGATGAGCTAAACTCTGACATGATGAGAAAATAATAATCATAATTCCACTAGTATATCAATTTGTTTTTTAAAGTATATTTTACATACACTTTCAGGTGACATTCAATATAAATCCATGTTATAGGTACAACTAGCATTGTTATCTTATTTTTAAGGGTAAGAAAACTAAAGTTAAAAGATATTAAACAGACACTCAATATCAAATATGAAGAGTTTCCGAGATGAGACTCAAACCCAAGACAGAACAAG
This sequence comes from Capricornis sumatraensis, assembly GCF_032405125.1. Lineage (NCBI taxonomy): Eukaryota > Metazoa > Chordata > Mammalia > Artiodactyla > Bovidae > Capricornis > Capricornis sumatraensis. The sequence goes on along the minus strand of NC_091084.1, from coordinate 60,652,347 downwards.
AGCACATAATCAGTGTTGGGGAAAATATAATTGTCTGTGAATGTATTCTCAGGTGGAGGGCAAAAGTCAAAACTAAACATAAAGGGTTAAAGACTAATCATCTAAATATATTCCCCAATAGCCCTTTTTGTTGTTGTTGTTCTTATGAACACAGTTGCAAAAGAAATTTATGCAAAAATGGTGTAGTTCCTGAGAATTCTAGAGAAGCTGGGACCACTTCTTTGATTATCTTTATTTATGTATAGATTTTCCCAAGATTGGCATGCTAGAATATTCTGATATGAGATTTATTCTGTACAGAGATAATGTTATCCATTCAATTTAGTCATGATATTTAAAAAATTGTTACTACATGGGGGCTTTTGATAGAAATGTAGTCATAATTTACCAAGATACTGTTAAGTCAGATTAATTGAGGGTGACTATTTTGGTCAATTAGTCTGAATTTAGAACACTTATTTAATATTTTAGTAAATAATAATGTATAGTATAATTGGAAATTGTGCTAGGTATATTTTAACAAATGCTTTCAACTTGTAGAGCATGCAAACAATACCTAAAGGTTTTAAAAATAAATCTATACTCTGATGTAAAATATCCATTTGCTTAAGTAGTCGTTATCCTTCAAACTTGTAAACATCTCAGGGAACTTTTAAAAAAGGGAAATAGTCATAATTTAAATTATTGAAACGAGTGAAGTTGCATGTATTGAAGCCAATATATATCATGATATCTTCAAAATACACAAATCACTAATGGTAAAGTTTCTGTTCCTTGAAGAACTCTATACATCATCCACACACACACACACACATATATGCGTTTGTGTATATAAATCAACCTCAGATCCATGCGGAAATGCAGGTTTTAACATTCCCACTTTATAGATGTGGGTGTTGAGGGTTAAAATGATTAAGTGACTTCACCAAAATCCCATAGCTTATAAGTGAGGGAGAAACAGTTAAGCCCACGTGTGTGCGGTTTTACAATCTACGTCTTTTCCACCATATCTACAGCTTCTTTCTATGTATGCAAATGACTGTCTAAGAAAAGTTTACCGTCACAAGAACATCTAGGTTGATAACAGTATTCTATTTCTTGACTCAGATGTTAATTACAAAATTGTTTGCATTATAAATATTATTGGAGAAAACAATGGCAACCCACTCCAGTGTTCTTGCCTGGAGAATCCCAGGGACAGAGGGGCCTGGTGGGCTGCCGTCTTTGGGGTTGCACAGAGTTGGACAAGACTGAAGCGACTTAGCAGCAGCAGCATAAATATTATTAATATTCTGTACTTTTCTTTTTTTGCCTTTGCACTTCTTGGTATGTGAGATAGAATTTCACAATAAAATGATAAATATTGTGTCTTCTAGAGCAAGATTGTTGGGACAAAGCAATTTATATCCTGGTTGGGTTTTGCTTCTAAGTAAACTGAGAATGGGGCCTCAATTTACAGTAAGCATTGGCTATTGGAGTGAGGTAGTGTATTGTGGGAAGATCTCATTTATGTTAATTTGGGAGATGTAGATCTGGGGAAGGGAAAGTGGTGAATGAGTCAAAGAGGAAAACATTTATTTCCAATGATATGCCTGTCAGTGCATTAGCACTCATTTAATCTTCAAAACAACCATTAACAGTAATTATTATGATGCCCGCTTTAGAGGAGGTCAGTACATTTCCCACAATTAAGTGGCTAAACATTGATTTACATATGCATCTGTCTGACAACCAAGTCTGAGTCGATCTTGAGAGAAGTAAGGATTCAACAGTTAAGAGCAATCAGATAAGCTGATGGACATGAATCATTGGCCCCCAAAGTATTTGTTCTGTATTCCTTTCTGAAATTTTACTTATTGGGGCGGTTTGAAATAGCTGTCATCTGGAATGACAAAGTGGGATTAAAACCCCACCAGTGGGACTTCCCTGGTGGCACAGTAGGTAAGACTCTGCCTGCCAATGTAGGGAACATGGGTTCGATCCCTGGTCAGGGAAGATTCTGCATGTTGCCGGGCAACTAAGCCTGTGTGCCACAACTACTGAGTCTGTGCTCTAGAACTGGGAGCCACGACTACCAGGCCTGAGTGCTGTAACTTAACTGAATCCCCTGTGTCAAGAGTCTGTGTTCTACAAAAAGAGAAGCCACCACAATGAGAAGCCTTTGCATCACAGCTAGAGAGTAGCTCCCACTCGCTGCAACTAGAGAAAGCCCACAAAAAATGATGAAGACCCAGAGCAGCCAAAAGAAATAAATAAAATGGGGTCTCTGGTAGCTCAGTCGGTAAAGAATCTACCTGCAATTCAGGAGACCAGGGTTTGAACTCTGGTAGGGGAAGATCCCCTGGAGAAGGAAATGGCAACCCACTCCAGTATTTTTGCTTGGAAAACCCCATGGAGAGAGTAGCCTTGTGGGCTGCAGTTCATAGGGTCATGAGGAGGACACAACTTAGTGACTAAACCATGTATATATATAAGCACCAATAACATCAGAAAGGTTGGGTTCAAAATGATGCCATAGGAAAACCAGTCATCTGCACATGAGTGGGATGATATTGGTCTTTTGGGTAAACTGTCTTCTGTGACCAGCTCTAGGTCCAAATTCTGGGATCCAGTTGGACTGGTCACTTTATTTAAGTTCTGTGACAGTTAGCTTATCCTTTATGTAAAAACAAGAGAGCTTTGCATACGAACTCCACCTGTAAAGACCTTTACAGACTGTTAGACGTTCTAATTTTAGGATTCCAATGCCCGATTTGCAACAAGGCTAGCCATTTCAACTACACCACTACTTTCGAATTGAGATTCATTTCATTTGTGACTTTTGCCCCAGTTTTATAGAAGATAATCAAAGGAAAATGGGGTTTGCTGTATCTAAATTACTTTTGGAGCAATCTCACTAAAATGCACACAATGGATAAAATGAAGAATGGAAATATAATTTGAAACCTAAATGTCTGATTGTGCATTCAGCCTTCCAATTGCTATCTTCAGTGCACCAATTCAGTTTAGTTCAGGGTTATGGAGTCTTAATTTGGTGAGAGATTTTCTGGATCAGAATCCCACATAATTGGCATGAGGTTATCGACTTCTCTGACCTATGCTTGTTGATAATTTGCTGTCTTGGTTTTCCTTACTAGAATAGGATCATTTTTCATGATTTATTCACATCCCAGCTTGTTCCAAACCGGGTATAAATAGACTCCCAAGAATATCAATTGAGGGGAACAGAAATATGTAAGAAATGACCTGAAGCCTGTCTCATGTCATATTATGTCCGACTCTTTGTGACCCCACGGAGTCAAAGGAAAGTGGCTGCAAAATCGCTTCTGTTGTTTGCCACCTCCCTTTGACTCACTGCTGATGGAGAATCACCTTGCAATGTGACTCAGATGTCACAAAATGAAGTTTGGAAAGGTATTTGTTCAAAACACCAATGACTGGACAGTAGGCTGAGAGCCATGAACACGGATACCTGCAGAACAAATTTGCTTTTTGAATCAGAAGCCAGCCTGCTGAAGCATCTCTAATACTTACACAGTAATCTAATTCAGGAGCCTCCTTCCTTTTCTCTTTTCCACTGATTTAGTCACCTTTTGGCAACTTCACAAGCTCCAGCAGGGGTCAGGAACCCCCCAAAGCAATTTGTGCCGAAGTCACAGAATATCAGGATGGAAAGACTTCATTGGTACAGCCCATGCACGCCCAGGGAATTGGAGGAGCAGACTATTCACCATGATGTACTTTCTGCTCCCCTCTTCAACCTGGGTTCATACACCTCCTGGGAGGGCGGCTGAATCACCTTCTTGGAAAGAGTCATGATTTTGATAGACTTTCCTGCTAGGAAGTTTTATTTTCAACCAACATTTTGTTTTCTTCATATTCTGGTTAAATCTCCCTGGATTATTTTTGGGGACCCGGGGAAAGAGGCTGATCATCATCATGGTTACCCCTCTTTAATAGATAGATCTGAAATCAGATTTCACATGATTTTGGCCCTTCTGCTGCTGCTACTTGCATGCATTTTCTATGTAGAATATTTTCTTTTTAGTTTGTGACTTTAGTGTTGTTCTCTTGGTTATCAATTTTGTTAGTCTTTTAAATGAAATACATGCTTTCTTGGCTTGGCATCGTCAATGCTATCTGGGGTATATTATGGCTATTTCTTTTGTGAGGGTGCCTTTGTAACAACAGACCCTGTGGCTGTTTGCCTCGTTGCACGTTACATGTTTCTTCTTAACCTCCCCGACATCTCCATTCTCATTTGTGCTCCAGAACTGCCCTTCATTTGACTCTTCTGTTCCTTAGATAGACCAAGGTAATAAACTGATTTGTCTTTTCACTACTCACATATTCCCAAGATGATGAATCTGAATAAAACTGGAAGAAGACCCATTACTTCTGGACAAAAAAAAGAAGTTTAGAGGGAGCAGAGAGAAACAACTAATCTATAGAGAGCTCCTACTATGTGCCAAACCCAGGGAATTGTGTGTGTGGGGGGCAATTCCTTGACAATACTAAGAAATTGGGGATACAATGGTGAATAAGACAGGTAGGGTCCTATGTCATTTAATCCTCATAATAATTCAAGATAGTTATTATTTGTCCCCCGTTCTTTCCATTTCATAGTTGAGGAAATTGAGCCGAGAGTGCAAAATCATTTAGTCACTGGGGTTAGGCTGGATTCCAGATCTGCCTTGTTTCAAAGACAGAGTTAATTTCCACGATAGCCTATGGGGTTCTGCCTCTTTACTTCTGAGCCAGCAAACATGGATGGGGTGTGCCTTCAGCCCTCCATGGGTGCCATGCATTTGTCAACACTAAAATCTCCTTCATTTCCCACTACTGCCCTATGTTTGCCGAAGCCCCCGAGCAGTCATTGAACCCAGTTGCTTCTAGGTTTCTGCCTACTTTGCCCTCTTCTACCTTTCAGACTTAACTACAAAAGTAACACAAAAATTTTTCAGGAGTGACCACACCAGGATTTGTGAATTATATATTAAGGATATATTGCGGTTTAATCCTCTGTGCTACGATTAGTCAGAGCACCCACTTCCACTGGCAGACATGTGGCGGGGATCATGTGGCAGAACCCAATGAGCACCGGTCAGTAAATCAGGATTTCTGGTTTCTACACCCAGAGTGCATGGCCAAGGGAAGTCCCATCAGCTCCCTGGTTCTCAGATGAGGTGTTCTGATTACATTACTAACAACCATAGAGTAACTACGGTCCTAAACCTGTATTCACGATATAGGAAGTGCAGTCTGGAAGTTTTATTGAGGACAATAGACCTGCCAAGAAACAGGGAAAACAAAAAAGCAAAATAGAAATGGGAATGGAGGGATAGTCTTTAACATTTTGGCACAAAAGTAGAAAGAGTATCTCTTTTCTAGTCTCTTGGACCTTTAGAGGTACAGCTCCTTCCACGGCTTCCTCCGCCCACCTACCCCCTCCACACCCCCACCTCAAGGCTCCAGCCACTCTGGGACTGGTAACTAATGAGGAAATAGAAGAAAAAAGGTTTTGTTATTCTTCTTTTGTCCAGGGTAAGAATAGCTTTTGAAATAAGAACACATTTTTTTTTTTTTTTTGCTACCTTTGTCTATTTCATCATTTTGCTCTTCAGTTATTGTGTGCTATTTATCACAAAAGACTTTGGGGAGAGTCTTGTGGATTTTGTTATATCATGCAACTATTTTCCACTTAAATTCCATCAAATAAAATTTCTCAAAATTGAGATGTGTTTCTGTTAACATGTCTTTCTAACTTAGGCTATTTGATGTAGTCAGATAAAAAGATTAGATGAATTTGATAAAATAGTCATGATCACAGGTAAACAGGGATACATTTTATTTTCTCACTTGAAAGCTCAAGTTCTCTTTGACACAAACTGTGAGAGAAAAGACTACACAGACCGAGGGATGGTAAGCAGGAATTTGGGAGTGGGAACACATGCCTTCTTTAAAACTGTTCTGTGTTTGGTTATCCCACATTATGGAAAGCTACGGGAAGGTTTTGTTACAAGTAAATGGAAATATATACAAATACAATTGTATACACATATTTGTCTCCATACAGAGACCTACATTTATTATTCAAACAGTAAAAGAAAAAACGTATTCCTGCAGTAAAGAGTTCAGGGCCAATTTGTCACAAAGTCGAGGACTTGTTTTGTTCTTTGAATCATCCCTGAATGACCTGTATACAAATTACAAAACCCTAAAGAGTTAAAAGTGTTTGTTTCACAGGAAATTGGAAGAAATTTATGTGCGCAAGTGAAGCTGAAAGGTCGAATGTGTGACTCACATCTATTGACAGATGGAATGAGCATCACATAAGCAGACAGTGAGTAGAAAACAAGCCGGTTGTGTGAAAGTATTTTTAGAGACTAATTTCTACCCAGCTGTGTCATCTATGAATGGGAGAAGTTTGAGAAAGTTACCTAGGGATGTCTGAGCTCAATCAAGTGAAAGTTAATGATACTGATTTGGCTTAAATATTCACTTTGAACTTGGATGTGCAAATGGAGTTAGTATTGGAACTAATTTCCAGGGAAGTTGGATTGTTCTTTTATCAAAACAACATACATTCCGTATTAGGACCTCGTTTTAGTATGGAAATCTGAGGGCAAGTCTCCATAAGTCACTGATAATTTCAGAATGCTAACAAATGGTGGCTATAACATAAAAACAAGTTTTTCTGCCAACTGGTATAATGACTAAGTGTGTGATCTCTTGAGACAGACTTCGTGATGTGAATTCCAGCTCAGCTACTTAATTGAGATATGATTTTGGACACTTTTACATTTCTGTGCTTATTTTCCTTTCCTATCCATATGAGGTAAATAAAAACATGTTTCTCATGGGTATATTCATTAATAAGCCCTTTTTAAATGTCACCCTCTTGTCTAGGTCAGAGGATAAAAATCTCTGCTCTCATGCAGCTTACGTTCTAGTTGATCAGGAATAAAGAGTAACCAAATAAATATGTAAAAATAAGCACATGAAATAGTGGTAGGTACTATGGAAAAAAATAAAGCATAAAAGTGCTTTGTTTATGGAGAGGGGGCTATGGCCATTTTAAGTCAGTTTGAGAAACTGACACATTCTAGATAAGTAACAGTCAACACTATGGGAATTAATATTTGTTTCTTTAGTAGGCCTGGTCAGTTACAGTACTTCATTCCCCAAGTGAGAATGGTTGATTAAAAGGATGACAGCGTAAAGCCAAAATGCTCTAATCTAAGTGAATTCGGGGAACTGTACTGGAGGTACTGGAAAGATTCTGGGGAATCTGGATATGGCATGACTCATGCCTGAAGATTTTGGCAGCCATGTTAACACCTCCTAGAACCTGAAAATAAATGTAAGTAGAGTCAAAAGTCAAGACTATATCCTTAGGACATTTGAGTTTCCACCTCAAGTCTTATCTACCTTTGGCATTTTTGTTTGTATAAGCCAGTAGGTTCCCTTTATTTATTACTTTGGTTTGCCTTGGGCTTTCTCTTATTTGCCTGACAAAAGGCCAGAATCCTGACAAGCAAAAGTGTAATGAGGATGGGGATAGCTTCCTGACAGATAAAGCATGCATCTCAATCATGCCATGGAGATAAGGACATGGATTCATTTTTTTTCCCCCCAAATAGGTGAATCTATACAGCTGTGTGCTAAGTCGCTTCAGTCGTGTCCGACATGTGCGACCCTGTGGACTGTAGCCCACCAGGCTCCTCTGTCCAAAGGATTCTCCAAGCAGGAATACTGAATGGGGTTGCATTCAGTATTCTCCAGGGGACCTTGCCAACACAGGGATCGACCCGGATCTCTTATGTCTCCTGCATTGGCAGGTGAGTTCTTTACCACTCGCGCCACCTGGGAAGCCTGGTCAGTTATGGTACTTCATTCCCCAAGTGAGAATGGTTGATTAAAATGATGACAGCATAAAGTCAAAATGCTCTATGAATTCAGGGAATCTAAGTGAATCTATAGTATGAGTGAAACTTCTTAGCTTTTTCCTCCTGGATCTCCCAATGTTCATATCAACTTAAAGGGACTCTAAAATGGGAAAATATTTGTGCTAAAAAGGAATTAAAAATTATTAAGTCCAACATTCTCTAGGTTTGGATAACGGAATTAAGACTTAGATAAATGGAGAGAAATTTTTTCCCAAAGTATTAGTCTACTTTGTGGCAAAACATATCTCTGTCTTCAATGCATTGTTTTTTCCCACTTCAGCATTAATTCTGCCTCTGTTTTCTCCTAACAAAGGAGTTTGATAGCATTTCCTTTGCTTAATTCTATTTCCATAGAAGCACAAATTTTGTGTAACAAACACAATGAGAAACCGCTGCCACTACTGTTTCTTGTTACTTTATCTTTTGTTAAAGTTAATACTGACTCCCCTGGCAATTGCTTCTCCATATGACCTCTTTATCCACCAAATTAATAATCAATTACACCTTCTTCCTTATGTCACATTTTCTGCAAGAGAAAATTTTAGAAGTCCCATGAATTTTTTTCATCATGTTTCTAAACAAGAAGATATTTAAGTCTACATCTTTAAGGTCTATAAATAATATAATCACATTCATTTTTTGAATCATTTTGAATATGAAATGTGCTGTGTTTGATAGAGAAGCAATATGAACTATACTCATCTCTTAAAAGTCTTTGCACATGTTTCTTACTATCTTTGAGACTCAAGTTTCCTTGTTGGTAAAGCAGAAATAATCATGTTTTCCCTGTCAACCATCCATGGATGTTCTGGGGTGCAGCAAAGGGATTGTATACTATAAGAAGTAGTTTGCAGTGCTAGATACATGCAATGCCTCATTATTGCTAATCACTGCAGAGTTGTTAATTTCTCACCATTGTTTTGAAAGGATGAGTAGCAATTGAGGTCTCAGTGCTGAAGGAGTCTTTGGGCCTAGAAAAGAAAACAACAGTCTCAAAGGCCCTTGCTGAATCATCTAACTTCAGAGAAAGCAAAACAGAACTTTAGGTCCTGCCCTGATGCTCCTGGCCGGTTGCATCTATCTGGACTTATTACCCCCCTGTCCAGAAACCTCCCACCCCCTACACCTGCCCAGAAGACTTATCACCACCCCTGCCCAATTAAAACTGCCATCTCAACTAAAGAATACCCAAAATATCCCACCTGATTAACATTTCCCTTATCACTTCCACAAACCTCCCTATAAATACAGAGCCTCCCTGATCCCTCCCGGCACTCAGCCTGGTCGTTAGGTAGACTGTCACCCCTCCTTGCCTGAATAAAGGTAACCTACTTCTGTTGAGCCCATCTTTCCTTTTTTGCCTTGGCCCGAACTATACCTTACAAGTGCCACCTGAATAACACAGGAAAACACCTTAAAGGTGCCAGCATGGAATGAAATCTCCATGCTTGTGAATTTTTGATGAAGAAAGCACTGTAGTCATGATCTTTTCTAGCACTTTTTAAAAATACGTGTTCCCAGAGTTTTTACAAGTTACTACAGGAGGTAAGTCCAATTGACAGAGCTCCAGGGCCCTCTGCATCCCTTTCAACCTAAGTAGCTCACTTGCATGTACTTTTGTTTTTTTATACTATTTTCCCCCCTGAGATACAATTAGAGGGGAAAAAAAAGCTTCTGGATGTTCTAACTGACATCTCTCCCCAGAACCCCTTCCACCACACACAAACACGTAAACAAAAAAGTTTGAAAACTCCAGATACAATCCAACGTCTTCAGGTACTGATGATGAAATTGAAGGCCAAAGGGATGAGTGATTTTCCAGTGTTACCCACCCCTGCTTCCGGTCATCAGTGATGTAAGGACTAAATCCCAGGCCGTGAATCCTCAACCATCACCATCTTATCATTCTGCCTCATAATGTGATTGCGAAGACTTTCCAATTCAACAGTGTAACTTTTGATTTTGTTTTATTTTGTCTGGGGAGAGGCATGGTATATCAGCTGTGTTATCAGATTGATCCGTGTAGCACTAATAATCCCCAGAGTATGCCCTCAGACGATTCTCTTCTCAAAGTGATGGGCTTTCACCAAAATAAATGCAGCCCCTTGTTTTATAGATTGGAGTTTCAATCTAAGATTTCTACTGAGGAAACACCTGTCAAGATTAAGATTCAGGTAATTACAATTATTTTGTGACTCATCAGCAATTTCTTCTATTTTATAGAAAAGCTATCAAATAGAATTTAAATTATTTTGCAGCCCCTCTCGAGTAAGGTGACCACTTATTACAAATTCTAGTAAGAATTTATTGACCAATTGAGGACAATTTCAGAGCTAAAGAAATACAATTAATAATTACTCTGGGAATATTAATGTGTAAATTAGAGTTTTTCTAGGCAAACTGAGAAGTGAGATCACTGTGTTCATTAAACATCCTGTAGATGTGTTTGATGGAGAAGGCAATGGCAACCCACTCCAGGGTTCTTGCCTGGAGAATCCCAGGGGTGGCGGGGCCTGTGCCATCTATCAAGTCACACAGGGTTGGACATGGCTGAAGTGACTTAGCAGCAACAGCAGCAGCAGCAGAGATGTTTGAGATTAGTGAGGGTGAACTATTGGTTAATTGAACATGACTTGCAGTCATAAGTATTTAAGGATTGGTTCTAATTGTCTTGCATTCTCAGAAAGAATGGCAATATTAACAATATCATCTTCAAAGTTAACACACAAGAAGAATAAGTGAATTCCTCTCTCTCCTCCCCCCTCCTCAGCCCCTCTTTGAGCATGCATGTACACACACACACACGCACATGCATATTTTGGATATAAACTCTAAAAGCAATTAATTCTTAATAAGGAACAACAGGACTCCTTTCTCTTTAACAAAATTCTGTCAAAGATTACCCTTGAGACAAATTATATAATCAGTTTAAACATGACTAAGAGACATCTGATCATTTCCCAACACTTCCTCTTTCAAAGAGAAAACAAAACAAAACCAACAATTTGAACGGTAATAAAAGATACCTGACCTTAGGGAAGAAAGTAAGACTCAAAGACGTCTTAATGTTTGTGGTTTTACAATAGTGACTTATAGTCAAAATTATAGAAACCTGCTTTGGTTAAGATTTCTGGTCCATAGGGTTAATAATTATTTTGCTGATAATGGATTGATTTTACATAAAATATTTCATATTCTTAACATGAAAAGTTATGACCAACCTAGATAGTATATTCAAAAGCAGAGACATTACTTTGCCGACTAAGGTCCGTCTAGTCAAGGCTATGGTTTTTCCTGTGGTCATGTATGGATGTGAGAGTTGGACTGTGAGGAAGGCTGAGCGCTGAAGAATTGATGCATTTGAACTGTGGTGTTGGAGAAGACTCTTGAGAGTCCCTTGGACTGCAAGGAGATCCAACCAGTCCATTCTGAAGGAGATCAGCCCTGGGATTTCTTTGGAAGGAATGATGCTAAAGCTGAAGCTCCAGTACTTTGGCCACCTCATGCGAAGAGTTGACTCATTGGAAAAGACTCTGATGCTGGGAGGGATTGGGGGCAGGAGGAGAAGGGGACGACTGAGGATGAGATGGCTGGATGGCATCACGGACTCAATGGACGTGAGTCTGAGTGAACTCCGGGACATGGTGATGGACAGGGAGGCCTGGAGTGCTGTGATTCATGGGGTCGCAAAGAGTCGGACACGACTGAGCGACTGAATTGAACTGAACTGAACTGAACATGAAAACAAACGTCTGTTACAATATATCTGCAGTATTTACCCTGGTAACTTTTGGTGACACTTTGATGGAAAATACATGGGGATAGGCACTCATTATTCAGTTCAGTTCAGTTCAGTCACTCAGTTGTGTCTGACTCTTTATGACCCCATGGAATGCAGCATGCCAGGCCTCTGTCCATCACCATCTCCCAGAGTTTACTCAAACTCATGTCCATAGAGTTGGTGATGCCATCCATCTCATCCTCTGTCTTCCCCTTCTCATCCCGCCTTCAATCTTTCCCAGCATCAGGGTCTTTTCCAATGAGTCAGTTTTTCACATCAGGTGGCCAAAGAATTGGAGTTTCAGCTTCATCATTTGTCCTTCCAATAAATATTCAGGACTGATGTCCTTTAGGATGGACTGGTTGGATCTCCTTGCAGTCCAAGGGAGTCTCAAGAGTCTTCTCCAACACTACAGTTCAAAAGCACCAATTCTTCGGTGCTCAGCTTTCTTTGTAGTCCAATTCTCACATTCATACATGAGCACTGGAAAAACTATACCTTTGACTGAAGGACCTTTGTTAGCAAGGTATTGTCTCTGCTTTTTCAATATGCTGTTTAGGTTGGTCATAACTTTTCTTCCAAGGAGCAAGCATCTTTTAATTTCATGGCTGCAGTCACCATCTGCAGTGATTTTGGAGTCCAAAAATATAAACTCTGACACTATTTCCACTGTTTCCGCATCTATTTGCCATGCAGTGATGGTACCAGATGCTGTGATCTTAGTTTTCTGAATGTTGAGTTTTAAGCCAACTTTTTAACTCTCCTCTTTCACTTTCAACAAGAGGCTCTTTAGTTCTTTGCTTTCTACCATAATGGTGGTATCATCTTCATATCTGAGGTTATTGATATTTCTCCCAGCAATCTTGATTCCAGCTTGTACTTCCTCCAGCCCAGTGTTTCTCATGATGTACTCTGCATAGAAGTTATATAAGCAGGGTGACAATATACAGCCTTGATGTACTCCTTTCCCTATTTGGAACCAGTCTGTTGTTCCATGTCCAGTTCTAACTGTCTCTTCCTGACCTGCATACAGATTTCTCAACAGGCAGGTCAGGTAGTCTGCTATTCCCATCTCTGTCAGAATTTTCCACATTTTGTTGTAATCCACACAATCATAGGCTTTGGCATAGCCAATAAAGCAGAAATAGATGCCTTTCTGGAACTCTTTTGCTTTTCTGATAATCCAGTGGATGTTGGCAATTTGATCTCTGGTTCCTCTGCCTTTTCTAAATTCAGCTTGAACATCTTGAAGTTCACGGTTCACACATAGCTGAAGCCTGGCTTGGAGAATTTTGAGCATTACTTTACTAGCATGTAAGATGAGTGCAATTGTGTGGTAGTTTGAGCTTTCTTTGGCATTGCCTTTCTTTGGGATTGGAATAAAAGCTGACCTTTTCCAGTCCTGTGGCCACTGCTGAGTTTTCCAAATTTGCTAGCATATTGGATGCAGCAGTTTAGGATTTGAAATAGCTCAACCGGGATTCCATCACCTCCACTAGCTTTGTTCATAGTGATGTTTCTTAAGGCCCACTTGACTTTGCATTTCAGAATATCTGACACTAGGTGAGTGATAACACCATCATGATGATCTGGGTCACGAAGATTTTTCTTGTATAATTCTTCTATGTATTGCCACCTCTTCTTAATATCTTCTGCTTCTGTTAGGTCCATACCATTTCTGTCCGTTATTGTGCCCATCTTTGCATGAAATGTTCCTTTGATATCTCTAATTTTCTTGAAGGGATCTCTAGTCTTTCACATCCTATTGTTTTCCTCTGTTTCTTTGCATTGATCACTGAGGAAGGCTTTCTTATTTCTCCTTGATATTCTTTGGAACTCTGCATTCAAATGGGTATATCTTTCCTGTTATCCTTAACCTTTCACTTCTCTTCTTTTCACAGCTATTTGTAAGGCCTCCTCAGACAACCATTTTGCCTTTTTGCATTCCTTTTTCTTGGGGATGATCTTGATCCATGCCTCCTGTACCATGTCATAAACCTCTGTCCATAGTTCTTTAGGCACTCTGTCTATCAGTTCCCCTGAATCTATTTCTCACTTCACTGTATAATCATAAAGGATTTGATTTAGGTCATACCTGAATGGTCTAGTGGTTTTCCATAATTTGTTCAATATAAGTCTGAATTTGGCAATAAGGAGTTCGTGATCTGAGCCACAGTCAGCTCTTGCCTTGTTTTTGCTGCTCAATAGCTATGAAAAGAAGAGAAGTGAAAAGCAAAGGAGAAAAGGAAAGATATAAGCATCTGAATGCAGAGTTCTAAAGAATAGCAAGGAGAGATAAGAAAGCCTTCCTCACCGATCAATGCAAAGAAATAGAGAAAACAATGGAATGGGAAAGACTAGAAATCTCTTCAAGAAAAATAGAGATATCAAGGGAACATTTCATGCAAAGATGGGCTCGATAAAGGACAGAAATGGTATTGACCTAACAGAAACAAAAGATATTAAGAAGAGGTGGCAAGAATACACAGAAGAACTGTACAAAAAAGATCTTTATGACCCAGATAATCATGATGATGTGATCACTCAACTAGAGCCAAACATCTTGGAATGTGAAGTCAAGTGGGCCTTAGAAAGCATCACTACAAACAAAGCTAGTGGAGGTGATGGAATTCAAGTCGAGCTGTTTCAAATCCTGAAAGATGATGCTGTGAAAGTGCTGCACTCAATATGCCAGCAAATTTGGAAAACTCAGCAGTGGCCACAGGACTGGAAAAGGTCTGTTTTCATTCCAATCCCAAAGAAAGGCAATGCCAAAGAAAGCTCAAACTACCGCACAATTGTACTCATCTCACACACTAGTAAAGTAATACTCAAAATTCTCCAAGCCAGGCTTCAGTGCCGTGAATCGCGAACTTCCAGATGTTCAAGCTGGTTTTAGAAAAGACAGAGGAACCAGAGATCAAATTGCCAACATCCAATGGATCATCAAAAAAACAAGAGAGTTCCAGAAAAATATCTATTTCTGCTTAATTGACTATGCCAAAGCCTTTGACTGTGTGGATCACAGTAAACTGTGGAAAATTCTGAAAGAAATGGGAATACCAGACCACCTGACCTGCCTCGTGAGAAACCTATATGCAGGTCAGAGAGCAACAGTTAGAACTGGTCATGAAACAACAGACTGGTTCAAATAGGGAAAGGAGTACGTCAAGGCTGTATATCATCACCCTGCTTATTTAACTTATATGCAGAGTACATCATGAGAAACACTGGGCTGGAGGAAGCACAAGCTGGAATCAAGATTGCTGGGAGAAATATCAATCACCTCAGATATGCAGATGACACCACCCTTATGGCAGAAAGTGAAGAGGAACTAAAAAGCCTCTTGTTGAAAGTGAAAGAGGAGAGTGAAAAAGTTGGCTTAAAGCTCAACATTCAGAAAACGAAGATCATGGCATCTGGTCCCATCACTTCATGGGAAATAAATGGGGAAACAGTGGAAACAGTGTCAGACTTTATTTTTCTGGGCTCCCAAATCACTGCAGATGGTGATTGCAGGAATGAAATTAAAAGACACTTACTCCTTGGAAGGAAAGTTATGACCAACCTAGATAGCATATTCAAAAGCAGAGACATTACTTTGCCAAAAAACGTCCATCTAGTCAAGGCTATGGTTTTTCCAGTGGTCATGTATGGATGTGAGAGTTGGATGTGAAGAAAGTTGAATGCCAAAGATTTGATGCTTTTGAACTGTGGTGTTAGAGAAGACTCTTGAGAGTCCCTTGAACTGCAAGGAGATATAACCAGTCCATTCTAAAGGAGATCAGTCCTGGGTATTCTTTGGAAGGAATGATGCTAAAGCTGAAAGTCCAATACTTTGGCCACCTGATACGAATAGTTGACTCATTTGAAAAGACTCTGATGCTGGGAGGAATTGGGGGCAGGAGGAGAAGGGGATGACAGAGGATGAGATGGCTGGATGGCATTACCGAGTCGATGGACATGAGTTTGGGTGAACTCCGGGAGTTGGTGATGGACAGGGAGGCCTGGCGTGCTGCGATTCATGGGGTCGCAAAGTGTCGGACACGACAGAGTGACTGAACTGAACTGAACTGATTAGAGAAATGCAAATCAAAACTACAATAAGGTATCACCTCACACTGATCAAAATGGCCATCATCAAAAAATCTACAAACAATAAATGCTGGAGGGGGTAACGAGAGAAGGGAACCCTCTTGCACTGTTGGTGGGAATGTAAATTGATATTGCCGCTATGGATAACAGTATGGAGATTTCTTTAAAAAACTACGAATAAAACTACCATATGCCCCAACAATCTCACCACTGGGCCTATACCCTGAAGAAACCATAATTGAAAAAGACATTTGTACCCACACGTTCATAGCAGCACTATTTAGAATAACTAGGACATGGAAGCAACTTAGATATCCATCACAGATAAATGGATAAAGAAGCTGTGGTACATATAAAGAATGGAATCTTACTCAGCCATAAAAAGGAATGCATGTCTGTCAGTTCTAATGAAGCAGATGAATCTAGACCCTATTAAACTCAGGGAAGTAAATCAGAAGGAGAAAAACAAATATCATATATTAATTCATATATATGTAATCTACATATGATCCCCAAAGGGTCAGACATCTAGAAAGATGATATTGGTGAACCTATTTGCAGGGCAGCTTGGAGACACAGACATGGAGACACAGACAGAGTACAGATTTGTGGACACAATTGGGGAAGGAGAGGGTGGGACAAATGGAGAGAATAGTATAGAAACATATGCATTACTGTATGTAAAATAGATACCTAATGGGAATTTGCTGTATGATGCAGGGAGTTCAAGCGGTGCTCTGTGGCAATCTAGAGGGAGTGGGATGGGATGGGAGGTGGGGGGGTGGTTCAACAGGAGTGGGACAGTATATATAGCTATGGCTGATTCATGTTGATGTATGGCAGAGACTGACACAATACTGTAAATAATTATCCTCCAATTAAAAATAAATTTAAAAAAGAAAATATATGTGGATAGGAAAATTTATCTGAATAAAGAGATGAGGTATAAAAACACATGAAATACTGTCTGAGAATTGCTTCTCATAATCATTCTTTACAATTGAAATTTCAATGCAAACTTCATGAGAGCAAAGAATTTACCTATTGTATTTATTATTGCAATTCCTAGATCTAGCATGGTGCCTGACATGCATCAATAGTACGCAGTCAGTATATATTTGATAAACTTCATAAAGGCATGAAGGAATGATCATCATTAGCTAATTCATATTTACTTTTTACAAGTATCTCTGTGTCAGTTGAATTTTGTGTAGAACTGGTCTCGTATTTGCAAAGACCAACTGTCCATTCTTTTAAAGTCATGTTGCTGTTTAGTTGCTAAGTCAAGTCCGACTCTTTATGACCCCATGGACTGTAGCTCTCCAGACTACTCTGTCCATGGAATTCTCCAGGCAAGAATACTGGAGTGGGTTGTCATTTCCTTCTTGAGGGGATCTTCCCAACCCAGGGATTGAAGCTGCATCTCCTACTTCACAGGCAGATTCTTTACCATTGAGCCCCCTGGGAAGCCATTGATTTCCAATTTATTAGACTTTTCTTCTAATTGAAACTTTTTCTTAAGTGGAAAACTCCATTAGGAACATTACCGACTATATGTGGCATTCACCAATGTTTCCTCCCCTTTAACTCAGTGGAAAAGGTTCATTTATTATTATTTATGGTCCAAGGATGCCAAAATTTACCTTAAGATCCTCATTTATAAATGCTTATATGGAGTATGCACTATATTATTTCAGAAAATGGAAAATCCAGCAGAAATTGCGTTTCAGAAAAATAAAACAGAAGCTATGTTATTCATCTTTTTGACCTTACTTTTAATGACCTTTAGTCACTTTTGCTTCACAGGTGGCCCTAGTGGTTAAGAACCCACCTGCCAATGCAGGGAAAGTAAGAGACTTGGGTTCAATCCCTGGGTTGGGAACATCGCCTGGAGTAGGAAATGAAGACCCACTACAATATTCTTGCTTGGAGAATCCCATGGACAGACATGTCTAGTGGGCTATGGTTCACGGGGTCACAGAGAGTTGGACATAACTGAAGTGACTTCACACAGAGCACACAGTCACTTTCAAGGGCTTCCTAGGTGATGCAGTGTTAAAGAATCCACTTGCCAATGCAAGATACAGAAGAGAAGCAGGTTAGATCTCTGGGTTGGAAAGACACCCTGGAGTAGGAAATGGCAACCCACTCCAATATTCTTGCCTGGAACATTCCATGAACAAAGGAGACAGTACTTGGAGTACTGTCCAAGGGGTTGCATAGAGTCGGACTTGACTGAGCAGCTGAACATGCATTCACACATACAGTCACTTTCAAAGAACTGCATTTATTCTTCCCCCAATCTCTTTCCTTATACAGAGATGAAGAGAAATGAAGGCTTTATATGCAGAGATTTGGATTTATCATTTAAACTTGAGGCATCCTGAACCAACAATGGACACATTCAGCTGTTTCTACAGAGGAAGGATCTAACCTATTTTAAAAGTAAAATAATTTTCACCAACAAATAATAACCCGATTTAACCAGTTTATAAGCAACAATCTAAGCAAGAATCTTGTTTAGTTTTTCTTATTCACAGTTTGCAAAATTTGCCCACAAGTTCCTTATTATAGCTTCAGGAAGTGGTTTTCAACCTTTTTTGACTAAAAATCAGAAAACACACATTTCTTTAAATTCACAGACAAGTATACACACACACACACACACACACACAATTAAAATAAAAGTTTCTTAAAGCAATACTTTTCTAGTTATTTGGAATACATTCTTATATTTCCCATTTTATTCTAACATATGACATTTTAATTATTTAAAACACTAAACCTTAAATTTTTATCTACCAAATTGATTTAGAGGGTTTCCCTGGTGGCTCAGATGGTAAAGAAACCTCCTGCAGAAGATCCCCAGGAGGAGGGCATGGCAACCAACTCCACTGTTATTGCCTGGAGAATCCCCATGGACAGGGGAGCCTGGTAGGCTACTCTTTATGGGGTCGCAAAGAGTTGGACACAGCTGAGCAACTAAGCACAGCACAGCACAATGAATCATAGAAAGCACATGTTTAGAGAAATTTTCAGTCGTGATGTAAAAAATTTTATTTGTCACATTTATTTATTTGTGGTTCTAAATAGGAAAAGGAGTACATCAAAGCTGTATATTGTCACCCTGCTTATTTAACTTCTATAGAGTACATCATGAGAAATACTGGGCTGGAAGAAGCACAAGCTGGAATCAAGATTGCTGGGAGAAATATCAATAACCTCAGATATGCAGATGACACCACCCTTATGGCAGAAAGTGAAGAGGAACTAAAAAGCCTCTTGTTGAAAGTGAAAGAGGAGAGTGAAAAAAGTTGGCTTAAAGCTCAACATTCAGAAAACGAAGATCATGACATCTGGTCCCATCACTTCATGGGAAATAGATGGGGAAACAGTAGAAATAGTGTCAGACTTTATTTTCTGGGGCTCCCAAATCACTGCAGATGGTGATTGCAGCCATGAAATTAAAAGACACCTACTCCTTGGAAGGAAAGTTATGACCAACCTAGATAGCATATTTAAAAACAGAGACATTACTTTGCCAACAGTGGTCCATCTAGTCAAGGCTATGGTTTTTCCAGTGGTCATTTATGGATGTGAGAGTTGGACTATGAAGAAAACTGAGCACCGAAGAATTGATGCTTTTGAAGTGTGGTGTTGGAGAAGACTCTTGAGAGTCCCTTGGACTGCAAGGAGATCCAACCAGTCCATTCTGAAGGAGATCAGCCCTGGGATTTCTTTGGAGGGAATGATGCTTAAGCTGAAACTCCAGTACTTTGGCCACCTCATGCGAAGAGTTGACTCATTGGAAAAGACTCTGAAGCTGGGAGGGATTGGGGGCAGGAGGAGAAGGAGACGACAGAGGATGAGATGGCTGGATGGCATCACTGACTCTATGGACGTGAGTCTGAGTGAACTCCAGGAGTTGGTGATGGACAGAGAGGCCTGGCGTGCTGTGCTTCATGGGGTTGCAAAGAGTCGGACACGACTGAGCGACTGAACTGACTGAACTGACTGAACTGATACTAATATTCATCATGTTTATTATTATTGTTGTTATTAAAGTCTTTCAATCTTGCAAAAGAATCCAGCACACCATAATTCTCATAAACAAAACATGTAGTGAGAAATCAAAGCCTTTCATGTTTAGTTGCCTCTGTGGTGGACAGAGTTTTCCAACATGGCCATCACAAGATAGCTCCTTCTCCATGTTCTTCTTGCACAGTAACACTGACATTTCTCCTACTAACTTTTGGGGTCTCTGGTGGCCTAGAATCTGTGTTGGTCTGTGTCTTGCTGAGAGTGAAGCTACGTGACTAGTCGTACAAGGTGATACAGTTTCTTCCTGGAAGCTCACTCTTAGCCCCTATTCATCAGGCTCTGAAGCAGAAGAGAGATGGCATGGAGAAGGTCACATGTAAGTGTTCTGGGTGACAGCCCCCGTGAGGTCCATCCATAGCTGACATCAATGTCTGGACCTGTGAGTAGGTGAAATCTCATGATTCTGGTCCTAGCCTTCAAATTACTTCAAGTTTTTGAGGCTTCTCAGCTGAGAACTCAGGTATTGTGGAACAGAAATAAGCCATCAATGCTATGCTTTTCCAAATTCCTGATGCACAGAATATATGAATATAATAAAATAAGTTCTGCTTTATTCAGTTAAGTTTGGCTTTGTTTTGTATGCCGTAATAGCATACTATAGCAACTTCCAATTCTATTCTATCTTCAAAAGATTTCAAATTGACAGTTTTTCTGAACTAATACTATTGGAGTGTGTAAGAAAAAAATTGCTATTTTGTACCAAACTTTAGGAGTAGATCATAAATAAACTAAGGCCTACTGTTAACTGCAAACTGTTAACTTATTCCTTTTAAGTTGAATTTTCTCATTTGAATTATATAGCTATATTTGAAAGGATCTTCTAGCTTTCCTGGAAAAATGAGACTATAGAGACATCAGGATATGTGTAGTATGTGGTAAAAGAGTTAATATGCACCCAAGTTTACTAACTACTAGAAATAAGCTGTTTCTGTACATGTGTATTCCTAGTATGCACATCTAGGGAAAAAATCAGTTATTCAAAATTGAGAAACTGCATCTGTATATACTTTGAAGTATGCTTCAAATCATTATCATTAAATCATTATTAATTTAATAATGGCCTGGCTTTGGTTGTATGAGTGCTTAGGCTGTGTCTGTTTTATTCTCAGCCATATGCTTACTAACACATCATGTATTTATTGAAAGAATAAGGAATATACTGCCAGAAGCAACCCACAAACTATTTTTCTTTCTCCTTTTCTTCAAGGAAGTGTAACATGGATGAAATGCAAGCTTTATATAAAAATGAAAATGCCTAATCATTTTCATGTGATAAGTCATTCTAAAGAAAGCAGGATCTCTCTAGATGTATAAACAAGGCCTTAATTTTTCAGTGATTACTAGATTTATTTTACTTTATATTACTTTGCTTATATTTTTTCCTCTCTATAATGTATAAGCCTATGCATCATTCTGACATCTACATGTCCTCAAGAAAATAACCATAGCTTAATCCCTGAGACTCCAGATTTAAACAAAACATTGCTCATCGCTACTTAATTTTTTAAAAAAAATCACAAATTCTATAGTAATTCTGTATATAATGCCATGTAAGTATAAACAATCACTTTTGGAATATACAGAAATCAGAAAGTACTGTATTTTACTATTCCAGTTGCTTTATAGTCTCTGCTGTTTTCAGCTCAGTTCCTTCTATGCAAACATATCATATTTTTTCTTTATGTTGAAGAATATTTTTGAATATGGTGGGAAATATGAAAACACAAGATGTTGCATTACAGAAATATTCTATTTAAAGTTTCTTTGTAGATTTAAACACTGTACTCACTGTACAGTTTGTGTGTTAAAAAATTCTGTTTATAGTGACTGTCCAAGGCTATTTTAACAACTAGGGTTCCTTTTCTCTACTGTAAGTCTTTGAGATCTTCAGTATCCATGATAAAACAATCCTTGAAAAAGGATATGTTCACCTGACACCATGCAGTTTGACTTTTTAACTAAATATCTGGACAACTCAATGGCAGAGGCAGTCATTTTAATAACATATAAGGCCAGCTTTTTCACCTCCTGATTTCTTTGCCCAAATTGTTGAGAGAAGTGAAAAGATGAAAAGCAAGCCTGAAAGAAAGTCAGTTAACTAAACTGTGATTGTTGATTTAATAACTGTTTCAAATGATGGGAGTCAAATTTATTTCCCTGGTTAAACACAGTTTAAGATAAGTTTTGGATATCAACCCTTTAAGTGTTTTAGTGTTAGTTACTTAGTAATGTCCAACTCTTTGCGACTCCATGGACTTTAGCCAACCAGGCAAGGACACTAGAGTGGGTTGCCATTTCTTTCTCCAGGGGATCTTCCCATCCCAGGGATTGAACCCAGGTCTCCTGCACTGCAGGCAGATCCTTTACCAACTGAGCTACAAGGGAAGCCCAACTCTTTAAGGATTGCCTACAAGCTGGAATCAAGATTGCCAGGAGAAGTATCAATAACCTCAGATATGCAGATGACACCACCCTTATGGCAGAAAGTGAAGAGGAACTAAAAAGCCTCTTGATGAAAGTGAAAGTGGAGAGTGAAAAAGTTGGCCTAAAGCTCAACATTCAGAAAACTAACATCATGGCATCTGGTCCCATCACTTCATGGGAAATAGATGGGGAAACAGTGGAAACAGTGCCAGACTTTATTTTTGGGGGCTCCCAAATCACTGCAGATGGTGATTGCAGGAATGAAATTAAAAGACGCTTACTCCTTGGAAGAAAAGTTATGACCAACCTAGACAGCATATTAAAAAGCAGAGACATTACTTTGCCGACTAAGGTTCATCTAGTCAAGGCTATGGTTTTCCCTATGGTCATGTATGGATGTGAAGAAGGCTGAGCGCTGAAGAATTGATTCATTTGAACTGTGGTGTTGGAGAAGACTCTTGAGAGTCCCTTGGACTGCAAGGAGATCCAACCAGTCCATTCTGAAGGAGATCAGCCCTGGGATTTCTTTGGAAGGAATGATGCTAAAGCTGAAACTCCAGTACTTTGGCCACTTCATGCGAAGAGTTGACTCATTGGAAAAGACTCTGATGCTGGAAGGGATTGGGGGCAGGAGTAGAAGGGGATGACAGAGGATGAGATGGCTGGATGGCATCATGGACTCGATAGACGTGAATCTGAGTGAACTCTGGGAGTTGGTGATGGACAGGGAGGCCTGGTGTGCTGCAGTTCATGGGGTCGCAAAGAGTTGGACACAACTGAGTGACTGAAGTGAACTGAACTGATTCAGATACATGCTGACCTAATGCATATTCATAACTAGTATGACATAACTAGTTGACATCCTTGAATGGAGTAAATTGCCTTCGAAAGAATAGGGTAGTGAGAAATAAACCTTAAAATTATGCAATATGAAAGTTACATCCATAACAGAGGAAGTTAATAACAAGAATGTTGTTTTGTTTCAAAAGGCTAAGGAGAGGGAAGAAGTGGGGTGACAGAAGCAGTTTGAATAGGGAAGGAAGGAGCTTTCATGCTATCAAGAGAGTTTTAACTCCTTCATAGACTGGGGAGAAGACAAATTATGAAGTAGCTGAGACTGGTGTCATGCGGGGACCCCAAATAAGGGAACAGCTGTGGGATACCAAGTTAACAGGGGCATTTCTTTAAGGGTCATATCAGAGCTAGTTAATAGCAGCAGTTTTGAAAGCCAGATGGCCACTGAGAACAGCATCATTGTGGACCTAGGAGGAATTTTTTAAATGACAGCCTCCATGGATTAAGACTGCAGCTTTCATATTTCAATCCCTGTAGGTGGATAGAGAGCCCCCCAAATTAATGAAATTGAAATTTCAGTATTTCAATAGTGAAAGCTCTGAGGCAACTAAATCTGATTTAGAGTAGAAAGAATCATGGTAATCTCTTGAATTTCTGATTCTGAACTAAAATTCATGGCTTGTATATATATATTGGGTTGCCATTTGAAATGCAATCCAGTATTCTTACCTGGAAAATCCCATGGATGGAGGAGCCTGGCAGGCTATGGTCAATGGGTTCACTTAGAGTCAGATATGACTGCGTGAATAACACATACACACACACACACGTGTGTGTGTGTGTGTGTGTGTGTGTGTGTGTGTGTGTATATATATTTATATATATACATATATATATATATATATATATATATATGTATATATATAATCCACCTACAATGTAAGAGATCCTGGTTTGATTCCTGGGTCAGGAAGTTCCCTTGGAGAAGGGATCGGCTATCCAATCCAGTATTCTTGGGTTTCCCTGGTGGCTCAGATGGTAAGCAATCTGCCTGCAATGTAGGAGACCTCGGTTTGATCCCTGGGTTGGGAAGTTGTTTAGTTGCTAAGTTATGTCTGACTCTTTGTGACTCCATGGGCCTGCCAGGCCCCTCTGTCCATGGGATTTCCCAGGCAAGAATATTGGAATGGATTGCCATTTCCTATCCCAGGGGATCTTCCTGAGCTAGGGATCAAACCCGAGTCTCTTGAATTGCAGGTAGATTCTTTACCACTGAGTCACCAGGAAAGAACATATATGTTCAGTTCATTTCCTCAGTTGCATCTGACTCTTTGCGAATCCATGGACTGCAGAGTGCAAGGCTTTCCTGTCCATCACCAACTCCAGAGTTTGCTCAAATTCATGTCCATCAAGTTGGTGATGACATCCAACCATCTCATCCTCTGTTGTCCCCTTCTCCTCATGCCTTCAATCTTTCCCAGCTTCAGGGTCTTTTCCAATGAGTCGGTTCTTCACATCAGGTGGCCAAATTATTGGAGTTTCAGTTTCAGCATCAGTCTTTCCAATGAATATTCAGGACTGATTTACTTTAGGATTCACTGATTTGATCTCCTTGCTGTCTGAGGGACTCTCAAGAGTCTTCTCCAATGCCACAGTTTGAAAGCATCAGTTCTTTGTGGCTCAGCTTCCTTTATGGTCCAACTCTCAGAGCCATTCATGACTACCAGAAAAACCATATCTTTGACTAAATGGACCTTTGTCAGCAAAGTAATGTCTCTGCTTTTTAATATGTTGTCTTGGTCATAGCTTTTTTTCCAAGGAGCAAGTATCTTTTAATTTCATGGCTACAGTCACCATCTACAGTGATTTTGGAGCCCAAGAAAATAAATTCTTTCACTGTTTCCATTGTGTCCCCATCTATTTGCCATGAAGTGATGGGGCCAGATGCCATGATCTTAGTTTTCTGAATGTTGAGCTTTAAGCCAACTTTTTCACTCTCCTCTTTCACTTTCATTCAAGAGGCTCTTTAGTTCCTCTTCACTTTCTGCCATAAGGGTGATTTCATTTGCATATCTGAGGTTATTGATATCTCTCCCAGAAATCTTGGTTCCAGCTTGTGCTTCATTCAGCCTGGCATTTCACACGATGTACTCTGCATATAAGTGACATAAGCAAGGTGACAATATACAGCCTTGACGTACTCCTTTCCCAATTTGGAACCAGTCCATTGTTCCAAGTCCGGTTCTAACTGTTGCTTCCTGACCTGATACAGATTTCTCAAGAGGCAGGTAAGGTGGTCTGGTATTCCCATCTCTTTAAGAATTTTCCAGTTTGTTGTGATCCATACAATCAAAGGCTTTAGCATGGTCAACGAAGCAGAAATAGATGTTTTTTCTGGAATTCTCTTGCTTTTTCTATGATCCATCAGATGTTGGCAATTTGAGCTCTGGTTTCTCTGCCATATGTGTACACACATATAAAACTATATCACTCTGGAAACATGATAAAGAGGTAGAGAGGTAAATGGATAGGTATCCCTGACCTTAGGTAATCATTATTAATAATAAATATTCTTCAGTATATAAATGAAAACATATTTTCAGCTCATAACTTTGATCATTTTTCTTATTGTAACTGCTCATTCATTTTATTTAAAACAAAACTAAAGATTTATTTTCTATAGATTTCTTTAGATTCATGTCTTTAATATAGGGAATTCTATTTATTTTAACTCAACCATCTCAATGGAACTTGCTCCCATAATTTCATTGCTCTATGAGAGATATAAATCTGCTCTAGGCTACCAATGAATTAGAATTTAAATACTCTATCAAATTTATAATAATATGATAATTGTGTTGATTGATATACGTATGCTGCTGCTAAGTCGCTTCAGTTGTGGCCGACTCTGTGTGACCCCGTAGACGGCAGCCCACCAGGCTCCCCCGTCC
This sequence comes from Capricornis sumatraensis, assembly GCF_032405125.1. Taxonomy (NCBI): domain Eukaryota; kingdom Metazoa; phylum Chordata; class Mammalia; order Artiodactyla; family Bovidae; genus Capricornis; species Capricornis sumatraensis. Next base: position 60,626,251 of record NC_091084.1, on the reverse strand, counting down.
CTGGGATTCTCCAGGCAAGAATACTGGAGTGGGTTGCCATTTCCTTCTCCAATGCATGAAAGTGAAATGTGAAAGTGAAGTCGCTCAGTAACCTAAATATGTTTTTCAAACTTTGGTTTTAGAGAAGGACTTAAACGTTTTTGTTTGTGTTTATGATTATATTCTCAACAGAATGCCTTATGTATATGAGTAAATTAACACAAAATTATTATGCTTTCAAAGAAAAAATTATTCTCCACATTTCCAGATCATGAAAAATAGATGGCCCCATTTTATGATATCTAACACTGAAATTATCATGAGAAACGCTGGGCTGGAAGAAGCACAAGCTGGAATCAAGATTGCCGGGAGAAATATCAATAACCTCAGATATGCAGATGACTCCACTCTTATGGCAGAAAGTGAAGAGGAACTAAAAAAGCCTCTTGATGAACATGAAAGAGGAGAATGAAAAAGTTGGCTTAAAGCTCAACATTCAGAAAGTGAAGATCATGGCATCTGGCCCCATCACTTCAAGGCAAACAGATGGGGAAACAGTGGAAACAGTGAAAGAATTTATTTTCTTGGGCTCCAAAATCACTGTAAATGGTGACTGTAGCCATGAAATTAAAAGACGCCTACTCCTTGGATGGAAAGTTATGACCAACCTAGACAGCATATTAAAAAGCAGAGACATTACTTTGCCAACAAAGGTCCGTCTAGTCAAGGCTGTGGTTTTTCCAATAGTCATGCGTTGGACTGTGAAGAAAGCTGGGCGCCGAAGAATTGATGCTTTTGAACTGTGGTGTTGGAGAAGACTCTTGAGAGTCCCTTGGACTGCAAGGAGATCCAACCAGTTCATTCTAAAGGAGATCAGACCTGGGTGTTCTTTGGAAGGAATGTTGTTAAAGCTGAAACTCCAGTACTTTGGCCACCTCATGCGAAGAGTTGACTCATTGGAAAAGTCTCTGATGCTGGGAGGGATTGGGGGCATGTGGAGAAGGGGACAACAGAGGATGAGATGGCTGGATGGCATCACCGACTCTATGGACGTGAGTCTGAGTGTACTCCAGGAGTTGGTGATGGACAGAGAGGTCTGGCGTGCTGCGATTCATGGGGTCGCAAAGAGTTGGACATGACTGAGTGACTGAACTGAACTGAACTGAATACTGAAATTCCTATACCTGGAATTCTTTACAATTTCTCCTTTTTCACAAGTGCATTGTTAGACAACCTGAAGCTTCTTTGTACCTTGGCGTTTGGAGTTTTCACAGGTCAGCCTCCAAGTGAACACTTGATACTTTGTTCAGTGTAACCATCTCTGTCTAGCGTTTATAACTATTCAAATGCTTTATTTATATTTTTCATTTAAATTAAAAATATAAAATAAAAAAAAAGGATGACATTTGAGACTAATGATAAAAGAGTAGCTTTCCTTAACTTAGTAAAAATGAGACAAAGGTGAAAGTCATTAAGTTTTGGGAAAAAGGTGAGTCTTTAGCCTCAAACACTCATTGAACTCAATCTGGTTAATATGGATGGTGCTCAGTTTTGGAAACAAGAAAAAATGAACGCACATGAATGAAGAACTGTTGCTAAAATTTGAAGGGGAGAGATTGTATGTTTTAGTCCTATGTACATTGAAATTCTCTAATGAAGTGAAAATCTTTTGCCTATTTAACTTTGTGACATGCTTTTGAGACATAGGAAAAGTAGGAGCTCCAGTTTCTCAATGTATCTGCCTTAGCAAGTGAAATGCAAATAGCACAAACTTTGAAGTCAGAAAAAATTTAGTTGCAAATCCTGACTCCTTTACTCATGTGAAACCTTGGTGATGCTAGAGAGTGGCTCAGAACCAACTTTTCAAGGAGTTCTGGGGGTTAAAGGAACATTTTAAAGTGGGTTGCATGCCACTTACTTGTGAGTCAAAAGCAGTATTCTCTGCACTTCAGGCTAAGCTGTGTTCCATTGCAAATAGAGTATCTTTCTTCTGCTATTCTACCTATCTCAGTATTTCCATATTATTCATTCTGAAGAACTTCAAGATCATCTCATCTGTTTCTAAATCCATCTCAAATTCCGTAAACACACACACACACACAAATACCTTATCCATGTGAGTGTGTGTATATATAAATATATATACATATATGTGTATCTTTTTCTCTTCATTTATTTATTTTCCCGCTTTATTGAGATATTATTGACATATAACATTAAGTGGAAAGTATGTGTGTTGATTTGATACACTTAAATAATGAAAAATGATTACCACCCATAGCATTAGCTAAAACCTATATCATGTCCATTTCTTTTTGTTGTCAGAACATTGAAGATCTCTCTTAGCAACTTTCAAGTATGTAATACAGTGTTACTAACTACAATCACTACACTATACACTAGATTTCCCAAACTTATTCATCTTGTATCTGGAGGTTTGTGCTCTTTGGCCAACAATACAAATACATGATTTTTAAAGTTTATTGTTGAGACTCCTATAACTTGGTCTATCAGTCACTCAGTTGCGATGTCACATCTGACTCTTTGAGACCCCATGGACTGTAGTCCACCAGACTCCTCTGTCCATGGAATTCTCCAGGCAAGAATACTGGAGTGGGTTGCCATTTCTTTCTCCAGGGGATCTTCTCAACTCAGGGATCAAACCCATGTCTCTTGAGTCTCCTACATTACTGGTGGATTCTTTACCACTGAGTCACTGGGCAAGCCCTAACTTTGTCTATATGCTCTCCAAATTCTTCTATTTTATTGTGTTATCTTTGAAAGTTATATACTTACATATTTTTTCTAACCTCAAAGATGATTAATCCTTTGAGGGCAGTGATTATGCCATAGCCAGGGACTAGTTTTAGGCCTGCTGGCCTACTACGCCAGCATTAACCATGGTGGTCAGAGAGCTCTTCAGGAACATAAGGACTTCAGGAAGCAGGGGAAAGGTATTCTGTGTAGAGAAATTGTTATTCACCCAGCAGCAGTGATTTGGCTAAATGGGCATGTGGATAATTCCATGGGTTAATTATTGGGAAGTTCTCAGAGTGTGTTAACTATCGTCTTGAGTAGAGTTTCTCCCCAGTATAAACATCAGCCTGGATAGAAAGAGAAGGAGTCTGAGAGGCTGATGTGGCTAATGCAGTGAGCAAAATCAGTTAAGAACACTTTTTGAAAACCCTAAACTTTCTGGCTTATCTATCTACACAGCCCATGTTCATAGGAGACACAGCTGGGAGTCCATTTCACCTGCGCCATCCTGGGGGGCTGGACACGGAGGCAGGGACAGGAATTTAGATCTGATTCTCAAATGACTCAGCCCCAACCTCAGCCTTGGCTTTTGTGGTGGTGCTTGAGTGACTCATTTTTCTGGCACTGTCTTTGTTAACTCCTGGGATCAGAAGTGTCCTGTTTACATAGCCTCACATATGGCTGCTTACTCAGTTTTTTGTTCTGAAAGAGATGGAAAAATGTTTGCTTCCATCCCTGCAACTGTTTGGTGGTGCCCATTGACCAGAATAATGGCTCATTATGCTCACCTCCCTTTACCAATCAAAAGTTTACTGCTTTCTTTTCAACCAGCCGACCCTTCTTAGAGCTTCCTGCCCCCACTCCCCACCCAGTCTCTCAAGGTTAAAAAAGTTTTTCCTTCAGAGAAAGTGTTGAAGGTCTGAATTATTTACATTAGCTCATGTAAGCCTGCTTTTTGCTATATAATCCTTTCCTAATATATAGGAGTGGATTTTTAGCACGATTTCCAATTCTTTAGTCTGAACAGCATCACTTTTTTTAGAAATAATTTTTAGGCTTCAATTCAGATGTCATACATAAACTTTGTACCTTTATGAAAGTAATAGTTCACTCTGGAAATGAGTAATAGGCTGGCAGCATAGGGGTCTCTGAGGACAGTAGCATTAGACACGCTAGTCAGAAAATAATTAGGATCCCTCCCCCGCCCCACCCCCTACAACCTGTTCTCCCTAAAGCAGTTGGAATGTGCATTCCCTTGCCCCCACACACGCCTGCCTTAATGGAAAGAAACTGACAATCAGTAAAGAGCTCAGAGGCCCACCCACCTATAGCTAAGGGCCTCTGATCATCCTCGCTCAGCCTCATATCCGTGGGTCTTTGGGGACTTACTCTCCACTGCAATGTCATTATTTAGGCCCCCTGTCACAGTATTTCCAAGGTAAAGAATAGCTTTCTCCCTGATGATTTGGACAGGCTGTCCTGATCCAGCAGGAGAAATCTGAAAATCGTGATGTTTGTGCACTTCCTAATCCATTATTCAAATCTGTAGACACCGCTAGCATTTAGAGAGGAGTCTCTTTCCTGCAACCCCTGGAGAGAATCACTCATTCAAGGGACTGATGTAAAAATCAATCCCTTCAGTCTTTTTAAAAGATGTCCATTCCCCCCACCCCACCCTGGCTTCTTTTTTCAGTCTGGTGGTTGTAAACTGCAATGGTGAAAGATACAGCTTAAATAGCATGATGTGTTTGTGGCTATGAGATACTCTGACATTCTAAAATCTACTGTCCTCAGACCCTCACCCCACCACTGCCACCAGGGGCCCTTTATTTAAAATGCTGTTTCTGAATAAGAGCACACAAGTGCTAAGGACAGCCTGGTTTCAGCATTAGTCTGAGGAATAAAGCCACACGTGTGAGTACACAGCAACTCTCACCAACCTCTGCATTGAAAAAAAAAAGATCATTTATAAAGACCAGGTTTCTGCTTAATTTGTTTTCTCTGTGACTATAGCTCAGGGAGGATAGTCATGGTGAAGTATAATGTCACTGTCAGGGTTTTCACATGCAGTAAATGGCACATACGTTTACACATAAACAGGTTGGCCATTGCTAGGATGCTGGCTGGTATACTTTAAAGGGTTACCAAACAAAAAAGAAAGGAGGAAAACAGTTACATTCTTACCTAGCCAGGGAAAATATCCCTGCTAATTAATGTGCAACCAGGATGTTTTTTTAAAAAATATAAATCTAGAGCAAAACATTTTCCCCTGTCTCCCTCCATCTCACCTGCTGCCCGCAGAGAAAGGACCTGTGAAGACTAAGGCACACATGACAAGATCTCCTGCTTAAGAAACTGAGGCTTTGTCTTGACTTGATTTCTCTTTCCACTAAGCCTAGTCCCTTTACCCTGACCAGTCACTTCACTAAAAAAGAGAATACTTCTCTAAACAGAGGATGGGGAATCACATGACAGCACCCTTCCAAGCCTGCTGATGCTTCTTACCTGATTCATTCATTTATATGTTTATTAGGGTGACTAGCTTGCACTGGAGGAGGAGGGCTGCCTTCTCAGCTGATAATAATTATTTCCTTTTATCCATTGCTGCTACCAGCTCCTGTTGAAATAATTAAATGTCTCGATTTCACTCCACTGACAAGCACTACTCTAAGCAGATCGGGCCAGAGAGATGCTCTCTTTGGCTCCAGGCAACTCCCAGGGGGAAAGGAAAAAATTATATGTAATATTTCCTGGGTATTGAGAATTCAGCAGTTGGCTCTTCATTTCACATACAAGGTTTTGTTGAAATGAAAGAATCATATTTTCTTGGGAGGAAAATGAAGACAGTGATAAGATCTGCATGTCATAATTAGACTGGATTAAATGGCTTTTGTGCAGTGACCTAGAGAAAACAGAAATGCAAATGTAAGGGACCAGGTAGAATTAGGGTGTGTATAGTGAGGGTATGAAAAGTGGGAGTGTATAACCGTGAAAGCAGACACAGGCACAGTCATGTTTCACAACCCTCTGTGCATTAAGGTCAGATTTTGCTGCTCTTGTTTCGCCCCTCTCCCAGTATCAGCTGAATGTCAAAGTCAGCATGCTTAGCTAAATAGGTCTTGCTTACAAGCTTATGTGAAGGTGTCATTATTTCTGCGACTAACTTTTTACCATCAGATAATTCAATGTACCTACTGCCTTTTCTTTATTTTTTGAAAGTATTTCATCCATTTGATTATTAGTCCAACCTGAACATAGTGTTGAATTTTCCAATTTTCCATCCTAATACCTTACCATAGCATTTTTTTTTCAGTATCTGATTGTGAACCTAGTTCTCATTTAACAGAGGCAGTTTATGCTAACCAGAATTAAAACATGTGTGCACATGCACACACACACACACATACACAGTTCCCTGATTTTTCCATACTTTCTAACCAGCTTAAAAAAATGAGCAGTAATGGATACTGTAAAATCATTCAGCCAAGTTTAGCATCTATAGCTATTTTCTTCCTAGAAAATTGTCAAGAGCCCCCACCACTCCCATTGCGCCTATCTTCTAGGCTTATGAAGAGGTAAGCTCTTTTTCTTACTAATAAAATTGTCCATATCAGAGCTTCTTTCAATATAAAAAAATGAAGGAAAGAAAATCAGGATTGCAGAGACAAGGCCTGAGGGAAATTGGCTACCAATAAAAGTTAAAAACTTAAACAATTGTTTCAGAAACAATCAGCTAATTATAGCAATAGTATAGGCAATGGGAATACTGTGTTAATGGGAATGAAAATTGTTACAGCATTTCTGAAGAAAAGTGTGGCAATACATTATTAGTGTATCTGAACTTGGATAGTCCCTGACTCAGTAATTTTCCCAGAGGAGTCAAAGGGAAAAGAGGTCTTTAAGTGTATAAAGATATCACTATAAGAATCTTACTGTAGCTTAATCTTATAATAATGAAACAATGAAAAGAAATTCAGTGTCTAGTCATAGGAAATTAATTACTTATTAATAAATTATGGCAGTTCCATATCATGTAACATTGTGAGGCCTTTGAAAATTATTCCATGAAAAATATGTGACTTGCAAAGATAAACACAGTAAATCTTATTTAAGAGAAACTGTTTATAACAGAATATTGCTTCTTAATCCATTTTCGTTAACTCAAAAGATTTGCTTTGCATAAAAAAATGTTACAGAGTGATATACACTCAAACAAAATGTTACTAACAGCTATTTTCAATAATATGTGTATAGACAAAATTTAAAATTTTTTTTAGGTGTGATTATATTTTTAAATTTCTAAATAAGGAATTTACAAAATGCTATTTTTTGTAAAAAACTGGTTAGTAGCTAAAAGGCATAGCTTTTTAAGACATAATTCTTAGTATAATTGTTAGTATAACACATTTGCCATCTTTCTCATCATAAAGTACACATGTAATTATTTTAATTGCAATAATTGTACACTTTGCCATCTTGCTTCAGAGTATATCAACATATGTTTTATTATATAAAATGTAATATTAAAACAATGAAGAAAAAAATGGAGATTCACATCAATTATGAGCATTTGGCTCTAATTAACCAAACGTTGCATGTGCTCCACAAGTATTGAGTGTATTTATGTATGTTTTTTTCAATATGGGAAATATATTTTTAAGTCCGCTGTCCTCTAAAAGAAGTAAATGCACAGGTTTCTAATGTCCTAGATCTAGTTTCTTTTCACTCAGGTAACTGTGAGTGTGATTTTAAGACATGACTCCTGCTTTGCTTCTCAAAGAATCAGTAGTTAGCATTCCAGGCAATGGTAAAATCATATGCAACATGAAGTCTGATGGGGACAATTGAGTTAGAAATCTGTATGTCACTTTTTAAGCTTAGATTTACAGCTGCTCTGGGGCTGTGGCCAGGAAGAAGATGGAAGGAGGATCAGGATGGGTGATGTCATGTAGTTATGAGCAAGCCACAATCTTTCTGGGTCTGGATCTTATAAAGGTAATGATTAGTTTAAAGCCTCAGAGTAGTAAGACCATATTTGTTCTGGCAAGATCATTCTGGCTATAACAAGGAAGATGCTTTGATGACTGAACAGAGGGAAACCTATAAGGCTAGTAAATAGATAAATACAGTGCAGAAATTGAGGAATGGACACAGGTTTAAGAGAAATTAGGAAGTATAATGATTTGCTTTTGCATCCTTCTGATGCAAGGCGACGGAAAGTGAAAGTGTCATTTGCTCATTTGTGACCGACTCTTTGTGATCCCGCAGAGTGTAGCCCACCAGGCTCCTTTGCTGCTAAGTCGCTTCAGTTGTGTCCGACTCTGTGCGACCCCATAGACAGCAGCCAACCAGGCTCCTCTGTCCCTGGGATTCTCCAGGCAAGAATACTAGAGTGGGTTGCCATTTCCTTCTTCAATGCATGCATGCATGCTAAGTCGCTTCAGTCGTGTCCGACTCTGTGTGACCCAATTGGACAGCAGCCCACTAGGCTCCTCTGTCCACAGGATTCTCTAGGCAAGAGTACTGGAGTGGGTTGACATTTCCTTCTCCACCAGGCTCCTCTACCCATGAAATTTTCCAGGCAAGAATACTGGAGATGAAGGAGAAGTTCGATAACTATTGCCAGCTTTGTGGCTTAGGTAAGTAGCTTGGGTACAGAGGAAATATTCCCACAGTGTAACAGTTTCATAAATATCATTTTTAGGATTACACACCCTGTTGCTTTTCTGCGCACCTTTTTGCTTATAACAAGAGGTGGGTAAATTCCACTATCTACTTCATTCACGGAGAATGTTATAAACACTGTGATTGCACAATATTTGTGCCCCATAAAATGCTTGGAATATCAGTGTCTTCTAAAAAGCATTTTCCTCACTTAATTCACTTTCCCACGATCACTGCTTCAAACTTTCCCTTCTTGTCTCCTAACCTCAAATTTCTCAAAATAGTTTCCATATAACACAAGTTTCATACAATGTTTTGCAACCAAAGGGTTCTATGGTAAAGTAAGTCTCAGAAATACTCTATACACAATGAAATGCAAATACTTTTGGAGACACTCTCTTGTAAATATTGGCTTATCCCAATGTTTTTCAAACATTTGATTTCAGCATTAATATATGTATCTATGTCCATATGTATAAATATACTTCAGTGTGTGTATCAGGCATAGTTCTCCAGAGAAATAGAACCAACTGGGTGTGCTGGGGGTGGGGGTGGGGAGAGAATGCATGTACATAGAGAAAGGGAGATTTTAGAAATTAGCTCTCTCAAAGCTGGCAGGTCCAAAATCTGCAAGGCAGGATGGCAGAGAGGAAACTCAGGCAGACTTTCTATGTTATAGTCTTGAGGTAGAATTCCTTCTAATTTGGGAAAATCATTTTTGTTTTTAAGATATTCAGCTAACTAAATGAGACCCATCCACAGTACTGAGGGTAATATTCTTTATTTAAAATAATGGTGAGTCTTAATAACATTAACCAAGGGGATGACAGAGTATGAGATGGTTGTGTGGCATCACTGACTCAATGGACATGATTTGAGCAAGCTCTGGAAGTTGGTGATGGACAGGGAATCCTGGCATGCTGCAGTCCATGGGGTTGCAAACAGTCGGATACAATTGAGCAACTGAACTTAACTGAATACCTACACAGCAACATCTAGATAAATACTTAACTATCACAATACATAGAAATGTATATACCGTTAATGTCTACTTTGTGGGATGCATTATTTTATAGAGCATAACTTGAAACATATTAAAACTCAACTACATATTGATTGCAAAAGTCCGTTTCACCTGTACAGGTAAACACTTGCTTTAGAAAGGCTTTCCCTGTTAACTTCAAAACATTTCTCTATATTTATATTCTCATTTGTCTTTTATTCATATTTCTTAGGACTTCCCTTCCCATTTTCTCCTACCTCCTTGAACGTTTCTATACGGAGTGAGTAGATCTACTTTGGAAAATGGCCTGACATGAACTCTCTTATGACCAAGTAGTTCTCTAGATGGTCAGCCTGAAATCTGTAGCAAGTAGACCATTTCCTACCAAAGGTTTCTCATATTTAACTAGCTTAAAATTGATGAGACTTCTCTGATGATCTCAGATATTTTCCATTAGCTGTTATAGAGCAGGACCTAAAGGGAATGGACCAGGATATATGCAATGTCCCAGTTACCTATTGTTGATAACAAACTACTCAAAAAGTGGGTGGCATAAAATGATACACTTTTATTATGCCCACAGTCTCAGACTGTGGTCCAGAATTCAGACTAATCAGAGTACTGAAGTTTTGTTTCTGCTCCGTAGCGTCTGGGGCAGCAGTTATAAAGTCTAAGGACTGGGGGTGACTGATAAGGCTACGGATTGAAATATTATGGAAGATCTATGCCCATGCTGGCTTCTGTACTCAATGTGTATATGTCTCGTGTGACAGGATCACCCCAGGCTGCCCTCAGCTGGGTAATCTATTGATCAGAGCAACTATGCATGACTGCTTCCTGTGGCTTGGGATTCTCAAGACATGGATCTTGGGTTCTCAGATGGAACATCTCGAGAGGGAACATGCAGAAATTAGCATTCCAGGAGACCAAGGCAGAAGCTGCACAGCCTATGACATAGTCATGTGGCATCACTTCTGCCAAATCTATCAGTCAAAATAGTCACAAGCCCACTTAGATTCAAGGGAAAAGGACATAGACCTCAACCTTGATGGGGGGACAATGAAAGAATCTTGATCCATGATTTAAAACTTCCACATGTCTTTTCATAGGCATTAAGTTCAAGGCTAGAGTATAGGGTGAGGAAATTTGCAGAAGAAGGTTGTTGAGAGGCTCTAAAAACATGAAGATACTGGATGCTTTTAGACTCAGCCTAAACAAGTTCCCCCAAATAATATGAAAACACTAGGATTTCAAACATAAAATGTAGCATTTATAAACCAATTATCAAATTATTTGACAATTAATGACACATATCTGTGAAGTAATTTATAACACAATAGAGTACCAGATACTTTTCTCCTTTGCACTTCAAGGATATTTCAGGAATTATGGAATGCTTAAGTAAACAAACAATGAAATGTTATGAAAGCTATTACATAAGTTGGAATTAATTGGTGGCATCCCCAACCCTGAACTGATCCCCAACCCTGGCAGAGGGAAACACCTGGGACCCATGAAAAGCTAAATCTTAGGAGGAAAGGTGGGGAAGACAACAATAATGCAAACACATTAAGCAACAGAGCAGGAGATGGGAATGCGACAGCTGCGTTATGATTGCAAGGGACTCAATATCCTCTTGCCTGAACTTGAGGGCAACTGAAATATTTTTTTCGCCTGTGACCATCTACATCCATTAGAGCTGATTTTTCGTTTCAGATAGTAAATACTCAATACAATTTTGCAAGTCTTTATGGTGATTTTAAAAAATTGAAGATTATCTGTATTGGGTTAAAAGTTTCTCACGTATGAGTCTTAGCAAGACAGCTTGGTCAGGGGTTTTGGGGAAAGATCTGGCTCTAAATTCTTTATTTATAAAATAAGGATAATGAGGATCATCCCGTGAGGATTCCCCCATGAAGATCCCTGTAGCATAGGGAAGATTGTGGCACAAAGTATATGTTCATCAAATATTGCCCACATATGCATCTCACTTACTTTTTTAGGCGTTCATTTTCTTATCAGTGAAAAGGGAGAATGTTGTCTCTAAGACTTGTGCTGATTCCAGAGTTCCAGGAGAATAGCACAGAGAGGCAAGTCTTGATTAGGATAGACCCATGGTTCTCAATAGGGGTGATTTCATTCCTCAGGAAGATATTCACCAGCATCTGAAGACAATTTTGACAAGTGTCACAACAACAAAAGTTGGGGACAGGTTGGGGGATGCTGCTGACATCTAGTGGGTAGAGGACAAGGATACTGCTAAACAGCCTACAAGGCAAGGGCAGTCCTCACACAACAAAGAATTCTCCAGCCCTAAATGTCAATAGCACTAAGGCTGAAAACCCCCCGTTAGAGGGCTCTTGATGGGAAATATTGACTACGTCCAAAGAACATTTGATTTTACAAATCTGTGACTCATTCTTATTGGTATAGTTTCTAAGTCCCAAAAGATGAACGAACATTGATTCCAGTTTGAGTTCAACATGTTTCCAGGTTTTCCCTTTTCACATTGAAGGTTCATTCTCTGCCATCAAGAAAGCTAGTGGTGGTGTTCAAAGAGGTGTTAACTGAGTCCTCTTTATGTTCTTATTAATTTGTGAATGAGGTAGATGAAAACCAACAAGGCAGAAAATGGTTGTAAATGTAAATGCCAATATGCTTAATGATCCGGGGAAACAAGTTCAATTGGAGCTTGTCAGATGAAAATTATTCTGCTAGTTGACCTGTCCATAAACACAAGAGGCTGAGAGGCTGTGGAAGACTGGCCAAATACTAACACAAGCCGAGGAATGACTTAATTAAATGGATGAAGGGAAATCCTGAGTAATGAATCCTTAAAGTGATGAAAATCCTCTATTCATTTGCTGATATAGGAAGCAACCAGGGAGTTATGGAGTAGAACTTGCTTGGAGTAGCTATCACAGTATGTATCTTCCAGCAGGATGTCTGAGAACAGAGGACCTGGGTTTGAGCTTCAGTTTTGCTACTGACCAACTTCTTTTTTCCATTGTAGAATGAGGTCAGTCATATATCATAACCATACAAGGTCACTGTAAATATCGAGGGTGTAATAAACAAGTAATGCATAGCATTCCCCATGTTCTTCACATATGAAAAAATATTTTAAAAAATGATACCATCTAACACTTAACAATAGTGTTAATGTTGTGGATCAATGTTAATTCCACCCTTCTCTCTTGGAAATCTTGTTCCATCACGTCACAAAATATTGATTTAAGATTTGTAGATCTGAGCAAATCCCTAGATATTATGCTGCAATAAGGGGTGCACTGAAATATTGTCATTCAATAGTCTTTTCTTATCTATTGAGGAGTATGCTCATTTACTATGTATTGAAAATATTCTTAATGAATAATCAAAACTTACATGTTTTCTAAATTCTGTTCTGTGGAGACTCAGAAACATGATCTTGCAGTATTGGAACAGTGAAAAATGCATATGTGTTGAAGTTTAAGAGGTGAAATTTTAAATCCAGCTCCACATTTAATTAACTCTGACTGTAGGTCAAATTTCTCATATTCTCTTAACATTTTATTCATAATTTGTGTACAACATCTACATCATATTGTAATTTAAGATATTACATTAGGTTAAATATTGAGAGTTTTATACAGCAGTAAACACAAATTCTTACATTAACTTGCCTTCTCTCATTGATGGTTGTGGGACACGCAGAGAAACAATGCATATTCAAAACTTCTGAAATAACACTTGATATAAAGTTAGCATTCAACAAGTATCCATTCCTTCCCACCCCATCTCTGGGTGTTATTTTAAGTGTGCTCTAGTTACTCTACATATTGTAAGTTCTCTACAGGAGGAAAATCAGCTCTAGAGCTGGGTTTATACTGTGTCAATGTGCCCTACTTCAAGATTTGGTGAATCCAGAGATAAGACAAAACAAATCCCAAACCCAAAGGCTATCAATTGACTAAACTATTCACCTTGTAGCCAAGATGTTTTAGCATTCTATTGACTCAGTTGAGTGTGTTAAGTTTTGTTTAAAATCATTTTTTCTTAGCTTTTTATTCACTCTATAACACCAGAATAAATGTGATTTTCTTTTTCGAGACTTGTAAAAACAACAACAACAACAACAACAACAACAACAAACCTACACAACTGTTGATAAATAAAGCAAAGAATAAGTAAGTAAAGCCACATATAAACCAGAAAAGGACATGGCAAAAGAGTTCAAAATGCCTCATGTATAAGGAAATGAAAATACAGGGGGGAGGTTTTATATGTTTACATTATATTTCCTGAGCATCTTAATAAACCCAGTTCACTCAGAGATGGAAGAAAGCATGAGATTTGTTTTAGACAATTGCAACCAAATGCTGAAACACTGAACTGTTTGAAATGCGAGACAGTCTGCAAGGAGTGAGTTGTCTACTCCGGCCAACAGGAGAGGCGTAAAACAGATGATGGACCATGTGCAATGCATTTTATTATTATTTTTTTCTTGGTGGTAGGTAGGCATCAACTCTGCCCGAGGAGACCTAAAATGCCCTGTGTGTAAATGGATTAGGTTTTGTCTCTCTGTCTCTGTCTTCCTTTTTCCCCCTCCCTCCACTTTTCTTCTCTAGTCTGAGGCTGGGGAGAAGGCACACAATCTGTTCCAGCAACTGTCCCTCTGCCTCCGCTTTGTTCATTGTTTTTCTGTTTTCCTCTAACCTTGTGAGATGTAAAGCCATTTTACATCCTTTCTCAATTCTGGAAATTATTTTTATTAACCCACTCCACTTATGTTAAAGAACAGACCCTCAGTAAGATTCTTGGTTTCCTACTTCTTTTCTCTTATTAAGACATATTGGAAATAAGATGAAGTAAGGACGCTGCGCTCAGAACCACTAAATAGAATTACGTGCATTTAGTGTCAAATAGATAGGCTTCCCAGGTGGTGTTAGTGGTAAAGAAACTGCCTGCCAATGCAGGAGACATAAGAGATCCGGGCTCGATCCCTGGGTTGGAAAGGTCCCCTGGAGAAGGGCATGGCAACCCATGCCAGTATTCTTGCCTGGAGAATCCCGTGGATAGAGGAGCCTGGAGGGCTATGGTCCATAGGGTCGCACAGAGTCAAACACGACTGAAGCGATTTAGCACTGGCACCCAGTGTAAAATAGATTTTCTGGGAAATCCTGGGTTTATCACTGAAAAAGTTCTGCAATTCAAGTGACATTCTTTATCAGCAAAATCTTCAGTTTTCTCACTTGTCATCTGCTGGTAATACTTTCTATCTCTTAGTTTTATTACAGAATAAAACTGAATGTCAATCCCAAACTCCTAGTCTATCCCTCCCGCCCATTTACATCTGGTAACCATTTTGGATTGACATATACACTCTTCTATATTTAAAATAAATGACTAACAAGGACCTACTGTATAGCACAGGGAACTCGGCTCAAAATCTTGCAATAGCTTAAATGAGAAACCTGTATGCATGTCAAAAAGCAACAGTTAGAACGTTACATGGAACTGCTGACTGGTTCAAAATTGGTAAAGGAGAAAGACAAGGCTGTATATTGTTATCTATTTCATGTAACTTACATGCAGAGTACATCATGAGAAATGTCAGGCTGGATGAATCACAAGCTAGAATTGAGATTGCCAGGAAAAATATCAACAACCTCAGATATGCAGATGATATCACTCTAATGGCAGGAAGTGAAGAGGAACTAAAGAGCATCTTGATGAGGGTAAAAATGATGGCTTAAAACTCAACATTCAGAAAAACTAAGATCATGGCATTTTGTCCCATCACTTCATGGCAAAGAGAAGGGGAAAAAGTAGAGATAGTGAAAGATTTTATTTTCTTGGGCTCCAAAATCACTGTGGACAGCGATTGCAGCCATGAAATGAGAAGACCCTTGCACCTTGGAAGGAAAGCTATGACAAACCTAGACAGCATATTAAAAAGCAAAGACATCACTTTGTCAGCATAGGTCCATATAGTCAAAGCTATGGTTTTGCCAGTAGTCATGTACAGATGTGAAAGTTGAACCATAATGAAGGCTGAGCATCAAAGAATTGCTGCTGTCAAAATGTGGTGCTAGAGAAGACTCTTGAGAGTCTCTTGGCCTGCAAGGAGATCTAACTAGTTGATCCTAAAGGAAAATGACTCTGAGTATTCATCAGAAGGATTGATGCTGAAGCTGAAGCTCCAATATTTAGGCTACCTGGTGCAAAGAGCTGACTCACTGGAAAATATCCTGATGCTGGGAAAGATTGAAGGGAAGAGGAGAGGAGGGCAGTGGAGGATGAGATGGTTAGATAGCATCACTGACCCAATGGACATGAA
Organism: Capricornis sumatraensis; assembly: GCF_032405125.1. Taxonomy (NCBI): domain Eukaryota; kingdom Metazoa; phylum Chordata; class Mammalia; order Artiodactyla; family Bovidae; genus Capricornis; species Capricornis sumatraensis. The sequence continues at coordinate 60,610,526 of NC_091084.1, read as the reverse complement.
TTTGAGAAAACTCCAAGAGATAATGAAGGACAGGGAACCCTGGTGTGCTGCAGTCCATGAGTCACAAAGAGTCAGACATGACAGCAACTGCACAACAACAAATGGGAAAGAAAAAAACTAGACACATATATTATGTATAAATGAGTCACTTTGCTGTATAACTGAAACTAACACAGCATTGCTAATCAATTTTACTTCAGTATAAAGTTTTTAAAAAGTGAATGTAAATGGTCTGGTTTTTGTGGTTATAGTAAATCAGAGGTTTTATAAAAAATCTTTATGATTTTTATCTGATAATAGCATACCTTCATTTTTATCTTTAAACAAATAAAAAAGAATAATATTGCAATGAGTAGAGGAGTTGTTCCCTAAGGAGTTGAAAAGACAGTGGTACTAGTCATCTAGGTGTCTAAAAGTTAAGGAATTCATGACCCAGAAACATTCATTTTTAAGTTAGTATCCATGCTGGTTTACTTATTTGCCCAAAGACAAGAAACAAATATTACTCTCTCTTTCAATTTTGTACACTACCCTTCCCCAAAACATTAGAAATTTCCAGGCATATACAGTGGGGTTTTTAAGATTAATTCTTTTATTAATTAGCACAGATTACATTTGGGGTAGGGAAGCATTTTGGTAGGAATTTGCTCAATTGCTAAGTCATGTCCGACTCTGCGACCCCATGAACTGCAGCACACCAGGCTTCCCTGTCCTTCACCATCTCCCTGAGTTTGCTCAAACTCATGTCATTGAGTCAGTGATGGCATCCAACCATCTCATCCTCTGTCACCCACTTCCCCTTTTGCCGTCAATCTTTCCAAGAATTGGTAGGAAGAATGTTGGGCTAAGTGAGTTTGGATGTGGAATTGAAGGTCTAGGGCCATAGTTTTAAAATGCGCTTTAAATAGTATACTTAAGTTACTCTGCATAAAAAATACACATAAATTTCAGAGAGAGGGTCAAAAAGGAGAAGGAATGGGAGAGAATACAGTAGAAACCAATAGTAAAACAAGTGGATGATCCTGCAAAGCAAGATGGTCCATAAGAAATGGACTGCTAGTGGACTGAGGGAAGACCTTTTATCAAAAACGATCCAGTATTTAATTTAATGTTCTGCTTAAGGAAAAAAAAAATCAATTATTCCAAAACCTCAGCAAAATCTTCTATACACCACATACCTTTTGTCAGAGATTTTGCACAAATACCATAAAGGGGCCAATTTCTACCTCTGAGTTGGCATTAACCAAAAAGAAGTAGGAGATAACTTATAGAAATGAAATAATCTAGAGGAATCAGTTACTGAAAGACAGGAAATAGAATGAGAAATCTTTGTGAGGACATTATACTCCTCAGAGGAAGTGAAATATGGATTCAAGTCATTTTAATTTAAAACCTTAGCTAGCAACAAGAATACAGACACAATTCCTGGGAATTGTGTAACCCATGGAGTGTGGAATAATCTGCTCCATAGTCAGATGAAGACATTTACAATGGAAATAGTCTTTGTATCTTCAACATTAAAAACAGCTAATATAACAGAAATAATGTTTTTCCCATAAAGAAGTAATTCAATACTGTGTAGAGACTTTGAACATACACAAGTTATTTAAATTTATTGAATAGAAAATCTCTTCTTTCAAAAGGGAATTCCATTCCATATTTTCAAATGGTAACAATTATAGTGCATAAATCTAGAACTATATACAAGCTCATTGTGAGAAATGCTTAGCACATTACCTGGCACATAGTAAAAGTTTAGTAAATTTTCATTTTAGGAGGGATGATTATTTTTAGTTGTATCTTAACAAATGATATTCAAATACATGTTAGGGAAGAACCTGAATGTATTTAGGAAAATATCTTGAAAAATTCTAGAAGTAGAAAATAAGATCTTCAGGATACGGGAGTTTCAAATAACAAACACAATTAGTGGCTGTAGTGATAGAGTTGGGTAATTCAACAGCTCTGTAAAGTTACTGGAGGCCCAGATTCTTTGCATTTTTCTTCCTGGCAACCTCAGGATGTTGGCCATATTTTCTAGGTTGCATAATGGCTGTTAATTTTTATCAGATATTAAAATCCCCTTTAACTTCCCTGCATTCTGAAAAAAAAGTCTATATCAGTTGTGTTTTCTTGTAAGCAATATTTCATTTAAATTGAAACAGTCTAAGTATGAAAGTGCAGTCACTGAAGAGTTTATTTTGCTTGTTAAAATGATTGCTCTAGGTACCATTTATCCAAATTTGAAAACATGAGATTAAAATGTTTCTCTGTATCTATGAAACCTCCAAAATGTTACACTTGCTTTCCCAAATTTGAAGGTCAAAATCAAGGGAAAACATGTGTCTAAGACTCTGGAAATTCTTGAGTTCGGTTGTAACCAACGTCAGGAAGATTTTAACTCAAGGTCTTCTGGAGAAAGAAAACAACAAAACAAAACCACAAAACAAAAAGCGCCCTGGCAATGCATTGCGGTTCACAGTAATAAGGCCAAAGGAACACCATAGGAAACACCCCTGCAGCTTAATCAATGATCAGCCCTTGCACATAAGTCAAAGATGTACTCAATTGCTCCAAATTAGGAATAACTGACGTCAAGAACTGGCTTGATTTCTTACTGGTTTCACACCCTGTTGCCTGCAGTGACAAAGTAATAACAAATTCTGTTCCTCCCAAGGCACAAACTTTATTTTATGTTATCTTCTTTCTACTTGTATGCTTCCCTAATTTATGCCAAAGGCAAACAAATATGTCCAGAGAGACTTTAACAGCAGGATTGATCTCTATGTTGTTATTAGCTAGAGATGACAATAGTGTAGTAATTAATCTTGCATCATTCAGTTCCTGTTCTCTATACAACTTGGAGTACATGATGTTATACATAGTACCACAAAGGAAAACCAGTTATTTTATATACAACTGCACCAAGAACTTTACACTTTTAATTTTTATTTTCTTGATTTGTGGATTCCTTTGTAATAGTCCTGCCCATATCTTTGGATATATCAACTATAAAAATAAAATAGCAATTTATTTCAACCTGAAGTTTTGGAACAGTCTTTTAATGACACTAAATGATGAGAATTGGGGAGGTTGGGTGAGGTTCATTGATTTTACACTAAGAAAGAAAAAACATTTTACACTAAATATTTATTCGAAATTGCATGTGAAAATGTATGCTCTCCTCTTCTCCCACATGTAATACTCATGGAGGAAATGAATTTAGAAACTAATTTGACCCACACACAAAAATGAATATTTAGCCAGGGAAATCTTATGTTCAGGAAGAGAAGCAAAATAATATTATATCAATTTTTATAGTTACTTCTTTAATAGTTTCTCAAATTACTGAACAGTGTTGACAGGAGCACAGGGACACACTGTGTACTTTGCTCTTGAGAGTAGCAAGGAAGAATGACTTTAGGAGAGGAGTTTTTGAGAATTGAAAAGGAATACAGTATTCCCCATATACCACCCAGAGTCATTCCTCTCCAATTTCCCACCCATGGAACTTAATTTACAAGCACAGACACCTTGGAATGGGATTTTTTTAGTATTTGAAAGGCAGATCCTAGCCATAATTTTTTTTTCAAGAAATGTCTTAAGAAAAAGTATTTTGAAGAAAGACAGGATTTATCTAACACAGAATCTAGCTTGCAAGTCTGATGCAGTGTTTCTGAGAAATTATCAGTAATCAAAGTTGAAGTTCTAAAACAGGACTTTTAGAACATCTGCCAGTTGAAATATGCTCCCAACTTCCATTTTCCATGTTTTCTCTATGTTGATCATTTATACTCTTGAAATTCTAAAGCACAGATCCCCAGTCTCTGGGATCTAATGCCTGATAGTGCCTGCTGATGTAATAATAATAGAAATAGAGTGTGCAATAAATATAACGTGCTTGAATCATTTCAAAACCATCCCCAATACAGTCCATGGAAAAACTATCTTTCATGAAACTGGTCCCTGGTGCCAAAAAGGGGACCACTGTATTAAAGGATTCCAAGTTGTCAAATTGATTTGTGTTGGTACTCCGTGTGGCTTCTGTCTCTGCCTTTATCAATTGTGAATTCCTTGAGAGCAGGTCATTCATATTTCTATATTCCCAACTATTATTTAGCTATATGAAACATTTGTTGTATTTGTTGACTGAAAATAAGCTTGAATCAAAAGGGAAAAGCTGGGTAAAGTTAAATAGTGTTTCATATAGCTGATGTATTCTTGGAAGGTTGAGAAGCCTTATATGACATTTGTGGCAACTCAGTCAGAATGTTGACTAACCAGAATGCTCCATTACCTTGCCAGATAACAGAGTTTGACAGATCTCACAAACTGGTGACCCACATGCCACATTTGGCCTACAGACATGTTTTGTTTGGCCTACAGAGGTGGTTTTTTTTTTTTAATTTTCAAAGTAGTTGCCAACATGTGAAAGTTGGTAGTTCTCACATTTTAAAGATCCATGTTTTCTACTTCTCTTGAAAAAAAAAAAAAGATAATAGTTGGCCATTATGGACATTTCTGCATAGCAATACTTGCCGAGAGCCCCATGGCTACCACACATTTAAGACAAGTTATGAAAGCCCAGTTCTCCACAGTCTCCTTCAGGGAAGCACTCATTATTTTTTTTAGGTTATTTGGCTGTTTCATAGAGACATCTGAGTTTGTCAATGTCTTAGAAAAAGGCTGTATGCATAAATGCATGCTTAGTCACTTCAGTTGTGTCCAACTCTTTGTGACCTATCTACTGTAACCCACCAGGCTCCTCTGTCCATGGGATTCTTCAGGTGAGAATACAGGAATTTTCATCCAGGGGATATTTCTGACCCAGGGCTCGAAGGCAAATGTCATGTTTCCTGGATTGGCAGGTGTGTTCTTTACCATTTGTGCCACCTGGGAAGCCCAAAGGCTATATATCTTTCATAAAACGGTGAAGTGTTCATGGAAAAAAGAAGAAAGGAAAGGAATTTTTTATTTTTCAGTATCCATTAAAAATTACAATCAACATTTATTTCAACCATTTTTGTTTAAGAGTTTATTTTGACATATGTTTTCATTCCATCTCCCATTGTTTCTATCCTTGTGAAGTTCTGTACATTTAGCTTGAGTTATGCAGAAATCTCCTAGCTGGTGTTTCTACTTCCTGTTTTTTCCTCTCCAACTATTCTATAAGATTTATAGATCTATAACAGGAAGTAGAAATATCAGCTAGGAGACCCTATTCCCACAGAACCTGAGAGATTCCCCACTGCTGACTTAAAAAGTTTAGAGTCAATGACTTGCTATTCAAGTTCATTCATGATCTGCTTTACATTTCTAAGACTACACATTCACTCTATCTTTCCACATATCAATATTGTAACTACCCATAGTTTATGCATAGTTTTTCTCATATTCTTTCATCTTCCCATAAATCTTCTTTACTATCAAACTAACCTGTCTCAATACTATACTACTCCCTTGAGGTCTCTCCTCATCTCCCAGCATAAAATATTCTATTTTTTACAAGATTCTATAGTAATGTATCTTTACTACTCAAAGCAATGTACAGATTCAATGCAATCCCTATCAAGCTACCAGTGGTATTTTTCACAGAGCTAGAACAAATAATTTCACAATTTGTATGGAAATACAAAAAAACCTCGAATAGCCAAAGCAATCTTGAGAAAGAAGAATGGAACTGGAGGAATCAACCTGCCTGACTTCAGGCTCTACTACAAAGCCACAGTCATCAAGACAGTATGGTACGGGCACAAAGACAGAAATAGAGATCAATGGACCAAAATAGAAAGCCCAGAGATAAATCCACGCATCTATGGACATCTTATCTTCGACAAAGGAGGCAAGAATTTCAAGTGGATTAAAGACAATTTCTTTAACAAGTGGTACTGGGAAAACTGGTCAACCACTTGTAAAAGAATGAAACTAGATCACTTTCTAACACCATACACAAAAATAAACTCAAAATAGATTAAAGATCTAAACATAAGAGCAGAAACTATAAAATTCCTAGAGGAGAAAATAGGCAAAACACTCTCTGACATAAATCACAGCAGGATCCTCTATGACCCACCTCCCAGAATACTGGAAATAAAAGCAAAAATTAACAAATGGGATCTAATTTAAATTGAAAGCTTCTGCACAAAACAAAGGAAACTATAAGCAAGGTGAAAAGACAGCCTTCGGAATGGGAAAAAATAATAGCAAATGAAGTAACTGACAAACAACTAATCTCAAAAATATACAAGCAACTCCTGCAGCTCGATTCCAGAAAAATAAATGACCCAATCAAAAACTGGGCCAAAGAACTAAATAGACATTTCTATTTAGAAATGTCTTCTATTTATAAGACATACAGATGGCTAACAAACACATGAAAAGATGCTCAACATCACTCATTATCAGAGAAATGCAAATCAAGACCACAATGAGGTACCATCTCACGCCAGTCAGAACGGCTGCTATCCAAAAGTCTACAAGCAATAAATGCTGGAGAGGGTGTGGAGAAAAGGGAACCCTCTTACACTGTTGGTGGGAATGCAAACTTGCCGGGGTCCAGCCCCAGTGGATCCAGGGAATTCGAACCAGGGACGGAGTTGGCAAAGAAAGACTTATTTACTCAGAGATATAAAGAGAAATTAGGAAAGAATAGTGTAATCGGAAAATTAGTGGAGAAAAGAGGCTGAATAACTTGGTTTATGTGGAGAACCAATAAAGTTCCAAGACAAGGAACTTGCACCATCTACGTAGGCCACCGGTGCCCGCTTAAATAGTGGAGGGTGCCCCGCCTTGGGTTCCCTCTCGTGTGGGTCTTAGAAGCCAGGGCAAATAAGTAGACACAGTGAGCCTCCACGCTCCAGATGGGAATTCAGCCAGAAAAGAAGAGAACGAGAAAAGACCACACAGGGGAAACCAGTCTTTCCAGGAACTGGTCCGTTTCTTTATTTTCCAGATCCACTTTTATACTTTCAGTTGTACATAGAGATAAATGTGTTCTCAGCATATCTTTGTTCTTACAAGGGTCTTACCTTTGTTCACAATATCTTCTGGTCTGGAGACCAATTACCGTTTTATAGCCCCACCTTTCTTTCTATTGATAAAGGTTAATCAATCAGAAAACTTGTTTCCCCTTAAGATCTATTTAGTCTTAAGATAATGATAAAGTTACATTTTTACATAGCAAGGACACAATGATTTATAACAAAGAGGGGTACAGTGATCTATAACAAAAGAGAAAAATTCATTAACTCAAATAGTCTACAATTGCTAACATCAAAACCACTATATTTCTTTTTCTACATTCCAATTACATTGATTAACATACTCCCAGGTGCCTAAGGATATGGAGGCCTGGCAGCAATCATTAACTCAGCAATGAAACCCTTCACCAGCATGATTTTTATCTTTAGAAAAACCCTATGCTAACTAAGACTTTCAAAATACTCTGAATTCTCTGTGCTGTTTATGGTTGAGGGGTTGTAAACAATCATGTACTAGGAGCAAGAGTGTGGATAATCCTGTCACACAAAATAGTCTGCCAGCAGAGAGGTTTCTGGACTGAAAGACCCTTGTCGCACACGGAATTAACTGGAGTCCTAAGTTAACTTTTATCAGAGAGAGGTGGTGGGGGATAGACCCCCGTATAATGTCAGAAGAGTAGGCAAAAAGCACAATGCAGTAAGGCAGGCAGACTCTGGTTTTCGGGCAGATGCATGAGCAGATCCAGCGAGGCTCCCTTAAGGCCTGACTCGCCTTTGCCTGTCGGGCCTCTTAACCTCATGACCTTTGCCATGGGCGGGACTCCTCCTGCTGGCTCCCAGCACAAACTAGTACAGCTACTATGGAGAATAGTGTGGAGATTCCTTAAAAAACTGGAAATAGAACTGCATTATGACCCAGCAATCCCACTGCTGGGCATACACACTGAGGAAGCCAGAATTGAAAGAGACACGTGTATCCCAATGTTCATCACAGCACTGTTTATAATAGCCAGGACATGGAAGCAACCTAGATGTCCATCAGTAGATGAATGGATAAGAAAGCTGTGGTACATATACACAGTGGAGTATTACTCAGCCATTAAAAAGAATACATTTGAAGCAGTTCTAATGAGGTGGATGAAACTGGAGACTATTATACAGAGTGAAGTAAGCCAGAAAGAAAAACACCAATACAGTATACTAACACATATATGTGGAATTTAGAAAGATGGTAACGATAACCCTGTATGCGAGGTAGCAAAAGAGACACAGATGTATAGAACAGACTTTTGGACTCTGTGGGAGAGCGAGAGGGCGGGATGATTTGGGAGAATGGCATTGAAACATGCATAATATCATGTAAGAAACAAATCGCCAGTCTAGGTTCGATGCAGGATTACAGGATGCTTGAGGCTGGTGCACTGGGATGACCCAGAGGGATGGTATGGGGAGGGAGGTGGGAGGGGGGTTCAGGATTGGGAACTCATGTACACCCGTGGCTGACTCATGTCAATGTATGGCAAAACCAATACAGTATTGTAAAGTAAAATAAAGTAAAAAAGAAAAAAAAAACTAAAAATATATATATATTACTTAAAAATTAAAAAAAAAATTAATAGAGCTCACCATTTTCTGTGTTTTATTCCAGTCATTTATGTTAAGATCATATTAAACAACAATAATGAGAATGACATTATTCACTACACTGTTGTATTTTTTAGATTCCACATGTAAGGGATATCAGATGGTATTTGTCTTTCTCTGGCTGACTTATTTCACTTAGCACAACACTCTCTAAGTCCATCCATGATGTTGCAAATGACACAATTTCATCCTTTTTTTAAGGCTGACTAGTATCTTATTGTGTACATACACCATATCATCTTTATCCACTCATTTGTTGATGGACACTTAGCTTGCTGTCTTTGTGATTTTGATTTGCATTACCCTAATGATAAGTGTATTGAGTACCTTTTCATGTATCTGTTTGGCATTTGTGTGTGATTTTTGAGAAAAGAAAACTGTCTATTCAGATATCTTGCCCATTTTTAATTGGGTTATTTGTGTCTTTTTTTCTTTGCTATTGAAGTACAGATTTCCTTATATGATCGGCTATTAATGACTTATTGTATATATGGTGTGCCAATATTTTCTTCCATTCTGTAGGTTGGCTTTTTTTTTTTTTCTTTTTCTGTGCAGAAACTTTTCAGTTTTATGTAGATTCACTTATTGTTACTTTTTTTGCTTGAGATTTTGGTGTCATATCTAAAAAATTGTCATTGCCTCAACAATATCAAGGATATTTTCCTCTGCGTTTTTTTTTCTAGATGTTTTACAGTTAAACGTTTTATATTTAAGTATTAAATCCACTTTGAGCTAGCTTTTCGAGAGAGAGAAGAAGTATCTCATCCAAGTCAAGAGGTGGAAGGTAGATTCAAACCCTGGTGATCTGATTCCAGGTTCTCTACTCTTTACCACCAGACCATAATTATTCAAATAGCTTAATATGTGCCTGATTGCACTGATTTATATGGATTACCTAATCTGATCCTCCATGAAGCAATAAAATATCCATTTCAGAGAAGCCATTATTTTCCCAAATGCTCCTAACCTTAAGTGACAGAGTTTGGGTTTGAACTCAAATCTAAACCTGTAGGCCTAAATTCTAAATTTCCTCAGAGAATCTTGTATATTGCCTTTCTGTATCCAAATATTAAAAGGGGGAAGATTTTAAAGTCAGCATATCTAGACTAATTGCCACAGTAGCCCTTTAAAAGAGTCAATAGGAAGGGATACCCTACAAGTTTTTAAGGTATTTATCCATCTGTTTGTTATTTGTTCTCTTATTAACTAAAAAGACTTCCCTGGTGACTCAGTAGTAAGGAATATGCCTGCAATACAGGAGACTTGGGTTTGATCCCTGGGTTGGGAAGATCCCCTGGAGAAGGGAATGGCTATCCACTCCAATATTCTTGTATGGAGAATTACGTAGACAGAGGAGCCCAGTGGGTTACAGGGCATGGGGTAACAAAGAATTGGACATGACTGAGTGACTAACACACTATTAATTAAAAACAAATAACAAAAAAATAGATAAATGCCTTAAAAACTCACAGGGTTTCCCTTGCTATTGGATCTTAGAGAAGGTTACAGTGAAATTTAGTCTAGATATTTTAACTTTAAAACTTTCCCCCACATATTTTACTCTTCAGTTCAGTCGCTCAGTCATGTCTGACTCTTTGCAACCCCATGAATTGTAGCACGCCAGGCCTCCTTGTTCATCACCAACTCCTGGAGTTCACTCAGACTCACGTCCATCGAGTTGGTGATGCCATCCAGCCATTTCATCCTCTGTCGTCCCCTTCTCCTCCTGCCCCCATTCCCTCCCAGCATCAGAGTCTTTTCCAATGAGTCAACTCTTCGCATGAGGTAGCCAAAGTACTGGAGTTTCAGCTTTAATATCAGTCCTTCCAAAGAACACCCAGGACTGATCTCCTTTAGAATGGACTGGTTGGATCTCCTTGCAGTCCAAGGGACTCTCAAGCGTCTTCTCCAACACCACAGTTCAAAAGCATCAATTCTTCAGTGCTCAGCTTTCTTCATAGTCCAACTCTGACATCCATGCACGACTACTGGAAAAACCATAGCCTTGACTAGATGGACCTTTGTTGGCAAAGTAATGTCTCTGTTCTTGAATATACTATTTAGAATTTCCCAGTTTTCAGCAATGTGAGAAGACTGTGACAGGTTTTCAATCTATGGCTTAGATTCAATGTCTTTTTTTTTTTTTTTTCTGTACAGATTCTGAAAGATTGAGAGATCTGCTGCTTCTATAGTACCATCTTAATCATTTACAGCTATGAGAGGGACAGAACTACCTTATATGAGTTTTGAGAAGAAACTCTAGCTAATAGATAAAGGGTGAGTATAACACACATATCAAAACCTGCTGGCAAAAATGTTCAGCATTTAAGAAAAAAAAAAAAAACACCTCACAAGTCATGAATATGTAATACCCTTGTTTACAGATTCCATGGTTTAAGAGTGGATTAGCAAAAGAAGTATCAAAAGTAGTATGGGAAATTCTCTAGTTAGGACTCTGCACTGTCAAGAGTGCGGGTTTATCCCTAGTTGGGGAACTAAGCCAAAAAAAAAAAAAGTTCCAAGGCCAAATTTGCCTGTTACTCCAGGTGTTTCCTGACTTCCTACTTTTGCATTCCAGTCTCCTATAATGAAAAGGACATCTTTTTTGGGTGTTAGTTCTAAAAGGTCTTGTAGGTCTTCATAAAACCGTTCAACTTCAGTTTCTTCAGTGTTACTGGTTGGGGCCTAGACCTGATAACTGTGATATTGAATGGTTTGCCTTGGAAACGAACAGAGATCATTCTGTCGTTTTTGAGATTGCATCCAAGTGCTGCATTTCAGACTCTTTTGTTGACCATGATGGCTACTCCATTTCTTCTGAGGGATTTCTGCCCGCAGTAGTAGATATAATGGTCATCTGAGTTAAATTCACCCATTCCGGTCCATTTTAGTTCGCTGATTCCTAGAATGTCGACGTTCACCCTTGCCATCTCTTGTTTGACCACTTCCAATTTGCCTTGATTCATGGACGTGACATTCCAGGTTCATATGCAATATTGCTCCTTACAGCATCGGATCTTACTTCTATCAATAGTCACATCCACAACTGGGTATTGCTTTTACTTTGGCTCCATCCCTTCATTCTTTCTGGAATTATTTCTCCACTGATCTCCAGTAGCATATTGGGCACCTAATGACCTGGGGAGTTCCTCTTTTGGTATCCTATCACTTTGCCTTTTCATACTGTTCATGGGGTTCTCAAGGCAAGAGAACTCTCAAGAGACCCTTGGACTTCTAGGAGATCCAACCAGTCCATTCTGAAGGAGATCAACCCTGGGATTTCTTTGGAAGGAATGATGCTAAAGCTGAAGCTCCAGTACTTTGGCCACCTCATGTGAAGAGTTGACTCATTGGAAAAGACTATGATGCTGGGAGGGAATGGGGGCAGGAGGAGAAGGGGATGACCGAGGATGAGAGGGCTGGATGGTATCACGGACTCGATGGATGTGAGTCTGAGTGAACTCCGGGAGATGGTGATGGACAGGGAGGCCTGGCGTGCTGCAATTCATGGGGTCGCAAAGAGTCGGACACGACTGAGCAACTGAACTGAACTGAAAAGTAACTTAAGTTTAGAGGGTGAACATCATGAAGATAATAAATATTTTAGTTAAGGGGCTCTAGGAAGTGTAGAGAAAATGGATGAAAAGCACCAGAAAGGATGCCTAAGGCAAGCCTGGCTGATTTTCCAATTTTACATAAGCTTAGAGTTCATAGGTGGAGAAGGCAATGGCAACCCACTCCAGTACTCTTGCCTGGAGAATTCTAGGGACAGGGGAGCCTGGTGGGCTGCTGTCCATGGGATTGCACAGAGTCAGACACGACTGAAGTGACTTAGCAGCAGCAGCAGCAGAGTTCTTAGGAAAGAGTGTTCTTCAAGTCAAAATTTGTGGTGGTTTGCATGCAAGCAAGTTGATTTCTAGCTTTCTTACCACCTCTGCCTCCCAGAGTCTTCATTTACACATACAAAAATACATTTTATTTCAGTGTGTTGTTCAGTCACTAAATCATGTCCAACTCTTTGAGTCCCTATGAACAGCACCACTCCAAGCTTCTCTATTCTTCACTATTTCCCTGAGTTTCCTCAAACTGATGTCCAGTTGAGTCTGTGATGCTATCCAATCATCTCATCATCCATCGCCTCCTTCTCCTCCTGCCCTCAATTTTTCCCAGCGTCAGGGTCTTTTCTAATGAGACAGCTGTTTGCATCAGGTGGTCAAAGTATTGGAGCTTTAGCTTCAGTGCATTGCAAGAGTTAATATTGATACTTTCAAATAGAAATGTATAATTCTTACTTTTTTTCTGGATTCATATATGCACTCAAGACTCACATACCTTTTTCTTTCCCTGATTTTTGATTCATTCTTAATTATCCAAGTGGGGGCCCATTACCATCTGAGTGCCTGTACTTCACAAACTATGCATATAATTCACTCAGGTTCTCTCTGTTACTTTTGCTGGGAATTTTCCTAAAGACTAACGGAGAGGTTGGGGAATTTATCATGTGTGATAATAAACCTGTTGCCTCTTAGTCACAAGTTCAAATGCTGCCCAGCCTCTGGGGGAGGACAAATCAGCAGGAACAGATGTTGTTTTCATCCCACTCATTCCAGTTTTGACACAATGGTTCAGAATAGGTGCCAAATATTAACCATTAGCTCACTTCTCTTCTGAATCAATGGTAAGGACATTAGAACTCTACTCTTCCCATACTCTCCATTGGGAGGAGGGGAAAAGAGAGTTAGTGCATCTTCATTCCTTTTCTACAGTGCAATGTTCCTTCCTTAGAATTCTATCAGCTCTACTCTACATAAACCTGCATCTTTAAGTTTATTTATTGTTTCAATAGGAAATAAGCTGACATATGGAAATATACTTGTACTGCATTAGGTATTAAATATGAGGTGAAAAATCAAAGGATATAAATATATTTGTGTAAGAGAATCAGACAGTCCTACAATCACAGAGATCCAGTCTGAGGTCTTGTTGGACATATTCCATTTTGATCTTTCATTTCTATGCTTCATTCTTCATTATTTCCTATGCCCCAGAAAGGGCTGCCCTAGCAGGCTGACCCTTATGAACTGCTTCACTGAGTCATCTGTCCCCTGGCTCCTGGTTGAGATAAGTCAATGGGAAGCACAGTCATTATAGAGTTAAACAACATGTTGTTTTGGTAAATGTTTCCAAAGAAATTCTCTCTGCTTATTTGCCATGGGATGGCTACATTTCTCTCAAGGCATTTTGTAATCAGTTCAGTTCAGTCACTCAGTTGTGTCCGACTCTTTGTGACCCTATGAGTCACAGCACTCCAGGCCTCCCTGTCCATCACCAACTCCTGGAGTTCACCCAAACTCATGTGCATCGAGTTGGTGATGCCATCCAGCCATCTCATCCTCTGTCGTCCCCTTCTCCTCCTGCCCCCAATCCCTCCCAGCATGAGAGTCTTTTCCAATGAGTCAACTCTTCGCATGAGGTGGCCAAAGTATTCGAGTTTCAGCTTCAGCATCAGTCCTTCCAATGAACAGCCAGGACTGATTTCCTTTAGAATGGACTGGTTGGATCTCCTTGCAGTCCAAGGGACTCTCAAGAGTCTTCTCTAGATTTGTGCAATAAAGTCTCACTTCCCATATAAAAATGTATGCACTCTTCTCTCCAAACTTTGCCTTCATCTAGGTTTTCACTGGAAAGCTATCTAATAAAGCTATAAATTACTGACTTATAATGTCACAATTATTTCTCTGTCATGATTTATTTTGTGGCCTTAAGAATAAACCATTCAAGTCTGTTCTAGTGAGGTGGATGAACCTAGAGCCTGTTAAACAGAGTGAAGTTAGAAGAAGAAAAACAAATATTGTATACTAATTAATATATATATATGTAATCTAGAAAAATGGTACTGATGAACCTATTTGTAGGGCAGGAATGGTGATGCAGACATTGAGATTGGACTTGCGGATACAATGGGGAAGGAGAGGGTGGGATGAACTGAGAAAGTAGCATTGGCATACATATACAATTATGTGTAAAACAGATAAATAATGAGAAGTTGATATATAGCACAAGGAGCCCAACCTGGCGTTCTGTGATCACCTAGAAGAATGGGATAAGGGGGTGGGAGAGAGGCTCAAGAGGGAGGGAGGCTCAAGATAGAGGAAGTATATAAATATATAGCATATGTATACTATATATAGATAATATCTATATTAAAATATATATAAGTAATGACTGATTTGGGCTTCCCAGCTGGCGCTAGTGGTAAAGAACCTTCCTGCCAACACAGGATGAGATGAGGGTTCCATCCCTGGGTAGGGAAGATCCCCTGGAGGAGGAAATGGCAATCCACTCCAGTATTCTTGCCTGGAGAATCCCATGGACAGAAGAGCCTGGTGGGCTACAGTCCACAGGGTCGCACAGAGTAGGAGAGAACTGAAGTGACTTAGCATGCAGCACCCACACACATGACTGATTGACATTGTTGTATGGCAAAAGTCAACACAAACATTTTAAAGCAGTTAACCCCTCCTTGCAAAAAGAGAAAAAAGAAAAGAAAAGAATAAAGTATGACCGGTTAACTTTTTGGAAGTCTGATCTTCTTAAGTGAAGAATTTAAGAGTAGGATTGAAATTCTCTAGACCATCTAGTATTAAGAGTGTATGACTTTTGCTCAGTCCCTACACATCCATTTGCCGAGCTAAAACTATCAGAAAAGAACACAAGACTGTTACTGTAGGATCCACACAAAATCTGCGGATGGAGAATTCCCGAGAACATTTGACTTTTTTTTTTTGTATTATTCAGGGCAAAATGGCTAGTTGACATTTCTTGGTGAGACTTATATCTTGGCTTACCTTCACAGATACTGTTCAGACATGCCAGATGAAATTTATTTGACTCTATCATAGTCCAACATGATTATTACACTATAGAGCCAGTAGCAAAACATTAGATAATTTACAAGAAGCATCAAAAATGTACTCCAGGTTTTTAAGGAATTCATAGTAATTGGCTGATAAAGAGATGTTGCATGGGTTACAAAATTTTCTTTTATATCAATAAATTTATATATCAATAAAATATATTCTACAAAAATATATCCTATATTCTATAATCAAGTCTGATACTAATTCTCTGTCTAAAATACATGTATTTCAGTACTACTATATGCCCTGAGAAGCATTCAAATTGATTTTAGTGGTTTACATAAATATTTTTGGCAAATAGTTTCCAATTAAAAAAAAACAGCATTTGTGACACCAGAACAGAATATAAGTCTTTTATTCTTACTGAAAGGCCTAATTATCTCTTTAAAAGATTAGTCATCAGCTGATTATGGAAGTAGAGATATTTCTTAATCATAATACACTAGGATTAAAAATCCTATCATAGTAATATAATGCAATATAGTATTTGAGTCTTCTACACTATCTCTTGTTCAATGGTTGTACTATACAGGTTTGCATAAGTCAGGTTTGAAGACAGCTCAAAACTGAATGTTTAGTGATGAATTCTTTTAGATAAAATACAGATAAACTTTTGGAAAAATCTTAGCTAAATGTCATTTGCAATTTAATTAAGTAAGCCAATTGCAGTTTGATATGTGTCAATTTGTTCTTACTTCTTCACTAGGAAGAATTCACTGAGAAATATGAGTTCATTGAGAAAGTAACACTTGCTGCTGTAGGGAAATGTCTGTAAATGCTGTTCAAGTGAGCAAATGTCCATGACTAAGAGGAAAGTCATGTATTATTATAAATTAAATAGGCATATAGTTGAAATTTCTTCTGCATAACTTTTTTTTTTTTTTTTACATTTCAAACTGGACTAATTGTTTGATCATGTTTTAAATCCAAGTATAAACCCAATCTATTTTCTGAAGGGTATATCCAAGTTACCAACATTGAGTCTAGATTTAGACATACTTTTAGACATAATACATTAAATTTTTTCTTTCTTATTCCACCCAATAATCTTGGTCATTTTTCTTAACCTCACTCAACTTCATGTTCATCTTCTGTGAAATACTCATATCAAATAGGACCTACTTGACAGAATATTCTGAAGATTAATTGAGAAAACACACACAAAGCACAAAAGAGCAGGACACTCGACACATAATAGATTTAAAATATTGGCTGCTGTTGCTGTTTTTTTCTTTTTTAATTTGACCCTAGTAATATAAGTAGATTTTTAGAAATTGAAAATGGTTCCATATCCTTACTAGTCTATAAATGCAAGATTACTGAAAATTCTGAGTATATCAACTCACACATTTGATATTGAATAGAGTGTGGTTTTCTTGCTGGCCAGAAAAAAATGCAACATATTCTGTAATATATCTTAGTGGGAAATTAGTTCCAAGGGGAAAATCTGTCTTTTATGCACAAGGAAGGTCTGGCCAAGCATTTGGGCTCTGCATAAAATGTGTTCATATATCTTTAGCTAGGACGACGACTACACAATATGTTAATAGCAAACTGCAAGGTCATGGAAACTTTAGGACTTGCACATAAATATGCAAAATGTTCTCAAAAAAAACACAAAGTATTTGGTGAGTTCTGTTTTTTGAAAATAGGACTGAAAAATGTAAATAACTTTATACCTTGAAGATGTGGGTGGATAGAGGAATAACTAGATGATGAGATTCACAAGTGTGTTCTTGTGACCAAAAAAGAAGAGAAAGAAAAAAACACTTAGTTAATTGCCTGTGCTGAGATCTAAGATGGGAAAGTTAATGCTATTTCATTTAAACCTGTAAACAACCATGCAGGTTAGGTACTATTACCACTAAGGACAAGGACATTTCTAAAATAGATGAAATAATGCATTTGGCGCATAACTGGGGAAGGACATAGCTGGGATTAACTTGAGTTTATTTTACTCATAAACTCCATTAAGAGAAACAAGAAAATACCCTACATTCAGGGACCATGCAGCCCAATCTTCCTTAGAAAAACCTTGATAAATGCCAATTTGATTTTCCAAAGTTTCGTCTGGAAACATGGTGAACCTATATATATTCATACCCATATACACCTATATGCACAAACATGCACATACACATAAACAATATATATATATGTGCATATTAAATACACCTGGGCTTCCCTAGTGTCTAAGACGGTAAAGAATATGCCCACAATGTGGAAGACCTGGGTTCAGTCCTAGGTTTGGGAAGATCTCCTGGAGAAGGGCATGGCAACACTTCAGTATTCTTGCCTGGAGAATCCCATGGGCAGAGGAGACAGGTGGGCTACAGTCCACAGGGTTGCAAAGAGTCTGACATGACTGAGTGACTAACATATACATATGTGTCAGTATTCTGATACATACAGATTCTGATACAAAATCTATTCAATTGGCAAATTTATATGCCTAGGAAAAAAGTTATTTTTCAAAAACCTTCTTCAGGTATCCTTTTAATCAATCTGGCTAAGAGAAACGGTGATTGGAAAGAGGGAAACTTTAGGGAACAACGACTGAGAAAGAAAACCAGTGGCCCTGAGTGAGCCTGAGAAGATCCAGGTACCTGCCCTGTAAAGAGAGTGCCCTGAGGACATGACTGTTTACTTTCATCAGGAGGCTTTTGAATACAAGTGACAGAAAATCCAAATTAAACCTACTCAAAAAGTTAGAACCATTTTGACTAATCTAACGGGAAGTTGAAAACTAGATCTCATGTTACAAGAGACTAAATCAAGTGGTTCTGACTCTATTTCCTGCGAATTTTTTGGCTCTGATCTCCTTGATGTGTTGACTTCATCCTCAGAAGGGGAGAGATGCCTTTGCGATTCACATCTGCTCTTCACCTTAGGCAGAGGAACGGCTTGCCCTTCTTGTGTCTCTCTTACAAATGTTTCCCCAAAACCTCTCAGCAAAATCTAGGTCCTGGTTGACACCAGCTGGGGCATTATTTGAACCAGGAGAGGGAACTGTTACGGTCACAAAGTAAATGACCAGCCAGAAACAAAATTAGCGTTCTTTTAGGAAGACAGACGGAGAAGGCAATGGCACCCCACTCCAGTACTCTTGCCTGGAAAATCCCGTGGATGGAGGAGCCTGGTAGGCTGCAGTCCATGGGGTCGCAAAGAGGGTGACACGACTGAGCGACTTCACTTTCACTTTTCACTTTCATGCATTGGAGAAGGAAATGGCAACCCACTCCAGTGTTCTTGCCTGGAGAATCCCAGGGACGGGGGAGCCGGGTGGGATGACGTCTATGGGGTCGCACAGAGTCAGGCACGACTGAAGCAACTTAGCAGCATCAGCAGTATAAAAACAGAAGGGATTAGATGATCCACATTTTCCCACTGCACCAACCATTCTGACAATCAGAACACAGAAGATATTCCAGAAATGTTTGAAGAGAGACCTTAAGCTCGGTGAATTTAGATGGACTTTCTGATTCAGGTCAGTATGTAAAATTAACATTAGAATACATGAAAGGAAAAAGTGATTTATGGGTGGAGAAAACATAAAAGTATCTCTTCATTTAAAAAAATATTTTAAAGCATTATCTTTTAATTTAGAAATTATTGGCCAGTTGTTCACATTTAGCTGCTTCAGTTAATGATTAGCTCTATTATTATTAAGTGTATGAAAAATTATTAAATTCTACATAGTTTTGAGAGGAGAACTCACTTTTTGAAACTTAAATATCTTCTAGTGGCAGTATGTCTAAATTTTAGGGGCAGAATTTTGAAAATTAACAAAACATATGAAGGGAAAATTTATAAACTCAAAAGTAAAATCTTTATCACAGAATAATAATCTAGCAAATAAAATATATAATTCTGAAAACTTCATCCAATTTAGAAGTTGTTGGAATTCTTTTTCTAAAACATGATGATCCACTAAATTATATTTGTTGCTCATCTTTAATTTTAGATTTTTTTAATTCAAATTTCATCATAAACTTTTTTAAAAATTAGAAAATCCTCAATATCCAGAAAAGTTAAATGAAAACATTATAATCATTTATTATCTTACCATCCTAGCAATAAGCATTGTTGATATTTTAGCACATTTTTAATCTATTTTAAAATATATCTTTAACAAAGAAGCTTCCATAATGCTTTACATTCGCTTATGTTTGTTCTGGTAACTTAAAAACCACATTTTGATCATTTTTCCAAACAATAAATTGAAAATTATTTTAATTGCTGAAGTTTTCCAATATTTCTTTAGTAGAGCTATTGTTAGATTCTCAACACCACAGAACTTGCCCTGAACTGGTAAACCCACTCTCCAGCAATTTATAAGGGACACATGACTTTATCACTTGTGATACAAAGTGATGATACTATGACACTTGTAGGGAAGGCCTACTTTTCTATTTAAACTTTTTTTTTTAATAATTTCTAATTGTCAGATTTCTTCCCTCTTAGCAAGAGCTCTTTCAACTCAGAAATATTTTCTATTCACAACTCCCCTGAAGTATGGAAACAATTAAATGATAACAGTGATTTTTGTGTTCATGATGTCTTTGAAATATTTTATAATTTGTTAATGAGAAAATAGTTTGTGGACCAAACTGGGTATATGAGGTTATTTTCATGTAAGGACCTGCAGATATTTTTATAATCACATTGTCTAATTTTCATTTGATAACTATTTGATACATCATACTCACTGAGACATCCAGAATGGAGTAACCATTATCTAGACAATTTATGAGTTACATTGCCTCTCCTACCTCACTCGAATATTTTGCTCCATCCTGTGCCCACCCTCTGCTTTTTGCAAGTAAACAATTAGGAATATTTCTGGAATTTCCATAACTTTTCATCTATTATAGGAAATAAATGTTAGATATTCTAATGGAAATATTATATATATATATATATATATATCCATTGTCCCCCAAACTCACATCTTAAAGTAAGAGATATAGACACACAACTATAGTTATACTTCTGTGACTATAAATCTTCTTCTCCTGTCCCTGATTTCTATTAATTTAATGAAAACTATATCAATTGCAGACCTTGCCAGGAATAGTAATGTAACTAAGACCTGACCACTGTCTTAGAATTGTTCACAGTCAAGCAAGAGGATAAAATTTAAGAAAATTATTGACAATGTGAGGTGAAATGGGAAGTGTCATAGATGCTGAGTCCCTTTGCTGTCCACTTGAAACTATCACAAAATTGTGAATTGGTTATACTCCAATATAAAATAAAATGTTTAAAAAAAGATATTAGCAGATCTACTCTAAAAGCTCAACATTTCCTGATTTATTCTTAATATCCCTTCAGCATCAATTGGAAACATAAACTTCTTAAAAACAATTGAGGACAATTATATTAAGGCTGTTAAATATAGAATTATTCAAATATACTATACAGGACTTCAGTTTCTAGCCATAATGGAGTAACGGAGACTGTATTTAGTCTTGGAAATAAAAGCAAAACAGAGAAAAATCAATTTTAAAAAAGAGCAGGTCCTTTGAAAAAGAAAAACCTTTAGCTATAATGGTAAAAAAAATGAAATATAAATCAATAAACTGTTAATATCAGGAATGAAAAAGAGCTTTACTACAGATCCTACAGTTGTTAAAAGTATTAGGAATTATGATAAACTTTCTATAAGTACACATGAAACAGACAAATTTCTTGAAAGATACAAACTATCAAATCTCATTAAAGAATAAAATCAAAATAGCTCTATACATATTAAATAATGAAGTTAAAACTTTCATACCAAGAAAATTTCAACTGCAGATGGTTTCACTGGTGACTACTCCTGAAACTTTAGGGAAGAAATAAATCCAATTTCATACACATTGTTCCAGAAAATACAAGACAGGACTTTCTAATTAACTTATAAAGCCAGCATTTCCCTGATACATAAACTACACAAAGACATTACAGGAAAGTAAATCAATGGAAAAATATCTGTTATGAACCCAGACACAGAAATACTTAACCTAATGAGTCAAGCAATACAAAATTATATTGGCAAAATAAAGGAGAAAAACTATAGTAATTTTAAAAAACTTCAGAAAATGCACTTGATAAAATTCAATACCCATTCATAACAACCATAATAATAATAAAAAAAAAAAACACCTCAAACTAGTAATAATAGAGAATATTCTCAAATTGGGAAAAGTCATCAAAAAAAAAAAGTCTACACCTAATGTTATAATGGGATAACTGGAATAATTTTCTATGAGATCACCACCAACAACAACGAAACACTGTTTTGGAGGTCCTGATCAACACAGTTAATCAAGAAATAGAGATAAACAGACTAGAAACAAGGAATAAGCTATTTTTATTTGCAGAAGTGATGATCATTTACCTGGAATAAACTAAGAAAACTACAAAAATGCTTCTAGAACTAATAAGTGGGTTTAACAAGGTTATAAGATAAAAGGTTATAATGCGTATAAATATTTGCAGAGCAAATATTTGATAAAGATACTATATCCAAAATATGTAAAGTATTCTCAAAATTCAGTGATAAGAAAGTAAACACCCAATTTTTAAAAAATGTGCAAAAGATTCTAACAGACATTTCACCAAAGAGAATGTTAAAATGATAGTTTATTTTTAAAAAATAGCTTAACATTGTTAATTACAAAAGTTCAAATGGAAACATGAGAAAACACTACACACAAGAATGAAAAATTTTAAAAATTAGAACAACGGACAAAACCAAGCACTGGCAAAGATCTGGAACAACTGAAACTTTCACACATTGCTGGTGGACTTCAAGTGTTCACAGTCACTTGGGAAAAACAATATAATAGTTTCTTTCCTATATGATTAAACATATATCTACTACATGATCTATTAATTCCACTTCTAGGCATTTACCCAAGGGAAGTGAAAATATTTGTCCACATGAAGATATGAATGCAAATGTTTGAAGAAGTTTATTTATATCTTCCAAAATGACTTAAATACCTTTCAACCTGGAACAGGTAAACAAATTGTGATATATACATACAATGAAGTACTACTCAACCTTAGAATTTTATTTACAACCAATACACAAAACAAAATACAAAAATGTCAAAATGATCATACTAAGTGAAGCCAGACACAAAAGATTACAAATTGTACAACTGCATCTATAATATCATTTTAGAAAAGCCAAACCAATAAGGACAGAGAACAGATCAGCAGTAGCCAGGAGTTGGGTCCAGGGGTAAGAACTGATGGCTGGCGTACAGGGAGGGAACTCTTCAGGGTTATAGAAATATTCTGTATTTTGATTATGGTTGTATGTCTATAAATATTTGTTCCAATGTATTGTTTTATTGGAGAAGGAAATGGCAACCCACTCCAGTGTTCTTGCCTGGAGAATCCCAGGGAAAGAGGAGCCTGGTGGGCAGCCGTCTATGGGGCTGCACAGAGTCGGACATGACTGAAGTGACTTAACAATAGCAGAAGCAGCATTGCTTTATATACATGAAATTTGTGAATAGTATTGTATGCAAATCATACTTCTATGAAGTTATCTTAAAAATGTCAAGGAGAATGAAAAAAATTATATTAACCATCTTGTCTATTTGGGGCTGAATATAACTACTGAACATAAAATTTATCTCTAAGTTTACTATCAGTTAAGATAAAAAGAAAAGCAAAATATATTGTTAGGCTCCTCTGTCCATGGAATTCTCCAGGCAAGAATACTGGAGTGGGTTGCCATTTCCTTCACCAGAGGATCTTCCTGACTTAGGGGTTGAATCTGGGTCCCCACATTTCAAATTCTCTACCATCTGAGCCACCAAGGAAGACATTGTCCATTATAGAACTGTATCTTACTCATCATAGGTTTTTAAAAACACATAAGTTTTAAAAACTTTCCTGGTGATTTTTACATAAGTATTCTTCGTATGTCACATAGCCTTGATAAAAAGCAAAGAGATATCATTAACATATCACTCACTTGATCCAATTCATTAGAGAGTTTTCAGTTATTCCCAGAAGTGAAGTTTTACTCAGAATACATAGAGGGATCAACAGAAAATAACTCCTCAGAGTCAATGTTGGGTAAATATGTAATATGGTTGTTTGGGTACTACACCATTTTCAATAAAGTAACTTAACTGTTTTCTACTAAACTCTTGGTCTTCCCTGGTGGCTCCCTGGCAAAAGAATCTGCCTGCAATGCAGGAGACACAGAAAATGTGGGTTTGGTCCCTGGGTTGGGATGATCCCCTGGAGAAGGAAATGGCAACCTGCTCCACTATTGCCTGGAGAATCCCATGGACAGAGGGGCCTGGTGGACCACAGTCCATGGGTCACAGAGAGTCAGACATGACTGAAGCAACTGAGCATGCATCCCCTAAACACAGAGGCAGTGTTTTCTGCTAAAGTCAGAGGTAGTTCTGAAGTTTTCAGCCTCAGGGCCTTCGCTTATTTGTCTTGTGAGTGGCAGAGACTTAGCAAAACCCCACATGTGCATTCACAAAACACCTGTAGTCTATTAAATGGAGTTATTTCTGAGATCAATCACATCTAAGTTAGTTCTGCCTGGGTAACATTTTTGAATTTGGTCAGAGTTGCTGAATAAATCTCATAAAAATTATTGTCACATTTCCAAAACAAAAGAGTAAAATTTGAGCTATGTTGGAAAATTGTTTTCACCTATGACCCAGATCTCATTAGTAGAGCTACATAATCATCTTTTAACAGCTATTTCTCCTGCCTTGATCCAATCAGCCAACATCTTTGTGGGTAAGAAAAAGTAGGATCCAAATCTGACCAAACTTGCTTTTTCAAATTCCACTTTAATTTCCATTTCTGGTTTTTACTTTAATTTCCATTTCTGATCACTTTATGTAAATAAAATTCACAAGACAGAAACTTTCCATTCTTGGGAAGAAATGTCATTTGTATTCTTCCTTGCATTTCTTGTTTTTTTGACTTTTGTTCCCAGTCAGCATTCCTGGAAAGTCACAGATTGATATACAGAGAATAACTGTTGAATTATTGATTCTTGCATTTGACAAATATGTATCGACATTCTATGTTCTATGCTCCATATTCAAAGATAAATAAGACCCAGTTCTGACCTCTAAGAACATTTTATTACAGTAAAGAAGATAGACAGAGAAATAAATAATCATGAGACAATGTCACAGTATTCTAACATAGTCCTCATATCAGAATTCTACTAAACAAAAAGCTATTGGAAAGGAGATGTGGACACAGAGAACAGACTTACGGCCAAGGGCAGGGGCAGGAAAAAGAAGGTGAGATGAATAGAGAGAGCAGCATGGAAGCATATATACTACCATACGTAACACAGACAGCCAAAGAGAGTTTGCTATATGACTCAGGGAACTCAAACTAGGGCTCTGTAACAACCTAGAGGTGTGAGAAAGGGTAAGAGGTGGGAGGGAGGCTTAAGAGGGAGGGGACATGTATATCAGTTCAGTTCAGTTCAGTTCAGTCGCTCAGTCGTGTCCGAGTCTTTGTGACCCCATGAATTGCAGCACGCCAGGCCTCCCTGTCCATCACCATCTCCCGGAGTTCACTCAGATTCACGTTCATCGAGTCCGTGATGCCATCCAGCCATCTCATCCTCTGTCGTCCCCTTCTCCTCCTGCCCCCCCATCCCTCTCAGCATCATAGTCTTTTCCAATGAGTCAACTCTTCCCATGAGGTGGCCAAAGTACTGGAGTTTCGGCTTTAGCATCAGTCCTTCCAAAGAAATCCCAAGGCTGATCTCCTTCAGAATGGACTGGTTGGATCTCCTTGCAGTCCAAGTGACTCGCCAGAGTCTTCTCCAACACCACAGTTCAAAAGCATCAATTCTTCGGCATTCAGCATTCTTCACAGTCCAACTCTCACATCCATACATGACCACAGGATAAAACATAGCCTTGAGTAGATGGACCTTAGTTGGCCAAGTAATGTCTCTGCTTTTGAATATGCTATCTAGGTTGGTCATAACTTTTCTTCCAAGGAGTAAGCATCTTTTAATTTCATGGTTGCAGTCACCATCTGCAGTGATTTTGGAGCCCCCCTCCCCCCAAAAAAAAAGCCAGCCACTGTTTCCACTGTTTCCCCATCTATTTCCCATGAAGTGATGGGACCGGATACCATGATCCTCGTTTTCTGCATGTTGAGCTTTAAGCCAACTTTTTCACTCTCCTCTTTCACTTTCATCAAGAGGTTTTTTAGTTCCTATTCACTTTCTGCCATAAGGGTGGTGCCATCTGCATATCTGAGTTTATTGATATTTCTCCCAGCAATCTTGATTCCAGCTTGTGTTTCTTCCAGTCCAGCGTTTCTCATGATGTACTCTGCATATAAGTTAAAGAAGCAGGGTGACAGTATACAGCCTTGATATAGTCCTTTTCCTATTTTGAACCAGTCTGTTGTTCCATGTCCAGTTCTAACTGTTGCTTCCTGACCTGCATAGAGATTTCTCAAGAGGCAGGTCAGGTGGTCTGGTATTCCCATCTCTCTCAGAATTTTCCACAGTTTATTGTTATCACATACCTGTGGCTAATTCACGCTGATGTATGGCAGAAATCAAACCAAGATTGTGAAGCAATTATCTTTCCATTAAAAATAAATTTATTTAATAAATTAATTAAAAATAAATAACAACAACAAAGAAACCTTAGGGGAAAAAAGGCAATCAGTTCAGTACAGCCATTCAGTTGTGTTCGACTCTTGCAACCCCATGCACTGCAGCATTCCAGGCTTCCCTGTCCATAACCAACACCTGGAGCTTACTCAAACTCATGTCCATCGAGTTAGTGATGCCATTCAAGCATCTCATCCTCTGTCATCCCCTTCTTCTACCTTCAATCTTTCTGGACATCAAAATCTTTTCCAGTGAGTCAGTTCTTCCTATCAAGTGGCCAAGAATTGGATTTTCAGCTTCAGCATCAGTCCTTCCAATGAATATTCAGGAGTGATTTCCTTAGGACTGACTGGCTGGATCTCCTTGCAGCCCAAGAGACTCTCAAGTCTTCTCCAACACCACAGTTCAAAGCATCAATTCTTTAGTGCTCAGCTTTCTTTATAGTCCAGCTCTCACAGCCATACATGGTTACTGGAAAAAACATAGCTTCTACTAGACAGACCTTTGTTGACAAAGTAATGTCTTTGCTTTTTAATATATTGTCTAGGTTGGTCATATCTTTTCTTCCAAGGAGCAAGTGTCTTTTAATTTCATGGTTTCAGTCACCATCTGCAGTGATTTTGAAGCCCCCCAAAATAAAGTCTCTCAGTGTTTCCATTGTTTCCCCATCTATTTGCCAAGAAGTGATGGGACCGGATATCATGAACTTAGTTTTCTGAATATTGAGTTTTAAGCCAACTTTTTCACTCTCCTCTTTCACTTTCATCAAGAGGCTCTTTAGTTCTTCTTCACTTTCTGTCATAAGGGTGGTGTCATCTGCATATCTGAGATTATTTATATCTCTCCTGGCAATCTTGATTCTACTTGTGCTTCATCTAGCCTGGCATTTCACATGATGTACTCTGCATAAAAGTTAAATAAGCAGGTTGACAATATATAGCCTTGGCGTACTCCTTTTCCTATTTGGAACCAGTCTGTTGTTCCATGTCCAGTTCTAACTGTTTCTTCTTGACTTGCATACAGATTTCTCAGGGTCTGATAATCCCATCTCTTTCAAGATTTTCCAGTTTGTTTTGATCCACCATCAAAGGCTTCAGCATAATCAATAAAGCAGAAGTAGGTGTTTTTCTGGAACTCTCTGGCTTTTTTAATGAGGCAATGGATGTTGGTCATTTGATCTCTTGTTCCTCTGACTTTTCTAAATCCAGTGTGAACATCAGGAAGTTCATGGCTCATGTACTATTGAACACTGTACATGAACCTGGACCTGTTGAAGCTTTGGATAATTTTTACTTTGCTAATATCTGAGATGAGTGCCTCTTGAGAAATCGGTATGCAAGTCAGGGAGCAACAGTTAGACCTGGACATGGAACAACAGACTGGTTCAAAATAGGAAAAGGACTACATCAAGGCTGTATATTGTCACCCTGCTTACTTAACTTATATGCAGAGTACATCATGAGAAACCCTGGGCTGGAAGAAGCATAAGCTGGAATCAAGATTGCCGGGAGAAATATCAATAACCTCAGATATGCAGATGACACCACACTTATGGCAGAAAGTGAAGAGGAACTAAAGAGCCTCTTGATGAAAGTGAAAGAGGAGAGTAAAAAAGTTGCCTTAAAGCTCAACATTCAGAAAACTAAGATCATGGCATCTGGTCCCATCACTTCATGGGAAATAGATGGGGAAACAGGGGAAACAGTGGCTGGCTTTTTTGGGGGGGGGCTTCAAAATCACTACAGATGGTGATTGCAGCCATGAAATTAAAAGACACTTACTCCTTGGAAGGAAAGTTATGACCAACCTAGATAGCATATTCAAAAGCAGATACATTACTTTGCCAACAAAGGTCCATGTAGTCAAGGCTATGGTTTTTCCAGTAGTCATGTATGGATGTGAGAGTTGGACTGTGAAGAAAGCTGAGCACTGAAGAATTGATGCTTTTGAACTGTGATGTTGGATAAGACTCTTGAGAGTCCCTTGGACTGCAAGGAGATCCAACCAGTCCATTCTGAAGGAGATCAGCCCTGGGATTTCTTTGGAAGGAATGATGCTAAAGCTGAACCTCCAGTACTTTGGTCACCTCATGGGAAGAGTTGACTCATTGGAAAAGACTCTTATGCTGGGAGGGATTGGGGGCAGGAGGAGAAGGGGACGACAGAGGATGAGATGGCTGGATGGCATCACGGACTCAATGGACATGAGTTTGAGTGAACTTCGGGAGATGATGCTAGACAAGGAGGCCTGGCGTGCTGTGATTCATGGGGTTGCAAAGAGTCAGACACGACTGAGTGACAGAACTGAACTGAAGTTCACTGCAGATGGTGGCTGCAACCATGAAATTAAAAGATGCTTACTCCTTGGAAGGAAAATTATGCCAACTTGGACAGCATATTAAAAAGCAGAGACATTATTTCACCAACAAAGGTCCATCTAGTCAAAGCTATGGTTTTTCCAGTAGTCATGTATGGATGTCAGAGTTGGACTATAAAGAAAGCTGAGTGTCGAAGAATTGATGTTTTTGAACTGTGGTGTTGGAGAAGACTCTTGAGAGTCCCTTGGAATGCAATAAGATCCAACCAGTCCATCCTAAAAGAGATCAGTCCTGGGTGTTCATTGGAAGGACTGATGTTGAAGCTGAAACTCCGATACTTTGGCTACCTGATGTGACAAGCTAACTCATTTGAAAAGACCCTGATGTTAGGAAAGACTGAAGGCAGGAGGAGAAGTGGACAATAAATGAGATGGTTGGATGGCATCACCAACTCAAATGGACATGAGTTTGAGTAAAAACTCCAGGAGTTGGTGATGGACAGGGAAGCCTGCTGTGCTGCAGTCCATGGGGTCGCGGAGAGTCTGACGCGAGTGAGCAACTGAACTGAACTGAACTGAGATGAGAGCCATTGTGCAGTAGTTTGAATATTCTTTGGCCTTGCCTTTCTTTGGGATTGGAATGAAAACTGACCTTTTGCAGTCCTGTGGCCACTGCTGAATTTTTCCAAATTTGCTGACGTATTGAGTACAGCACATTCACAGCATCATCTTTTAGGATTTGAAATAGCTTAACTGAAATTCCATCACCTCCACTAGCTTAGTTTGTAGTGATGTTTCCTACAGCCTGCTTGTCTTAGCATTCTGGCTGTAGGTGAGTAATCACACCATCGTGGTTACATGGATCATGAAGTTCTTTTTTGCATGGTTCTTCTGTGTATTCTTGCCACCTCTTCTTAATATCTTCTGCTTCTGTTAGCAGAAGAATATTATTATTATATAATTATAATATAATTAATATTTATATATTAATAATAATATAATAATTATAAGAATATTGTATTACATAATAATAATAAGCTACTGGAATGTAACAGCTAAAACACAATAGCCAGAGGGAGCTGAAGCTTTTCAAATATGTAACAGCAGAGCTATTAGAGTCTGAGGGGATAAGGATGGCTCTCCAATCAGAAGAAACAACTTCTGCACAAATAACTAATTAGGAAAGTACCTAGTGTGTTCTGGTAATAATGAAAACTTATGTCGCTAGAGTTCAGGTTAGTATACATTCATTACTGAACTAATATTTATTGAGCAATTACTGTGCATCAGGCATAATTCTAGTCACAGAAGGTAAAATAGAACAAAAGTAGAGAAAAAGGGGCCTGTTCCTTTGGAGTTTGTATTCTAACTAGAGGAGAAAAATAATTCTTAAGAATTCAGAGTGCATCAACAGGTAGAAAGCTCCATGAAGAACATCTTAGACGGGAAGGAGGATAACTCAAGGATGACTCCAAAAGTTGGGTCTAAGCAATTGGAAGGACGGAATTATCATTCTCTAAGTTGGAAGTCCCTAAGTCATTCCAAAGTTTCTGCAACCCTTTGGACTGTAGCCCACCAGGCTCCTCTGTCCATGAAATTTCCTTGGCAAGAATATTGGAATGAGTTGCTATTTTCTTCTCTAAGGGATCTTTTCAGCCCAGGGACTGAACCCACTTCTCCTGCATTGGCAGGTGGATTCTTTACCATTGAATCACCTGGAAGCCCAAATTGCCACTCTTCTTATTTAACTTATATGTGCAGAGTACATCATGCAAAATGCCAGGCTGGATAAACCACAAGCCGGAAGCAAGACTTCCAGGAGAAATATTAATACCAATTATCTCAGGTATGCTGACCCAAATAGCAGAATATGGAGAAGAACTAAAGAGTTTCTTAATGAGGGTGAAAAAGGAGAGCGAATAAGCACACTTGAAACTCCTCATGCAGTTTCACTCATAAGATCATGGTGTCTGGTCCCTTCTTTTCATGGCAAATAGAATGGGGAAAAGTGGAAGCAGTGACAGATAACATTTTTTTTTGGCCCCCAAATCACTGTGGATGGTGATTGTAGCCATGAAACACTTACTCCTTGAAAGGAAAGCTATGACAAGCCTAGATAGCATATTAAAAAGTAGAGACACGGCTTTGCTGACAAAGATCATTTTAGTCAAAGTTATGGTTTATTTAGTAGTCATGTTTGGATGTGAGAGTTGGACCATAAAGAAGGCTGACCACCAAAGAATTGATGGTTTTGAATTGTGGTGTTGGAGAAGGCTCTAGAGTCCCTTGGACTGCAAGGAGATAAAACTAGTCAATCCTAAAGGAAATCTACTCTGAATATCCATTGGAAGGACCACTGCTGAAGCTCCAAAGCTTTGACCACCTGATGTGAAGAGCTGACTCATTAGAAAAGATCGTGTTGCTGGGAAAGGTTGAAGGCAAAAGGAAAAGAGGGTGGCAGAAAATGAGATGACTATATGGCATGACCAAGTCAACCAAGATGAGTCAGGAGATAATGGAGGACAGAGGATTCTGGCGTGCTACAGTCCATGAGGCTGCAAAGAGTCGGATACAATTTAGCGATTGAACAACAACAAAGTTTGGAATACTTTTGTTGCTGTTGTGTTAGTCACTCAGTCGTGTCCGACTCTTTGTGACCCCATGGGCTCACATGACCCCATGTAGCCCGCCAGGCTCTTCTGTCCATGGGATTCTCCAGGGAAGAATACTGGAGTACTTAAGAAGAAGCAAATTTGGAATAGATAATGATCAAGAATTTTGTTTTGGATTATAGCTTTTCAAAATCTACTAGGAACACAAGATCCTGAGCAGAGTTGGGTGCAAGTCAACAAGACTTCAGAGAGTGTTCTTGGCTTGAGATATGCATTTGTGGGTTTTCAACCTTTACATTTCATTTTTATTTATATTTATGTATTTAATTGGAGTATAATTGCTTGGAAATGCTGTGTTAGTTTCTGCTGTACAACAATGTGAATCTGCTATAATTATGCATGTATCACCTCCCTCTTGAGCCTCCCTCTCCAACCCCCCACTTGTCTAGGTCATCACAGAGCTCGAGTTGAGCTCCCTGTGTTATACAGCTAAGCCACTAGCTTTCTCTTTCACACATGTGTGTGTGTGTGCATGTGTGCTCAATTGTGTCCAACTTTTTGCAACTCCATAGTCTGGGAACTACCAGGCTCTTTTCTCCATGGAGTTTTCCAGGCAAGAATAGTGGAGTGGTTTGCCATTTCCTACTCTAGGGGATCTTCCCGACCCAGGGATGGAACCCATGCCTCTTGCGTCTCCTGCATTGGCAATCATGTTCTTCACCACTGTGCCCCCTGGGTAGTGTATATATGTCAATGCTACTCTCTCAACTCACCCTACCCTCTTTTCTCTGCTCACATGTCCACAAGTCCATTCCTTACATCTGCATGTCTGTTCATGCCCTACAAATAGGTTCATCAGTACCATTTTCCTAGATTTCATGTATATGTATTGATATACGATATTTGTTTTTCTCTTTCCGACCTACTTCACTCTGTATGACAGACTCTAGGTTCATCCACATCACTCCAAATGACCCAGTTTCACACCTTTTCATGACTGAGTAATATTTCATGGTATATATGTACATCTTCTTTATCCATTCATCTGTTGATGGATATTTAAGTTGCTTCTCCATGGCATTTTAAATCATAAGGGTTGATGAGACATGTGATATGAAAGAGTGTCAGTGAGTGAATCTAGAGAATAAGTAGAAAACAGATACAAGGAGTCATTGTACCAAGACTTGAAGTTTGACCATAATCCCATCAAAACTGTGAAATCAATTAAAGCTTCAAAGAAATAATAATTTGAAATTGCTGACTTCATTTAAAATATGTTACCAATGGGCCTCAGAGGTTAAACTTTGGATGGAAGGAAGATAATTACATCATGAGGTCGAGATAAAAGACAGGTGGGGCAAGTAGAGATGGAGAAGAATTGCAGGGTTCAGGTGTTTGTTCTAAGGTAAGATCACAGGCCTGATGACTGACTGGATATGCAGAGGATGTTGTGGGAAAGTAATCTGCAAACCATTTAGTGTTCCATGGACAGAGCCATTGTTATTTATAATTATTAATTTTATGTGTCAACTTGACTGGACTAAGCAATGCCCAGATAACTGGCAAAACATTTCTGGGTGTGTTTGTGACAGTGTCTCTGGAAGAGATTAGCATTTGAATCAGTAAACTAAGCAAAGAACAAACATCACCCTCACCAATATTGGTGAATATCATCCAATCCAATTTATTTACAGCCTGAAGAGAGCAAAAATGCGAAAGAGGGGAGAATTCAGTCCGCTTGAGCTCATTTTCTCCTGCCCTTGGACATTGGAGCTCGTCATTCATGAGCTTTTGGTCTCAGACTTAGACTATCAAACACCCAATTTTCAGCCTTTGGACGCTGACTGAATTACACCACCAGCTTTTCTTGTTTTCTCCAGTCTGAAGAGGGCAGATTGTGGGACTTCCACCCTTCAGTTCTATTCAGAACTCTCTTTATTCTATGAAGGTCTATTTCTCTGGAGAACCCTGACTAATACTGACAGTAACTGGAGAGAAAGTAGGAGTCTGAAATAATGAGATTTTGATCTCCAAAGCCCTAAAGAAATGTTTTATTTTTATCTGTTTACTAGTTTGGTAAATATTATTTTGTTTGAAAAAGATTTCCTTTAGAAAATGTTTGAAAAGACTTGCATAGATGATAAGTTCTAGTTTCGATGCATAAGGTGACAACATTGACTAGGAGCATACTTGGAGTCAGATGGCAGGGCAGTTAAACTTCATTTTTCACATTATGAGACCCAACAGGGTGTTACTGTAGAGCTATGTAAGATGAAGAACCACAATATGGTCCAAGATATTCTTCAAGAAGTTCTCATGCCTTTTGGTGGGGCAGGGGGAGGGATGAGAAAAATCAAAGCAAGTAATGGAGGATAGTTATATAAAATTCAATGGTGGAAATGCTTTTTTGTGTGTCTCTCCTCTGTTAATCATTGACACATTGACTCAAAACCTACCAAAGTAATTTAAGCACATCTGCTCAAATTAGTCTCATTTGCTGGAATCAACAAGGTAACTATTAACACAAATAGTGCAGATAGAAAAAGTGAAAACAAAGAGATGAAGGAAAAATTTCAAAGTTAATCAATATATGTGTTTCATAATATCAAAGTATGAAAAGTATGAAAACACAACCTTAGAGAATTTTGCAAGGGGTCAGGATTATTTCAGAAGATATTCTCAGAAGAAAGAAGTGCTTTTGCTCACTCTCCCAAAGAAGACAGGGAGTGGATTGGGGAAGGAAAGAATGGAGTGATGGATAGGCCAGGGGTGTTGCAGGTATTTGCAGTGATATTTCTAAATTTAAGACTTACCAAGAATGGCCCTTCAGTGAAACCATTTGGAAATTGGGACTTTAATAGGTTTTGATCTTCAGGCATATTCATTTATTTTCTATAACATTATTTAAGACAAAATAAAATCTGAGTCTTTCTGTATCATCCTGAAGTCGGTGTGGTAGCCACAGTGGTGGTTGTCAACTATGGGTGCATAGCTAAAAAAAAAAAACCTCATACTGGGCCCTACTCCAGAGCTCTGAGGAAGGCAAAGATCCCAGTTGCTTCTAACCTGTACCCATGTTTGAAAGGGCTTTCCTGGTGGCAAAGCTGGTAAAGAATCCACCTGCAATGCTGGAGACCTGGGTTTGATCCATGGGTTTGAAAGATCCCCTGGAGAAGGGAATGGCTACCCATTCCAGTATTCTGGCCTGGAGAATTCCACAGACTGTATAGTCCATGGGGTCGCAAAAAGTTGGACACAACTGAGTGACTTTCACTTTTCACTCGCGGAAGCAGTTCCTTGAGTGACTTAGAAGAATGTGATGGTTATTTGACTGGTTGGGTTGCAGTCTGTTCTCTTATTTATTAATTCCGATGTTAATGACGACAAAGCGAAGGATTCACACAACTTTTTTATGGAGTTGGGGAGTAGGGAAATGCACAGGACAATCAAATTAACCTTCAAAATCTTTGGTGAATCCCCTTCATGATTAAAAACATGAACATCTAAGTGCCAGCCCCATTATGAACTCTGCCATTCAGGTCAATGGGTATGTTGGCTTTTTATGTGCACAGATGTGACATGAAGCAGGCATAGAGAACAGATTCAGACAGAAAGGATGTCCCACAGCCTTCTGAGACCTGAATTTTCATCTCCAAGGTTAGAAGCAATTTCCATCAGCTGGCTAACTTCCCGCCGATCTAGATGACAGCTGATGCCCACTAGCTTCTCAGGTGGAGGCTTGTTCTTTGGCATTTGTGGAATGGTTGTGATAGAAACAAAGACAATGCAGCTACAAAGAATTATGTTATTAGTGGTATGTTTCTTTGGGCATTTATTTTTTGCAATAGGAAGAACAACGTCTTCTTTTTCCTCTTTCAATATGATCTGGCACCCATCACCTGTATGATTTCATTTCCTATCACTCCCCCTCACACTCTAGGCAAACTGGCTTCTTGCTGATCCTCAAACATACCCAGAATGGTTAAATCTCAAGGCCTTTTCTCATGTCACCCATTAGAACTATGAACTCCTGATGCCTTCATAGTCAAGATTTGTTCCCTCGTTCTCTGTTGGGTGTATGCTCAAAAGTCACCTTATTGAAGACAATTTCCCAGACTACCTGTATAAAACAAGAATTCACTAACACTCCCATTTCCTTTTTCCCATTACAGTGCTTTATATTTCTCCCTAACACTTACTACCATCTGAGATGACAAATATTTGCTTTTCATCTGATTCCTTGCACTAGAATATCAGCTCAAGAGCTTTGTATACTTTTTTTTTTTTTAACTGCTTAATTCCCAGTGCTGGCACATAGTGCACATTCAATAAATCTGCTATATGAATGAATGGACTGATGTGTCTTTCATACTGTTTGGAAATGACAACCTGTGACTGTGGCAGATTATCTTTTCTAAACATAGCCATGAGAATATCTCCTACACAGCCTCTCACAATGAGGCTAAACACTCCTCCCATCAACAGCTAGGATCTGTTTTCCCTCCCTTGAATTTGTGACACTATGTGACCTCCAGAATTAGTGCATGAAAAGCAATACAATTTCTACCAGGTTCTCTTGAGATGCTTGCCTTTAGAGCACAGTCACCAGGCAGTGCATGCTAAGTCGCTTCAGTCCTGTCTGACTCCATGTGACCCTATGGACAGTAGTCTGCCAGGCTCCTCTGTCCATGGGAATTGCAAGGCAAGGATACTGGGATGAGTAGCCACGCCCTCCTCCAGGGGCTCTTCCTGATTCAGGAATTGAACCCACATCTTACATCTCCTGTAGTGGCAGGCAGGTCCTTTACCACTAGTGCCACATGGAAAGGCCCCACCATGTGGTAGGGAAGTCCAATGATCTCAGGGAGAGGCCCACATGAAAAAGAACTGAAGCTGATGCCCTTCAACCATGATGGGTCCTGAGATGACAGTCTGCACCAGTTTACCAGCCATGTGAGTGAACCATCATGAAAGCAGATCTAGCTCCAATCAAGTCATCAGGTCATGCTTCTTGGAACAGGGAACAGCTATCTCTGCCATGCACTGGTAAAGTTTCAGGTTTATGAACAAAATAATTTATTTTTATTATTTTAAGCTCCTATGCTTTGTGGTGGCTTTTTATGTGGCAAATCACTTATGCAAAAATTAATTGTTAATGAGCAACATGTGAAAATAAATATGACACTAGAAACCATCACTACTATACACACTCAAACACACATGCATCTCATGGCAAATGTTCAGCAGTCTAGCTTCAGTGTTGCATATACACTCATATAGCCAGTTACATTCATATTCTACCTCTCTAGTCTTAAT
This sequence comes from Capricornis sumatraensis, assembly GCF_032405125.1. Lineage (NCBI taxonomy): Eukaryota > Metazoa > Chordata > Mammalia > Artiodactyla > Bovidae > Capricornis > Capricornis sumatraensis. The sequence continues at coordinate 60,574,105 of NC_091084.1, read as the reverse complement.
AAAAAATAGATGATTAGATGTATATATTTCTTATAAGTGATAACACACACATAAAAATCCTATATACAAAATGGCACAGCCACTATGGAAAACAGTAAGGCAGTTTCTCAAAAAATTAAAAATGGAATTATTGTATTATTTGGGAATTCCACTTCTGCATAAATACCCAAAATATCCAAGAAGACCTGAAAGAAGGGTCATGGATATTTGTATATTCATATTTCCCAGTAATCAAATGTCAAAGAACCCAAGTGTTCATCAGCAGATAAATGGACAAAATGTGGTATATACAATGCAATGGAATATTCTTCAGCTTTAAAAAGAAATGACATTCTGACACATGCTGCAACATAGATGAACCAGAGTCGTAAGCTCATCACGAGAGAATGACTACTGTTTGTTTTCACCCATTTGAAGTAACATGGTTGATTCCACGGGCTGAGAGCAGAAGTGGGTGGGGAGTTATTGTTTAATCAGTACAGTGTTTCAGTTTTGTAAGCGACAAACTTCTGGAGATGGATGGAAGTGATGGTCACACAACAATGTCAATGTACTTCATGACACTGAACTTAAAATGATTAAAATGGTACGTTTATGTTACATATATTTCACACAATTTAAGCAAATACAGTATATCTGCAATGTTCTACATACTTCCTGTATAGTAAATGTTTAAACATGTATTTCTGGTATAATGAACATGGTCACATATACCTTCAGTATTATATATACCATTATATTCTAATGTTGAATATTAATTCACATGGAAAGAGCTTACAAGGTTAACATGTAGGACTTACAATGTTTTATGTTTTATGCTTTCCAGGTGGCACTAGTGGTAAAGAACCCGCCTAAAAATGCAGGAGACATAAGAGATTCGGATTCAACCCCTGGGTCAGGAAAATCCCCTGGAGGAGGAAATAGCAACCCACTCCACTATTCTTGCCTGGAGATTCCCATGGACAGAGGAGCTTGGTGGGCTACAGTCCACAGGTTCACATAGAGTTGGACAGAACTGAAGCTACTTAGCACGTACATGTGTATACCTGTATACCAAATGGTATATATATATATATATAATATATATATATAAATTTATTTTCACATATATATATTATTTATTATATATAATGTATTGTGTATTATTATTATTGAATTATTATATATTACATATTATCATATATTGACTATATATAACATAAATATATATATAACCTATACACACACTATTTGCATACTTTTTTACCAGAGTTTTTATGCACACAAAATACATAAAAACTTCCCCAGGATTAGCACAGACCTCCAAAAGTGTACACACACACACATGCATAATTGCACATGCATCTCAACTATGGCATTCATAAAATACAGTTTGTACATACAGAGTTACATATACATATGCATTTCCAACATTATCCACATATACTTGCATACTTATTCATTGCTGGACATGCACGTGTGAATCTTCAGCGTTGTTCACACACATATAAACATAGATGCATATAAACAGTCATGTACACATATATCTCTATATGACCTTACATGTATGGAAATTCACAGGGATATCTCTGTCTCTCATTATTTGAACACTCACACTAATGTCTACCATTATATATGTACACACATCTGCAGGGTTTTACATGCACTCACACACAGATGACTCATCTCATATACACACAGAAAAGCTGGGTCACAAGACCCAGCTTGTGATTTGTGGGATCGGCCTCACTGTTTTATAATCGTAACTTGTGTATTATTAATTTTTTGTCCTGTGGTAAAGAGTTTTAATTTAATCAAAACCTTGGAGACTAAATAATTAAACCTGTCACACCATCCACAGTTTTATTGCTAATTAGTCATGGTGAGGTGCCATTGTCATAGGAGACAGGGTCCCTAAATTTAGCTAGTGGAATATCACATTGATCACACACAGAAACAGCCTGGACTCTGGGGATCAGCTGCATGTCAGCCAGTGCATTGTGGTTGAGTCCACCCTTCACCTACTGAAGGGGGATGCTCCTGGAGTTGTCAGGAACAATCTGTGTGTTCACTGCACATAGCAACTAAAAGAAACCTGCTGTTCTTAACCCCTTGAGGATCCCACGATAGCAAGTCAGAGGGCGAGTGTTCTCTTGATCAGCTCTGGGCTGCCTGCCTGCCTGCCTGGCTGAGCTAGAGCTCCTCTCCCCCAGAGAGACAGCTGCTTCTCTATCCAAAGCCACAGGCTCGCTCGCAACACTTTCCTTATGGCTTGGAGACAGGAAACCAACCAAGCATGTTTCTTTCTCTGTGTGCCAGGTCAGGTGCCTCTTTCTGCTCTCCTTCTATGAATAAATAAAACAGAGCACAATGCTTTCTAGCACTCCTCCTGCCACATTCCTCTATATGCATATTCTGGTCCTGAAAACAGATCTGCTAAATGTCAATATTAATTATCACAGCCACAAAATTCCTCCTCACGCCCTTTCTTCTGTTTGGGCTCAGCCCTGAAGTGGCATCCTGCTGTACCTGAAAAGGAAGGACCTTGGAAATTAGTAGACATAGATTCAGAACTCAGATTTGTCACTTAACTAGAATTATTATTTCTTTGTTGTTATTCTAGGTAGAATCTCACTGTCCTCAATTATTACAAAAAAAAAAAAAGACGCTTTGAGTATAAAGCAGATTTCTACTGATTGTTCATTCTATTACTTTTCCTATCACAATGAGGTGGAGGAATGGCCTTCTTTGTTCTTTTATCTGTTTCTTCCTGATAAGATGGAGAAACTTGATTCTATGCCCTGACTACTATCAGTACCATTTAGTAGTTGAAGGAAGCTTTGAGTAAATAAGATTACTGGCCAAAGTGACAACATCTGAGCCAGGAATAATAGTTCAGAATCATATTATTAAGTGTTGCAGATCCCTTGCTTTATCTTGTAGGTAATACATACACAGTTAGTAAATGTGTTTCAAAATGAAGTATTTCTTAGTACCAATGATACATTAACATTGGAGAGGGAATAGATCTTTCATGTTATTTTCTTTTGATCCTGGATACTGGAAGCATTAGGAGTGGAGGCCAAGGCTGATTGGAAGGGCACTGAAGTGAGAGGTAGGCTGGAAAGCTGAAAGTAGCATTAGTTTGTCCTTGTATTTTCTCCTTCAATATTCTTTGGCAGGCTCCTCTGCTCAGAGGATCTGGTGTAGTAGTGCATGAACTGGGTACTCAAAAGTTTCATCATGCTTTCCATCCATGGCAGTGAGCACAGTCCCTCCTACAGGAGTTGCCTTTCAGTGAACTGCTCTCTCACCTTCTGATAAAAACTTGTTAATGCTTCTCTATAAATGATTGACACCTGACAGTTAATAAATATCATGTGTCAGTCACTACTCTAAGCACTGGTTCTATATCAGTTGTTATTGTTGTTCAGTTGCTAAGTTGAGTCCAGCTCTTTGCCACCCCATGGACTGAAGCATGCCAGGCTTCCCTGTTGTTCACTATCACCCATTCAAATGCAAGTCCATTGAGTCCGTGATGCCATCCAACCATCTCATCCTCTGTTGTCCCCTTCTCCTCTTGCCCTCTATCTTTCCCAATGTCAGGTTCTTTTCCAATGAGCTAGCTCTTCACATCAGATGGCCAAAGTATTGGAGATTCATCTTAAGCATCAGTCCTTCTAATGAATATTCGGGTTGATTTCCCTTAGGATTGACTGGCTTAATCTCCTTGCAGTCCACAGGAATCTCTATAGAGTCTTAACAAGGTCATTAAGATTCCTGACCTTAGGGGGCTTTCATTCTAGTTAAAGAATAGTAGTATATAGACAAATAAATGAACAACATAACTCTAGAGAGTTGTTACATTGCTACTAAGAAATTAAGTAGTAAGTAGAATGAGTAGGTGAGATTGAGAGGCAATCAGGGACTGGGATTTACAGTCTCGTATGTGTGTGTGTGTGTGTGTGTGTGCGTGTGTGTGTGCACTCAGTTGTGTCCGACTCTTTCTGTCCCCATGGACTGTAGCCTGCCTAGCTCCCCCTCCCATGGAATCTCCCAGGGATTGAACCCTCAATTACTACATCTCCTACATTGGTAGGTTGGGTTCTTTACCACTAGTGTCACTCTGGTCTTGTGCTATTCTGTGCTTAGTCATGTCCAACTCTTTGCAACCCCATGGACTGTAGCCTGCCAGGCTTCTCTGTCCATGGGGATTCTCCAGGCAAGAATACTGGAGTGGGTTGCCATGCTCTCCTCCAGGGGAACTTCCCAATCCAGGAACTGAATCAGGGTCTCCTGTATTGTAGGCAGATTCTTTACCAGCTAAGCTACCCAGGAAGCTCAGTCTTATAGTCTTGTAGTCCATAGCAATAATATCGATTATATTCTAAATGACGTAGAAATCCATATAAGCAGACTATTGATGTCAACTGATTTGCCTTTTTAAATTACATGAAGAGTGACTTTATGGAACACTGAGAATAAGGGGGTAGTATTATATATAACAAGAAGCAGGGCAGCTTTTTAACAAAGCACATTAATTCAGAGAAACGCATTTCCTAACAGTGATATATACGATAGAGTGAGATATCTATGGATTAAACATTTGGAAGCAAAAAGGCCTCGTAGGGACACAGGAAGAGTATTGTTACTGAAAGTGGGGGTCCTGTTGCTCGCTGCTCAAAAGTCAATAAAGTGATGATGTTGATGGAAAGGAAAGTTTGCTTTATTTCAGAGGCCAGCGACTAGTGTGGGATGGGACAGGAAGGGCAGACTCCTGTCCAAAGGCTGATTTCCCGCCTCTGACGATCAGTGAGCAAGATCTTTTATAGGTGAAGAGAAGGGGTTATGTGCAGAAACAGTCAGTTCTGACACTCCTCTTGAAATCAGTCATGCGGTGGTCTGATCAGCATCATCTTGATTATTTTAAGTACAATTAATCTTCAGTTCCAGGATCAGTTTGTTCCTATTTCTTTGAGGCCAGTTCTCAGAATTATAGCAGCTTATGTCATGGCTACAGGCTGGTCATCCTGTAGTTAACTTCTTCCATTTGGTAGGGATTTTAGTATTTAAAAGTCAGCTCACAGGATATGGCTCAGAATGTTATCTATAAGCCCTTAAGGGGAAAATGGTCCTTGACTATGCTTAATGATTAAACTATTATTATTTAGTCTTGTTTGACTGTTTTCCTTTGTTTCTCCATTTCCTTGCTTCTCTGATTAAATTTATTCTTTGGCTGAAGTTTTTCCACAGATAAAGGGCAGGCTGAGGACATGGCAGGGAAGGACCATACGGCCTTGCTGTGTTTCAGTGTGAAACAGTCAAATCTCCCCTGAGCCCTCTTCTCAGTGAGCCCTACACAAAGAAGATGCAGAAATGCTTCCTTTCCCGAGACCACGCTGCTCACCTCTAGAGAAGGTCCTCTTCTCCAGCTTCCACTACAGAGTTCTATCACATGACTGTCCCAAGGGAGTTGGTCCATTGGGATACACAGCAAACTATCATTTTCCTTTGGCTACTGTGTTTCCCTTCATTTGGTAACAGTGCATATTTCATTTAAGTATCAAGAGATAAGAAAAAGAAATTGGATGACTATTGAAGGAAGAGTAAGGGACATTTAGTTTTAGTAAGTGCAGTTTGTCTTAGAAGGTGGTAGAGTACATTATAAAAAGATTTGAAGAGCTGTTAAAGGTTTTCATTCATTTTTAAATTAATTGACTCATTCATTCATTCTGAAGTTATATATCGTGATTTTACTTTGGGTTGAACACACATAAACAATGAGAACTCAGAGATGAAAATGACACAGTCCTTACTCTTGTGGGGGTTGTACTTTAGTGGAAAGATGTGCAGTAAAGATTAACCTTACCTGAAGAAAGGTTTGGGACTTTGTTCCTGGTTCCTAGGTGTTAACATCTAGACCCTCATAATATTCTGCCCAATAAGAGATTCTGTTTACATGGAGACCTTTGGCCCATGACAGATAGCCTAGGGCAACAGTGTAATTTAAGGTATCAGTTCTACCTTTGAAGAGACAAAAGACCAAAGTCAGTCATGCAGGTGGTCATCTTGTTCTATGCAGCTGACCTCCAGTAAAAACTCTGGACCTCAAGGCTTGGCTAATCCTCTCTGGCAATATTCTGGGCTGGGAGAACAAAATGCTGTCTACATGACTTGCCTGGGGAAGGACAACTGGAAGCTTACACCTGGAACTCTTCTGTACACTGTACCATGTGCTTTATCCCATTGCTTGTTTTAATCTGTATCCTTTTGTTGCAATAAACCATAACTCTGAATATAATGACTTTCCTTAGTTATGTAAATCCTTTTAGCAAATCATTGAGTTTGAGGGTGGTTTTGGAGAGTGACTGAACTCTCAGAACAGACATAAGTGGTTGATTACAGGCAAGTTGTTAATAGAGCAAAAGATACATACTGTAGGGTCTAGAAGAAAATCACATAACCTATCCTTTGTGGTTCAGGGAAATTTATTAGAACAAAAATATAAAGTGAATCTTAAATATGGGTAAGAAAGGGGAAAAGTTATTCCAGGTAGGTGGAAAAGTCAAAGTTGATGTGGGGGAAGGGCATGGAAAACGAGGGAATTTCAAGTGGTTCTATATAATTTGTAAGTTGATATTGGGTATAGAAAAGATGATTCAAGAATAAGAGACAGCAATAGTAAGGATCTTAAACATAGTTTGCCACATAACTATAGGAAGTTATTCTGTGACATTAAGAATGGAAGTGGCATAGTGGCATGGCATTCTAGCTAGATGATTACTAGCAGCATTGGAGGGTAAATGCTTGAGACAAGGAGATCATTCAAGAGGACATGACAATATTTTAGGCTAGAATGATGAAGTCTTGGATAAGGGGCATGGGTATAGAAGGGAGGCAAGGATTCAAGAAAGATTTACGTTAAGGAAGCAACACATCTGAAATTCTGATGAATTAGAGTTGGAGAATTTTTTAAAAGGCTAAGTCTAGGATGAAATCCAGATGTTTGGTTATTAGTGATAGCCATAACATTTCCTAAAATAGAAATGTAGGAATAAAAGCATGTTTATGGGCAAAAAGAAGTTCAGCTTTAGAAGTTTTGATTTTTTAGCACCAGTGGGATCCAAAGTGGAAATGTGTCATGGCACCTGAATACAAGAATGAGGAAGCCAGACCAGTGGCCTAACAGGCAAAAGGATTTGGCTTCAAATAGTATGAATTTTATTAAGTATTTCAAAGATATAATGAAATAATGGACCTTCGGTATTACATATCCAACATCTCTGTCAAAAATGGCTGTGGAATGAGGTGGATGAAACTGGAGCCTATTATACAGAGTGAAGTAAGCCAGAAAGAAAAACACCAATACAGTATACTAACACATATATATGGACTTTAGAAAGATGGTAATGATAACCCTGTATGCGAGACAACAAAAGAGACACAGATGTGTAGAACGGACTTTTGGACTCTGTGGGAGAGGGAGAGGGTGGGATGATTTGGGAGAATGGCATTGAAACATGTATACTATCATATAAGAAATGAATCACCAGTCTATGTTCGATACACGATACAGGATGCTTGGGGCTGGTGCATGGGGAAGATCCAGAGAGATGATATGGGGTGGGAGGTGGGAGGGGGGTTCAGGATTGGGAACTCATGTACACCCGTGGTGGATTCATGTCAATGTATGGCAAAACCAATACAGTATTGTAAAGCAAAATAAAGTAAAAATAAAAATTAAAAAAAAAACGTAAAGACAAAAAAAATGGCTGTGGAGTGAATTGAATGCAGTTATTTGAAAAGTGTGGTATATTGTCATTGCTGGTGATGAGGCAGATCTGAACTACAACTAACAAAGAAACTAGCGGATTTTTTTTGGAATTCTGTTCACAAGGGACCAGATGATAAAACAAGAATGACTCAGGGAAGATTTATCCCCATAACGAGCAAAGTAAAATTCACACTGCAGTCTGTGCTATTGCTGGTGTATGGTTGTTATATTCTGATCTATCTCTCTGATAACGAATGAATTTTACCCCTAATGTTCTAGCAAATTCCCAATTAAGGAGAGAGTGTACTATGGGGAAGAATTCTGTACTGGTGGGTCTTCAATGAACAACTATTACTGATTGAAAGATTTAATCTAAAAACCTTCTCATGCCATGAATTCTACCCTTTCAATCTATGATTTGACTATGGGCATTGTTGCTTTTGTTATCCAATTATGTTTTGTATACTTGTGGTTCAGCTGAACTTAACATGTGACTCCATTTAATTCTAGTAATACAATGCCCAATCTCTTTCTTAAACCCTGCTGTACAATTCCGAACCCAGTCTGGACAACTCACAGAAGCTTTAACCTTTATGTGGTCCAGTTAGGATGCTAGTTCTAGAACATACTTCCTATGTGACCTGTACCCTTACTAAATACAGGGTTGGCCAAAAAGTTCATTCAGGTTTTTCTATAAAACATTATGGAAAAACCTGAATGAACTTTTTGACCAACCCAATGCTTATCAGCTAAAAGAAATTCAAGCCAAAATAAGCTTCTAAGCTCTCTTCTAATCTGTCATCCTATGAGTCAAGGAAAGAAGGAGTAACGCTGGAGCCAATCCATGAAAGAGAAATTGAACTTCATCAGAAAGAAAAGGGATACAATGATTTTGAAAGGAGGAGCATCAGATTGAGGGAATGTAAGCAACAATACATGAATTATAGGTGAGAGGCGGTGGGACTGGATGATTGAACCTAAAGGGTGAGTGAGAGATGAATGGAAACATGAGGGACTTGGGACTTGGAACAATAATGTTGCCAAAGACACAAACAGGTACCAAATTCCCACACCAAGGCATGGTCAACAGTCTAAGACGTCAAGGCTGGGAACCACACAAAAGACTAAAGAGAGGCCTCGCAAGATATTTCACACCAAGTACTCTTGCAGTCAAATAAGCTCAGGAAACAGGCATTCATTATCTCCCTCCTGAAAATGTAGAATGTAGTTTAACATTTTAAAAACATAAATAATTTCTGCTGTGAGAAAACCATCAACTTTGTTTAGCTCAGCATTTCCCCAATTATTCAGCCTTGGAATACTCTGTATTTGCATTCCATGAATGATCACACTCAGACTTGTGCTGGCTTAGTGCAGTCGAGAGCATTATCTAAGGCTTAGAGTCGAGGTCATCAGAAATGTTGAAAGGCAGAGTATGGGCTCAGGTGTGAGGGTGGAGAAGGGTCATTGTCTAGCTGTTCGGGGCTTTCTCTCAAAAGCAAACCCTTTAAGAGGGGAACCCATCCAAGTGGGTTTCTTCCAAAAAAAAGATTTGATTCTAAACCTTCATTCCCTTTATCTTCTCAGTTAGGGAAGTAGTGACAGTTTAGGAGCCCATAGATAAAAAGAAAGTGGCATCAGCTGTTTAAAGAAAAGGCTTGTTGAGTTTAAAGCGGCAGGTGGAGTCCAGACAAATACATCTCAAGCCAACTTAGGTAGCCCAAGAAGAGAAGCTGTTTTTTCAAAGTTATAAAGTTTGCTGGCCTTTCTCTGTGCAATGCACTAACATAACAGGTTTGACTCACCAGGAGATGATGCATATAGCGCAGGGAGTTTGAAAAAGCACTGCTTAACCTTGCTAAGGAATGCTGATTTTAAGAACAGCTGGAATATTGCTTTTTGATCCTCGACCATCAGCCCAGCAAGGACAAGAGATGTTTTGATGAAGAACAAAAAAAATAAAATAAAAATAAAAATACTTCATGAGGCAAATAAAGCTAGTGAATATTGACAGCATTGGGGAAAACAACTTGACTAAAAATAATTCTTTTGTGTGGAAGTAAAGGTGGCACCATCACTGCAGGAATCTGGAGATGCATATTGTATGAAGAGACCATTTCAAAGTGTCTTTTTCCATTGACATTTTAAAGAAATATTTTTAACCTGCTCTTGTAGAATCTAGTATTCATGCTTCATCATCAACCACTGAAACAACAGGTTGAAGTTGAACATTATCAATCTGGTGACTCAAACATGGGTAGGGACTACTTCTGTTGGCTGCATGAAGCAAATGTGGTTATAAACAAACAGATAATGATGAAATTTGTGAGCAGATATTGAACTAATTACTGGGGAGGGGGAAGTGGAGCTTGAAAAAGATGCTGCCATAGATTTATTGAACCCCTACAATGTGTAAACTTCCTGGACAGACTCAAAAGTAATAATTTGGTAGAGAATTTAATATCCATACTTTGAGTTCAAACGAGGGGTGCGGATTCATTGAATGAAGCACAGAAGAATCCCATATAACCCAAGGGCAGAAAACAAAGTATAAGTCAGCTTAAGAACTGGAAAATTACTAGGAACAAAATCAACAGCTCTATATAGCCTCAGTCTCTCTATGCACTTAGTCTGTAGTCTTTGTTCTGGCTGGCACATAATTTGGCCTTGTAATGGTACTGACTCCAGTACCTTGGCCTTGGCTTCACATAAACTGTTATGTCAGGGGAGAATGTGTCACAGTCTCTCAGTTTAAATTCTCTCTTCAGAGAAAATCCAATGATTGGTGGACAAAAAATAGACTGGAGGACTTTGGCCTAGCAGTCTCTCCTCCAGAGGGCAAGGACTTGCGTGTGTGCCTATATGGGATACGGGTGCTTGGTCCTTCTTTGTACTATGGAAAGGCTAGGTTTTTAAGAAGAGATGTGGATGAGCTAGACCATTGAATATATCTAGTTTACTTAACCTTGGAAAACATGTTTAGATGAGACAAGAAGGCAAAAAATGGAAAGGAGATATATGCTAATTGCTAAATAACAGATAACATCCTCTGGGATGCAGATGTGAATTTAACATTGGATTTGGAAAGGAAAAATCGGATACAGATGGAAAAACTAATAGAGCATTTTGGACAGAAGAAATGGTATCTGGCCATATAGATGGTAGTGCATCAAGAATCTTAATGGAAGGGTGGTTCATTTAATTAAAAATATTTTTGGAGAAGTTTCTTTGTTCCACACAATATATGAATATCACATTTGTTTGAAATATTTATTGAGCATCTACTGTGTGTCAGGCATCATTCCAGGTGCTAGAAATGCAGGAGCAAAACAAAGCCTTTTTCTCCAAAGTCTTATATTTTAGTAAAGGAAGACAGAATGAAATAATTTTTCAGGTGCTGCTGAGTGATACATAATGATTAGTTAATGAACAATTAACATAAGTGTGAATAAACAGTTTTACTTCCTACACGAAGCTGGAACCTTAATTATTTCTGGAAATCTGGGTTTATATCTTCATTTTCTTTTTATAGATTAGAGAGGATGACATTTTCTGAAAATTCTAGTAAGAAAAAAAAAAAACTTTTAATAATCTTGTTAGGGTCATGACTATTTCTTCTGTCTGTCAAACCAAACACTGTAGTCAGAAGAATAAGGTTCAAGTATCTAACTCTCTGTAGTGTCTACAGTCATGTGTGTGTCTCTCAACTACTTGTGGCCTGGGAGATTTTGCTAGCTGACACAATTTTACTAAATCTTCTAAATGCTGGAGTACTCCATGATTCAGTCCTGGAAAGTGAAAGTGAAGTCGCTCAGTCGTGTCCGACTCTTTGCGACCCCGTGGACTGTAGCCTATCAGGCTCCTCCTTCCATTGGATTTTCCAGGCAAGAGTGCTGGAGTGGATTGCCATTTCCTTCTCCAGGGAATCTTCCCAACCCAGGAATCAAACCTGGGTCTCCCGCACTGCAGGCAGACGCTTTACCGTCTGAGCCACCAGGGAATGCTGGGGCCCCCTCTAATTTCCAGTTACAGTTTCCCCGTATGTAATTTTATTAAGTCTAATAATGCCTTGATGCTGCTGACCAAAGCTTCTTACCTGTCCTTTTATGCCCTCTCATGTATCCTTTAACTCTATTACTTTTGGGACATCTTAAACATGGGTCCAAAATTGTACTCTTGGGATAGCTACCATATCTGTTTCATCATTTTTTTCCTCCCAGCATAAATAAATGTTCACATTTTCCACCCTAATAGCTTGGCAAAATGAAGGATATAGCCTTGGTTTCTACTCTGTGTGATCTTTTTTTCCACCACCAATCCATTAGGAAGTCTTGTTTCCTATACCTTCAAAGTATATCTTGAATTCATCCATTGCTGTCTAACACTAATGCCCCATCGTATGCAAAGCCACAGTCATTTCTGAAATGGAATATTGCTACAACTCTCTAATTGTTCCCTCTGACTGATGACAGAGGAATCACCAGGTCATATCACTTCTGTATTTTCAATTTGCCATCAGTTTCCTATGACACTCAGAATGAAATCCAAATCCTTTACCCAGGTTTACAAAGATTGACAGCATTTCTGTTAGGTACACGGTATTGATCAGAAAGGAACATTACTGTATTGGACAAGGAAAACACATCAATATGAGTTAGGAGAAAAAAACACAAAGTAGATTCTTAGGAAAACGGACTCTTCAGCAACGTGTTGTAAAAGAGCTAAAAAATAATAATGGAATTGCAGAATGTTTACTTTCCTCTCACCACAGAGTGCAGATTGACCAATTAAATCTGGGTTATCTGCAAAGGTTGAACTGCTCATGCTCCACATCTCGTTGCCTTGGTGATGGAGTACCTTCCTAATGATATTTCTGTAAGAAAGAGAAAAGCCACATGCAAATTCGAGGTGGATCAAAACATGGTCTATTTAGCTACATTTTAGAGGAAGATATATGGAAAAGTTCATTGAGGTTCTGCATGCAAAAATATAGATAAAGAGGAAAATAATGTAATTCATAGATTAACTGGGGCTTTAATAGCCCTACCACTGACCTTAGTCATAGGTAATACATACAAACTAAAATTTTTGAGCATCTCTGTTGCAATTCTATTCCTTTCTGATCTACTGCTAAATAGATCAGAAAGCTTGTATATCTTTGTTTCAGTTCAGTTCAGTTCAGTCACTCAGTCGTGTCCGACTCTTTGCGACCCCATGAATCACAGCACACCAGGCCTCCCTGTCCATCACCAACTCCTGGAGTTCAATCAGGCTCACGTCCATCGAGTCGGTGATGCCATCCAGCCATCTCATCCTCTGTCGTCCCCTTCTCCTCCTGCTCCCAATCCCTCCCAGCATCAGAGTCTTCTCCAATGAGTCAACTCTTCTCATGAGGTGGCCAAAGTACTGGAGTTTCAGCTTTAGCATCATTCCTTCCAAAGAAATCCCAGGGTTGATCTCCTTCAGAATGGACTGGTTGGACCTCCTTGTAGTCCAAGGGACTCTCAAGAGTCTTCTCCAACACCACAGTTCAAAAGCATCAATTCTTCCATGCTCAGCCTTCTTCAAAGTCAAACTCTCACATCCATACATGACCACTGGAAAAACCATAGCCTTGACTAGATGGACCTTAGTTGGCAAAGTAATGTCTCTGCTTTTGAATATGCTCTCTAGGTTGGTCATAACTTTTCTTCCAAGGAGCAAGTGTCTTTTAATTTCATGGCTGCAGTCACCATCTGCAGTGATTTTGGAGTCCCCAAAAATAAAGTCTGACACTGTTTCCACTGTTTATCCATCTATTTCCCATGGAGTGATGGGACCAGATGCCATGATCTTCATTTTCTGAATGTTGGGCTTTAAGACAACTTTTTCACTCTCTTCTTTCACTTTCATCAAAAGGCTTTTTAGTTCCTCTTCTCTTTCTGCCATAAGGGTGGTGTCATCTGCATATCTGAGGTTATTGATATTTCTCCTGGCAATCTTGATTCCAGCTTGTGCTTCTTCCAGCCCAGCGTTTCTCATGATGTACTCTGCATAGAAGTTAAGTAAGCAGGGTGACAATATACAGCCTTGATGTACTCCTTTCTCCTTTTCCCATTTGGAACCAGTCTATTGTTCCATGTCCACTTCTAACTGTTGCTTCCTGGCCTGCATACAGATTTCTCAAGAGGCAGGTTAGGTGGTCTGGTATTCCCATCTCTTTCAGAATTTTCCAGTTTATTGCGATCCACACAGTCAAAGGCTTTGGCATAGTCAATAAAGCAGAAATAGATGTTTTCCTTGAACTCTCTTGCTTTTTCCATGATCCAGCGGATGTTGGCAATTTGATCTCTGGTTCCTCTGCCGTTTTGAAAACCAGCTTGAACATCAGGAAGTTCACGGTTCATGTACTGCTGAAGCCTGGCATATCTTTGTTTACGAGTTTGTATATCTTTCAGATTCCATTGCTTACCCTTTTCAGGATAACAATATCATGTTTTGTTCAAAGCAGGCTACTACTGAATATAAAAAGGGCTGCTATTAAAATTACATTAAGACAACAGGTACAAAATTGGATCATCCTGGGGAAAAAAGGATATACATATGGTCCCCTGGTTATTCTTCACGTTGGTTACTATGCTTCAAGCACACTTTCATCTGATTCTTCAGACATATATTCATTCCTATCTTGGGAACTTGCAGCAATGGTTCCATTCTCTTTGAACATTCTTCTTCCAGACTGTACACTGAAAGAAGCTTTTTGACATTTATGCCTCAGTTTAAAGTCACCTTCAAAGAAGGCCCTCACTTTGGTTTCTGTGCCTGCGTGCTAAGTCCATTCAGTCATCTGACTCTTTGTGACCCTATGAACTGTAGCCCACCAGGCTCCTCTGTCCATGGGATTCTCCAGACAAGAGTACGGAGGTGGCTTGCCATGACCTCTTCCAGGGGATATTCCTGACCCAGGGATTGAATCTGCATATCCTATAACACCTGCATTGCAGGCGGATTCTTTACCATTGAGCCACTGGAGAAGCCCTTACTTTATCCCAAACTAAAATATATTGAGTCATTCTTCACATCAATTTTTCTGTGATAGGCTTATCATATATTGTTTTTTTTTCATATTTCTTTTCTAGTTTGGTGACTATATCTCCAAACTACAGAATGAATTCCTTAAGGGAACGGTCCCACAAGGGTAAGGTACAAGCTACCAGAATAGTAGGCTCCTAATTAATGTTTTTAGGAGTGATTAATGAATAAATAAAACCAAGTAGATGTCAGGTTGAGTTATATTTAAAATGATAATTTATAATTGGTTCATGATTCTTAGGTTTAGTACTCATACATCAGTTTATGCTGCAAATCTCTATTCCTTTCCTGGTTTTTGATATTACGCAGTATTTTGTCATTGTTGTTGTTTATATTTTCCCTGAATTTATCTTAAGTATTTGTTTCCAAGGAAGAACATGCTTTTCATCTTTTTCATACTTTGCATGTTTTTTATTTTCCTCCCAGAAGAAATAAAGCTTAGTTAAGTATAAAAACTCAGTAGGAGTTCATTGTCTTCTTTTCTCTCCTTTTCTTGTTTTTATTAATTTTTAAATTAATTTTTACTGAAGTATAATTGCTTTTCAAAGTGTTCCATTGTCTTTGGAATTTAAATGTATGGAGATAAAGGCTTCATTCTTCGGTAAACTCAGTTTTTATTCCACGGTGTATACTTCTCCCCATTCTCATTCTCATTCCCCAATCTGAGTGGCTGCAGGTGAATGTCTTTATTCTTGACCTTCAACATAATCTTGTTTAGCCTATTGCTAGGTGTTTGTCTTGGTTTTGGCTGCTGCAACAGGAAACCATTTAAGCCTCTGTGACTAATAAGCAACACGATTTTACTTCTCAGAGTTCTGTAGGCTGGGAAGTCCAAGGTCAAGGTGCCGGTAGATTTGGTGTCTGATGAGGGCCTGCTTCCTGGTCCATATCTCCCATGGATGCATCAATGGCAGAAAAGATAAGGGAGCTCTCTGCACCTCTTGTAACAGGGCACCATCCCACTCACGTGGGATCTGTCCTCATGATCTCCTTACCCTTCCCAAACCTCATCTCCTACACCACACTGGGGGTTAGGATTTTGACATCTCAATTGAGAGAAAGGAGCATAGCCATTCAGTCTACAGCAGTATTGCTTATTTTAAATTACTCTCTTGATGGGTCCTGTGATTTAGATAGTCCTTTTCAGCTCAGAAAAGTTTCATTCTTCATTCTATCATTTAAATTTTTTTGTGAATGTCTTATATTCTCCTTTTCTGACACACACATTTTTCATCTACTGAGAATCTGTTCTTTGTTCCTCCATTACTAAACCTTTGTTTTCTCAGTGCCATTTTTCTTATATTTACTTATGCATTTAGTATTTGACTCCTTTATTTTGTGGGAGCTCCATAAGCTTGCTAGTCACACCATTATTTTCCTGTAGTGTTGATTCTGGATGTTCCATTTCCAATGCCCATTTTAATCTTGTGAGTGAATTTTAATCTTCTTTGTATTTCCTTTGTGTAAAACTCTCTCCTGTTTTATTATCTCCTGTGTTGTAACTAGGTTCTTTACTATAAATCACATCATATTGTCCAAATCTTCATTCTTTTATTCAAATTTTGTTATTGTTAGCAGAAGTACTTAAATATATACAGTGATGCTTTGCACAGTAAATATTTTTCAAACTATGTCCTTTCTTTGCTTCTCAGTGCTACCATCACTTCTTTCAACACAGTGTATTCCAACCTGGAATATCAACCAAAAAGACTACAATGATAGTAACAGAAATTAGAGTAGGGATACAAAGAAACTGGAATAAAGGAGAAAGGAGAAAGAAGAAAGACCAATGACTTGGAAATCTCTGAATTTACAGATTTACTTTTAAGAGTTTAGAAGCACTGTGGAGATCTTTAAAACCTCTTTCCAAATGATGTCAGTCTGGTTAAATATGACTGAAAAGCGTGCAATGAAAGCAGGAAAAACGGAGCAGAAGCTCCACAGTTTCTGGAAGTGTGGAGGACCACGAGAAGGGAAAGCCATTGTAGATTCTCCCAAGAGTGATCCAAAATCAAGTTTATTGAGTTGGAGCAGAGTTCTTTGTTCCTGGTGGCCTCAACCATACCGGGAAAGAAGAAGATGAGGTCATATTCGAAACAGGGTGAGAGTGAGATGGATATTTAGGGATCAAGACAATCTCCTGTGGACTGCTGTTTCCAGGAAGTTCAGGTAAGGCGGTACTTTAATTATCATTTCAAGGAAACATTCATTAATTGATAATCGATGCACTTTGCCCTGAATATTTTTTACTCCAGCTTAAAGTGCTTCACAATAGACATCATACCTTAATATCTATGGATGAGATTTAAAAGTAATTTTATCCATCTCCCCAATAGCTTCCCAATAGCTATAGGTAAGTTTAATATTTACTGCATAATTTGTTATAACTCTTAGTGGTCATAATTCAGGTTATACAAACTCTCTTGTTTGTTTTGTTAAATAATTCATCCAAATGATGTTCATTCAACAAAAAAAAATGTGATGTGATGAGTTGTTGCTATCAGAGAACTTCTGTGCTAAGTGCCTTGAAAACACAAACAGAGATTCTTGTTTTCCAAGAGTTCAGAGCCTATTAAAGAAGGTCATACAAGCATAATAGTACAGGACAATGTGTGACTCTCAAATTACAAGTAACACTTCCCATGCAACAATTGTCCTTATCCTATATTCCATACAACAATTTGTAGAGTTTCCAGAATATAATTGCCCTTCTATAAATAGTGGCAGACTTTTGTCTTTTTGTTTTTGCCTGAGGAATTCATGTCAGCTATTTTAAGGTTAGAAGATTGATTTTGTATTAATATTTTTACTTTTTCCAAACTAGCAAAGGATATGAACAGGATTACTTATTAGGTATCTGCTTATACATTTACTGATTTTGCAGCATATGGGGATTTTCTAGAGGAGATCATTCCTACAGCATTGGAGGTCCTCTAAAAAGTCTGTGGGTTAATACACCAGTGAACATGAGCTACAAATCTTGAAAATATGATTAAATATCTTGCCTTTGCTATTTTAAAATTTTAAGCTTCATGTGAAGGTTTTAATCATGTGGTGGGAAAAGGAGAAAATACATGAAACAATTGTCTTTGATATATGAGATCTAAACATCACATTTAGATAAAAGGCTTGATGTTTCTGCTATTGCTAATTATAAGGATGGTTACTGGGATGGTTTTGACAAGCAGGGATGATGAATCAGGTGATGGCAACCAAGATGATGTGATGTTACCACGGGGCTAGTGCTAAAATGAATGACTCTGGAGTAGCAATGTGAACAATGAGGAGGTGCTGCTGATGGAAGATACTGGTGATGTGGCAAGGGTGATTGTGATAAAGCTACTGATGAAGTGATTAAATAACGACAGAGACATCGCAAAGGGGACTTCAATAGCTAATGACAATGAGAATGAGGAAGGTGATGGATACAGTGAATGCGAAGCTCCAGGACTTAGACATGGAGTGACAAAGTGGGCTGGACGATCTATGTCCTCTTTTTAACCAGTAGAAAAAAATAATGAATAGAGAAATATAATCAATGTACTGAGCACAAATAAATACTTGGGACTTTTGTATAGTTCTTGAATCCAAAAAGGAATAAAAGTGAATCACTTGCTAAACAGGAAGTTTGTGCACTGAGAATTGAAATTAATTTGCAATGAAAATAAAAACAAGCCATTTGTTTCATTTTTGCAATTTTGAACAATGATTCTTTGCACAAAGAATTTCAGAAATTTAGAGAGGCCTGTAGTTAATTTATCTATGTTAATTTAACTAACCCTCCCACTTTTTAGCTGAATTGAGAAACTGAAAGAAAGTGACATACTCTTGTTACCGAAAGTTGGGGTCCGCCTGCTCACAACCCCAAAGCAAATTAAGTGGTCAGGTTGGTGGAAAGGAAAGTTTGCTCTATTTAAGATGCCAGCAACTAGTGGGGAGGGCAGATATCTGTCCAAACATTGACTCCCCCCACTGACACCAGTGGAGCCAGAGGTTTTATAGACAGAAGAGAGTTCCTACATGCAGAAATAGCACAGTCATCTCTGACATTCATCTTCAAAATGGTCATTGGTGGTCTGGCCAGCTTCATCTTGATTGTTTCAAATGTAGTTAATCTTCAGTTCCAGGGTTGGTTTGTTTGCATTTTTTTGAGGCCAATTATAGCACCTTATGTAGTGGGAATAGTCTGGTCATCATGTAGTTAATTTTTCCATCGAGGGTTTTAGTATCTGTAAGACAGCTCACAGGATATGGCTCAGAATAGTATCTATAGTCCTTGAGAAAGAACTGAAGGTCCTTGACTATGTCTGCTGCTGCTGCTGCTGCTAAGTCGCTTCAGTCGTGTCCAACTCTGTGTGACCCCAGAGACGGCAGCCCACCAGGCTCCCCCATCCCTGGGATTCTCCAGGCAAGAACACTGGAGTGGGTTGACATTTCCTTCTCCAATGCGCGAAAGTGAAAAGGGAAGGTGAAGTCGCTCAGTCAGTGCATTATTATTATTTGGTCTCCTTTGACTGTTTTCCTTTGTTTTTGCATGTTCTCACTTCTCTGATTGATTAGACTTTTCCATTGACTAAAGTTTTCCACAGACAAAAGGCAGGCGGAGGATGTGGAGGGGTGGCAAGGACCATAAGGTTTGCTCTGTTTCACATTTAGGTCTAACATAATCTTAAGCCATTGTTTTTGTAAACTAAAGGAACTTATAATTACCTTAAGAGTTCATTCAATGTGTAAAAAAAGATATCACAACTTCTTGAGCACCCAACTGTCACTTGAAACTGTTCAAGGCCTACAAGAAATAAAAATGCATATTGAGAGAGACCAACAATGTAAGTACAGAGTCAACTTCTTCACTAAACTTGCTTTCTTGAGAAACAACTGGCATTACTGAATGAATCTTGATTGAATGATGACTCTGCCCCCAGCACTTCTGTAGGCACTTAAGAAATAAAGACATGAGTGTAAAATAATTCCTTAAAAGAGGTAAGATAAATTTGAGGAAAAGAAACAAAACACATACTATATATCATAATGAAAGTGCTTTGGATTAAGAATCAAATAAAATGGGGTTGTTTTTTTTTTTTGGCTCTTACCAATCATGAGGATGTTTATAACAATTCCTCAGTTTTCTTATTTAGACAATGCATATAAAAATACTTGCCCTGCTTGGACATGAAGTTATATCAATTTCAAGTAAGATTACGTATGAGCAAGTTCTTTATACATTTTAAAACACTGCAATCTTTAGGAACTATTGATAGAAAGTAGTCTGCCTGAAATGCAGGACATCCAGGTTCGAACATGGGATTGGGAGGATCCACTGGAGAAGGGAATGGCGACCTACTCCAGTATTCTTGCCTGGGAAGTCCAATGGACAGAGGAATGTGGTGGGCTAGAGCTCATGGGGTTGCAAAGAGTTGGATACAATTGAGCAACTAACACACATGATGATAAAAAGTAATTCTTTCTCCCCAAACTTCAACCTTATGAGGAATCATTTTCTTTTAAATCAAGTCTTTGTCTTTTACCACTATATTCTTTCCTCCACTGGGAAGTTGTGGAAGTATGAATATGAGTAAGAAGTTACTCATAAATTTTGGGGGAATAAGTTTGTCTGGTCAGATCAGCTCTGCCCTTTGTTTTTAGAGCAAATATTCACAAAGAACATGAGTTTACCACTTCATGCCATGACTTCTACCTGGGAAAGTTGGACATGTCTCCCTCAGTATAGCGCTGACTAGGACTGGACACAGAGGTGTCCACCTCTTAGATTGAGTGCTAACAAGACTACTTGCCATCAGAGTAAAGCCACATACTTGGGCTCAGCCTTTGTCAGTTGTGAAAATGCTACTTGGGGATTCATATTTAATTGTTGATGTTATCCTGATTTTTGATTTTTAGAAAAATCCCAGAATTCACTATGAGTTACATTTTAATTAATATATTATAAGCTATGTTTCTTAATCCAAATAATTTTGCTTATATTTTATCTAAAATATATTGTATAATTTTACAGTGTAGGTATCATCCCCTTCGTAAGGAATTATCCAATAGATTCAGATGGTGCTCTTTTCTGTAGGAAATGAGCGGTAATATTTGTGTCATGTATTAGCCATTATAGCAGTTACACTACGTTAGGGTACTGAAAAAGAAATTGCTCTGAAATATATTTCCTTGACACTATCTATGCAAATTAGAACATTATGCAAGACATGTACAGCCCGATTATCAAATTTGGAGATCTTTGAGCTTAAAAGAAGTTCATTGTCCTTCTAAAAAGACACTTCTTCCCCACCAGTCAAGGTCTAATCACTATCCTAAAGCAGGTTCCTGACCTTCCTATTGTGTGTTCCAATGACCCTGATGATCTGCAAAGTGGGCTAGGATCCTGTGGAAAGATATTACTAGGGATGCAATTAAAGTCAAAGCAATAAAACCAATATAATTGCATTACTTCCATGTTTCAAGAATAGGTCTGGGTAAACAGAAATAAATAAGCCGTGGAATTGACTCCAACGAATCCACCAGCCTAAAACATGAGGGCAAAGGGCAGCAAATGATTATAGTTGTTTTAATAAATACAATGATAACTATGAAGAAGCTACACGGGACACGTCACAAAGAACGATTGATCCAAAAGGGTCCATACGTTGGGCAGAAGAAAAAGTCATTAGAAATCAATGTAATAATAAGTGCAGATTCTTGCACTGGATAAAACAATATGCTATTTTTAGAGTCACATATAATTTGGTATTGCTAAAATATAAAGAGAAAGACAATGGATTTGGAAAGAAAATAAGGGTCCATGTTATGAAAGGCTTTTCTGTGATACTAAAAAACTTGAAATTTATTCCATAATGGTGTAATATCCACTGAGTAATTTTTAAAAATAGGATTGCTGTTATATTTCCAGTTTAGAAAGATCATAGTTAGGTAGCATAGTGAATGGCTTGACTGGGGTAGAGGCTTTAAGTGGTGGTGGTTTAGTCACTAAGTTATGTCTGACTCTTGCGACCCCATGGATTTCCCAGGCAAGAATACTGTAGTGGGTTGCCATTTCCTTCTCCAGAGGATCTTCCCAACCCAGGGTTTGAACCTGGGTCTCCTGCATTGCAGTGGATTCTTTACCAACTGAGCCATGAGGAAAGCCCTGAGTAGGAATACCAGCTATAAGACTGTTAAAATATACCAGGTGAGAACTGTCTATGGTTCTTCTTAGAGAAGTTTAAATTAGGAGCCAAATAGTTGAAGCAAAGTCTGAAATGAGAAAAAATTATAATGAATTATGAGTAATGAATCTCTGCCCAAATGGCATCTCTGTATGCCCCTATTTGTACTTAGTTTTAAATGAATAATAACTCTCTTTTCCTTGTTTGCATTTTTAAAATATGGGTGAGAAGAGAAAAATGAAAAATCACCTAATGATTCTTTGTAATGGGTTTGAGGCTGGGCTTGGAAACCAAACTGAACAAGGAGAAAAAGTAGCCATGGAATACGAATGGAGTTCCCCTGCAAAGACTTAATCAAGGAGACAAATTATTGCAGTTCAAAATCTGGTTTATGATCATCTAACTGTGGTGTTGGAGAAGACTCTTGAGAGTCCCTTGGACTGCAAGGAGATCCAACCAGTTCATTCTGAAGGAGATCAGCCCTGGATGTTCTTTGGAAGGAATGATGCTAAAGCTGAAACTCCAGTACTTTGGCCACCTCATGCGAAGAGTTGACTCATTGGAAAAGACTCTGATGCTGGGAGGGATTGGGGGCAGGAGGAGAAGGGGACCGCAGAGGATGAGATGGCTGGATGGCATCACGGACTCGATGGACGTGAGTCTGAGTGAACTCCAGGAGTTGGTGATGGACAGGGAGGCCTGGCGTGTTGCTATTCATGGGGTCACAAAGAGTCAGACATGACTGAGCGACTGAACTGAACTGAACCCATGACTTATGGTTGTCTGACCTATACCTTGAGTTTATCCTAACAAAGGACCTTTAAACAAGAAACCCACCATACCATCAGCTTCTGGAAAGTACCTGAAAATGGTACTGTCTGTGGTGACTTGCCTATGCAGATGAGTTCCAAAAGACCTCATGCTACTTTCTGTCCTGAGTCAGACTTCCTGCCAGGCAACTCTACACTTCCTGCCTCAGCCTTGAAATTCATTGCTACCTTTTGAAGTATTTGTCAACCTCTACTACTTATGCAGTCATCCTCACAGTGCCCTGAGCTGGCCTCTTATACCAATCAGACTTCACTCCCATAGTATTCTCCCACATAGTCATAACCCTACTCAGAGTCACTATATTGCCATTGTAATTACCATATCGAGTTGTTACAATTCTATATAATACTATATGAGATTATAATAATTATTATAATGATATATAATATTTTACTGAAGACAATGTTTTGGGTTAGGCAGCTCTGGTATAGATGAAAAAGCTCAAGTTTAGAATCAGAGAGCTGACTGCCAGAGAATTGATGCTTTTGAATTGTGGTATTGGAGAAGATTGTTGAGAGTCCCTTGGACTGCAAGGAGATCCAACCAGTCCATCCTAAAGGAAATCAGTCCTGAATATTCACTGGAGAGACTGATGCTGACGCTGAAGTTCTAGTGCTTTGGCCACTTGATGTGAAAAGCTGACTCATCGGAGAGGACCCTGGTGCTGGGAAAGATTGAGGGCAGGAGGAGAGAGGGATGGCAGAGGATGCGATGATTGGATGGCATCACCAACTCGATGGACATGAATTTGAGAAAGCCCCAGGGGTTGGTGATGGACAGGGAGGCCTGGCTTGCTGCAGTCCATGAGGTCACAGAGAGTCGGACATGACTGAGCGACTGAACTGAACTGAACTTAGAATCAGAGTTATCTGAAGTGTGGTGTGAAACTAAAAGTGTTAGTTGCTCAGTTATGTCTGAGTCTTTGACACCCCATGGACTGTAGCCCAACAGACTCCTCTCTCCATGGTTTCCCCAGGTGAGAATACTGGTGTGGCTTGCCATTTCCTTCTTCAGGGGATCTTCCCAACCCAGGGACTGAATTAGAATCTCCTGCATGGTACCACACTGATTTTTTAAACTTTAGCTGTGTGATTTTGTGCAGCCAATGCCACAGAATCTATTTTTCACATGTGAAATAAGAACAGGAATATGTATCTCAGGGGAATGATGAGCGGGACATGGGGGTTTCCTGGGAAGTTTAACATAGTATCTGACACACTTTAGTCTTTTGTATGGTCATTTCACCTGAAACCTTTCTTCAAGGGAAATTTTTATTTTTATTTTTTTTGCCATGACCCAAGGCATGTGGGATCTTACTTCTCTGACCAGGGATCTAACTCATACCCCTTGCACTGGAAGCATGAAGTTTTAACCACTGGATCACCATGAAAATCCCTCTCCAGAAGAATTTTTAAAAATATTGGAAGCACTATGTTGAATGATAGGAAAATAAAGCATCTGAATTACCACAGTATTT
The DNA here is from genome assembly GCF_032405125.1 of Capricornis sumatraensis. Lineage (NCBI taxonomy): Eukaryota > Metazoa > Chordata > Mammalia > Artiodactyla > Bovidae > Capricornis > Capricornis sumatraensis. The sequence goes on along the minus strand of NC_091084.1, from coordinate 60,549,804 downwards.
AATGTCATGCTAGATATTGCTTTATATTTAAATAACTCACTCCCAGATATTTCCAAGATTTAAACAAAAACAGGAGTCTACTCCATGAACAGTCTTATCTTCACTCTTTTCCAAGTCTCTACAAACAGTTTGCATGCTGAGAAATGTAATTGCTCACTGAAAACAGGTGTTGTGTTTGGATATAGGATTATGTCTTCCACATGATTCTTCATTTTTAGAACAATGGACACTTTCTTAAGGGGGTCAAATCACCAAATCATATTTCAATGATGAGATTGGATTTTGAAAATATTTATTTTTCCCCTAACTGCAGAGATAACTGGGAAAAAAGTAAGTACATCTGTTTGTTCATAGAAATATACTTGACTTTGTTATGATATTGCAACTGGCAATAAGGAAATGTGAATTTCAACCTAAAGAGCCCCCGAGAGACTACAAGAAAGGTAAGGATGACAGGGAAATGCAAGCAAGAGATGAACACATCAGTTGCAAGCTCTTTTAAACCATTTTATGAACGTGACATATTTCCCTCTTTTTTTAAGATTGTGCTAATTTTCAAAATTCTGCTATTTTGGAAATGTTAGATGTCTCTCTTTCTTTCTCCTTTGAGCTCATTGCAAACTCTTTTGGATATCAAGTCTGTCTCAACTTCCTGTTACAAGAAACTGGGAATTGAAAACCAATGTATGGAAAATTCTGGCTATCAAAAATAAAAGCTACAAATGGTCCCAGAACCTTCTCAGCCCATAATGCTCAGAATGATCATAAACAGGGAAGCAGCTTCAATGACAGCAACTGACTCACCCTGTGCGCCTGGGACTTGTTTTGCAATTCACCTAGCAAGTGCAATTATGTCGGTAAAGAAGGGGATGAAGAAATGACCTTTGAAGGCAGCTCTGGGGTGTAGGAGTTACGTGTGGAAACCTTATTAGAGATCGGAAGCAGAGCTTCTGAAATAATAGTTCAAGTGTAAAATAGCACCTCTGGATAATTGTAGCATAATACAATAGTTTTGGCAGGGAAATTTGAAAAGAGGTACTAGATAAAATGTGAATTGAAACTCCACATTTGTACAGGAAGTTCATTTAACTTCCTGAGAATTTTCCCATTTGAAAATCCAAGAAGTTTGGCTGAGTTTTAATGAATTGCATTTGCTAATTTTTATGTTATTTGTATTGCATCAAGAAACTCAAATATTAATTTGAATTAAACAGTAATTGTTATATATGTGTTACATAAAATACACTGTGTTAGGCAACCTGGTGGAATAAAAGGGCTCAGTCAATTATTTATAAGTATTACTTCACCTGCTTTTAACTGTATTTTTCAGGGAGTATAAGCATACAGTTTCCCTAATAAAATAAAAATATATTATCCAAATTACATTGAAAGAAAGGGAATTATTTTACCAATATCCCAGGAAATATAACCATTTTTGTATATTAAATTTTAACTTGATCTTTCTGGCATATCCAAGGTAAAGTGTTTAATGGAAAGCATGATATGATTCTTCAACATGATAAGAAAAACAGTTTTTAAGTAGATATGAGCTTTTCTAGGATAATTCTTTCTTAAAAGATTTTACTATGTGTGGCCCTTAAGTAAGAACAGCGACAGATTCTCTGTCCTCAAAGTGGACACGATATAGTAGCTGGATTGCATGGGAGCTAAAAGCAAGTCTCTATACTAACTCCTCCATCAGGGTCTAACTCTAGCTCTACAGCTTGTAGCCAAGTGACCTGTGGTAAATCAAGTTTTAAAACCTTGACTTTATCCTCTGTAAAATGTGATACTGCTATTACTACTATCTAAAATTTCTACAGTACTTACAATGTGCTAAGTTCTTTTCTAAATGTTTTCCATTTATTTATTCATTTTATCCTCACTACAGTCTATGTGATTGGAATTATTATTTTTTAAATGGGGAAACTTAGGTACAAACTGATCAATTAGCTAAGATGTATCACACAGCTAGCAAGAGATAGAATTGGGATTTTAGTAACTACTTCATGGACTGACTGTGAAATTTAAATGTGATGAAAGAAAATACAATATGTGAAAAGTGTTCAATAAATATCAACTACAATTTTGAATAGTATTGAAGAGGAAACTAAAAATAAATTAACAAATTATAATGTGATATAATAATACAAATGTACTATGTACTCTGGTTCCAAATGTATTGAAGCTAGGCGAGAAAGAGATTATACTGCTCATAATAATACTTGAGAAAGTATTCTTTAAAATTCTTTAAAATTTGAGTTGAATTTTGAAAGGCAAGGCAAGGTGATCATTGTAAGGAAGAACAGAAATGATTCAGCCTCATATTGCAAAATCACAGTGGGTTTTCCAGTGAAATAATGGCATAAAATATAAGGATAAGAATATATTTCATGAAAAAATAGATGACCTGGAACACCAAGAGATGTAGATGACTCTGAGGCACTAGGGAGCCTGAAGTTTGAATAGGACACAGGGATAATCTAAGAATATTAATCTATTACAGCATATAAGGGCTTCCCTGGTGGCTCAGAGGTTAAAGCGTCTGCCTGGAATGCGGGAGACCTGGATTCGATCCCTGGGTCAGGAAGATCCCCTAGAGAAGGAAATGGCAACCCACTCCAGTACTCTTGCCTGGAGAATCCCATGGAGGGAGGAGCCTGGTAGGCTTCAGTCCATGGTGTCGCAAAGAGTTGGACAGAACTGAGTGACTTCACTTTCATTTTCACAGCATATAATGAATTTTTTAGCAGGAATTTGATAGATGTATATGTGGATAGAAGAAGGGTAATACAGACAGGCTGAAGATTGAATTTCTCAAGGCTTAGCTTGGAGCCCTCTGATATTGTTTTCTTTCTTTGTTTCTGTTTTGCTTTTTTATTCATGATATTCACTTACTTTTTCACTTGTATTAGTTAGAGTTCCATAGAACATAGATGTCATACTAAAGTGAACAATGGAGGAGGATTTAATAAAAGGACTATTTATTAAGGTGTGGGCAGGGTTAAGAGAAATTAATAAGGAATTGTGCAGTACCCCAAGCCTAGCTACAACAGGAAACATGTGTTATATCTAGGCCTACAAGAGTAATGAATGTTCCCAGAGCCTGGTACAAATCACTGGAATTGAGGACTGTCAACAGGAACCACAGAGCTCCAAGAAGACCACCTTTAGTCTCTAGAAGGGTGAGAGCTGAGAGAACACACACCTCAACCTGGGTTCTCTCCCCCTCACCAAACTCACTGAGCTGAACCTGTAGGCAGACAACAAAGAGCCTGTACACGGAGTCCATAAACATGAGTTTGGGGACACAAATCAAGGTCAAGAATAGGTGAGACACGGATTTGGCAAGGGAACCAGAAAATACCTAGCACAATGATAAACCTCAAAATCAAATTGATGTCCATTTGGGGGAATGGAAACGGCCATTGAGATCACAGCAGTTTTAAAGCTGGAATAGACCCTAAAAATGACATACTTTACATTTTTTCCTGCTCTTTCTCTCATCCAAGAAAATCAAGGCACAGGTCCTTCTGAAGATTACATGGTCTATCAATCAAAATTCAATTCAAGGAACAAGAAGAACTCTAGGTATTTCCTGCTAAAAGTGATTTTGTACGGAGAATTGGGTTTTCATTAAATGGTAGAGATGCTGGAGAAGAAGGAGTTCAGGAATCACTGTGGGATTGTGTGTGACATCAAGTATAGTCAGCTATGGCTGGTGTCCAGAGTCACCTCCACCATCAACTCTCATCATTAATGAAGCAAACTGTGATCCTAGCTGTCAGAATTGCTTCCCAAGATTCCTGTCTCTTTAATTCTGGTTCTAGATTGTAGCTGAAAAGAATATTGCCCCTCTCTCACCATCATGTTCTAAATTTCAAGCAAGCATATGTAACTAGTATAAACTCATTCCTACCCAGAACCATAATTACAAGAGATACTTAAAAAGGCAGATTTTCCTTCTCCAGACTTAGACACTCAAGAGGAGACCTAGAAGGAGAATGGATCTGAATGCCATTCTACTATCCCCAGTGGTCACAGCTTGGACTTGGTAGAGTTGAACTACATACAGTATCTCCACAAATGGAATTCCAGATTCCAGAGAATGCAGAAATAAACCAATGTTGTTGTTCAGTCGCCAGGTTGTGTCTGACTCTTCATGACCCCATGGACTACAGCGTGCCAGGCTTCTCTCTCCCTCACCACCTCCCAGAGTTTGCCCAAGTTTATTCCATTGCCTTGGTGATGCCATCCAGCCTTCTCATCCTCTGTTGCTCTCTTCTCCTTCTGGCTTCAATCTTTCCCAACATTAGGGTATTTTCTAATGAGTGGGCTCTTTGCATCAGGTGGCCAAAATATTGGAGCTTCAGCTTCAGCATCAGTGCTTCCAATGAGTATTCAAGGTTGGCTTCCTTTAGGACTGACTGGTTTGATCTCCTTTCTGTCCAAGGAACTCTCTTAGCACTACAGTTCAAAAGCATCAGTTCTTCAGTGCTCTGCTTTCTTTATAGTCTAGCTCTCATAACCATATGTGACTACTGGAAAGACCATAACATTGAGTATACAGACTTTGTTGGCAAAATGATGTCTTTGCTTTTTAACACACTGTCTAGGTTTGTCATAGCTTCCCTGCCAAGAAGCAATTGTCTTCTAATTTCATGGTTTCAGTCAATTCCAGAAAAATATCTACCTCTGTTTCATTGACTGCAAAAGCCTTTGACTGTGTGGATCATAACAACAACAACAAAAAACTAAGCCAATAAAAGCATTATGAAATGATATTTCAAAGGATAACTCTTTCAAAAGTATCTTAATTTATTAATAAAATGTTGACTATTCTATAAAAGTCTAGAATAAAACTTTTACAGAGAAGGCTGTCAGGAGATTATATTATACATCATGGATCCTTAGTTTCTGTACCAGAAAACTCAAAGCAGAGAGAAAGGAATCACTAAGTGCTGTCAGAGTGTGGACCACACCTTGGGCTAGACATCCCAGGCTGAAACTTCAATGCAGTGCTAAGCACTTATGTTATCTAATTCTCATGAAAATTCTATAAACCATGTGTTATTACCCTCATTTTATCTATCAGGAAAGTGAAACTCAGAGAAATAAAGTAATTTACCTCATCTAACACAGTTGATAAGGGATAGAGTTAGGAATGAAGCCTAGTTTTGTCTGATGCCACACAGAGCATTTTACAATTTTTTTCTAGTTTCTGAAGAACTTTGTTTTCTGTCAGTTTGCTGCTATCCAAAAGGCATTGAGCAATTAAAAGCCTGTGATAAGTGTTACATCAAAAATGTTCCAAGAATTTGACCAGTGTTCACATCATTAAAGCACTCCTCTTTTCAAGCTGGTTTCCTAGGGAGACTTCATCCCCATTTTCACTCCCCTCCCACCTCAGCCAAAACTCTTCCATTTTAAATGAGATGGGATTTTTCTCTTTTATTTGTTCTTTCTCATAAGTTAATAATTAAATATTGGTTTCAACATTTAAATGAGAAGACTGTGAAATCCACTCACATGCTTCACTTTTAATTTTATTGTGAGGGGTTATAGAATTGGAAAATGAAAGAAATGATATTGACAGATGTATATACAAGAGCCCCAAGCAGTCAGTCAGGCTGTCCCCTTCCGGGCACAGTGACAGGTTAGTGGGGGTGTTAAGTGAATAGGTAAAATTGAATTCAATAGAATTTCTGTCCACATTATAGGATTCAATTTCCAATGCCAAGCCAAGTAAGCCACCCACACTATTTAACACTGTGCATCTGTTCAACTCTACAACTTTGAAAACAGTGACAATCGACATATAAAAGAGTGTTTAATATATCAATATGAGTTAACAATAATCTAACAGTGGGGAGGAATCTTAAAGTCATGTTAGCAATACTCCTGACTGCATTAATTTTATTACTACTATACTAAGGACAAATACCTTCCCCTAAAATTTTAATACTATATTTCTCTTTTATTACCTTTCTGGCAGTCTTGATATTTTGCTTTTATTTCTATGCTTTTATTGTTTACATTTCTTTTATTATAATCCTCTCAAATATTTTGAAAGAACCCTGAAAAGTTATAAATAATTTATAATGTATTTTAAATGGTGATAGTCTGTAAACAAAATTTGTAATAATAAAGGTAGGGCTGTAGTTAGAGAAATATTAACTCTACAAGTTATAAATAAAAGTTGTAATGGGATATTTTGTAATTAGAGAAGCTAAACATATTATTTTGGCACATCTACTTCTTTGAATGAGCTTTTTATTTTAGAACAGTTTTTAGACTTACACACAAATTACAAAGATGGTATAGTTTCCATATAATAAAGTGAAAGTGAAAGTGGTAATCACTCAATCGAGCCTGACTCTTTGTTACCCCACATACTGTAGCCTTCCAGGCTCTTCTGTCCATGGAATCTCCCAGGCTAGAATACTGCAATGGGTAGCCATTCCCTTCTCCAAGGGATCTTACCAACCCAGGTACTGAATCAGAGTCTCTTTCACGGCAGGCAGATTCTTTACCCTCTGAGTTACCAGGGAAGCCCTTCCATAAAATAAACTGTATCCAATTTCCTCTATTATTAATATCTTCCATTAGTATAGTACTTTTATTATCATTAATGAATCAGTCAATGCACTGTTATTAACTAACATCTTTATTCAGATATTCTTAGTTTTTACCTGGTATCTTTTTTTTTGTTCCAAGGTCGATGGACCATGTTACATTAAATCTCATGTCTTTTTAGGCTCCCCTTGTTTGTGAGTTGGAGAAGGAAACGGAGAAGGAAATGGCAACCCACTCCAGTATTTTGGTCTGGAAAATTCCATGGAAAGTATAGTCGATGGGGTCGCAAAGAGTCGGACATGACTGAATGACTTTCACACTGGCTGTGAATTAGGACAATTAACTTTCAACCACAGATAAATGATTAGTTTCTTTTGAGACCACTGGGAAATCAAATAGCAAAGTATTCTCAAGAGTTATAAAGAAAAATGCAGCCTAGCTCTGATGCTTCTAACTTTTACAAGGGTTGCTTTCACTGATTGAATCCAGATAAAGCTGGCCTCTACCTGTGTGGGTTCCTTTGATTTACAGTTGAGGCTTCAGGGCATTGGAACTCAGCTCTGCTTGCACATTAGTATTATCGAGGAAACTTTGAAAAATAGTAATGCCTAGGTTGCACTCCAGAAAAATTAAATGAGACCCTTTTAATGAGTGACCCAGGATATTCATCTATGTATTTCACAACTTCCCAGTTATGCCCGTGTACAGTCAGGGTGGAGAACTGCTTTAGGGGTTGAGTCTTCTCAAGTTACAAAACTTCTCTGAGAATAAATATGAGTCAAACTGGCAGCTACTAGTTTGCTCTCTTACAGCATTGGCTCTAAGCCGTGGCAGAGAACTGGAAATCAATTCCCTGGCATCTGTTAAGGGAGACAGAGTGTATACTAGAAAAGCATTGATCTAGGAGTCTGGATGTGGTTTTTTCCATCTGGATGACTTGGAACCTCTCATAAACTCTCATGGTTACAGCCAAACATTGCAAGAGTGGTCTAAATAATGGTTTGAAGTATTATGTGTTAATTGTAAATCTTAACATTCTATCGTTATCATACTTCATGCTACCGTAACTCTGGAAAGTGCTAATAGTGGACAATAATGACAATAATGGAATGAAAATGTGGGGAAGGAAGGGGAATAATAGATGCACTTCTAATTTACTGTTTTTCTTAGGCTAAAGAAAGGCTTCATCCGTGCTAACCGCAAAGGCAACTAGCAAATCTGTTTGCTAGATGAATATTTAAATTTCTAGGGATGAAAGTCTAGATGTAATTAAATCCCAAAGAATTTAGCTCGTTATCACTTCTTATTAGTGTGTCCTCTTAGTAAATGGGGAATGAGAATTAGTTATAAACATTCCAGTTGCTGATATTTACTATTTGATGTGTGTGTATTTAAAATATAAATGTGGCAGAAAGAAGGATTATTTATGTTCTCAGAGTTTGCTGTGGGGAGGCAAGTTTTCAAACATACATGCTACACATTCCAGATTTTTAAAATATTAGGTAAGTTTCTCTGTAATATCTGCAATTTCAACCCTTTACTCAACTCAATTTAATACAATATGTAATTATTGAGCAACAAAGATCTATGTTACTCCAGCATAAGAAATGTTAACACTAGAGAAAACCTGCTGCAGCTACTGCTGCTAAGTCGCTTCAGTCGTGTCCGACTCTGTGCGACCCCATAGACGGCGGCCCACCAGGGTCTGCCGTCCCTGGGACTCTCAATTTATATCTTCCCAAATACAAATAAGCCATGAAAAAATCAAACCATTGTCTAGAATACAGACGTAGGTTTCTAAACATGATAAAATTATATCATCCACATGGTATGATCCCCTTTGTTTGTTAGGCGTTGTTACATCAAGCATATATAATCACAGCATCACAGATTCTGTGTGTGTGTGTACTCATATACACACTCAATCACACACATTTACTTTAAGGAGCATTGAGATAACACTTTTTATAATTTCTTTGTATCAAAATAATAACATTATAAGGTAATTATGGTTAGTTATTTTCTAGATGAGGAAACTAAGCCAGAAAAGTGATATAAACTTACCCTAGTTGTCAAAAGTAGTCTATAAAAGTTAGTAGCTTAACATCAATATCTATTTGAGGCCAAAGCCCAGACATTTAGTCAGTATGTGTGTGTGTGTGCATACTCCGTTGCTAAGTTGTACCTGACTCTTTGCAGCTCCATGGACTGTAGCCTGCTCAGCTCCTTTATCCTTGGAATTTTGCAGGCAAGGATACAGGAGTGAGTTGCCATTTCCTACTCCCTGACTCAAGCATTGAACCCACGTCTCCTGCGTCTCCTGCACTGGCAGGCGAATTCTTTACCACTGAGCCAGCTGGGAAGACTGCAGTCACTATGTATACTAATTCCCTTTTTTTGAGGGGAAGGGTAAGCAGTGTTCATTATTTTCCTATTAATTTAGAAACTAATACTGTTAGGTATTCTAACTTAGAAAGGAAGATAGTTAAAGGTCTGGAATTGAGATGTTCTCTTTGAAATGGGCATGTTACAAGAGAAATATGATTAATCGGTGCTTGATTTACATTTTTGTTTTAAATAATTTAAAGTTTTAGAAATTCTTTATATAAAAATTGAAATAAATATTAATCAAGATTAATATTTTAAAATCTGGGTGGTAAAAATAGGAATAATTGCCATACTTTATACTTTTCTGTTTCTCTAAGTATCAGAAAGTCATTTTAAAGTTTAGAATATCCAAAGATCAGTCATTTATAAAAAACTATATTAGAATTATGATTGTTAGTAACCAATCCTATTCAAGTGTCACACTTTTTTTTCTGAGGGAAACAGCCCAGAGAGTTCAAGAGTTCTTATTGAAGATGTTTATTCAGTGTCTTAACTCAGGAATAAAATGCAGTCAAATAAAGGTATCAAACTATTATTTGGCTCCTGGTTGCTACTCACTTTTCTTTGAAAACTCAAGCTGCTGTTTGTTATGTTCTGTTGTTTGTTTTGATTTTTTCATTCAATGTATTAAATGGAGCCTTTGGATTTTATGGGATAGGAAAATCCACTCCAAATTTGAAATAAACTCATCCCTCCAGAAATAAATATTTATATCTTGAAGAGTAAACCAGTTTGTCTATTGTTAATTATTTAAGCTCCCAATTTCAAAGATACTTCCTAGTATGCAATTGCAAGTCAACAGGGCTCTTGGTGTGGATGGATAGATTTGAGTATGATGGAGAAGCTGATGAAGAAGATACAAGTTGGGGATGAAAGGCCTTCTCTGGTGGTCCAGTGGTTTAAACTCTATACTTCTACTGCAAGGGGCATGGGTTGGAAACCTGGTTGGGGAACTAAGATTCCTGCACAGTGAGGACAAAATTAAAAGTTGAGGATGGATGGGCAACACTATGTGATTTCAACCAGGAGGGAGATCGTTGCTGAGACAAGCCCTGTTGACTAGACGATACTAGATGAGTGGGACAGAGGATAACTGTTTATGGGTCAGAGACATTTTGAACCAGAACTATCAAGAGCAGCCTAGTTTTCATAAGAGGTGAAGCATTATATCTTTGTACTTAGGATCTGTTGTGGTCCAGCTTTTCATGAAAAGCTTTACAATCTCTATGCCAAATTCCCACTTCAGCTGACCATTCAGAAAAAGACACACCTAGGGCTGCTGCTGCTGCTGCTAAGTCGCTTCAGTCGTGTCTGACTCTGTGTGACCCCATAGACGGCAGCCCACCAGGCTTCCCCGTCCCTGGGATTCTCCAGGCAAGAGTACTGGAGTGGGGTGCCATTGCCTTCTCCAGTGGTGCTAGTATTTATTTTACAACTCTGAGGCTGTTATCTGAAGGTTTTCATACTATAATATTAATAACATAACCAGAGAAAACCTCAGAGCACCTCTCTTAAGGTATGACAACAAGTTTTAGCTTTTCTGGTTTGTACTTAGAGGTCAGATTGAGCAAATTATTGACTTGTATGCTGAAATAATAAGAAATAAGTTCCCCTATGGCACATAAAAAGGAATACCATTACTTTTTTTTTTCTTTTTGATAATGTGAACTTAAGCCTGCAATGAGTTTTCTCAGTAGTCATTTTTGAAAATAGGGTCTTTGACAGTAGTAAATAGGTATATTCACTCAATTTTCTCACCAATCTAGAAAGTAGAAACTTTAGACGTTTTGCTCATTGAAGGAAAATTTCTAAGTTAAATAAAATTGCAAGTAATGATATAAAGAAATAAATTCATGAGTAAATATATGTGTATAATATGTGGACCGAGTATTATCCCAGCCAGGGTAAAAGCACTGGAGAAACCCATGCTCCTTCCCTTTCCTTCATTTGACTGTTGTCTGGCTGAGTGCTTCCTCTCTACTTCTCCTTCTGCATCCCTCCTCCTCCAGCCCAGTGGATGTCTTTATCCAAGCTTCCTTCTCAACTAGATACAAACATGTTTATGATATTTGATAGTGTTTTAATTGCTTATAATCTCTGAGAAATAGTAACTGTATCAGACCCAAAAGCTGGCTCACTAAATGTAAATTTCTTACTGTCATATCCTTTTCTTTTCTCGACTCAGAAGTTACAAAGTCCAGTACTTATTTTCAGTCTCCATTCTGTTAAAGCACATGTGACAGTGTATGTAGGTAAGGATAGTCTAATTAGGGGGCTTCTGGGAAAGCTATCACTTTTCTAAGAAAAAAATGGGCAGAAATGTAGCTACTGCAGTATTTATTCTGTTTTTCTTTATCTTCCAGTCCAGGATATAGAGGCAATGCTTGGAGTTGTAAAGACATCTTGAAAGAAAAGCGAAAGTGAAAATTGCTCAGTCGTGTCCTACTCTTTGCGACCCCATGGACTATACAGTCCATGGAATTCTCCAGGCCAGAATACTAGAGTGGGTAGCCTTTTCCTTCTCCAAATTAGATAATGTGCTAAGGATGTGCCTTTTATAACATAACTGAAAATATGTGACATTGCTCTATGATTTTCAACCTTCCTATTATGCGAGAAAATAGGCCTCATTTAAGCTACTGAGGGTAAAAGTGAACATGTTAGTTGCTCAGTCATGTCCAGCTCTTTGCGACCCCATGGACTGTAGCCCACCAGGCTCCTCTGTCCATGGAATTCTCTAGGTAGGAATACTGCACTGGGTATCCATTCCTTTCTCCAGGGCATCTTCCAACCCAGGGATCAAACCCAGGTCTCCTGCATTGCAAACAGATTCACTACTGTCTGAGCCACCAGGGAAACCATTTAGCCTATTAAGTAATGTTTTTGATTACTTGCAGCTTGACATTTTCTTAATATAGTGGCCATAGTACTACAAAATGTTAAAACTGATAAGTTACCTAAAATTACTTTAATGGCCTTTCAAGGCAAAATGGCAGACTTTGTAAATATGCTTCCTTCCTTCCCTCCTACATCCCACTGAACCACAATTAAAATACTCAAAAGGGAATAAATAGCATAAAAGTCCTAAGAATAGGAGTAAGGGGTAAAACACCAGAAGACAAGAAAGTTTGAATAATTTCTTCAAGAGAGAAAGTAATTTGTATCTCAATGAAAAAATAAATCAGAGTGGAGGAAACTGCATTTCCAAGAATCACAAAGATGGAAGCTATTTTTTTTTTTTCAGAACCTCATAAAGACTCCAGGCTTAAAGAAAGCAGGCATAGATATCAAGAATTAATCCTTAAATGGCATTTAGTGTAATGAATTAAGAACAATATAGAAAATAGTTGAGTCAGATTGCCAACAACAGTCACTCTACGCAAACAGACAGTAAAAGAACAATCTCTCTAGATATCTGCTATTTGGTTCATAATAAGCCATAGGTAGTTGTCTAGAATGGAGCCCAAAGATTAGTGTATTTTTTAAATTCCCTGGGTCAGGTACCTTAGGGGTAAGAACAGTTTGTCTAATGGGGAAGAGATACATAATCACATTTTCTCATATTGTATGATACATTACTGATGATGATAATTACCAGGTACTCTAGGGCTCTCTAAGAAACTGAGGGTAAAGGAAAGGATTCACTAATCCTGAGCAGGCTGGGCAAGCTCTAACTATGCTGATCTCTTCTCTTATTCTTCATAACTTTATGTACTATCCTCTTCTAAGCTGAAAAAGGGTTGAAGTTAGGCAGGAAGATGCTTCTGAAAAAACTGCATATTTAAAGTCATGCAAAGTAAAAGAGAATGTGGTATAGATAGGTAACTGCAGGCACTGGATGTGGCTGGGGCACATGGAATATAAATAACATGACAGGAGGAGTTACTAGAGCAGTTAATAGGCATTATATCATATGAGATATCTGGGGAACTATTGAAGGATTTTATTCATGGGAGAGACATGATGGGGTCTGAATTTTAGAGAAATCACAATGAGCACAGCCTAAAAGGTGGCATGATCTGACATGACATAGTGTGGGGAGTTTTGCAAATAGCCTTAAAAGATATAAAATGACTTAAGTATAACAATAAGAGGGCTTCCCCAATGGTGCAGCAGGTAAAGAATCTGCTGCAATGCAGGAGGCACAGGAGACATGGGTTCAGTCCTGTGGTTGGGAAGATCCCCTGGAGAAGAAAATGGCAACCCACTCCAGTATTCTTGTCTGAAAAATCCCAGGGATAGAGGAGTCTGGTGGGCTACAGTCCATAGGATTGCAAGAGCCAGACATGACTGAGCAACTAAGCATGCAGGCACATAACAATAGGAGTTGACTGAGAAGGTGCATTCCAAGGAATTTAAGAGAGAGACTTAACCAGGCTTGATAACACAATGAAATGAGATGGGGTGAGATGATTGGAAGGAGCAGGGAAACCTATCAGAGAATATGAAAAGGAAAACATTTCAATGAAGAGGATTTTGTAGTCAGCTTTTAAAATGCTGAATTTGAGATGACTAGAAAATTCATAGGAACTTAAGTTCTGAATTTATCCCTTTCTCCTGTAGAAAAGATCAAAGAACTGTCATCTTCAGTCTCTACTTACAACAGAAGGTAGATAGTAACTTGTATAAAACAATCCATAGAAATTAACAGATATATTAGGAAATCTTTCAATTGCTCCATTTTTCTTTACTCTTAGGTCATTATTTGGAGAAGGCAATGGCACCCCACTCCAGTACTCTTGCCTGGAAAATCCCGTGGACAGAGGAGCCTGGTGGGCTGCAGTCCATGGGGTCTCTAAGAGTCAGACACGACTGAGGGACTTCCCTTTCACTTTTCACTTTCATGCATTGGAGAAGGAAATGGCAACCCACTCCAGTGTTCTTGCCTGGAGAATCCCAGAGATGGGGGAGCCTGGTGGGCTGCCGTCTATGGGGTTGCAAAGAGTCAGACACAACTGAAGCAACTTAGCAGCAGCAGCAGCAGGTCATCATTGGACACATGACTCTACCTGTCAATCATAAAGTAGAGAGATTCACTTTCATAAGTCACACAATCAATCTCTTCTCCTATCTAAGCTGTCCTCAAACACAGGTCAGCAAAATTGTGTTTTATTTAAGGAATAAGTCGGTCTTTCTCATGAGTTCAGCTCTTCCTTTATTGTCATACTCCAAGGGTGCCCACTTTTACCATTACTATACAAGAGAGATTTGGAAGTTTTGGCCACAGCAAGCAGAGCAGAAAAAGAAATAAAAGGAATCCAAATTGGAAAAGAAAAGTAAAACTCACTGTTTGCAGATGACATGATCCTCTACATAGAAAACCCTAAATACTCCACCAGAAAATTATTACAGCTAATCAATGAATATAGTGAAGTTCCAGGATATAAAATCAACACACAGAAATCCCTTGCATTCCTATACACTAATAATGAGAAAATAGAAAGAGAAATTAAGGAAACAATTCCATTCACCATTGCAATGAAAAAAATAAAATACTTAGGAATATACCTACCTAAAGAAACTAAACACCTATATAGAGAAAACTATAAAACACTGGTGAAAGAAATCAAAGAGGACACTAATACATGGAGAAATATCCTATGTTCATGGATTGGAAGAATCAATATAGTGAAAATGAGTATACTACCCAAAGTAATTTATAGATTCAATGCAATCCCTATCAAGCTGCTGCTGCTGCTGCTGCTGCTAAGTCTCTTCAATCAAGCTACCAATGGTATTTTTCACAGAGCTAGAACAAATAATTTCACAATTTGTATGGAAATACAAAAAACCTCGAGTAGCCAAAGCAATCTTGAGAAAGAAGAATGGAAGTGGAGGAATCAACCTACCTGACTTCAGGCTCTACTACAAAGCCACAATCATCAAGACAGTATGGTACTCGTACAAAGACAGAAATAGAGATCAATGGAACAAAATAGGAGGCCCAGAGATAAATCCATGCACCTATGGACACCTTATCTTTGACAAAGGAGGCAAGAATATACAATGGATTAAAGACAATGTCTTTAACAAGTGGTGCTGGGAAAACTGGTCAACCACTTGTAAAAGGATGAAACTAGATCAATTTCTAACACCATACACAAAAATAAACTCAAAATGGATTAAAGATCTAAACATAAGATCAGAAAGTATAAAACTCCTAGAGGAGAACATAGGCAAAACACTCTCTGACATAAATCACAGCAGGATCCTCTATGACCCACTTCCCAGAATATTGGAAATAAAAGCAAAAATTAACAAATGGGACCTAATTAAAATTAAAAGCTTCTACACAACAAAGGAAACTATAAGCCAGGTGAAAAGACAGCCTTAGGAATGGGAGAAAATAATAGCAAATGAAGCAACTGACAAACAACTAATCTCAAAAATATATAAGCAGCTCCTGCAGCTCACTTCTAGAAAAATAAACAACCCAATCAAAAAATGGGCCAGAGAACTAAATAGACATTCCTCCAAAGAAGACATACGGATGACTAACAAACACATGAAAAGATGCTCAACATCACTCATTATCAGAGACATGCAAATCAAAACCACAGTGAGGTATCATTTCATGCCAGTCAGAATGGCTGCAATCCAACAGTCTACAAGCAATAAATGCTGGAGAGGGTGTGGAGAAAAGGGAACCCTCTTACACTTTTGGTGGGAATGCAAACTAGTACAGCCGCTATGGAGAACAGTGTGGAAATTCCTTAAAAAGCTGGAAATAGAACTGCCTTATGACCCAGCAATCCCACTGCTGGGCATACACATCGAGGAAACCAGAACTGAAAGAGACACGTGTACCCCAATGTCATTGTAGCACTGTTTATAATAGCCAGGACATGGAAGCAACCTAGATGTCCATCAGCAGATGAATGGATAAGAAAGCTGTGAAACATATACACAATGGAGCATTACTCAGCCATTAAAAAGAATACATTTGAATCGGTTCTAATGAGATGGATGAAACTGGAGCCTATTATGCAGAGTGAAGTAAGTCAGAAAGAAAAACACCAATACAGTATACTAACGCATATATATGGAATTTAGAAAGATGGTAATGATAACCTTGTATACAAGACAGCAAAAGAGACACAGATGTATAGAACAGACTTTTGGACTCTGTGGGAGAGGGCAAGGGTGGGATAATTTGTGAGAATGGCATTGAAACATGTATAATATCATATATGAAATGAATCGCCAGTCCAGGTTTGATGCATGATACTGGATGCTTGGGGCTGGTGCACTGAGATGACCGAGAGGGATGGTATGGGGAGGGAGGAGGGAGGGAGGTTCAGGATGGGGAACAAATATATACCTGTGACGTATTCATGTTGATGTACGGCAAAACCAATACAATATTGTAAAGTAATTAACCTCCAATTAAAATAAATAAATTTGTATTAAAAAATAATTTAAAGCCAGCTGTTAAAATATAAATGTCTCCTGAGATAACCATTAACCAGTGGTGCTTTGTGCTTAAAAGGACTTGCTGGTTTAGTCAGAGGGTGAGTTCTGAAGCTCTGGGACTAGGGAAATAACCATCAAGTTAGTTTAGATGGAGGAAAAGTTATGTTTATCTGTTAGGAAAGCATTTTGGCCAAAGGTAATGGAATATCCTACTAATGATGGCTTAAACAACTGGGGTTTATTGATTTCACGTAACAAGAAATCTGGAGGTAGGCGGTTGCTGGCCTTGACTCAGCAATTCATCAAGAACAACAATTTCATCAAGGACCCAGGCTCATTTCTACATTTTCCCTGCCACTTTTTGTGGACTGGCTTTTCATCCTCAAGCTATCATTTTCACAGTCAGAAGATGACTGCCCACTCTAGGAAGAAAGTCTACAAGTCAACATGATGAAGTGAGGGGATGAAGGGACCAGGAGAAGTAGTCAGAAGGAGATGCAGCTTTGATCATTTTAGGGAAGAAAATATTTCCCAGAAACACGTTTAAAATTTTCTTCTTCCATTTTAATGCCCAGAAGCTGAAGTTGAATTTGGTCTGTCTTTCCAAATATCCATGATTTTGGCCCAATATCTAAATAAAATCTAGGTCTATTGACAGGTAAGTGGGATGCAAAATTTTCCTGTTGGGTAAAAACAAGAGGTTTTATTTAGGTCTCCAGGTGTTCTGGAGACAGTTTAAGAAAAAAAAAAATTAAAATAGATAGACAAACAAACAAACAAAACTTACATCTTCATAGACTTTTGCTTTATTTTGCTTCACCGAAGGAGAAGGCTGTGTTTAGGTGGTGGGATCCCAGAATGTACTGATTTTTCCACCTCATAGGATACGATTTGAAAATATAAAGGAAAAACAGCTTTCTAGTTTTCTAATTGGTATCATTTTCTAAAATGTATATGCTATAAACATTCTAAAATGTATATGCTAGACTTATCATGACACAATTCTGTTCATTTCTTGAAGCAATGGAAGATTAATTGATTAATCAAAATATGATTATTAAAGGGTAGAAGGGAAGAATTGTCACTTGGAAAAGTAAAAGGTTTTACTGTAAATGGCCAGGAACTAATGGTGACTGAAGAATACAAAGGGGAAGTATAGCTAAGAGCTTAGAAACATAGTGCAGCTTGTATTGAGGGGCCATTTGGGGTAGGGTAGCCACACAGTCCTCCTTGTACCTAATCCTAGAAAGAAGAGGGCATAAAGTATGAGTGTTGCTGGAACAGTGGCCTCTTTTGCTATAATCAGTGTGAGAAACCAGGAATGTCAGTGGAAAGTACAAGCTACTACTCAGACTCTTAAAGAAATGTGGCAATCAACAGCTCTATTCTAAACCACAAAGCTGTGTCAAGGCATCTCATGTCTGACATTTCCACTCTGGCTTCATTGTTTCACTTTCTCTGTGTCCCTGTTCAGCTATAGCTATGCTTAGAGGAAAATATATAGCCTTAGATCCATGTATTAATAAAGAAAAGCTGAAAACCAATGAAGTAGGCAACTATCTCAGAAACTGAGAGAACTGTAAATTAAACTCAAAAAAAAATTAGAGCAAGGAAATGGCATGAATAAAAGCAATAATTTAAAAAAAAAAACAGAAAATAGCTATAAAATTGAAAAGCACAGAAACCTCACAGTTGAGTCTCTGGAAATATTTTAAAATTTACAAACCAATATTTATCTGGACAAAGAAACTGCTTCTGTATTGGGGTATATGAAGGATTCATAAGATTCAAAATTGTTTTTCATCTTCATGGTCATGGGAATATTGACAATTATTCATAATATTTCAATATAGCACAAGAAACAAAATATGGCCATGCTACCAAATAGTTGAGGTGTGTTCCTGGCATCTCAGTTCAGTTCAGTTCAGTCACTCAGTTGTCTCCGACTCCTTGCGACCCCATGGATCGCAGCACGCCAGGCCTCCCTGTCCATCACCAACTCCCGGAGTCCACCCAAACCCATGTCCATCGAGTCAGTGATGCTATCCAACCATCTCATTCTCTGTCATCCCCTTTTCCTCCTGCCCTCAATCCTTCCCAGCATCAGGGTCTTTTCAAATGAGTCAGCTTATCACATCAGGTGGCCGAAGTATTGGAGTTTCAGCTTCAACTTCAATTCTTCCAATGAACACCCAGGACTGATCTCTTTTAGGATGGACTGGTTGGATCTCCTTGCAGTCCAAGGGACTCTCAAGAGTCTTCTCCAACACCATAGTTCAAAAGCATCAATTCTTCCATGCTCAGCTTTCTTTATAGTCCAACTCTCACATCCATACATGACCACTGGAAAAACCATAGCCTTGACTAGATGGACCTTTATTGGCAAAGTAATGTCTCTGCTTTTAAATATGCTGCCTAGGCTGGTCATAACTTTCCTTCCAAGGAGTAAGCGTCTTTTAATTTCATGGCTGCAATCACCATCTGCAGTGATTTTGGAGCCCAGAAAAATAAAGTCAGCCACTGTTTCCACTGTTTCCAATCATTTGTCATTAAGTGATGGGACCAGATGCCATGATCTTAGTTTCCTGAATGTTAAGCTTTAAGCCAACTTTTTCACTGTCCTCTTTCACGTTCATCAAGAGGCTTCTAAGTTTCTCTTCACTTTCTGCCATAAAGGTGGTGTCATCTGCATATCTGAGGTTATTGATATTTCTCCCAGCAATCTTGATTCCAGATTGTGCTTCTTCCAGCCCAGCATTTCTCATGATGTACTCTGCCATATAAGTTAAATAAGCAGGGTGACAACATACAGCCTTGATGTACGCCTTTTCCTATTTGGAACCAGTCTGTTGTTCCATGTCCCGTTCTAACTGTTGCTTCCTGGTCTGTATACAGATTTCTCAAGAGGCAGGTTAGGTGGTCTGGTATTCCCATCTCATGAAGAATTTTCCACAGTTTATTGTGATCCACACAGTCAAAGGCTTTGGCATAGTCAATAAAGCAGAAATAGATATTTTTCTGGAACTCTCAGCAAAATTTGCTTTTTTGATGATACAGCGGATGTTGGCAATTTGATCTCTGGTTCCTCTGACTTTTCTAAAACCAGCTTGAACATCAGGAAGTTCACGGTTCACGTATTGCTAAAAGCTGGCTTGGAGAAGTTTTAGCATTACTTTACTAGTGTGTGGCATCTCAGTTTCCCTTATTTTTCTGATCTGTCTGTTGTGTTCATCATCAAATCAATTTGGAATAGAATGAAGTCTTAGCCTAATGGAGTTGTTGCCTGCTCTTCACCTTACATGGTCAGAGTAGTGCAAAAACTATTAGATATAAATGAACATATTACTTCATTGGAAAACAATGCCATCTGGGCAGAATGTATACCTACTTTATTAAGACTCAGGTCTCCCTCATGGCTATGGCATTTGGATTGTTAATATTCTAATACAAACAAAGGGAAGTGTTTAGCTTCCTAAATGAAGTTGGAGTGATAATGTCCTTAACAAAAGGTGGAAGTTCAGAGAAAAGAGAATAAAATAGTCTTGATGGAGGCTTTTGAGTTAGCCTCATGTAGACAGGCACTGGAAAAAGGAAACTTGCTCACAAAGAGCAAGGCCAGCTAAAGTTATATTCATTATTGCCTTGAAAAAAGTCCTTGGCTCATAGAGCTTTATTAAATTTTTGATATAATTGAAGATTAGCCATTATTTTGAAGATTTTTCCTTGTGAGTGGATTTTGCACATAAATGAATGAATTTTCAGAGGCACCATTCTTGCCCTTTTGGATCAGCTAGTCATCTTCAGATTTCTAGCTTGCTCAGGCCTGTTAAAGGTAAGATGGTGGCAGGATAAAGACTGAACCAAAACTCCAATTATAAAGGAAGATTATCAGTGTCATGACCTAGGGTAGAAGAAGGAAAGTCTATAGGGCACTTGATGCAGGATCTTGGCTTAATCATTTCTGTATCATATTTTAGAAGTCACATGATTTGTTTTTCTTTTAACTGAACTGAATGGAATTAAATCGGATTGAACTGAATGAGGCTCTGTATCATGAGAGAGAGCCTGAAAGTAAAGTCAAACCTTTGAAAATACACCAAGTGTGAAATGAGTCAGAGCAAAAAGAGGTACTTAGAAGGGTAGTGACAAAAACTGGTCCATGACCAAACTGTCCCACTCCAAAAGCATAGAAATCAATGGAGGAAAAATGGAGGGGATGAAAGAGAAAGACAAATTGCAGAAATCACATACACAGAGACAAATAAAAGGATAACTATCTTGTTCTCTAAACACAGTGACCCTATACTTAGGGGTCAATTAATAACTGCTTGTTTTTCTTATTTTTTAAATCACTACTAGAAAATAGTTAAATAGTAATTAAATTATACTATGAGCCAGACTATGCTTATGATTTACATGCTATTAAATCTCACAAAAGCTTATATTTATTTTTAGTCTCTCCATTTGACAAAGGATTGAAGAGTCATAGAAATATTAAAGAAACACTTCCAAAGTTGGCATGGGTGCGTGAAATGTTCTAAATGAATGAATTAATAATCAATAAATAATGAATGTACAAGTTCATAATCCAGGTAGCTTAATTGCTGTTGTTCACATATTTAGCTTTTAGGAGAGATAAAAGAAGTTTAAAAAGCACTGAAAAAACTTACAAGATTTTTGTTAAGTCCTAAGTTCTTATTAGAATATTAACAACCTGACCTTTCCTTTGTACTTTTCTCTTAGTATTACTTGTATACTTAACCTATTTTTCTAATTTAATTATAAATATCCATTTTGTATCTATTAAGAAGTCTATAAAAGAAAAGATTTTTTCTACTTAATTGTGACAAGTAATCTAAGAATAGTGCTTAAGAGAATGATATATGTGTGTTATATATGTGTGTAAGATAAATATATATTTAGTAAATACATCCCTTCTTTCAAGTCCCAGTGGCTCTCTCATTAGCTAACTACATCCATTACCACAAACGTCTTTAGCAGTATTATTCTAATTCTCGGAGAAAAATGCCAACTAACAAAAGCATCTCTATAAAGAAGCCACACAGCAGACACTCTGGAGCCAGATTATTTGTTCGAATATTTGCCACATTACTTTATACATTTGTGACCTTGGGGAATTTTCTTAGCTTTTTCATGCCTCAGTTTCCTTACTTGTAATATGAGGATAAAAATACTTATGAACTCATGTTGTTCTTATAAGGCATCCCTGGCATCAGGGTAAAGAATCTGCCTGCAAGGTAGGAGACCCAGGTTTGAGCCAGTATTCTTGCCTGCAAGTTGTTCTTATGATGACTGAATGAGTTATTTTAAGTAAATTACCTTAAAAAGTACATAGAACTACACTATATAAACGTTAGCTGTTTTTGTGATATTCCCAACTTTGTCGCCCTACAGAGTATAGCTGTCCCCACTTTCCCCCTTAAGACACTCAAAACATGTGCCTATGAAGAGAAAGATGCTGAAAAGAAGATGGGAAACAGATTAGGAAATCAATTCAAGAGGTAAGTTCTCTTTATTACAGTGACAGACTTGATATCTGACCCAGGATTCAGCTGAGACAGCCTTGACCCTCTCGAAGCGGCCTTCTCAAGGAATGAAATGTTCAGCTCTCTGTTTCTGAAAGTGATGTCCTGGCATGCAGGAGATCACTTTAAGCTTTTTAAAGCTTAAAGAAAGCTTTAAGCTTTCTCAGTGACCTAGGTTTCATTCCCCTTGGCAGTAACATAAGACAAGAGCAATAGATGGAGAGACTAGACATGCATTCAGTCCCATGACTTTATGTGACACTGTGTTTTCTCTCTCAAGGAAGAACTTAGGAATGCTCAGTGATTCTGTGATCCAAGGCAGCTTAGTTGCCCCATCCTGTGATACTATGTGGCGGTAGGAGTCTTGAGAAATGAGTCAGCAGGAGATATTGCTCTTGGTTCTGAAATATAAAAGCTTTGCTGACATTCACTGCCTGCAAAGCTGTTTCTCTCCCAGACAGATGTGAGATCCATGGACGCGGGGGAGGACACAGAATACGCGAGGCACTGGTACTAATCTTATCAATTAATTCAATAAAGAGTGCCATCTGACTACGCAGCCATCCGGCGGCAGGAAATGTGTAAAGGCCCCACAGTGAAAACAGGATTTCTGTTAATCGCCTGCTTTCATCATGCAGATCCCTTGAGGCAACCTAGCTGGCGTAAGAAAGGCCCAGTCACTGGCTAAACTGCTGCCTAATGTCCTTCGTGGGAGAAATCTGGGCCTCAGATTTACCTAAAGTATGGACTACCTTTAACTGCTCTAGCCTCTTATTAATCTAGTGTATGGCTGGGAGCCAAGATTTTCCAATATCGTCCCCTTCTATTATCAGTCAGTCCTTGGTTATTCAACATGTATATCTGTCAGCCACTTGCTATAATAACAACCGTGGTTAAAAACCAGAGAAAGACCGATGTGACCCTGGGTAGGGGCCACGTTACTGCTCATTACTTGCTTGAAAAGGGAAAAAAAATGCAAACAAAAATGATTCTTCATAAACTTGGTTTAATTCTTGCGAGCAAGTTTGTGAGTCATTTTATGAATGGCTCCCGCTTCAAATTAGGGCTCCTGTTTCCGTTTCCAATGAGCCTCTAGTATTACATCTAATATTGTTTCCTTTCAGCAATTGAAATGTACATCCCTGCTGGGTTGGTAAGAATAGAAATTTCTTTCCGGAATTCTTTCTTCTTTCTGAATTGCTTCATTTTACTTCCCCCCAAACTAAAATAAAGTAATTTGTACCTAAAACTAGACAAAATTAACCTCACGGCTTGTTCTCCTTCCAGTTTGCATCCTGACTGCTTGGCACAGGAGGCTGCTTTCACTCATAGCCCCACTTCCTCACCTCTCCTCACTTCCTTTGGGTAGGAAAAAAAATGGCTTCCATCGATAGCAAATGGGTTCAGGCAAAAGAAACTGCTCAGAGGGTTTCAGGATTCACTAATGTGAAGGTTGATAAGGATAAAGACTACCCACTTCAGGGGCATCACCCTATCATTTTGTACCTGGGTGAGTATTCCCTGTACTCAGGTCTATCTGTCTGCAACAGACCAGAAATTATGTAAGTCAGGCTCCTGAAGGCTCCAAAGAACTATCTAATTTTGTTTCTGTGTTCTTGAGCATACAAGCCTTATCTAAAAGGCTCACCTCTCCTTCCTTTCTTCACAGGGCTGGTTACATCATGATAATAAAAAATATTTGTTACAAATCTTCCTTCCTGTGTTGGGTTTCCCAGGCAGCTCAGCTGGTAAAGAATCTGCCGGCAATGCAGGAGACCCTGATTAGATTCTTGGGTTGGGAAGATCCAATGGAGAAGGGATAGGCTACCCACTCCAGGATTCTTGGGCTTCCCTTGTTGCTCAGCTGGTAAAGAATCCGGCTGCAGGAGACCTGGGTTTGATATGGGTTGGGAAGATCCCCTGGAGAAGAGAAAGGCTACCCACCCTGGTATTCTGGCCTGGAGAATTCCATGGCATGGGGTCACAAAGAGTCAGACAAGACTGAGCAACTTTCACTTCCTTCCTGTGTACATGGCAGACATTACTAATTGAGATAAACCTTTCCTGGTGAGGGTTTACAGAATTTACAAATCCTTCTGCATGTAATGTTTAGGAATGCTAGCACCAGTTAATTAGTGTTGTCATCAATGAAAAAAAAAATACCCTCACTCCTCAAAAAAAGCTCTCTATATTTACTGGGCTATAGGCTTGAGGGACTCAAGTCTTCCACCACTGTTATTTACATAGTAGATATAAGAGGTAGAACAACGAGAAGTTTAATAGAGTGAACCAAGCCATGAATGAGGGACCTTTTGTCTAAACTTCTGTTGAGCATTTTGCAAAAGGAGGGGGTAACAAACACAAGTGCCATAAGTGTAACAATCAAGAATTATTACCATGTATTAAATTTACAGATTCACTAAACAGTGCCATACCAACACAAATACTGATGTTGTCATTAAGCAACTATTATCACATGTACCAGACAAGAAGAAAAGAAAGAATACAGTAAGGAGAGACTATAATTAGCAAAGCAAAGCCAGCTAGAAATATCCAGCATCCTTCCACTTATATATCACTGGCCAGAGTTGTTACATGGCCACCCCAGGCTGCTAGGGAAACTGGGAGATAATGTTTTTTAAAAGCCAACACATATAGTTTCCTTTGTCTGCACAACAAAGGAAATTATAAGCAAGGTGAAAAGACAGCCTTAGGAATGGGAGAAAATAATAGCAAATGAAGCAACTGACAAACAACTAATCTCAAAAATATACAAGCAACTTATGCAGCTCAATTCCAGAAAAATAAATGAAATCAACAAATGGGCCAAAGAACTAAATAGACATTTCTCCAAAGAAGACATACAGATGGCTAACAAACACATGAAAAGATGCTCAACATCACTCATTATCAGAGACATGCAAATCAAAACCACAATGAGGTACCATTTTACACCAGTCAGAATGGCAGTAATCCAAAAGTCTACAAGAAATAAATGCTGGAGAGGGTGTGGAGAAAAGGGAACCCTCTTACACTGTTGGTGGGAATGCAAACTAGTACAGCCACTATGGAGAACAGTGTGGAGATTCCTTTAAAAATTGCAAATAGAACTGCCTTATGACCCAGCAATCCCACTGCTGGGCATACACATCGAGGAAACCAGAATTGAGAGACACGTGTACCCCAATGTTCATCGCAGCACTGTTTATAATAGCCAGGACATGGAAACAACCTAGATGTCCATCAGCAGATGAATGGATAAGAAAGCTGTGGTACATATGCACAGTGGAGTATTACTCAGCCATTAAAAAGAATACATTTGAATCAGTTCTAATAAGGTGGATGTAAGTGGAGCCAATTATGCAGAGTGAAGTAAGCCAGAAAGAAAAACACCAATACAGTATACTAACCCATATATATGGAATTTAGAAAGATGGTAATGATAACCCTGTATGCGAGACAGCAAAAGAGACACAGATGTTTAGAACAGACTTTTGGACTCTGTGGGAGAGGGCAAGGGTGGGATGATTTGGGAGAATGGCATTGAAACATGTATACTATCATGTAAGAAACGAATTGCCAGTCTATGTTCAATACAGGATACAGGATGCTTGGGGCTGGTGCACGGGGATGATCCAGAGAGATGATATGGGGTTGGGGGTGGGAGGGGGGTACAGGATTGGGAACTCATGTACACCTGTGGCTGATTCATGTCAATGTATGGCAAAGCCAATGCAGTATTGTAAAGCAAAATAAAGTAAAAATAAAAATTAAAAAATAAATTTAAAAAATAAAAGCCAACACATAGATGCCCCAAACACAATGGGGGTTTCCATTAGTAAGAAAGAAGAGATTTTGAACGAGTAACTAATCATGTCTGACACAGTCCCCTTTAAGGCATTCTCATAATATCAATAATAACAACCTTTTTTTGTTAGATTTTATTACAGACAAAGTTATGTACTTGCTGTCTTTGCCACCAGATTGTAAACTTTGAAAGGGCTGAGAATGTGTTTTTCACTGACCATTTTGTTTCCAGGAACCAGATCAGTGTCTGTAAAATAATAGGTACTCGAAACATCTTTGGTAAAAAGTGAATAAATTCCCACCACACTTTCCTAGTTCACATAAGTGATATCTCCTCCCTGGCTTACTCCCTTCCTCTCTAACATCTCAATTAGTCTTCTTGCTTTAGCTCTACTGCTGAGTCGTCCCTCTAAAATGATTTGTCACCAAGTTAAATCACTCAATAGTTCACCATTACCTTAAGGATAAAGTCTGGATTCTTGAACATGATTTATAAAGACCTTAGCGACTCGATTCCCATATATCTTTCTTGCCTCATCATTTGTCTTCCCCGCTTCTCATTGTATTTCTCTAGTAACTATTTTTCAGTTCCTCAAAGAGACATACTCCTTTTTTTTTTTTTAACGTGGGATCTAATTTACACCCAAAACATGCACCTTTTTTGTATACAGTTTTATGAGCTCTGACAAATGAAAAGAATTATGTGACTAATATCATAATCAATATATAGAACATTACCATTATCTTCCAAATTTCCTGACAACCCTTTGTAGTCAACCTCTGTCCTGGCTTCCAGTTGCTGGTGCCCAGTGATCAGTTTTCTGTCCTACAGTTTTCATTTTTCCAGAAAAACATATGAATCGAATCTTACAACATTGGAGCCTTTTGAGTTTAGATGCTTTTACTTAGCATAACGCTTTTGAGATGCATCCCAGCTGGAAAGTGTATTTATAATGTGTTCCTATTTACTGCTGAGTAGTCTTTCATTGTATAGATATACCATAGTTTATCCATTCAACAAATTAAAGGCATTTGCATTGCCTCCAGTTTGATGTAATTATGAATAAAATCATTATAACTGTTCACATACAAGCTTTTATGAATAAAAATTATCACCTCAGAGAGTGATTACTCGATTGTAGCACAACAGTACGTTTAACTTTATGAGAAATTGCCTTTCAAAATTGTTTTCCAAAATGGCTTACTACTTTGCTTTCCCACAATATCTTCTCCTAATGGTGGCCATTTTGTCTTACTATTACTCCACTCACCGCCTTCACTCAACTTACTCATACCTATATTTCAGATTAAAAAAAATTTTTTTGGAGTATATTTGATATACTTTACATTTTAGTCTGGTGACTGCTTTCTTTTGGCAAAGGATCTTTGCTGACCCTAGGTCTGCATGTGTGTTACACTGCTTCAGTCATGTCTGACTCTTTGCAATCCAATGGACTGTAGCCATCCGCGGGATTCTCCAGGCAAGAGTACAGGAGTGGGTTGCCATTTCCTTCTTCAGGGGATCTGCCTAACCCAGGGATTCAAACAGTGTCTCTTATTCAGGGATTCAAAACAGTGCCTCCTGCATTGGAAGGCAGGCTCTTTACCACTAGCACCATCTAGGACACCCGATCCTAGGTCTAGAATATTGCATCTCCCATGTTCTCTTATATTATTTGTATCTTTTCAATTAATACATAATTTAAAAGAATGTAAAAATAAGGTTATTTCTTTCTCATTTGAGCTGAGCTTGCAAGATTACAGATGCCAATAACTCCAGCATAATGAGGGATGTGTTACCCTACCCTGGTAGAACTTACAAGGAATTCTCTGGTGGTCCACTGATTAGGAGTCTGCACTTTCACTGCCATGGTCTGGGTTTAATCCCTGGTCAGGGAAGCAAGATCCCACAACCAAAGAAAAAAAAAAGGAAAGAAAGAAAAGAATTTATTAAGGAAGTAGCCCCTATCTATTTTTTTTCCAACCATGGCTTAGCACTTATTCAAGGATATATAAGAGAATGGAAATTTGGGACAGAAAATTTCTTTGGAAAAACAATTAGGAGTAAGGCTACGTACTCTTCTTCACAGGGCAAGGAAACGGTACTTCCATTGCTGTTTAAGGCAAGTAAGAAGGGATTCCAGAAGGCCACTTGGACAGCTTGATCTTTGTTCCCTAATGTCTATGGGAGCACAGCAACTGGTGCCACATTCTTTTCTGGAAAGGCCTAAAATTGCAAGATTTTAGACTAGATAGCTGCTGTGATGGTGGGAAGAGAAGAGGTGACTCCATTGGGATGTCATGGATGTCTAGGATTTTCAGGGCAAGGGATGTATGATTATTTCTTGTGGACCAACTGGGGACTACATAATAGAAAGCCTTCCTGTACCCATTATGAAAAGAATTGACATGAGTACAGCATAGGAGGGTAATGAGACCTCTAACAGAATGTGTCAAGTAGATTCTCTAGTGAAGACATTGTCCAAACCAAGGAAAGGAAAGATGCAGAATCCCCAATAATGATGAGGATCACCCACAAATGCACTCCAGGATCAAATGCAGATTATGGCTGCACCAGTAAAGAAACTTTGCTGCCATTTGCCTTATTATCCTTAGGGGAACATGATCAACTCAAAGAGATAGTAATACATAGTGAAGGGGACAGAGAAGGCAATGGCACCCCACTCCAGTACTCTTGCCTGGAAAATCCCATGGACAGAGGAGCCTGGTAGGCTGCAGTCCATGGGGTCGCTAAGAGTCAGACACGACTGAGTGACTTCACTTTCACTTTTCACTTTCATGCATTGGAGAAGGAAATGGCAACCCACTCCAGTGTTCTTGCCTGGAGAATCCCAGGGAAGGCAGAGCCTGGTGGGCTGCCGTCTATAGGGTCGCACAGAGGCAGACACGACTGAAGTGACTTAGCAGCAGCAGCAGCAGTGAAGGGGAAGAGCATAAATGCTAGGAGAGAAGGGATTCAAAGAGACAAAATACAAATTTAATGTTTTAATTTCAACCATTCATGGGATTTAATCTTGTTTTAAGTTTGTTTTCATTTATATTTTCTCTGGATGACTTGGTTAATATATGTTGATATAATTTCTATTCAGAAGGTTGTATTCGAACCTAGATAGGACGAATTAAGGCAAGGAATGTAGTTCTTGGTCCTTCTAGGTTTTCTGATGTCCTATGGATTTGTTTCTGAGAAAAACTGCATTTCCAAATGCAAACAATTATGTGATCCTATCAATCTTTCTTTAATGCATATTTCCCTTCCTTGCTGGTCCAGAAAATCAATCCAACCAATTAATGTGTTGGAGAATGGAAAAAAAAAAAAAGATGATGCTTCTGTATGGTAGCCCTTCCTGTCACTTACAAATGCCTCTTAAATGTTTCAGGGAACATTAGCATGAGTATGTGAGTATGTGAAAGGATGTCCCCAGGGAGCAAGGGGTGGAGGGAGGAAGAAGAATGAGGTTGTTCAGGAGGGTCCTGTTGAAGGTCTTCAGGATGTACAAGATGAAGTTGCTACTTCAAAGCTTCTTTTATTTTATTGTTATTATGGCATTAGGGGAGCAGAAAAAGAGGAAAACAAAGCCAAGCTTCTCATTTCAGACACAACATGTTTTCTGAGATTGCTCATGAAAGTGTACGTAAAAAATCTACAATTCCCTTGAATTTGATTGAAAAAAGTAGGAAATAATTTTTTTTGGTTGGAGCTAGAAAGTGGGGTACAAAATAAGAAGGGGTATACTTTCCAGTAATCGTTTTCTTTTTATAGGATGCTGGTCAAATACTTCAATGCAACAAACTTGCTCTCAGCCGAGAGAGAATTAAGAAGAAAATACAAATAGTTAGTCATAACCACATTTTGGAGAAGGAAATGGCAACCAACTCCAGTATCCTTGCCTGGAAAATCCCATGGACAGAGAAGCCTGACAGGCTGGAGTCCTTGGGCTTCCCAAGAGTCAGACACAACTTAAAAACTGAACACACAAACCACATTTACCCTGTGTTAATTGTCTTAGACACAGGTAAACAATTGTTTCACACACAATGTCTTATTTAATCCTAAATTAAACTCATGAGGTTAATTATGATTATTGTGTTAGGTTTGTAGAAGAGGAAACTGAAGATTAGAAATGGTGAATTACTTGCTCAAAATCAAACAATAAGTGGCTGAATCAGGAGTCCTAGGTGGCCCAGCGGTAAAGAATCTGCCTGCAATGCAGGAGTCGCAGGAAACTTGGGTTTGATCTCTGGGTCAAGAAGATCCTCTGGAGGAGGGCATGACAACCCACTCCAGTATTCTTGCCTGGAGAATCTCATGGAGAAAGGAGCCTGGTGGGCTACAATCCATAGACTTACAAAGAGTCGGACACGACTGAATGGAATTAGCATGCGTGCACACTGGGATTGATATTGAGAACATTGAAAACTCCAGAGCTTGTGGTTCTAAACCTTGGACACACTCTTCCAGCCTGGGTCCCCTCAGGCTAAGGTAGCCTTGAATTGCCTTTGTCCTTTCCAAACACTTTAAACCAGCCCCCCCAGGCCCACCTTCGTAGGACTACTTTGTTATTCATTCTCATCAGAGGTAGCTACGTTATTTGAGGAACCAGTGTAAAATGAAAATGCTAGCTAGGGTTGGAGAGGTCAACTTTTCTTTCCATGGAGGTGCCACCTCAAACCAAAGCAGATGGGTGACTACCAGGAGGTTGCAAATCCTGCTTCAGGAGTATCTGGAAATATGAGGAGGAAAAGGTTTCTGCCAAGTTACACATTGAATGAGCCAAGGCATTGTCACATAAGTTTGTAGATGACTGCCTTCTTGCTTTGCGCAGTGATATCATATGATGTACACACAAACTTAACCCACTTGTAACCATACACACGCCCTTGTCAGAGGCAAAGTGATAGGGAAATATAGTCCTCCTTATCCACTTCCCTGGTGGCTCAGACAGGAAAAAAGAATCTGGCTGCAATGTGGGAGACCCGGGTTTGATTCCTGGGTTAAGAAGATCCCCTGGAGAAGGAAATGGCAACCCAATCCAGTATTCTTGCCTGGAGAATTCCATGGACAGAGGGGCCTGGCTGGAGGGGAGTTTGGATTCCCAGCCAGAGATGGGCTGGGTCATGGTGGTGAAGTGGTAAAAGCGCTAGATCCTAGCCACTAGACCAGTGGTCAGTGACAGGAACCTGACCCTTTGGTTTTGCAGAAAAGAATTCCAGAAAGACAGAAGGCAGTGAAACAAGTAAAGAATTTATTAGGAAGAAAGCAAGTATAGTACATGTAGATAGGTACATGGGCTGACGCAGGGAGAGAAAGAGTGTCACTGAGTCATGCCCTTGTGGCAGTTTGAGTGACTTTTATGCGGTATTTCTTCCCAGTTTCTTTTGGCCAATCATCTTGACTTGCTTGGTTCACAGTCCATATGTGGTATATCTCAGGATCCTCGCAAGTGTGCACACACACATCTCTTAGCCAAGATGGATTCTATCACAAAGGCGTATGGGCGGAACATAACTTGACATAGCTCCCCTTTGGCCTCCAAGGAGCATTTTTTTTGTGCATGTGTGGCTGGGGAGGTCTCCTGGCTTCAGGAAGGAGAAATATGTGGTCTGTGCAGGGTCCACCCTAGTCCCTTAATTGGCCTGCTATTCTGGTCTTGGAGTTTCAGTTAATAGAGAATGAATCTCCAATTGCTTTACCCGGTGGGGGGGGGGGTGCCTGTCTGCCTCCTGCCTCAAAAGGAGCGGTAATGGGATGAGCAGGTGGAAGGGGAGATCTTGATTATTCCAAGGCACCAGACCACAGAGACTGGGTTACTGAGGACCCAACCCAGATAGTCAGTGGGAAGCCTCAGTGCATATAAGCTAAGCCTCCAAGTCCCCAGTGCATCCTCTGTGGCCCTATTAGATTTCACTTACAAAACACAAGTTTAAAGATAAAAGTTTTAAGCATTTCAAGGTGGCAATTGCAAAGAATGAAATCCCAAGAGTAGGGTTCTTCTGAGCACTGGGCTCTTCTGAGCTTGATTCCCTGTGTGATTGCAGTGCATGGTGACATAACTATGAAGCTGGTCCTGATTTTTATTCTCTGAATTTAGTAAAAGAGGGTGTGAGGAAGGGTGTTTTGTTTAAAGAGATTGTAAACTGACACTGTGCAGATTTGTTGTTTTGGTGGCAGAACAGTTTAATGTTTAAAAATCTGAGTTGAGATTGGCTCAGAAATGGAGCTGAGTCTCAACTCTTCATACCTGATGACCTGAGAAAAGATTTCATTCTCTCAAAATCTGTATCTTCCATTGTGAAATTGGATTAAAGCACATGTCAAAATTTTGAGCTGGTTAAAAACATAATTTTTTAAAAAAGATACAACACAGCATCTGGCACATACCGTGCAGTTAATAAATGTTTGCAATTACTATTATTGATAGCCGAGATTCCTTTGAATACAGAAACTTAAGTAAAATATTAGTAAAATTCCTTGTCTCCTGGCTTTTGTCTTACCATAGAGGTACATCTAAAAATCCTGAGAAATTTAATCATCATGCTAACAAAAAGCATTGAGCAGTGACTAAGCACTAGGCACTGGCCAAGTATACTTGCTTATCTTACTCCATTCTCATAACAACTTTTTATATAAATATTGACAAGTCATTTTATAGATGAAGAAACTGAAGGTGAAGAAAATTTAATAAAGGCCCAAAATTTAATCTTGGGCACAGTGGTAAAGAATCCACCTGCAAGCGGGGGACACAGGTTCAATTCATGGGTTGGGAAGATCTCCTGGAGGAGGAAATGGCAAACCACTCCAGTATTCTTGCCTTGGAAGTCTCATGGAAAAAGGAGCCTGATGGGCTATAGTCCATGGGGTTGCAGAGTCGGACTTGACTTAGCAACTAAACAATAACAACAACAACAAACATTAATAGCAGATAAAAGGGCTAAAGTCTAACCTTCAGTCCGTCTGACTGCAAAGTCTATGCTCTTCACCCCTAGGCCACATTGTTGAGATATGTGACCCTCAACCCTGGCTACTTACTTAAAATGTTAAAAAAAATAATTGCACATGCCGAGGACCCAACCTTGATTATTTTAAACAGAATACTGAGGGATGAGCACCAGAGAAAACAACAAAAAACCATATATTAATGTGTTTCTGGTGATTCTGGAACCAACTGGTCTAAGTGGCATAATGCACCCAGAAAACTCATACTTTAACATATTATGTGTTTAGTCATATTAGCAGGCCATTTTGAATTCATGAAGAATAACGGCAACTCCAACCTATTGCTTTTATACTTTTTATCTGAAGAGTATTTTATTAAGGCAAACATCAATGAATATCCATTGGAAGAAAGCAAAGTTATTCTTTTTTTGCACAGGAAGAAAGAGTTGTTATTGTCATGACCTTGAATAATCTTTTATAGATGGATGTGGGAGTATGACTTATTTTTTCAAACTCAGAGAAGTAAAAGCATGTGTATTGACCTGAAAGAATGTGTAGAAAACATAGGATGAGGAGAAGAATTACTACATAATTTGGATCAGGAAATGTCAGGGTGGGTAGATGTAGGGTGATGGAAAAGGAGTGTGTCATGAATACTTCATAAGTGAGCCCCTGCCTTCTCATTTGTATGTGTCCTTTATAATGGGATGAATAATAGTGTTAAGATGTGTGCTCTGTGGTATATCCCTTTATCCAAACAAATACATGGCAGCCCAGATAAAACTATTACCCAAGGCCAGCACATGCAAACCAGAGGTGTGGTGTTGATGATTCAACCTCAGTGCCAACTCAAGGTTATTTTCCAGATAACTGCCTAAATTGTCTCGCTTTACTCAGAAGAAAGAGGATCATAAACAACGTAATGAGTTCCCCAAATGTCCTACTCATTAATTTTGTTTTCCAGCAAAACTTCCTAGAGTAATGTACAATCAAGGGACTGAAGATGTGTGTAGATACAGGTGATGGTACAGAGAGATGCTTACATCCATTTAAAATAGGCAATGACCTGAACAAATCATGTCCAAGGACACCAAGTCAAGTAAAACCCAACTGTAAAACTGGCACCGTTATATATTGTGTTGGCCAAAAAGTTTGTTCGGGTTTTTCCACCTGCTGTTATGGGATGAATTTTTTGGCCAACAAAATTTGTATATCCCTAAGCCGGAGAAGGCAATGGCATCCCACTCCAGTACTCTTGCCTGGAAAATCCCATGGACAGAGGAGCCCAGTAGGCTGCAGTCCATGGGTCGCGAAGAGTCTGACACAACTGAACGACTTCACTTTCACTTGTCACTTTCATGCATTGGAGAAGGAAATGGCAACCCACTCCAGTGTTCTTGCCTGAAGAATCCCAGGGACGGGGGAGCCTGGTGGGCTGCCGTCTATGGGGTTGCACAAAGTTGGACATGACTGAAGTGACTTAGCAGCAGCAGCAGCAAGTCGAGAAAACATGAGTTTGATCCCTGGGTTGGGAAGATCCCCGGAGAAGGAAAGAACAACTCACTCCAATATTCTTGCCTGAAAAATCCCGTGGACAGAGGAGCCTGTCACACTCCTACATTCCAAAGGGTCACAAAAAGTCAGACACAACTGAACAACTAAGCACAGGAAGTCAAGGAAAAAACCTCAAATAATGAGTGTGATAAGGAAGTAAGGACTGGTCTCCATAGATGTTAACAAAGGGTATTAGGAAAATTTGACTGCTGTGTTTCTGGAAAAGAATATCATCATTATGTTTAACAAAAGTATCAGGTACATTGGAATTCTGCCCTAATAGCATTAAAAACAGGGCCTAATTCATGACAATCTAGAAGGTATTTCTAAAAAGAGGATAGATTTTTGAGTCAGGGTTCAGTTCAGTTCAGTCGCTCAGTCGTGTCGGACTCTTTGCGACCCCATGAATCGCAGCACGCCAGGCCTCCCTGTCCATCACCATCTCCCGGAGTTCACCCAGACTCAAGTCCATTGAGTCAGTGATGCCATCTAGCTATCTCATCCTCTGTCATCCCCTTCTCCTCCTGCCCCCAATCCCTCCCAGCATCAGAGTCTTTTCCAATGAATCAACTCTTCGTATGAGGTGGCCAAAGTACTGGAGCTTCAGCTTTAGCATCATTCCTTCCAAAGAAATCCCAGGGTTGATCTCCTTCAGAATGGACTGGTTGGATCTCCTTGCAGTCCAAGGGACTCACAAGAGTCTTCTCCAACACCACAGTTCAAAAGCATCAATTCTTCGGCGCTCGGCCTTCTTCACAGTCCAATTCTCACATCCATACATGACCACAGGAAAAACCATAGGTTGGTTGAATTCAATTTTGATTTTTCTACCACTAGCCACATGGTGTTGGGCCACTGACTGTGTATTTGAAATTTATTTTCTTTATCTGTAAAACGGGAATAAGAATCAGCATTCAGGATTATTCTAATGCAATAGATGATATCAAGGCTTCCCCCACTGGCTCGGTGGTAAAAAATCTGCCTGCAGTGCAGGAGACGCAGGAGATGTGGGTTCAATAGCTGGGTCTGGAAGGTCCCCTAGAGGAGGACATGGCAACCCACTCCAGTATTCTTTCCTGGAGAATCCCATGCACTGGGGAGTCTGGTGGGCTACAGTCCACGGAGATGCAGAGTCAGATATGACTGAGCGACTGAGCATACACACACACACACACACACACACCAGGAAATGACATGTGCTGTGGAAACCAGCCAAACTACAGAAGTCAAGAGAAATTCCCATTGGCAGGAAAAGCCCAATGCCCCCAAATATGGTAATAACTAAGGATAATTCACTTGTGAGCAGCAATAGGCTTTGATCACTGAGGTAGGTAGGAAAGCTAATGCTCAGGAGCTCACCAGAGCTGTTGGCATCCTGTCATTTGGTTAAGGTAAGACTTCCAAATTCTGGTTCAGTTTTTGGAGTCCCAAGTCCTAGGCAGATGAAAAAAAAATAGCTTCATAAATATAAAGATCAAGGGAGGAGTCCATTTATAAGAACTGTAGTATGGCTTAAAATTTAAAAAGTGAAACCAATCCCAATTTTAATATTCAGGTAAAATCACGGCTCTATAATACAGCAAAGATAATTTGATGCAGAACTGCTGTTACTATTGCTATTCAGGCATAATATTTACTCTTCCTAACAAATTCACATGACAGAGAAAGAAACTATAACTCAGTAAGTTCAAATAAATTTCCCAGGACCAGATAAGTAGATAACTGAAATCCAGATATGATATTCAAATCCCTGTCCATCTAGCTTTAAAAGAATGCATTGCACCTACACTGTTGGTGGGAATGTAAGCTGGTGCAGCCACTATAGGAAATAGTATGATGGTTTCTCAAAAAACTAAAAATATGGTTGCCATATGACCCAACAATCCTACTCTTGGGCAAATATCCAGACAATAATATAATTTAAAAG
The DNA here is from genome assembly GCF_032405125.1 of Capricornis sumatraensis. NCBI lineage: Eukaryota > Metazoa > Chordata > Mammalia > Artiodactyla > Bovidae > Capricornis > Capricornis sumatraensis. The sequence continues at coordinate 60,513,638 of NC_091084.1, read as the reverse complement.
AGCATTCTCCCCTATGTTTACAGCAGCACTATTCACAATAGAAAAGACAAGGAAATAACCTAATTGTCCATTGACGGAGAGATAAAGAATGTAGTACATATATACAATGACAATACCATTCATGCATATAAATGGACAAAATAAGGCCAGTTGCAACAATGTGGATGGATCTAGATATTCTCATACTAAGTCAGACAGAGAAAGAAAAATATCATATGGCATCACTTACATGTGGAATCTAAAAAATGACACAAAAGTAAACTTTCATGAAATAATAACAGACCCACAGACCTCGGGAACAGACCTATGGTTGCCAAGGCTGAATGGGGTGGGAAAGGGATGGAGTTGGAGTTTGGGATTAGCAGATGCAAACTGTTATATACAGGGTGGATAAACAACAAGGTCCTTCTGTATAGCACAGGGAACTATATTCAATATTCTGTGATTAAATCATAATGGAAAATATTATTTTTAAAGAATATATATATAGGTAAACTCACTTTGCTATACATCAGAAATTAACACATTAAAAATCAGCGATATTTCAATTTAAAAAAAATTGAAGAATCAGTTGAACTAATGTATAGTTTGCCAATCTTAAAAGAAAAAAAAATAGCAAAAAGCAACAAACACTCCTATTTCAACTCAGAATGGTTTTGGCAGCAGGTGGCAAGTTTAAACATGCAAGCAATGATCAAATGGCTCTTGCCACGGGAAACTGGATCCTAGGAGTCTAACATGGTATGACAGTTTGGTCCCTAACCTAAAGGACTTCAAAGTCAGGCAACTGCAACTTCTTTGTCCTATTGACAGTAGTTGTTTTCATGATTTTCTGTTCTTCACCATTGTTAGGGGCCTCTGGAATCTCCTGAACTCCAGTGCAGTTCATTATAAAGCATGTGACTTTATAATAGAATTATCCTGGTCACTGCGTTTCTCACAATATTTAAGTCAAGGATTGTCCTTGCCTCCACGATTATGGAAGTTTCAAATAATGGCATGCCCACTAGACTAATTCCTTTTCAGCTCAAGTCATTTCCTGAAATATGTAGGACTAAGGGTTTATTTACTTAGCCTCACTGGGACTTCTGAGCTCTCTTTGGAAACACTTCCTCCGTGCTTCACTGCAATTAACGTTCAATGGTGCCTCTGGCTCTTCTGTCTGAAACTTCAGAAGCGTGTGCAAAGGTCCAAAGGAAGAATGCTATCTTCTCATTATTCCACCCAGGAAATTAAGTACCCAGGAGGTACTAAATTCCTTTGTAGACTGGAAGAGGAGCAGTTCAGAAGAGTCTGAGCTTTCTTCATCCCTGTGAAGTTTGGTGGGGGTCAGGGTTTGAAGAGAAAGGGACATTCCTTCTCTCCTCTCCAGAATTCTTCTTTAAAAAAAATTCTTAATGGGATTCTGAAGAGGTGATGGAGTAGAAAAACAAAACCTCTCACCTAGTAAGCAGAAAATCTGTTCAGTAGATACTAAAGAGAAATTCTCTGTAAATATTTTGTAACCATATTGTACGCCACAGGAATAATCACTTGCTATACTTAACATTCTCTTGTCCATCTTTGTTTGTTCAGATCTATAATTCTCCTTCTACCTGAGACGTTCTTGAAGGAGTCATAATAAAATGCAATTATTAGAATTTAATTGGATATCACTTTTCCCTGAGCAGCTCCCTCAACCTCTTCCTACTTTTCTACATGCCTAAAGGACTTAAACACATCTGCCACATTACTTAACTTTCAGTCTCAGAAAAAGACCAGAATGACGAAGAACCTATTTCAACAGAAAAGCTAAAGAGCAATAAAGAATCTACTTTCAGTGGTATATTAAGGAAGGTACGATGACACTTCTCACCAAACAAATAGCTTACAGAGAAATTGAATCACAGTTTATTTATTTTAGGAAACTATGTTTTCTCCATTTAAAAATATATTGAAGATAGCTATTCTCAGTGGTATCCAACATTAGCAGGTAGACAATTTACAGGAGATGAATTTCCCAATTTTGGATGCTATAGTTCAGTCAGTTGGTGAAGGCCTCTTGAAATTACTGAGCTCATCACATGCACAAATGCAGCAAATGCTATTTATGTGTCTTTGTAGCTTGCAAATTTAATGAGGCTGAGATTGGAGGAATAAAAATATTTCCACAACAAAAATGAAAAAAATGTTGGAATGAAATCTAGGTTCACTGCATGTCTAAGATCCCAAGACCCAAACAAAATTTTTCTTCTATAAGATCACATGGAGGGAAAATGAGTCAAGGTTCATTAGAAGCTTTGTTTAAAAGACATCAAAGGGGTGTTGACAATCTTACCATTTCACTCCTTTCCCTATCATCTGTATAGACATAATATGCTCTACTTTCAGGAAACCTGAAGCATCTTTTAAATTGTTGGTACTCCTCATGGAATGTGGATTGTGTAATTATTGGCCTCAGATGTATAAACTATGAATTAAGTGTCACTTGAATGGAAAATTATTTGAAGAAAGTACACCATGATTCACTTCTAATGAATGCTTTCATACATCCTTGCAAATGTATTCACCCAAAGAAGTTCTCATAGAAGCAGGCCAAGAAACTGTTCTTTCTTGTGATATTTTATCTAACAATTTTTAAAGTCAAATAATTCACTAACACTAAGAAATTTCCTTTTATTTTTAAGTAGCACACATAGAAATTTCCTGTGCCGGGTTAAATCTCACTGGATAGCCAACTGAAATTAAAATATTTTCCAGCTCACAAAAGCATATTCTACAAAAGACAAAGATGTGATAGAGATAGCAAAATATAAACTATTTGCTTTGTTATTTAAACCCCCCTCAAGCTAATAATATGCACCATACCTCCTTTTAGAAAGTGAGTGCCAACTGAGAGTCACTCAAAAGTAAACTTTCAGAATCAGATTCATTGTTTTCATGGTTCAGGGTTATAGTATTTATTTTTTATTTTTTTAAATTTATTTTAAATTGAAAGATAATTGCTTTACAATGCTGTGCTGGTTTCTGCTGTACAGCAATGTGAATCAGCTATAAGTATACATATATCTTGTCCCTCCTGAGCCTCCCTCCCACTGACCCCCATCCCATTCCTTTAGGTAGTCACAGAGCACAGAGCTGAGTTCCCTGTGTTATACAACTGCTTCCCAGTTGTCTTGCTAGCTATCTGTTTTACACATGGTAGTTAATATATGTCAATGCTACTCTTGCAATTTGTTCCACCCTCTCCTTCCCCTGCTGTGTCCACAAGCCCGTTCTCTGCATCTGTATTTCTATTCTTGTCCTGCGAATAAGCTCATCAGTACCATTTTTGAGAGAGATATAAAAGTATAAACTACATACTTTGTTATTAAACCCATCTTAACCCACTAATGTGGACTATATCTCCTTTTATGTTTTTTTTTTCTCATTCACAATTATATTGTATTTATTTTGGTAGAATTATTTTCCATTCATATGGTTTTCCACAAATATAGCAGTTCATATCAAGGTTAAGAGTGAGAAAATTTTTAGCAAAATTATTTTGCACAATCTTATTTATACAAAGCATGGAAATCATAGTGTATTATACAGAAAGGATGGGATTTATTACCAATGAATTTTTGTTTCCAAAATGATGAGCAGATAAATCAAAATCAATGATAGATATATTTACTATGTCTAACTGTAAACATTTCCAAATGTGAGATCCATAAAACATGGTTGTATTGTAGCAGTACAGTTCTCAGCATTGTATCAGTATAGTTCTATCAAAGTTTTTCAAAAGTTTTAAAGAATAATTCAACATTTTTATGTAAAAATACTTATATCTGTTGAAATACTTTATGTGAAAACAATGTATATTATGATATTTATAATTTTCCACTGAGTTTTCTCCTTTTTTATGGTTTTCACATTCTTTTGCAAATTATATCTATCTTAACCTTTCTAGTGGGTCTTGATCAACACAGGTTCAAGGCTTTTCATTTCAATGGTGAAACAAATAAGCAAAAGAGAAAATAGACAATTTTTTTTTTACTTGTCCCTCAAACCATATTTCCATTTCCATACATGAAACTCTTTACTTGTTCAAAAACTATATCTCCTTTTAGAAATGAGTACCAACTGCTAGGGGGTTCTTTGATAGCTCAGACAGTAAAGAATCTGCCTGGAATGCAAGAGGCCTGGGTTCAATCCCTGGGTCAAGAAGATCTCCTGGAGATGGAAATGGCTACCCACTCCAGTATCCTTGCCTCAAGAATTCCAATGACAGAGGAGCCTGGTGGGCTACAGCCCATAGGGTTGCAAAGAGTCAGACACAGTTGAGCAACTAACACTTTCCAATTGATGGTTACTCAAAAATAAACTATCAGAATAGGATTCATTGGTTTCATGGTATAAGGTTATAGTATTTTATGATTAAAGACAAATTATGGATCTTGTATATAATGAATATAGAAAAACACTCAAACAAAAATAATCTGTGCACTCTTGGTTTCTAGTATTCAGGAGTCAGCCCAGTGTTATTGGTTGATGATATATGATATTATCAAGGAGAAATTGTTGGGCTGTGCCAAATTGCAGAGGCCCTTCCCTGCTAATAAGAAAAGTGAGGACTAATATAAAAGACAAAGAACCAGTAGTAACCATTGACCAAAGGGTGCTGTGATCAGTATTGTGTTAAGGAAAAAAAAAAAATTGTGACAACTTTTTATCATTTGAAAAATGGAATGGCATCCAGAGCTTCTGGTTTAAATTTTAGTTTTTCAAGTGAGAGATGATGAGGGACTGGATTTAATGCAGTGGTACTTGAGAAGGACAGAGGAAAATGGATGTAAGAAATCTCTAGATATATCTGACAATCTTCAGTTCAGTTCCATCACTCAGTCATGTCCGACTCTTTGTGACCCCATGAACCACAGCATGCCAGGGCTCCCTGTCCATCACCAACTCCCGGAGTTTACTCACACTCATGTTCATTGAGTCAGTGATGCCATCCAACCATCTCATCCTCTGTCATCCCTTTCTCCTGCCCTCAATCATTCCCAGCATCAGGGTCTTTTCCAATGAGTCAGCTCTTTGCATCAGGTGGCCAAAGTACTGGAGTTTCAGCTTCAACATCAGTCCTTCAATTTTTTTTTTAATTTTTTAAATTTTTTTTATTAATTAATTTTTTTTTATTTAATTTTAAAATCTTTAATTCTTACATGTGTTCCCAAACATGAAACCCCCTCCCACCTCCCTCCCCTGAACATCCAGGACTGATCTCCTTTCGAATGGACTGGTTGGATCTCCTTGCAGTCCAAGGGACTCTCAAGAGTCTTCTCCAACACCACAGTTCAAAAGCATCAATTCTGTGCTCAGCTTTCTCTGTAGTCCAACTCTCACATCCATACATGACTACTGGAAAAGTCATAGACTTGACTAGATGGACCTTAGTCAGCAAAGTAATGTCTCTCCTTTTAATATGCTCTCTAGGTTGGTCATAAACTTTCCTTTCAAGGAGTAAGTGTCTTTTAATTTCATTCCTGCAATCACCATCTGCAGTGATTTGGGAGCCCAAAAAAATAAAGTTGGACACTGTTTCCACTGTTTCCCCATCTATTTGCCATGCAGTGATGGGACCAGATGCCATAATCTTAGTTTTCTGAATGTTGAGCTTTAAGCCAACTTTCTCACTCTCCTCTTTCACATTCATCAAGAGGCTCTTTAGTTCCTCTTCACTTTCTTCCATAAAGGTGGTGTTATCTGCATATCTGAGGTTATTGATATTTTTTCCAGCAATCTTGATTCCAGCTTGTGCTTCCTCCAGCCCAGCATTTCTCATGATGTGCTCTGCAAACAAGTTAAATAAGCAGGGTGACAATAAACAGCCTTGACATACTCCTTTTCCTATTTGGAACCAGTCTGTTGTTCCATGTCCCGTTCTAACTGTTGTTTCCTGGCCTGCATACAGATTTCTCAAGAGGCAGGTTAGGTGGTCTGGTATTCCCATCTCTTTCAGGATTTTCCACAGTTTATTGTGATCCACACAGTCAAAGGCTTTGGCATAGTCAATAAAGCAGAAGTAGATGTTTTTCTGGAACTCTCTCGCTTTTTTGATGATCCAGTGGATGTTGGCAATTTGATCTCTGGTTCTTTTGCCTTTTCTAAAACCAACTTGAATATCTGGAAGTTCACAGTTCACATATTGCTGAAGCCTGGCTAGGTATTGATTATATGGGGAGAAGGGATTATAGAGGAGGTGGACATCAAGAATGATATCAAATGCCCTAGTTTGGGAAGTTGAATCAATGATTTTAAGCGAGCAAGGGATGTAGAGAACGGACTCATAGACACAGAGGGGGAAGAAGAGGATGAGACAAATTGAGAGAGTAGCTTTGATGTCAGTCATGTCCAACTCTTTGTGACCCCATGGACTGTAACCTGCCAGGCTCCTCTGTCCATAGGGATTCTTCAGGTAAGAATACTGGAGTGGGCTGCCATATCCTCCTGCAGGGGATCTTCCCAATCCAGGGATCAAACCCAGGTGTCCCAAATTGCAGGTAGATTCTTTACCATCTCAGTCACCAGGGAAGCCCTGATATTTTACCACATATATACAATAGATAGCTAGTGGGAAGCTGCTGTATAATATAAGGAGCTCAATTCAGTGCTCTGTGATGATGGAAGGGGTGGGAGGGAAGTCCAAGAGGGAGGGGATATATGTATACTTACAGTTGATTCACAGTGACACACAGCAAAAACTAATACAACATTGTAAGGCAATTATCCTCCAATTAAAAGAATTTTTTAAAAATAAGAGAGAGAGCAAAGAAGGTAGAAAACAATTAGAAGAGATGTTCTATTTCAGAGGTGCCCACTTTCAGATGCCTGTAATTAAAAGTGATGTATAAAATGTGTATAAAACCATGTCCAGAATATAGGAAAAGACACTTTCCTTTTCCTTCCCTTTTTCCTTTGGAAAGCTGATGGGACAATTTCAGAGAATGAATATCCCTGAGGTTGGTGACCCTCTGGCCACAGCTGCACTATGGATGCCTAAGTGTCTCTATTATTGGTTCCAAGTAGCTCAGGGCCAGTAATTTGGATCCACCATACCCTGCCCATCCTATGAGTTTTAAAAAGGAGGGAATGCTCTCTGATCATATTGCCTCAACCAATATTGCCAGAAGGTATGTCTTAAGAGTAGAAATTAAAACAAACAAACAAACACACAGTAGAAACCAGAGAAAGATTAGAATAACTTGTAACCTTGAATTCTAAAAACACAGCCACTTACTTTTATACTCTTATTGTCATAGTCTGGGAATTTTAAATGCTTTAATTCCAGTGTGGTTGAGTACTCTTTCCAAGTACTGAATTAGTACTGAACTATTTTTGTTCTCAGCAATTGGACTAATAAACTGTGCTATTAAAATTGTGTTTTAGCATTTTCTTTCACCCTTTAACATCTACTTGAACTGCTAGCCCATAACTTTCTTTATCCGAGTTAATTCTCACAACAGTATTGGTATCTAGCAGTTTATCTTTCTGTGCTTTCTCTGCTTAATTACCTACTTGTGGAATACTAGATAATATCTAAGGTAGCTTCTAGCTTTAATGTCATTAATCCACAACATGCAAAGCTGTAGAAGGAAATACTTCATGGAAAAGACTAATTATAATTTTTTTTTTTTTTTATTAAGGGAAGTGTCCATGTTTGTGGTTTGTGGGATGGAAAATGTGAAAGTTACTCCTCAAACGGGAAGAGAATTATCATGGGGCTTCATTTCTGGAAGTCTTCCCTGTTGGAAGTAAGATTTTAGAAAACCTTTGAAAATGAGGAGAGGAGGTAGGCAAAGTAAAAGTTTATTCCAAGAATAACAAATCACATGAGTGGAACTATAAGAGAGAAAAGCATCGTAGGGGACAGGGTAAGAGGTGAGAGTGAAGAGGGAGCAGTGGGGTTCTTGGCTCGTCCACACCTTCTCCGTGATAATCTAAAAAGCCTAAAGGGAAAGGGGATGGGAAGGGTATGTGGGCAACTCCATAGGCCATCTAGGGAAGCCCTTGAATTGGACCCTAAGAGTCTGAGCAAAGAAGCACAAACGTTAAGGTCTTCACTAAGATAAGGGAATAGGTAGGTTTTCAAGGCCGACCATGCCCCCAAGATTTGGTCAGTTATCCAGGAGGAAGGAGCTATTGCAGGAAATATATGAAATCTTAGTGTTAGGACACACTCAGAGATTGACGTAGAGCAAACATGAAGTAGACGTCTCCCCTTCATAGCGCTGGGGTGTCATAGGATACTGGGGGAAGGAATTCAGCTGTAGGAAAGGAACATTCTTTTTACAATGATGGGATAAAACTGGGCTAAAAATAAGTAGGCTAGGGACTTCCCTGGAGGTCCAGTGGTTAAGACTCTGCCTTCCAATCCAGGGGGTGAGTGTTGGATCCCTGGTAGGAGAACCAAGAACCCACGTGCCACAGGGTGTGGCCAAAAAAAAGTGGGGGGGGGGGAAAGTAAGCTATATTTAGCAGCTTTGCACCAAACAATTTTGGTCAAGTCTTTTAATTTCTAAAGCCAAATCTCCTAAACCTGGGAGATTGTTAGAAATGCAAAACCTGAGGCCTCACTCCAGACTTATGGGTCTAAATATCTGTTTTGAGAAATACAGTGCTCAATTCTCTTATTTTCAGTTTTATCATCTGTGAAATAGGGGGAATGGTTGTTTTATAAGGATGTTGTCAAGATTAAATAAAATAACATTTCTAACATGTTTAGTACATACACTAAGACTTGACAGGGTCAAGTGTTGGAAGTAAATGTGTTACTATTAATAATATCAGGATATATAATTATTTTTAAAAGAACAAGGATCTCAGCTTGGTCCTCTGTGGTACCTAGATGGGTGACATTGAGGTGAGGAGGGAGGTCCAAGAGGGAGGGGATATATGTATACATATATTAATAGCTGGTTCACTCTCAGAGGACACTAACGCAACATTATGGAGCAATTATATGCCAATAAAAAGACTAAAAGACATATGTTGAAAAGAATAGCTAAACCCCACATTAGACTTGGGAATTTTGATTTCTAATCCATTACAAAATCAAAAACAAACCTTGATCTTGCAAGCTACTGACTGTCTGCAATTAGACCTACTTTCAGTAGAGAATGACCAGGTGAATGGATTTATTTTGAGTGACACCTAAATTGGCTGAATTTTACTGAGAGATTATTATTACATGAGGTTTCTGAATCATTTTCAGTATCAGTGACTATGCAAAGGAATTGTGAGCAAAGAAACCAATTGTCAGATTAACACAGTTCTAATATGCAATGCAAATATTATGCCACTGAAATAAAAGTGCAAACCTGCCCTTAATTACTCAAACCATCTCTCCCTGGGACATAAAAGGGTTTGTTTTGTCGCTTAGCTTTAATTTATTCCAACTATCCTTGATCAGGTTTGCAAATGGGTTCAAAAGACCTTTAGGCCTGACAATGTTTTAATCAACCCCCAAATTATGTTTACTCTTCCAGCTAGGTTTTAGAGATTTGCTGCACTCTCTATCCCTAGTCCACTGCCATATCTGCTTTAAATAGAGAAAAAACAATTATTTAAACATCACAACCTCTATAATAGACCATATCTCCAAAGACAGCCTTGATTCTGATGTCCTCACACAGGAAAGTAGGGCTAACATAATGATCATAATGATGATGATCACTACAGTAATAATAACCTCAATAGCTATGGAATGTTTCATTCTATCTTCTGGTTTGAAATGCCATCTTTTTTGATACATCCCTAATTTTACCTTTCTGGCTTCCTCAGTGGCTCAGTGGGTAAAGAATCTGTCTGCAATGCAGAAGACACAGGAGACTCTGGTTTGATCCCTGGGTAGGGAAGATCCTGGAGGAGGAAATGGCAACCCACTCTAGTATTCTTGCATGAAAAATCCCATGGACAGAGGAGTCTGGTAGGCTATAATCCATGGGGTCACTAGAGCTGGACACAACTGAGTAAATAAGCATGTAATTTTACCTTTAATGGGAAACCACCCATTGAACTTAAAAGATATGTATCAAACTGTCCACTCTACATGCATAACTTGGATGGCTATGGGGTATCTCAAACCTAACCAGTCCAAAGAGCTGGTTTCCTGTAAAATACTGCCCTCCTACAGTCTATCTTCATAAATGGCACCTACATTTTCAGCACCATTAGGATGCTCCCCCACCCTACCCCACATCTCATCTTTTTATCAGCAAATCCTGCTGTTGCCATCAGTATGGAATTAGCAATCATCTCCTTCCCCACTATGCAATTCTGTTTTTCAGGAGGAATTTTTACTAACATCTTTCATGCTATTGAGATAGCTAATAAGTCTTATAATTTTGAAATGTATGAAGCCTTCTGAAGAACTGTAGTATCTACTAGTCACAATTCATAAAATTTAAAAAAATGTAATATAGAATGTACAGTCAGCAACTAATGATAGGACAAAGAGATGATAAATTAGGCTTTAAAAATTGACTTTAAAAGCCCAAATGATATCTGTATGTATGTTCATGTGTAACAGTAGGAAAAAAGCATAGAAGTATATGGGAATTCAACAACAGCTTCCGATGACAAGCATTTATTAAATACTTAATGCTGGAGGATGTCTGGGGCTGTGCATTAAGAGAACAGTAATACAAAGATGAATAAGAAAAAGTATACATCCTCAAGGAACTCTTATTCTAGGAAGAGAGTCAGGGAAATAATTTCAACAATCATAGGCTCAGTTGTCCAAACTTACTGTAATAATTTAGAACACTGTTCACCTGGTGGGAGCAGCCAAAATAGATAAGGAAACAAATGAACTTTATATGCTAATTTAGCAAAACCAAACTCCATTAGTAAAGTCAAGTATCACAGGGCTTATGATTTATCAAATCCCATAGCTATCCTTGGGTTTCCCTGGTGATTTAAACAGCAAAGAATCAGCTTGCAGTGCTGGAGACCTGGGCTTGATCCCTGGGTTAAGAAGATATCCTGGAGAAGGAAATGGAAATCCACTCCAGTATTCTTGCCTGGGAAATCCCATGGACAGAGGAACCTGGCAGTCTATCGTCCATGGTGTCACAGAGTCAGACATGACTTTGCAACTAAACCATAGTTATTCATAATTTTTTTAAAAATAACAAAGAACAGAGTCTTGTAAATGGCGAAGGAATCACTTTTTTTCAAATCTCCATATATCTGATATAATTATTCTGTGATAGAAAACACCTCCTCATGGTGAAAGAGTTTCCAGAACTGAGGTTAAAGTCTCTATCAGGTTTATTTCCCAAGAGAGTCTGTGTATTTGGGTGATCCATCCTTTAAAGACATGAGCATTGCATTGGGTTATTCCAGTAAATCAAGTGAGCTACTGGGTGATACAGTGCTGGGAGCACTAAACTCCTTGTGAGCTTTAATTCAAGAATGACATAGACAAGATGGAGCACCAGAACACAAGCCAAGCTTTGGAAGCTTTTCTCATGTACTCAGTTGTGTTTAAAATACATTTATTATCACTGACAAGAAAATGATTCTGCTAAAATGCAATCATTGTGGAAACTAAACACAGCCCTAAACCCAAAGCCACCGTTTACATTAGAGTACTGTTTATCCATCAAATGCTTCTGAGGACCTACTATGCCTTAGACACTCTGACAGAAAGAAAAAAATACAATTAAAAAAAAAATCTTGGTGCAAGTCTCCAAAAGTGAATAGATTAGTGGCAAACACTCTTAAACAATCAATTAACACATAAAATACTTCGATGGATGTAGGTACAAAGTATTATAGATGAGAGTCTGTCTCAAAGATACAATGAAGCTGAGTTTAAAAAGTGGAAAACAGTTAGGCTAGAGACAAGTGATAGAGTGGGTGATTTATAAAAAGAGCAGAACTTTTAAAGGCATAGGTATGGAAAATTTGCTGAGAGGGCACTTTCTCTGTTTTGTAACATCTGGCATTCCTTTTTAACTGTTACTTAAACATGACATTTAGCAGAACTTTCAGCCACTGGACAATCAGAATGATTTGTTGTGGTAAACAGAATGGAATGGTTTCTTAGTCCCTATGTTAGATATGACTGCAGTCTAAGCAGTACTAATTTATTTTTTCTATTGTAGGTATTAAAAGAGGCAATCTTTCTTAGAAACATGATTTTCATTATTTTTGTGGGTTGTTGACTATAAATGACATAAAAGAAAAATTCATATGCAAATAACACTTGTTAATAAATTATATACATTGTATTAACTGATTTTTCATTTATTTATTAAGACCACAGATACCAGATATCCACCACTGAACTAGCATCTAGAGATAACAGAAACAGATAACATATAGCCTTAAGCCTTCAAGTCTCAAAATCTACTGGGATATTCAGATATATTTAAACAGATATTTATAAAACAGTGTGATCAATGTAACAAAAGCAGCAAATCAGTAATAGTAGCACAAACAAGAGTGATCTAACAAGAGTGGATAAATATGGGGAAAACTAGTAAAATGTGACCCAATGAGTAATGAGAAAGTGTTTCTAGGTTATGAAATAGCACAAATAATGAAAAAGATGGCATAAAATAACATGGATTAGTAGGGAAGTTCCATAGAAAATTTGCTGTGCAGGAAGCCTGCTCTCACCCAAGATGCAGGTAATGACTTATAGTGTATTTACACTTTCAATGTTTTGTGTTCTTTTTTGTCTTCCACTCTCATCTAAGCACCATGATTACATGGTAGCTTGCTTTATATGGCTCAGGGCTCTTTAACATGCAATAAAAGAAGCAATGCTTTTTGATACAGTTGAACAGCTGCTGTTAAGAACACGATTAACAAATGAGTCAAAACGTGCTGCTGAGGGTTAGTTAATGCATTATATCAGTGTTAATTAAAGTATTATTAAAAGGCTGACTGTTGTCTCTCATATTGCTGGAATTTATACACACACTTCATTAATCTTTGCCCTCCCTGTGGGGTAAGTGACTGCACCTGTTCATCTTCATAAGCAGAAGTATTGCCTGCCAGATAGCTGGTGTGCAGCTCGAGACATTCAAGGATGACATGTGGCAGATCAAAGAGAAATACCCCTGTGTTTGATAGAGATTTTACTTTCACCTCATTTTGGTAACCACACCCTGGCCTTCTCTTGTTGCTTATCTGAGCAATAAGATATTACTTATCTGAATTTAGTGATAGAGACTCAGTAAATTTCTTCTATCAAATGACATCTACATCAATTTCAAGCACTCGTGTTGTGTCACAGGCATATTCTCCAAGATTCAGAAGTTAAAATATATGACAGAAGTGCAAGTATTGGGAGAACTCTCTCTGTAAAATAGAGGACTCTATTTTACTTGGTGGAAATATGGCTGAGCAGAGAAGATAATGAAGAGATGTAAAATATTGATAGGGTACAAAAGCACAGGCTCATGTGCAAAGGGTTATTTGGAGACATGAGAAACAGAATCTCTCTAGAGATGCTTGAAAGTAAGATTTTGGAGCTGTAAAGGGCAAAAGTAATAAAAGTAGCAATAATAGTAGCTATCATTTATGGAAAACCTACTCCATTAGGTGCTATGTTTTGAACTTTGGATATTTTATTTCACTTAACCTTTACTGGCATTCACTGGAGGTCAAAATTATTCCCAGCTTCAGGTGGTGGAAAAAACCCACCTGCCAAATCAAGAGACATAAGAGACACAGGTTCAATCCCTGGGTCGAGAAGATCCCCTGGAGGAGGAAATGGCAACCCACTTCAGTATTCTTGCCTGGAAAAATCCCAATGAACAGAGGAGTTTGGCAGGCTACAGTCCACAGGGTCGCAAAGAGCTGGACATGACTGAAGTGGCTTAGCATGGCACATATACTCGAAGATGCCCAGGCTCCTGTGATGAAGTGACTTGCCCACTGTACCACAGCTAGAAAGAGGCAGAGTTGGATTCTAATGTAGATGGATAGACCTCTATCCACTGCACTGCTAGTCATTATCTTGAACTGTTTATACATTTGGTAGTAAGCAGCTACCCATAATATCCCACCTAAGATTTTAGTCAAGACAACCTACTGGGCTTTCATAAATTGTAAGCACCAATCCTATGGATATTATGCTTCTCTTATGACTGGTTTGTGTCACAGGCATATTCTCCAGATTCATTCAGCTTCCCAGGTGGCACTAGTGGTAAAGAAACCTGCCTGTCAATGCAGGAGAACTAAGAGATGCTGGTTCAATCCCTGGATCGGGAAGATCCCCTGGAGGAGGAGTGGCAACCTGCTCCAGTATTCTTGCCTGAAAAACCCCATGGACAGAGAAACTTGGCGGGCTGCAGTCCACAGGGTCGCAAAGAGTCGGGCATGACTAAAGTGACTTAGCACAGGATGACTGGTTTGTTAGAAAGTTATTGCTAGAAGAATAGATTTCAAGGTCAATGGGTGGAGGGTGGCTAAGGGATGATTGATTGTCAATCAGAAGAGTTTATAGGAAAAACATTTAAGTTCCCCAAACACTAGACTCTGATCTTTAACTTTGTAGGACTAGATCCTCAGCTCTGCCATATCTGTTCAAAAGTGATGTCTTCTGAAATCAAAAGGTACTGTGAAATTATACCAGTAAGAGGCTATACTCATTTAATAATGTCTAATATTAAATATAACTGTAAATCATATCAGAATGGCCCATTTCAGCCAAGCAACATGTTCTTATCCTTTAGGACACTAGGCAGGAAGACAAATTATGATCAGAAGACTGCTTAGTGAACATGGCATCAGAGCAAAGGCAGTTGAATGGATACATCTATCTCCTGTATAAAGATATAGAAGAAGGGAATGGCAACCCACTCCAGTATTCTTGCCTGGAGAATTCCATAAACAGAAGAGCCTGACAGGCTACAGTCCGTGGGGTCTCAAAGAGTTGGACATGACTGAGCGACTATCACTCATAGAGATATACCTTCCAATTAGACTAGATTACAAATGATTAGGGTATAAGGCCTCTCTTAGATTAATGAGAAGCACACTGACAAAAATTTTGTTTTTAGCCTCTTCTTCCTCTGGGCTCTATATTGATCACTTAATCCTTATGTGGCTTACAGAAATACAATCAGATTCCAGTGATATATTTCTGAAGTTACATACTAGTTTTGTGTGCTAACTCGTGCGTGTGTGCATGTTAAGTCATTTCAGTCATGTCTGACCCTTTGTGAAACTATGGACTGAAGCCTGCTAGTCTCCTCTGTCCATGGGATTCTCAGGCAAGAATACTGCAGCAGCTTGCTATGCC
The DNA here is from genome assembly GCF_032405125.1 of Capricornis sumatraensis. NCBI lineage: Eukaryota > Metazoa > Chordata > Mammalia > Artiodactyla > Bovidae > Capricornis > Capricornis sumatraensis. The sequence continues at coordinate 60,498,352 of NC_091084.1, read as the reverse complement.
TTCCTCCAAGAGATCTTTCTAACCCAGGGATCAAAGTTGTGTCTCATGTCTTCTGCATTGGCAGATGGCTTCTCTACCACTGATGCCACCTGCAAAGTCCCTGTTTACAACTCAGGTACTTCCAAGAAAAATGGCCATTCTATGTGCCAGAATTGCATGAAGTGATGTGAATACACAGTGAGTCCTTCAATAGGCTCCTGATTGATTTGCACAGGTCCTGTCTTGGTATTCTGGTGGTGTTTTCTACATGAGAGCCAGAGTGATTTTTCCAAAATAGTAATTCATACACATCAATTATCTGCTGTATTTTCTGAAATACATGGGTTCCCATTATGCTTTTTATAGTCTAAAAATCCTTAATGTGAGCTAGAGCTCTTGTCTCAGTCACTTGAATGTACCAATGTATTTGCCACCAGGAAGTCTTTTTACATGAAGTTTACCTAACCGAAGATTCTCCTTCGTCTCTCTTATTCATTCAGTTTCTGCTTATCTTTTATACTTAGATAACATTTCATTGCTTAAAGAAAGACTTAATCTGAGTTCACGATCTAGCTCAAGTTGCCCTACTATGTACTCTAATATTACTAAGAAACTCTCCTTCACATACCTGCTCTAAACTTTAATTTATGTTCATTCATACAGTTATTTGATCAATATCTGTTTCTCCCACAACACTCCAAACTGCACAAGGGCTCTATTTGAAAAGCAATATCTGATAAGCATAGTTACTGACACATAGCCAGTGTTCCCAAACATTTATTGAGTAGATTAATGCAAGCCATGGTAACTTTCAGGATCTCACTGAGATTTGTTATTCTTTTTGAAATTGAAATTTTTAAACTATTTTATATTACTATAAAATTACTTTATACTCATTGCAAAAATTTCACCAAACAGAAATAAATACAGTAGAGAATAAAGGTCTGACAAAATTTCTGCATTGCTACCAAGAAATGACACTGATTTTCACTTAGAGGAACACCTTTCTAGTCATTTTCTCTATGACATATTTGAATGTGTGTGGTTTTTACATGAAAAAGACCATGTTATTTGGGCACTTTCTTTTACCATTTAATATGATGTAGTTCAGTTGGTAAAGAATCCTCCTGCAATACAGGAGACCTGGGTTCAATCCCTGGGTTGGGAAGATCCCCTGGAGAAGGGAAAGGGCACCTACTCTAGTATTTTGGCCTGGAGAATTCCATGGACTATATAGTCTACAGGGTCCCAAAGAGTTGGACATGACTGAGTGACTTTCACTCACTCAGAGATCTTTTAATAGCAATACATATAAATCAATTTATATTTTTAACACTCCTCTGGGATCCCACTGGAGGGATGTATTAAAATTTGTTTTACTTGTTCCTAACAGATGTCCATTTAACTTAATTACAATGATATATAACGCCTATTATTGTATGCCCATGGAGTATATTTTTTCAGGAATTTGTATTTATATACATTCATAACAATGACATTGCTGAACAAAGACATGCCTGTCTTAAATGTTGATGTATTTTTTCAAATTTCTTCCAAACAAATTTTATAATTTGTGTACACTAATAGTAAAAGATTATCTCCATAATGAAGATGTTCATAAATTGGAAGGTTTCATTAACCTGTGAAATTAGTCTCTATAGTCCCCTAAAATTGAATGCTTTTACTAATGAGATAACTTACATAAATAGAAAATAATAATTGTATGTGAGAAGATAATAGCATATATCCTTTTAATTACTGGGTAGATTTCTTAAAGCATAATTGTTTGGAGTCACTGAGGTAGCAATTAAAAAAAAAACACAAAAACACTGGTAAGGCCCTGATTTTGAAAACAGAATACTTAAAATATTAAAGTGTTTTAAGCCATGGACTTTAGTTTCATCATAAATATGTTGTATAAGAGTGAAGGGTAGACTAAAATGTTGAAGATAAAGGAGATGATTAACTGTGACTGTGTGGATCACAGCAAATTGTGGAAAATTCTTAACGAGATGGGAATACCAGAACACTTAACCTGCTTCTAGAGAAACTTGTACACAGGTCAAGAAGCAACAGTTAGAACCAGACATCAACAACAGACTGGTTCCAAATTGGGAAAGGAGTATGTCAAGGCTGTATATTGTCACCCTGCTTATTAAACTTATATGCAAAGTACATCATGCACAATACTGGACTGGATGAATCACAAGCTGGAATCAATATTGCCGGGAGAAATATCAATGACCTCAGATATCCAGATGATACCACCCTAATGGCAGAAAGCAAAGAGGAAATACAGAATCTCTTGATGAAGATGAAGCTGGCTTGAAATTCAACATTCAAAAAATAAAAGCTTCTTGGCAAATAGATGGTGAAACAATGGAAACAGTGACAGGCTTTATTTTCTTGGGCTCCAAAATTACCATGGATGGTGATTGCAGCCATGAAATTAAAAGATGCTTGCTCCCTGGAAGAAAAGCTATGACAAATCTAGACAGCATATTAAAAAAGCAGAGACACCACTTTGCCAACAAAGGTTCTTATAGTCAAATCTATAATTTTTCCAGTAGAGAATTGGACTATAAAGAAGGCTGAGAATTGAATAATTGATGCTTTTGAAATGTGGTGCTAGAGAAGACTCTTGAGAGTCCCTTGGACAGCAAGGAGATCAAATCAGTCAATCCCAACGGAAATCAACCTGAATATTCACTGGAAGGACTGGTGCTGAAGCTGAAGCTCTAATACTTCGGCCACCTGATGGGAAAACCTGACTCACTGGAAAAGACCTTGATTCTGAGAAAGATTGAGGGCAGGAAGAGAAGGGGGTGACAGAGGATGAAATGGTTGTCTGGCATCACTGACTCAATGGACATGAGTTTGCACAAACTTCAGGAGATAGTAATGGACAAAGAAGCCTGGTGTGCTGCTAACCATGGGGTCAAAAAGAATCAGACATGACTGAGCGATTGAACAATAACAACATGAAAATAATGGAAACTTTCCACCTGGATGGTTTTAGCTCAGTTTTCTAAGAAAAAATATGTATCTAATAGTGTTTTCTACCCATTGCTTCTCATTATAATTATTATAATTATCAAAACTTAAATCATTACAGAAAGTTTCAGAAATATTTGCCACGCACCAAACAGTTTTATATCTTTTCTCCTTGTGTTTAGAAGCTTTCTGTAGATTGCCATGGATACCCAAGCTGTGACAGTAAGGCAGAGGTTGAGGACATATGCTGGAAGGAAGTCAATCAATAATTATTTCAGAAGGCAAGAAAAGAAAAAAAAGTGTATTCATTGATAATTTTGTTTTACTGCAAACTGACACTTTGCTGGAAAGTGAAAGTGTTAAAGATGGAAGGGTAAACAGGCAGTTATAGCTAGCAAAAGTTGATTGAATCCAAGCCACGGTCTCTCACCAACTAATTTTTCTGTTCATAGCCAACTGAAGATATGGAAAGACAAGATGACCATCCATGTGAAACATTACAAAGAAAATAGTTTCCCTAATCTATCTTAAAATTCCAGTGCCACACTGAAAACACTGTACTTTGTTACTAAGAGGAAGCTATTCCCCCATTCAAACGAGGCTTCTTGTACCTCAGACCTATTTTCACTTGATCAATCCTGAATGGAAAGAAAGCACGGCTGGTCACATCTCTCCTCAATAGCCATGACAACCCCTCAGACTTTGAAAGCCTCTGGCTGTTTCTACATGACATCAAGAAAAACATTTCAAAAGTGAGTATTTGAAACACTTGAGGGAAATGGTGATTTTATCAGGCCAGGGTTCAATAGCAGTGCTATGGAAACTGTGATCCAGATAATTATTTGCCAGGGCAGCTGTTCTGTGCATTCTAGGATGTTTGGCAGTGGTCCTGATACTAGTACTATCTCTCCAGCTTATGGTAACTGAAAATGCTTCCAGACATTGTTCCCTAGACAATGAGAACCTACTATAGAGCACAGAAAACTCTACTCAGTGTGCTGTGGTGACCTAAACAGGAAGGAAATATATATATATATATGTATATGCATAACTGATTCACTTTGCTGTATAGTAGAAACTAACACAATATTGCAAAGCAATTATATCCCAATAAAAATTAATTTTAAAAGACATATCTCTCCAAAACATGTCCCTAGAAGACCAAAATCATGCATCCTATATTGAGAAGCAAGCTATTGCTGTTTTGGAGAATATTCAGTTCAGTTCAGTCCAGTTGCTCAGTCGTGTCCGACTATTTGCAACCCCATGAACTGCAGCACACCAGGCCTCCCTGTCCATCACCAACTCCCGGAGTTTACTCACGCTCATGTGCATTGAGTCAGTGATGTCATCCAACCATCTCATCCTCTGTCATCCCCTGCTCCTCTGCCTTCAGTATTTCCAAGGATCAGGGTCTTTTCAGATGAGTCAGTTCTTCACATCAGGTGGCCAAAGGACTGATTTCCTTTAGGATGGACTGGTTGAATCTCCTTGCTCTCCAAGGGACTCTCAAGAATCTTTTCCAACACCACAGTTCAAAAGCATCAGTTCTTTAGCACTCAGCTTTCTTTATAGTCCAATTCTCACATCCATACATGACTACTGGAAAAACCATAGCTTTGACTAGATAGACCTTTGCTGGCAAAGTAATATCTTTACTTTTTAATATGCTGTCTAAGTTGGTCATAACTTTTCTTCTATGGAGCAAGTGTCTTTTAATTTCATGGCTGCAATCACTATCTGCAGTGATTTGGGAGCCCAGAAAAATAAAGTATCTCACTGTTTCCACTGTTTCCCTATCTATTTCCCATGAAGTGATGGGATCAGATGCCATGATCTTAGTTTTCTGAACGTTGAGTTTTAAGCCAACTTTTTCACTCTCTTCTTTCACTTTCATCAAGAGGCTCTTTAATTCTTCTTTGCTTTCTGCCATAAAGGTGGTGTCATCTGCATATCTGAGGTTATTGATATTTCTCCTGGCAATCTTGATTCCAGCTTGTGCTTCATCCAGTCCAGCATTTCTCATGATGTACTCTGCATATAAGTTAAATAAGGAGGGTGACCATATACAGCTTTGACATACTCCTTTCCCGATTTGGAGAATATTACTCAGTTACAATTGATAAGGGTCATGTTTACATACCACAGAGTCTTGATGTCTTCAATTTATCAGTTAGATGAACCGAGTCTGGGATTCTAGTTCTCAGTAGATAGGAAACCGCTTCATGGCTAATATTAGGCTATATCCAAGCTGAAAAAAATATATTACTTGCACTGAAAAGTTCATCAGAACACTGTCTTCCAACATTTCTCAATATATAAATCATGATTCACTTGTTTACTTTGTGCCAAGTAGAATTCATAAAAAAATAATCTTGATTTTCAAGCAACTGAACTCAGTCAATGTTTAGAATCATACATGTGTCCCCTGAGACACATGTCTCAACAGCTGCCCTGGCAAATAATTATCTGGATCACAGTTTCCATAGCACTGTTATTGAACCCTGGCCTGATAAAATCACCATTTCCCTCAAGTGTATGAAATACTCAATTTTGAAATGTTTTTCTTGATGTCAAGATCTAGAAGACCACCTAGAGAGAGAACAAGTAGGTTCAAACACATGCTTACATCTTCATATCAGAGATGGAATTTTTAAATCAATTTGTCAGCTTCTTTGGTCAATTTTTTGTTAGCACTAAAAGATAAAAGCCTTAATACTCCATATTAGCAGAGAAATTAACAGAGACTAACATATCTTGGGGTTCTACTATTTCATATGCCTTAAATATATTAACTTATTTAATCTTCATATCAGTGCTATTGAGTTCCTATTACTCTAATTTCATCAAAAGATGGAGAAATTGAGACTTAACCATTTTAAGTGAATTGACCAAGAAGAGACTGTAGGAAATAGCTAAGTTATGAATCTATTGTAAGCCTAACTCCAAAGCCAACTTTATCTTTCCACAATATTATGGGTCTATTTTCTTCAAAATGTTAGAAAATTAAATACAGAAATCTTTCTTAAATAGTCCATTTGTGAAGAGAAATATTACATAAGATAAAATCAAAATCACTTTTGCTTTTAAAAAATAGTTCTTATAGTATAAAAGAACATTTACAGGTCTGAATGATATGATAATGAATAAACATTTTAAGAATTGAAATTTAGAACCATTTAAAATAGAAAATGAATTCTTAGCCAAAATATGTGCTCCTGGAAAATAAAAAAAGGAACATAACCAAAAGGCATTGAAACTAAATCACTTCCTGAGCCATAATGAGCTTAGGTTTTTAATCAGACTAATGAGAAAAGATCTGTAATTCGGCACGGCTCATGAGTCATACCATAAAGTTTCTCCCTACAGTTTCATGGCAGCCCTTGATGTATCATTCATTAGATACTGGAAAAGTAACATTTTCAAGAACACAATGAACTGCAGACAGACAGGAAAAACAATGAGGGAGCAAACCCTCTTTCTCCCTTCTAAACTTGCCTTTATTTTTTTCAGTCAGTGTGCTCTCATTCCCTCATCTCCAAACTGATCGCTACCTTTAGTCTGCATTAATCTGGTGAATCATCGGTGGGCTTGGACATTGTGTTCCTTATGATCTATATAATAGAAGTGTGGGGTGGTAGGAAAACTCCTGCTGTGTGGGGTGGGATGAACACACAATCAACCCTTAATCAGGCACTCTGCTCCCAGACTCTAGGATAACAAGAACACAGATTCTTTTTTTTTTTTTTTTCCCCCTTGGCCACATCATTCAGCACATGGGATCTTAACTCCCAGATCAAGGAGGGAGCCCACGCTTCTTGCATCAGATGCAGAGTTTTAACCACTGGACTGCCAGGGAAGTCCTAAGAACACAAATTCTTGAAATTCATTGATATCCCTCTGTATAGTCTGTGCTGCATGGGTCTCAAATATTCTAAGCATGCAGTTTCTATAAGTGGGAAAACATGGGTGTTGGTAGGTTGGATATGAAAACATCACACATGAGTAATTGCCTTATGACTTAAAGACTAAGAAGAGGCAACTTGGCCCAGAAGTCAAAAAGGGTCTAGAAGATCTAGAAGACCGCCTAGAGAGAGAACAAGTAGGTGCAAAGATATTAATAGTTTGGAAATGACAGATAGGTCCAACTGGGATATAAGAGGGAAAGGACAGAGTCTGGAACCAGAAGATATGAAGTATTATATGGATCTGACACACTGAGTGACTAGGAACAAGTCTAAATTGCCCCAAATCTCAATTTCCCCACCTGTAAAATGGGGATAATGAGAATTCTGTTTTACAGGTTTGTTTAGATAATACAATGGAAGAGTGCATCTGAAAGTTAATTTTATTGTTGTTTTATAGTTATGGCTTTTATTTCGTAAGTTATACTGAATAATAATCTTATAAGATAAATACCCAATCCTCATTATTTAACTGACTCTTGGCTCTTCTACCAACTTTCATGTGTTCTTTAAGTCCAGGAGAGGAGGGGTCATTTTGTCTATAGTTGTTTGATTCCTGGAGGGATCCTGATCCCTTGTTTATCAATAGAATTCACTTCCCTAATTTCTAGGCAGAATTTCTTCTAGGCAGGCTTGGACAAAAAACAGCTGATCGATTCCTGCATCTCAGCATATGACCTGCTCACAAGCTTTCTCTCTTTTTTATCATTCCCTATACCCTTGCCTTCCTCTCTTCCTTCTTCCATCCCTTTCTCCCTCTGTTCCTTTCTTCCTTCCTTCTTCTCAAGCAATACTTTATCTCCTTGCAGTGTTGACTAATATTTCTATGTTCTGTCAGACTCCTGCCTCCTTTCCTTGGAAACTTCTGCCAGGCTATAGCCTTAGATGCAATTATAGCTGTGAACATTAGGGAGCAGCAGAATGCAAAGGAGTACCGCTGCTTCCTGTAAAAAGCTCAGTAGCTGAGTCCAGGTAAGACAGGAGTCTGGTCCATCCTGCCTCCAAAGTCAGGAGTCCTGACTCCAAAACCATCTGATATCCCAGAAGGCACTGTGTAACAGCAGCAGTCATTGAAGTCAGAAAAACTTGGGTTTTGAATCACTTTCCAATTGTGTGATCTTCAGTTCAGTTCAGTTCAGTCACTCAGTCGTGTCCGACTCTTTGCGACCCCATGAATCATAGCACACCAGGCCTCCCTGTCCATCACCAACTCCCAGAGTTTACCCAAACTCATGTCCATCGAGTTGGTGATGCCATCCAGCCATCTCATCCTCTGTTGTCCCCTTCTCCTCCTGCCCCCAATCCCTCCCAGCATCAGGGTCTTTTCCAATGAGTCAACTCTTCTCATGAGGTGGCCAAAGTATTGGAGTTTCAGCTTCAGCATCAGTCCTTCCAATGAACACCCAGGACTGATCTCCTTTAGAATGGACTTGTTGGATCTCCTTGCAGGAGTTACTTAATATCTCTGGGCCTAAATTCTACTATTCATTAAATAAGGATCAAGATGTCTTCCAAATAAAATCATATATATATGATTATAATATAATATATATATTATATATATATATTATATATATATATATATATTGTTCAAAAACAACAAACATGGTGCCTGGGTCATGGAAGTTAATCAATATATATTATTTTCCTTCCATAATTTTTCCCTATCACCCTTGTGTGAACTATTCCAATCTTCACTTCAGTCCAACTAGTCATCAGTCTGATGATGACTTCACTCTCTTCTCCTGCCTCTATAGACTGTGAGATAACTCTACAGATACCTTGACTTTACTGTGCCCTACAATGAGAAAAGTGAGAAAAACAAATCGGCTTTATAATAACTCTGGATCAGATATACAATGAATAGGACAGTGTGGTAAGAGACTCTAATATGGCCCTCAGTGATTCCTGCCTCCTGTTACTCAGGGTCTTGTGTAATGCCTTCCCCCTGAGTAACTTGTTTCTAACCAATAGAATACAGCAATATGGAAGAAGTGTCACTACAACAGATTAAATTAAACAGATCATGACCTTTGTGTCGCTAGCAGATTCTTATTAGCCTTAATGAGACAAGAGGCGTGTCAGAGATGGCTGGATGGGCAGAAACTGAGGGTAACTCTTTGCCAACAATCTGTAAGGAACTGAGACTCAATCCAACAGTCTTTTGGGACTAAATCCTCCCAACAGCCAGGTCAGTGAGCTTGGAAGTAGATTTTTCCTTCATTGGACCTTTAAATAACACCCCAACACTGGCTTTTGAGAGGTCTCAAAGCAGAGCACCCAGCTAGGCTAAGTTCAAATATTCTTACCTCCTAGAAACTGTAGATAATAAATGTGTGTTGTTTTAAGCTGCTCAAGGGTAACTTATTGCACACCAATAGATAACTAATACAAAGAATGAAATACGTAACTAGATCAGAGACTATGTAGGAGCCACATTGTGTTGGGCCTGCTAGATTATAGCAAAGAAGTTGATTCTTATTCTAAACTGATTTTTATTCAGTGGGAAACCACTAGGGATTTTTCAGCATGGAAAAGACATGTCCTGAATTATATTTTAGAAATATTACACTGGCTGCTATGAGATGGATTTTATGGGGCTGCTTTAGTTGTATTTTACATGTCTTCTAACCAAAATTAAAATGATTTATTCTTTCCTCAGAGGAAGCAGAAGTATTCATTCTTGATCGTCTCTTTGGTAACACTCAATATAGGACAACTTCATTCCCTGTGGAATCATCAGCTTCAGTATAAGAAATTCCAGCTTTAGAAGTTTTATTCTCTAATTCTTTTTAATTTCTTTTTTGAGGTAAGTCTAGATTAACGTGCAGTTTTAAGAAACATTACGAAGAGATCCTATACACTCTTCATCAATTGCCTTCAATAGTAACATCATGAGTAACTATAACACAATATCAAAACCAGGAAATTGCTACTACCTGCTAAAGGTACTCAGATTTTGCTGAATCTGCATGCATTCATTTGAGTGTGTGTTTGTGTGTGGGTGTGTGTGTTTAGTTCTTTGGAACTTTATCACATGTGAACTTTATCATCATCACCACAGTTAAGATAAAGAAGAGTTTCATCACAGCAAGGATCCAGAGTGTTACCCTTTTACAGTCACACCACTTATTTTCTCTTTGCCTCACCTGTACTCTCTGGAACCAATAATCTATTCTCTTCTACAACTTTAGCATTTCATGAATATTATATACTATAAATAGAATCGTATGGTATATAATCATTTGCAATTAGCTTTTTTCCACTCATTTCATATTCCCACCGGCAATGTATGAACCAGTTTTCCTGTATCTTCATCAGGATTTGGTATTATCACTATCCTTTAATTTTTACTATTTTTTACATGTTTATAGTGATATCTCATGGTAGTTTAGTTTACAATTTTCTACTAGATTATGATTTTGTACTCCCAGGTGGCACAGTGGTAAAGAATCTGCCTCCCAATGCAGTAGACACCAGAAACTCAGGTTTGATCCCTGAGTCAGGAAGATTCCCTAGAGGAGGAAATGGCTATCCACTCCAGTATTCTTGCCTGGAAAATTTTATGGACAGAAGAGCCTGGCAGGCTATGGTCCATGGGGTTGCAAAGAGTCAGACACCACAGACCATAAACACACATGATATTAAACATCTTTTCATGTGGTTATTTGATCTGTATATCCTCTTCACTGAAATGTCTTAATGCATTTTACCCTTTATCGAATTGGATTGTTTTCTTTTTACTATTGAGTTTTGAGTGTTATTTACTGAGATTTACTAAGCATGACCCAGCCCATTAGAGTAAGACCCAGATTCCTATAGCCAGTCCCTCCCATGAGGAAGTTTCCACAAGCCTCTTATCCTTATCTATCAGAGGGCAGACAGAATGAAAACCACAATTATATAAAAATAAGCAAACTGATGACTTGGATCACAGTCTTGTTTAACTCAATGAAACTATGAGCCATGCGATGTAGGGCCACCCAAGAGGGACAGGTCATGGTGGAAAATTCTGACAAAACATGGTCCACTGGAGAAGGAAATGGCAAACCACTTCAGTATTCTTGTCTTGAGAACCCCATGAACAGTATAAAAAGGCAAAAAGACAGGACACTGAAAGATGAACTCCTCAAATTGGTAAGCGCCCAATATGCTACTGGAGAAGAGTGGAAAAATAGCTCCAGAAAGAATAAGGAGGCTGAACGAAAGTGAAAAAAACACCCAGTTGTGGATGTGACTGGTAATGAAAGTAAAATCCGATGCTATAAAGAACAACACTGCATAGAAACCTGAAATATTAAGTCCATGAATCGAAGTAAATTGGAAGTGGTCAAACAGGAGAGGGCAAGAGTGAACATCAACATTTTAGGAATCAAATGGACCAAATGGGCGAATTTAATTCAGATGACCATTTCATCTACTACTATACGCAAGAATCTCTTAGAAGAAATGGAGGAGCTATGAGTGCTGGAGTCTGAAATGCAGTATTTGGGTGCAATCTCAAAAATGACAGAATGACATCTGTTTGTTGCCAAGGCAAACCATTCGATATAACAGAAATTCAAGTCTATGCCCCAACCACTAATGCCAAAGAAGTTGAAGCCAAACAGTTCTATGAAGACCTACAAGACCTTCTAGCTGCTGCTGCTGCTGCTAAGTCACTTCAGTCGTGTCCGACTCTGTGCGACCCCATAGACGGCAGCCCACCAGGCTCCCCTGTCCCTGGGATTCTCCAGGCAAGAGTACTGGAGTGGGTTGCCATTTCCTTCTCCAGTGCATGAAAGTGAAAAGTGAAAAAAGTCAAGTTGCTCAGTTGTGTCCGACTCTTCGCGACTCCATGGACTGCAGTCTACCAGGCTCCTCCACCCATGGGATTTTCCAGGCAAGAGTACTGGAGTGGGTTACTGTTGCCTTCTCTGAGACCTTCTAGAACTAACACCAAAAAAACTAAAGATGGCCTTTAACAGGCAAGTTTGGCCTTGAGAACAAAATGAAGCAGGGCAAAGCCTTATAGAGTCTTGCCTAGAGAGCACTTTTTGTCACAGCAAACACCCTCTTCCAACAACACAAGCGATGTGGGAAGGGAGTCTTAAAAAGAGAGGTTTCCAAACACCACAAAACACTCTCACTGCCGAGTCTGTGGCGAGCCTTGGAAGCACAGAGGGCAACATAACAGGGAGGAAAAATAAATAAATAATTAAAAGCAACAGATTATAAGCCTAATGGTAACTCCCCCAGCAGAGAAGCAGCGCAGACGCCTGCATTCACCACTAGCAAGTGGGGGATGGGCAGGGAGGCGCGGGCCGCAGTGCTTTTTAAGAATCAGGCCAGAATGCCCCAAGTGCAACCAGAGCAAAATAACTTGGGCTAGCAAACCAGACTGTGGGATAGCTACCACGTGAAAAGCTCTAACATAAGACATTACCAGGACCGTGCACAGAACAAAGGATGGAACAGAATTAGCTGGCTGCAGACCATCCCCTTCTGGTGACAGGGAGCCAGAGCCGGAAGGGCTGGAAGGGGGCAATTGCAGCCCCAGAGAAACATTAACTTCCAAACTGCAAGCAAGCTTCTTTGCTAACTAAGACTTCTTGGGGTTCTGGACAGTCACCATCTGCCTAAGGAGGGGCACCAGTTGTACACCCAGAAAACTGAGCAGCAGGGATGGGAAAGGCAATAAGTCGCAGCGACCGCACTCGCCAAACACCCGAGCTGCTCGGACCTGGGAAGGGCACAAAACACAGGCCCAAGTAAGTCTGCGCCTCTGAGGACTACCTGAGTGCCTGAGCCTGAGCGGCTTAGACCAGGGAGGTGCATGCAGCCCAGGGCTGGCCTCAGACAGTTCCTGGCAGAGCAACCTAGAGCCTGAGCGGTGTGCGCAGTGAGCAGGGACAGGCCCAGTGTGGCTGAGATACTATGAGCACATGCCAGTGTTATTTGTTTGCATTATCCCTCACTCCCCACAGCACGACTGAACAAGTGAGCCTAAAAAAAAGTGTCCACCACTGTCCCCCTTGTGTCAGGGCAGAAAACAGACACTGAAGAGACCAGCAAACAGAAGAAGCTAAAACACAGGGAACTGCCTTGGAAGTATAGATCTTAAGAAATATAAGCCAGACCAAGGAACTATCCGAAAATGAACTGACCCCACACTGCCCACAACAACACCAGAGAAAGTCCCAGATATACCTTTACTATTTTTACAATCATTCTTTTTTGTTTGTTTTGGTTTTTTTGTCTTTTCTTTTTCTTCTTTTTTTTATTTTAACATTTTTTAATTTTTAAGTTCTTAAAGCAAATGCCATATATATATATATATATATATATATTTGTGTGTGGTTGTTGTTGTTTTTTGTAAATAATTCTTGTGACTTTTTTTTCTTTTTCTTCTTCTTCTTTTCTTTAATATTGTATTTTTGAAAATCCAATCTCTACTCTAGATTTTTAATCTTTGCTTTTTGGTATTTGTCATCAATTTTGTACCTTTAAAAACCCAACTTCAGTACCCATTTTTACTTGAGAGGAAGATTACTGACAACCGCTCTCTCCTCCTTTGGACTCTCCTTTTTCTCCACCAGGTCGCCTCATTCTCCTCCCTCCCCCTTCTCTTCTCTACCCAACTCTGTGAATCTCTGTGTGTTCCAGACGGTGGAGAACACTTAGGGAATGGTTTACAGGCTGGATCTGTCTCTCCTTTTCATTTCCTTCTTTTACCCTCCTGGCCACCTCTGTTTCCTTCCTCCCTCTCCTTTCTCTATATAACTCCATGAACATCTCTGAGCAGTCCAGACAGTGGAGCGTACATAAGGAAGTGATTACTGGCTAGCTTGCTCTCTCCTCTTTTGATCCCACCTCATCTCATTCCAGTCACCTCTAACTCCCCCCTCCCTCTTCTCTTCTGCATGTAACTCAGTGAACCTCTCTGGGTGTCTCTCAATGTGGAGAAATTTTTCATCTCTAACCTAGATGTTTTATCATCAGTGCTGTATAGATGGAGAAGTCTTGAGGCTACTGTAAAAATAAAACTGAAAACCAGAAGCAGGAGGCTTAAGTCCATATCCTGAGAACATCAGAGAACTCCTGACTCCAGGGAATATTAATTGATAGGAGCTCATCAAACTCCTCCATACCTACACTGAAACCAAGCACCACCCAAGGGCCAACAAGTTCCAGAGCAAGACATACCATGCAAATTCTCCAGCAACACAGGAACACAACCCTGAGCTTCAATAAACAGGCAGCTCAAGTTTATCCAAAACCATTGACATCTCATAACTCATTACTGGACACTTTATTGCACTCCGGAGAGAAGAAATCCAGCTCCAGCCACCAGAACTCCAACACAAGCTTTCCTAACCAAGAAACCTTGACAAGCCACTGATACAACCCCATCCACAGCAAGGGAACTCCATAATAAAGAGAACTCCACAAACTGCCAGAATACAGAAAGGCCACCCCAAACACAGTAATATAACCAAGATGAAGAGACAGAGGAATACCCAGCAGGTAAAGGAACAGGATAAATGCCCACCAAGCCAAACAAAAGAGGAAGAGATAGGGAATCTACCTGATAAAAGAGTTCTGAATAATGATAGTGAAAATGATCCAAAATCTAGAAATCAAAATGGAATCACAGATAAATATTCTGGAGACAAGGATTGAGAAGATGCAAGAAAGGTTTAACAAGGACCTAGAAGAAACAAAAAAGAGTCAATATATAATGAATAATGCAATAAATGAGATCAGAAACACTCTGGAGGCAACAAATAGTAGAATATTGGAGGCAGAAGATAGGATTAGTGAAATACAAGATAGAATGGTAGAAATAAATGAATCAGAGAGGAAAAAATAAAAACGGATTAAAAGAAATGAGGACAATCTCAGAGACCTCGAGGACAATATGAAACGCTCCAACACTCAAATTATAGGAGTCCCAGAAGAAGAAGACAAAATGAAAGACCATGAGAAAATACTTGAGGAGATAATAGTTGAAAATTTCCCTAAAATGGGGAAAGAAATAATCACCCAAGTCCAAGAAACCCAGAGAGTCCCAAACAGGATAAATCCAAGGCAAAACACCCCAAGACACATATTAATCAAATTAACAAAGATCAAACATAAAGAACAAATATTAGAAGCAGCAAGGGAAAAACAACAAATAACACACAAGGGGATTCCCATAAGGATAACAGCTGATCTTTCAATAGAAACTCTTCAGGCCAGGAGGGAATGGCAAGACATACTTAAAGCAATGAAAGAAAATAACCTGCAGCCCAGATTACTGTACCCAGCAAGGATCTCATTCAAATATGAAGGAGAAATCAAAAGCTTTACAGACAAGCAAAAGCTGAGAGAATTCAGCACCACCAAACCAGCTCTCCAACAAATGCTAAAGCATATTCTCTAGACGGGAAACACAAAAAGGGTATATAAACCCAAACCCAAAACAAGAAAGTAAATGACAACGGTATCATACTTATCAATAATTACCTTAAACATAAATGGGTTGAATGCCCCAACCAAAAGACAAAGACTGGCTGAATGGGTACAAAAACAAGACCCCTATATATGTTGTCTACAAGAGACCCACCTCAAAACAAGGGACACATACAGACTGAAAGTGAAGGGCTGGAAAAAGATATTCCATGCAAATAGAAACCAAAAGAAAGCAGGAGTAGCTATACTCATATCAGATAAAATAGACTTTAAAACAAAGGCTGTGAAAAGAGACAAAGGAGGCCACTACATAATGATCAAAGGATCAATCCAAGAAGAAGATATAACAATTATAAATATATATGCACCCAACATAGGAGCACCGCAATATGTAAGACAAATGCTAACAAGTATGAAAGGGGAAATCAAAAATAACACAATAATAGTGGGAGACTTTAATATCCCACTCACGCTTATAGACAGATCAACTAAACAGAAAATTGACAAAGAAACACAAACTTTAAATGATACAATAGACCAGTTGGACCTAATTGATATCTATAAGACATTTCACCCAAAAACAATGAATTTCACCTTTTTCTCATGTGCTCACAGAACATTCTCCAGGATAGATCACATCCTGGGCCATAAATCTAGCCTTGATAAATTCAAAAAAATTGAAATCATTCCAAGAATCTTTTATGACCATAATGCATTAAGATTAGATCTCAATTGCAGGAGAAAAACTATTAAAAATTCCAACATATGGAGGCTGAACAACATGCTTCTGAATAACCAACAAATCACAGAAGAAATCAAAAAAGAAATCAAAATATACATAGAGATGAATGAAAATGAAAACACAACAACCCAAAACCTGTGGGACACTATAAAAGCAGTGCTAAGGGGAAAGTTCATAGCAATACAGGCATACCTCAAGAAACAAGAAAAAAGTCAAATAAATAACCTAAGTCTACACCTAAAGCAAATAGAAAAGGAAGAAATGGAGAACCCCAGGGTTACCAGAAGGAAAGAAATCTTAAAAATTAGGGCAGAAATAAATGGAAAAGAAACAAAAGAGACCATAGCCAAAATCAACAAAGCCAAAAGCTGGTTCTTTGAAAGGATAAATAAAATGACAAACCATTAGCCAGACTCAAGAAACAAAGGGAAAAAAATCAAATCAATAAAATTAGAAGTGAAAATGGAGAGATCACAACAGACAACACAGAAATACAAAGGATCATAAGAGACTACTATCAGCAGTTATATGCCAATAAAATGGACAACTTGGAAGAAATGGACAAATTCTTAGAAAAGTACAACTTTCCAAAACTGAACCAGGAAGAAATAGAAAATCTTAACAGATCCATCACAAGCACAGAAATTGAAACTGTAATCAGAAATCTTCCAGCAAACAAAAGCCCAGGTCCAGCCGGCTTCACAAGCTGAATTCTACCAAAAATTTTGAGAAGAGCTAACACCTATCCTACTCAGACTCTTCCAGAAAATTGCGGAGGAAGGTAAACTTACAAACTCATTATACGAGGCCACCATCACCCTAATACCAAAACCTGACAAAGATGCCACAAAAAAAGAAAACTACAGGCCAATATCACTAATGAACATAGATGCAAAAATCCTTAACAAAATTCTAGCAATCAGAATCCAGCAACACATTAAAAAGATCATACACCATGACCAAGTGGGCTTTATCCCAGGGATGCAAGGATTCTTCAATATCCACAAATCAATCAATGTAATTCACCACATTAACAAATTGAAAATAAAAGCCATATGATTATCTCAATAGATGCAGAGAAAGCCTTTGACAAAATTCAACATCCGTTTATGATAAAAACTTTCCAGAAAGCAGGAATAGAAGGAACATACCTCAACATAATAAAAGCTATATATGACAAACCCACAGCAAACATTATCCTCAATGGTGAAAAATTGAAAGCATTTCCCCTAAAGTCAGGAACAAGACAAGGGTGCCCACTTTCACTGCTACTATTCAACACAGTTCTGGAAGTTTTGGCCACAGCAATCAGAGCAGAAAAAGAAATAAAAGGAATCCAAATTGGAAAAGAAGTAGTAAAACTTTCACTGTTTGCAGATGACATGATCCTCTACATAGAAAACCCTAACAATTCCACCAGAAAATTATTAGAGCTAATCAATGAATATAGTAAAGTTGTGGGATATAAAATCACCACACAGAAATCCCTTGCATTCCTATACACTAATAATGAGAAAGTAGAAAAAGAAATTAAGGAAACAATTCCATTCACCATTGCAATGAAAAGAATAAAATACTTGGGAATATATCTACCTAAAGAAACTAAAGACCTATATATAGAAAACTATAAAACGCTGATGAAAGAAATCAAAGAGGACATTAATAGATGGAGAAATATACCATGTTCATGGATTGGAAGAATCAATATAGTGCAACATGAGTATACTACCCAAAGCAATCTACAGATTCAATGCAATCCCTATCAAGCTACCAGCAATATTTTTCACAGAGCTAGAACAAATAATTTCACAATTTGTATGGAAATACAAAAAACCTTGAATAGCAAAAGCAATCTTGAGAAAGAAAATGGAAGTGGAGACATCAACCTGCCTGACTTCAGGCTCTACTACAAAGCCACAGTCATCAAGACAGTATGGTACTGGCACAAAGACAGAAATATAGATCAGTGGAACAAAATAGAAAACCCAGAGATAAATCCACACACCTATGGACACCTTATCTTCTACAAAGGAGGTAAGAATATACAATGGATTAAAGACAATCTCTTTAACAAGTGGTGCTGGGAAAACTGGTCAACCACTTGTAAAAGAATGAAACTAGATCACTTTCTAACACCATACACAAAAATAAACTCAAAATGGATTAAAGATCTAAATGTAAGACCAGAAACTATAACACTCCTAGAGGAGAACATAGGCAAAACACTCTCTGACATAAATCACAGCAGGATCCTCTATGATCCACCTCCCAGAATATTGGAAATAAGAGTAAAAATTAACAAATGGGACCTAATTAAAATTAAAAGCTTCTGCACAACAAAGGAAACTCTAAGCCAGGTGAAAAGACAGTCTTAGGAATGGGAGAAAATAATAGCAAATGAAGCAACTGACAAACAACTAATCTCAAAAATATACAAGCAACTCCTGCAGCTCAATTCCAGAAAAATAAATGACCCAATCAAAAAATGGGCCAAAGAACTAAACAGACATTTCTCCAAAGAAGACTTACGGATGGCTAACAAACACATGAAAAGATGCTCAACATCACTCATTTTCAGAGAAATGCAAATCAAGACCACAATGAGGTACCATTTCACACTAGTCAGAATGACTGCAATCCAAAGGTCTACAAGCAATAAATGCTGGAGAGGGTGTGGAGAAAAGGGAACTCTCTTACACTGCTGGTGGGAATGCAAACTAGTACAGCCACTATGGAGAACAGCGTGGAGATTCCTTTAAAAACTGGATATAGAACTGCCTTATGACCCAGCAATCCCACTGCTGGGCATACGCACTGAGGAAACCAGAATTGAAAGAGATACGTGTACCCCAATGTTCATCACAGCACTGTTTATAATAGCCAGGACATGGAAGCAACCTAGATGTCCATCATCAGACAAATGGATAAGAAAGCTGTGGTACATATACACAATGGAGTATTACTCAGCCATTAAAAAGAATACATTTGAATCAGTTCTAATGAAGTGGATGAAACTGGAGCCGATTATACAGAGTGAAGTAAGCCAGAAAGAAAAACACTAATACAGTATACTAACACATATATATGAAATTTAGAAAGATGGTAATGATAACCCTGTATGCAAGATAACGAAAGAGACACAGATGTAAAGAACAGACTTTTGGACTCTGTGGGAGAGGGAGAGGTTGGGATGATTTGGGAGAATGGCATTGAAACATGTATACTATCATGTAAGAAATGAATCACTAGTCTAGGTTCCATACAGGATACAGGATGCTTGGGGCTGGTGCACAGGGATGACCCAGAGAGATGATATGGGGAGGGAGGTGGGAGGGGGGTTCAGGGTTGGGAACTCATATATGCCTGTGGTGGATTCATGTCAATGTATTGCAAAACCAATATAGTACTGTAAAGTAAAAAAATTTAAAAAAAATTTATATAGTTAAAAAATTAAAAAAAAACACACACACACAAGGGACGACTCTATGCATGGAAATCACCAAATGGTCAATACAAAATCAGATTGACTATATTCTTTGCAGTCAAACACGGAGAAGCTTTACACAGTCAGTAAGAAAAAGACCAGGAGCTGACTGACTCAGATCATGAACTCCTTAATTGGAAAATAAGGGTTAAATTGAAGAAAGTATGGAAAACCACTAGACCATTCAGGTATGACTTAAATCAAATCCCTTATGATTATACAGTGGAAGTCACAAATAGATTCAAGGGATTAGATCTGACAGATAAGAGTGCCATAGTTCAGAGGTTTGTAACATTGTGCAGGAAGAAGTGATCAAAACTATCCCCAAGAAGAAGAAATGCAAAAAGGCAAAATGGTTGTCTGAGGAGGCTTACAAATAGCTGAGAAAAGGAAAAGGAAAAAAGGAAACATATATCCTATGAATGCAGAGTTCGAAAAAATACCAAGGAGAGATAAGAAAGCCTTTGTAAGTGATAAATGCAAAGAAATAGAGGAAAACAATAGAACGGGAAAGACAAGAGATCTCTTGAAGAAAATTAGAGATACCAAGGGAAAATTTCATGCAAAGATGAGCAAAATGAAGGACAGAAACTGTATGGACCTAAAAGAAGCAAAAGAAGAAGAGGTGGCAAGACTACACCGAAGTACTATACAAAAAAGATCTTCATGACCCAGATAACCACGATGGTGTGATCACTTACCTAGAACCAGACATCCTGGAGTGTGAAGTCAAGTGGGCCTTAGGAAGCATCACTACGAACAAAGCTAGTGGAGGTGATGGAATTCCAGTTGAGCTATTTCAAATCCTAAAAGATGATGCTGTGGAAGTGTTGCACTCAATATGCCAGCATACTTGGAAAACTCAGCAGTGGCCACAGGACTGGAAAAGGTCAGTTTTCATTCCAATCCCAAAGAAAGCTAATGCCAAAGAATGTCCAGTTACTACTGCAAAATTGCACTCATCTCACATGTTAGTAAAATAATGCTCAAAATTCTCCAAGCTAGGCTTTAAAAGTACATGAACTGAGAACTTCCAGATGTTCAAGCTGGATTTAGGAAAGGCAGAGGAACCAGAGATCAAATTGCCAAGATCCTTTGGATCACAGAAAAAGAAAGAGAATTCCAGAAAATATCTACTTCTGCTTCATTGACTACGCTGAAGCATTTGACTGCAGGGATCACAACAAACTGTGGAAAATTCTTAAAGAAATGGGAATACCAGACCACCTTATGTACCTCCTGAAAAATCTGTATGCAGGTGAAGAAGCAACAGTTAGAATGGGACATGGAACGATGGACTGGTTACAAATTAGGAAAGGAGTATGTTAAGGCTGTATATTGTCCCCTTGCTTGTTTAACTTAGATGCACAGTACATCATGCAAAGTGCCAGCTTGGATGAAACACAAGCTGGAATCAAGAGAGCAGGGAGAAATATCAATAACCTCAGATATCCAGATCACCACCCTTATGGCAGAAAGCGAAGAGGAACTAAAGGGCCTTTTGATGAAAGTGAAAGAGGAGAGATACAAAACTCGCTTAAGAGTCAGCATTCAAAAGACTAAGATCATGGCATCTGGTCCCATCACTTCATGCAAATAGCTGGGGAAACAATGGATACAGTGACAGACTTTATTTTCTTGGGCTCCAAAATCACCGCAGATAGTGACTGCAACCATGAAATTAAAAGACACTTGCTTCTTGGAAGAAAAGCCATGACCAACCTAGACCACATATTTAAAAGCAGAGACATTACTTGGCTGACAAAGGTCCATCTAGTCAAAATTATGGTTTTGCCAAGTCATGTATAGATGTGAGAGTTGGACCATAAAGAAAGCTGAGCCCTGAAGAAGTGATGCTTTTGAACTGTGGTGTTGGAGAAGACTCTTGAGTGTTCCTTGGACTGCAAGGTGATCAAATCAGTCAATCCTAAAGGAAATCAGTCCTGAATATTCATTGGAAGGACTGATGCTGAAGCTGAAGCTCAATACTTTGACCACCTTATGCGAAAAACTGACTTATTAGAAAAGATCCTGATGCTGGGAAAGACTGAAGCAAGAGGAAAAGGGGATGGCAGAAGATGACATGGTTGGATGACATCACTGTTGTGACGTTCATGAGTCTGAGCAAGCTTCAGGAGTTGGTGATGGACAAGGAAGCCTGGCATGCTGCATTCCAAGGGGCTGCAAAGAGTCGGACATGACTGAGCAACTGAACTGAACTGAACTTTGAGTGTTATTTATATTTTCTTAGGCACACTTGCTTTCAGATATGTGGTTTGCAAATTATTTTATACTTCCAAATATTTTATACTACAAAAGTAGCTTTCATTCTCTTAACAAGTTCTTAGACTAAACAGTTTAAATTTTGGTAAGATCTAATTTATCCATTTTTTTCTTTTTATTGATCATATTTTTCTGTCAAGTCTAGGAACTCTATATATCTTAAGATCCTAAAGATTCCTATTTTTTTCTAAAAGTTTTTAAAAAGAATTTTCTGCACTATTGTAATTTTACATTTAGTATATAATTCCATGATCTCTTGGGAGTTAAATTTTACATGGAATGTGAAGTTTAGGTTACAGTTCAGTTTTTGCTTGTGGACATCCAATTGTTTCAGCCAGATTTAGTATCATGTGTTGAAAAGTCTATCCTTCCTCAACTAAACTGCTTTAGCACCTTTGCAAAACAAAATGAAAAGGTGGTGAATATCTACATGTAAGATTAAAGGAAAAAAAATTAAGAAACCAGACTCCTGTCCCTGTAGGAGATATTTTAAATATGTAAAAAAATTAATTCAAAATACATCATAAACCTAAATCTGACTTAAAAATATAAAATCTAAGAAGAAACCATGGGAATAAGTCTTTATAATCTTTGATGAGCATTTATGCACAATGAAAGCATAAGTGACAGAGGAAAAGGTAGATAAGTTGGCCTTTACCAATATTAAAATTTCTACTTCAAAGTTTCACTCTTTCATCAAAGAGTGAAAAGACAACCCACAGAATAGAAAATATGCTTGAGAATCATATATCTGATAAGGGATTTGTATGTAGACTATATAAATAACACTAACAACTATATATAATACTGTACCTCAACTAGGCGTTAGTTAATCAGTCTTGTCTGACTCTTTGCAACCCCATGGATGTAGCACACCAGGTTCCTCTGTCCATGGAGGTCTCCAGGCAAGAATACTGGAGTAGGTTCCCATTTCCTTTTCCAGGAGACCTCCCAACCCAAAGTTCAAACCCTGGTGTATATTAACTATACCTCAATAAAAATAAAATTTAAAGATAAGATGAGGAAGAACTTTACTAACTCAACAATAAGATAAATAACCCAGTTTTTTAAATGAGCAAAGGACTTGAAAACAAATGTCCTCAGTGACAGTATACACATGACAAATAAACACACCAAAAAAATTGATCAAAAACATGCCATTGGAACAATGCAAATCAAAATTACAGTGAGATGTTACTTCACACGTACTAAAATGGCTAAAATTTTTAAAAGACAGATAATAACAAATGCTAATAATCAGGTGGAGAAATTGAAACCTTCATTAATTGTTGATAGGATTATAAAATGATGCAGCCCCTTTGGAAAAGAGTTTGGCAGTTTCTCAAAATATTAAATATATAGTTATCATGCTGCTGCTGCTGCTGCTAAGTCGCTTCAATTGTGTCCGACTCTGTGCAACCCCATAGACTGCAGCCCACCAGGCTCCCCTGTCCCTGGGATTCTCCAGGCAAGAACACTGGAGTGGGGTGCCATTTCCCTCTCCAATGCATGAAAGTGAAAAGTGAAAGTGAAGTCGTTCAGTCATGTCCGACTCTTAGCGACCTCTTGGACTACAGCCTACCAGTCTCCTCCGTCCATGGGATTTTCCAGGCAAGAGTACTGGAGTGGGTTGCCATTGCCTTCTCCTGACAATTCTACTCATAGTTATTTACCCAAGAGAAGTGAAACACATATATTCACATAAAAACTTGCACACAAAATATTCAGAGTAGCATTGTCCATATAGCTGTAAAAAATTAAATAAATAAATAAAGCTAGAGCAAGAGTACTAGAATAGCAAGAAGTGGAAGCAGTCCCAAATAATGAATGGATAAATAAATTATGGTATATATGCTATATTATTTGGCAATAAAGTTTTTATAGATGCTATAAGACGGATAAACCTTGAAAACATTATGCTAATTGAAAAAAGCTAGTCACAGAATAACAGACTGATTTCTTTTATATGAAATGTTCAGAATAGCACATTTATAGAGACAGAAAATAGTTGAGGGTTTTCAGGGGTTGAAGAAAAGAGGAAATAAAGAGCTATTGCCAGTGGATATTGAGTTTCTTTTGGGATTGATGAAATTGTTCAAAAATAGTGATGGTGGTTATACAATTATGTGGATATTCTAAAAACGGCTTTTTTTTCCATTTAAAAGGGTGAATTTTATGGTATACAAATTATATCTCAATAAATCTACTATTTAAGAAAAAAGCAAAGCAAGCAAACAAAAAGAATTAGGTGAGCGTATTTGCATGTATCTCATTCTAGCCCTGTACCCTGTTGCCTTGGTTCATGTGTCTGTTCTTCTGCCAATAGCATTTTGTGTTGACCACTATAGCTATAACCTAGAAAGATTCCTCCTAGTTTGTTTTTCTATTTCAAAATTGTTTTAGCTATTCTAGGTCCTATGGCTTTCCATATAAATTTTAGAACAATCTTGTCTACATCTACATAAAACCTGCCTGTGATTTTGACAGGAATTACCTTAAAGCTGTATGTGTAACAACAGCTATATTATACTGTGCTTTCCAATGCATTTGGTCCTGAACCCCCTTTTCAGCAGAATAACTAACATTATGCAGTATCTGTGTTATGAAATCGTCATTTAAGTAAATTTGCCCATGACAAAAATCATAAGTATAAAGGGAATCTAAAGATGTCTGGTATCTTTAATGTCTGAAGACTGTCACAAATACAAATTTTCTTATAGCTAACAGATGAGATGATTTATTTAAAATTATCATTGTTGACTCTGTATACATTCTACAATGTTTTAAAAATACCCAACCTTTTAAGAAATTTACCAGACTATACTTTATGAACTGACAAGAGCAGGCAGAGGTGCTAGGTATCGTTGTCTGCTAGCTAGAGGACTAAGATAGAAATTATGATTTATATGAGGAAGTCAGCATTCTTAAGTTTGATCAGCAAAGTGCAATTTGGAGACAATATATCTCTAAATTTCATAACTAACGAACATCAGCTCAGAGCAATGAAATGAGTAATCTGGCAGAGGAATAATTGAAAGTTCCTTGGGCCAGGAATCAGGAGACAGTGTATTTATTTGTCTTCTTCCTGTTACTAACTAGCTGTGCAAATTTAGGTCAGGTTCTTAATTTCTAGAAGTGGCAGCATCTTCTTATATACAATGAAACAGTCATTTTTAGTAGTCATTATGACCATGATTTAGAAATTAGAAGATTTAGGAGTGGATCAAGGCTCTGCTACTTCCTTACTTTATGACTTTATAACTTTATCAAGTTACTTGATCTCCTTAAGCTAGTGTCCTCAATAAGGTTCTTGCAAGGATTAAATAAGATAATTCATAGAAAGTACTTAACGTGCACAAAGACTGGTAGCTATAACCATCTGGACACTGAAGTCATTAGTGATCAGAATACGTGGTCTAGAATCAGACTGCCTTGATTTTACTCCCATATTCATCATTTATCAGACACTGAGCTTGGAAAAATAAAATACTCTCAGCCTCAGTTATTTAATCTGTAAAATGGAGATTATTAAGAAAGTTTCTGTCTCTTCAAGTTGTTGTAAAGATTAAAATAATGCATGAAGGTAGAGATTAAGCTTGGAAACACACTCAAGTGTGATACTAAAAAAATTTCAGATGTAATCATTATTAACTATAAGCAAAACTAGGAAGTTCCCATAGACCAGCAGAATTAGACCTTCTACCTTGTTATTGGGAGGTCACAGCTATAAATCTTAATACACTTTGGTCATGTCATATGTAAAGAAATAGACCCAGAAAGACAGAGAGAGATGCCCAAATTAAGGGTCAATAGCTTTCTGCATCCTATTACGTACACAATGCGGCAACAGACACTTGTATAGACCCATAAAGGACAGGCACTTTTTGTAAAAGAACTGGAATTGTCACCCAAGTTGCCCCTTGACCTTAATCTTTCCACTAGACTACATTTCTCATCAATTTATACCCCAGTTTTTAATGTCTCACGTTCAGGATTTTCTGTGTCGATTGAAAAGCATGGATAGACATGGCACTTCCAAAATTCACCATCGTCTGCACTTCTGCTGGGAGTAGCGGTCTTCTGATTAGTTCTAGCAGCGTTCACAGATAATAACACTGCACATGCCACATGGAATCCCTGAGGCAGAATACTGCCCTTTTCAGGAATTGGGATTTTTCTCCAAATGTAAAAATAATACTTTTGCATTATGTATGCATGCATGCTAAGTCACTTTAGCCGTGTCTGACTCTTTGGAACCCTATAGACCATAGCCCACCAGGCTCCTCTGTCCATGGGATTCTCCAGGCAAGAATACTGGTTTGGGTTGCCATGCCCTCCTCCAGGGGATCCTCCCAACCCAGGGATTGAAACTGCATCTCTTACATCTCCTGCATTGGCAAGCAGATTCTTTAGCACTAGCACCACCTGGGAAGCTCTTTGTATCATGACATTGAATCATTTTTTACAATATGAACCTAGAGAAAGAGTCTCATGGAGATGCATTATATATCTCTTCTTCAGATTGCCTCATTATTGTTATTATCTTAAAAATTTTTTTTTTAATTTTACTTTACAATACTGTATTGGTTTTGCCATACATCAACATGAATCTGCCACAGGTGTACACGTGTTCCCAATCTTGAAACCCCCTCCCATTTCCCTCCCCATACCATCTCTCTGGGTCATCCCAGTGCACCAGCTCCAAGCATCCTGTGTCCTGCATTGAACCTAGACTGGCCATTCGTTTCTTATATGATATTATACATGTTTCAATGCCATTCTCCCAAATCATCCCACCCTCTCCTTCTCCCACAGAGTCCAAAAGACTGTTCTAAAAATCTGTGTCTCTTATCTTTTTTATTTATCTTTAATTAGATGATAATTGCTTTATAATGTTCTTTTGGTTTCTACCCTACAACCTGAATCAGCCATAAGTATATATATATATATATACTTACATATATGTACACTTGAACCTCTCTCTCTTCCTACCCCATCCCACCCTTCTAGGCTGTTACAGAGCACCAGGTTGAGCTCCCTGGGCTACACCCACAATTTACCCACAACAGTAGCTACCCATTTTACATATGGTAATGTATATGTTTCAATGCTACTCTGTCGATTCATCCCACCCTCTTCTTCCCCCACCTGTTAATGTTGTTAT
The DNA here is from genome assembly GCF_032405125.1 of Capricornis sumatraensis. Taxonomy (NCBI): domain Eukaryota; kingdom Metazoa; phylum Chordata; class Mammalia; order Artiodactyla; family Bovidae; genus Capricornis; species Capricornis sumatraensis. The sequence goes on along the minus strand of NC_091084.1, from coordinate 60,471,305 downwards.
TTAATATAATTGTTAGTATCATTATTTAATTGATCTAGGGACCAGTCCTTGTTAGAAATATACACACCTCCAAATATACTTCCTTTGTTGCACTATCTATTGAGAGTTTCCAGATAAAACACAGGATCACAGAAAGATCTGAACTCCCAATAAATAGCAATTTTGAAACTATAGGATGTCATATATATTACAAAGAATATACTTATATTAAAAATATTTTTATCTGAAACTGAACTTTATTTCCTGTATTTTTATTCAGTAAATCTGGCAATCCTAGGATCCAGAAGACTAATTTGTCAAATATATGTTTCTTTCCCTATCTCTAAGCTCTGAAAGGGTGGAGAATATGACTCTTATGCATCATTTGTTTCCTAGGGTCCATCATAGAACCTGACATATAATAGACATTTGATATGTACCTATGGATTAAACTGAGATTGATGGAAGTTCCTTCCCTAATCAAAGACACATATGTCATTTGGCTCTGAATGCTTCAGAAAGGACAACATTTTAAAATTAGAAATTTAGATAAACTCAAATGATCATATGGCTTTAGGATGAATCCCAGGAAAAGGAAAGGAAGAAATGAATGTCTCCCTTATCAGTGAGATTAGAGAAAAGAAAAATCTCCCCTGGCAATCAGTGGGGTAATGTATACGAAAGCCACTGGACCTGTAACATTCTTGTTAGTTTATAAAATAATGACACTAACTTTTGAACACATTTTCATCATCCATTCAAGTATCCCTGACTCACCAGCACTTCTTTTTTCTTTACTTGCCTGTTAGCAAAATCCATGTTTGTTTTCTAAACAAGCTTCTGACTTCTATTATCTTTACAGATATAAGATGAGAAAATAATTTTTGTCAATATTTTTATTAATATTTTTTATAAAATAAAAAGACACTCCTACAATTGATTAAGGAAGGTGGTTATGGCTGGGGGGTTTGTGGGGTATTTTGTTTTGTTTTTTGCCTTTCCTTTTAACTTTAAGCTTTAAGTTGAAACATTGTCAAATATTTGTGGGCAAAACATCCTCTTAAAATGGGTCCTGGTGCCTGTCTTCTGGGGAGGTGGTCCTGAGCAGGTGAACTGAGAGAGTGCACCCATCTCCTCCCCCTCAAATTTTGCCTCTTCAGTTGTTATGCCATTTTCCTCCTTACTTTGTTACATTTCTATAGTTAAGTTGGTTTTACTTGAATGATTCATGTTTAGGGGAAAAAAAAATCAAAATACCCTTAAAATTTGTTTCACCTCCTCCTGCAAATAAAAAATTAAATAAATGAAGTGGCAGATGTTAAAAAAAAAAAAAAATCCATGGTGCTGATCCATGAGTGGCTGTTTCAATTCAAGTGAAAATTTCCAGTGTTATTTTCCAGGATGCTTTTGAAAGTATGTTTAAAGGAAGTCTTTGGCTGGCTATGGTGTTGGCCTTAATCCAGAAAAAAAAAAAAAAAAAAAGAAATGCGTTGGATCCCTGGGTCAGGAAGATCCACTGGAGAAGGGAATGGCAACCCATTCCAGTATTTTTGCCTGGAGAAAGTCCCATGGACAGAGGGGCCGGCGGGCTACAGCCCATGGGACCACAAAGAGTTAGACATGACTGAGTGATTGAGCACATAGAACAATCAAAAAAAAAGAAGAAGAAGAAGCAAATTTCTACCTTAAAATATTATTCTTATCTTAAATGGGTGAAGACAAAACTTGAAATGGATGATTAAAAGAGATGGATCTTCCATTGTAGGAGTGCAGAAGCTATGAGTATGGGTGATACCAGACTAAACACACCTTATCTGTCTGAGACAGGGGACTGACTCCTAGGGGAAAAGGACATTGAAAACGATATGAGAAATGATTTACAAAGGATATGAGCAGTATGAGATGCATACATTTGCTTTCCTTTGGGTAATCAGGACAAAGTGCGTAATAAGAAAGGGTTACGTTATTTTGTCGGATGAGAACAGATAAGATTCTTTACTTTGACAGATAAGATGCCCTTTACTTCTGAAAGGAATATCCTGATGTTCCTTAAGGAAACGACACCTCCTCCATTGCATATTACTTAGCATAGCTGTCATTAACGATGTCCTGTTCTCCATGGCCAAAATGCGGGCATTTTAACCAGATAAGCCAATCACCTTCTCTCCACCTGAAATTTGGGTCTTGATTTGTGTAACACAAAGACTGAAGTGTATTTATAAATACTATAAATTGACTCATTTCCCATTAGTGCTCTGAAGAGACTCTATCCAGATCCAAGTAATGCCCCAGTTCCTGGGTTTTCCATGTCCTTCTAACACATTTCTCTTTGCCTGAGTTAGCAAGAGTAGTTTTCTGTGCTTGGATCTGTGAGCCCTAGATTAGACAAAGTTATTAGTCTAGAGGGGATAGACAATGAGAATTGAGTGGATGGGCATTATCTCTAGCACAGCTGAATAGTATTAGCACTATCTAGTATTAGCACACCTGAAATTCCACGGGAGCTTTTAGTAAGAAGTAACACTAGTGCCAGGAAACAGTTCCAGTAGCAGGAACATTTGGGAAGCCTCTGTTTCCTATTTTCAATTTCAAATGTTTGGGAAAGAGCTAGAATAAGAAAGGAAGAGATGTGGATGTCATACAGTAGCTCATAAAATATGTTACCTGTTTATTTATAGAACTTTCTAGGGGAACACTTTGAGTGGAGAAAGAGCTGGATGCTCCATGTAAGGGTCTAAGAGTTATTAAGCTATAATATTTAAGTTCCAAACCACCGTCCTTTATAGGATTCTTGGTGAAGCATACGTGTCCAGATTGTTCCCTACTAGGTTCTGCTTATAAATGGTGTTAGAGGGAGATGATAAAGATGGGACTTGTTCCTTTCTCTTTTGATTTCCATTTCTTTCTGCATTTCCATACAAGTGTTCCTTCATACTAGCAGGACTTATTACTCCAAGTGTTACCAATCAGGCTTCTTGGCCTCCATAATCAATAGAAATTGATAAGTGGCCAGTTAGAAATTCAGACAAGGGTTTATTGGGGCCCCTGCTGCAGCAGGGGGAAGTGACAGCAAGAACCAGGTCCCCTTGCTCACTTGCTCCCTGAGAGGGGAAGAGCTGCTTCCTCACATGGGGTGAGGGTAGGGGTATGTCTAGGGGTTAGACTGGAGGGGTGGCTTAGGTGGTTTGTCACCCCTTTGGCGGTGTTCGTGTGCAGGGGGCATGCACAATATTCTGCTTTTGCTCCCAGCTTTTCAGAAGTAGCAGTGGGGTTTTTGGTCTTTTTTGTATCTTGTCCATAATTTACCCCAGCTGCACATGTATGCAGTTATTTTTATACCTTATAGTTTCTTTGTATTTTGTTGCTTGAGAAGATGTTTGAACAGGTGCAAGCACTGCAGCAAGGGATCCTATGTCCCAAGTCCCAGCCTGTCTCACAAGTTTCCACCTTTTCCTTTTTATTTCCATTAAAAGTTTCAATCAATTGATGCTTTCAAACTGTGGTGCTGGAAAATGCTCTTGAGAGTCCCTTGGACTACAAGGAGATCAAACCAGTCAACCATAAAGGAAATCAACACTGAATATTTATTGGAAGTACTGATGCTGAGGCTGAAGCTCCAGTACTTTGGCCACCTGATGATGCAAAGAGCTGACTCATTGGAAAAGACCCTGATGCTGGCAAAGACTGAGAGTAGGAGATGACAATTGAGAAGGCAGCAATTGGAAGACAATAATTGAGTCCCAGTTGAGGAAGGGACAACAGCAGATGAGATGGTTAGATGGCATCACTGACTCAATGAACATGAGTTTGAGCAAACTCCAGGAAATGGTAAAGGACAGGAAAGCCTGGTGTGCTGGAGTCTATGAGGTCCCAAGAGTCAGACACGACTGAGTGACTGAACAACAAAAATAATAATTATGCCTGGATGGTAGGTATTCTTCCAAGGAGCAAGTGTCTTTTAATTTCATCACTGCAGTCATCATCTGCAGTGATTTTGGAACCCCAAAAGTCTTTCAGTTTCCATTGCTTCCTCATCTATTTGCCATGAAGTGATAGGACTGGATGTCATCATCTTAGGCTTTTGAATGTTGAATTTTAACCCAGGTTTTTCACTCTGCTCTTTCACTTTCATCAAGAGGCTCTTTAGTTCCTCTTGGCTTTCTGCCATTAGGGTGGTATCATCTGCATATCTGAAGTTATTTATATTTCTCCTGACAATCTTGATTCCATCTTGAGCTTCACACAGACTGGCATTTAGCATCACATACTCTACATATAAGTTAAACAAGAAGGATGACAATATACAGCCTTGATGTACACCTTTCCTGATTTAGAACCAGTCTGTTGGTGCATGTCCAGTTCTAACTGTTTCTTCTTGACCTGCATACAGATTTCTCAGGAGTTAGGTAAGTTGTCTGGTATTCCTATCTCTTTAAGAATTTTCCAGAGTTTGTTGTGATCCACACAGTCAAAGGCTTTTATGAAGTCAGTGAAGGACAGGTAGATGTTTTTCCTTAATTCTCTTCTTTCTCTATGATCCAGTGGATATTGGCAATTTGTCCTTTGGTTCTTCTGCCTTTTCTAAATCCAGATTATCAATCTGGAAGTTCCTGGTTCATGTACTGCTGAAGCCTGGCTTGAACGATTTTGAGCATAATTGTAGTATAAATATTAAATTTATACTTATATAAATGGCAGCCCACTCTAGTATTCTTGCCTGGAGAATCCCATGGATGGAGCAGCCTGGTAGGCTACTGTCCACTGAGTCGCAAAGAGCTGGACATGATTGAGCGACTTCACTTTACTTCATAGTTAAATTTAAATTTATATAAATGTAATTATAATTGATCTGTAATATTATGTTAGTTTCAAGTGTACAGCTTCAGATTCTTTCCCATCATGGGTTATTCTAAGATATTGAATATAGTTCTTTGTGCTGTACAGTAAATCCTTGTTCTTATATGTAGTGGTATGTAGAATTCTATATTCAGGAAAAATTAGCTCTCTAAAGTGCCAAAGAAATAAACATTTTTCTCAGGCAAACAAAACAACATATTCTGCAAGAAATGTTAAGGAAGTTCTTTCGGGAGAGGAATATTATATCGGGGCACAACTTAGATCTACATAAAGAAAGGAAGATCATTAAATAAGGAATAATATAATGTAAAGCCAAATATTTTATTTTTCTTAATTGATACAAATAATAAGTGCTTAAAGTAATAATAGTAATGATATGTTGAGTGATTATAGCATAGGGATAAGTAAAATTAATAACTGTGATGCTATAAGGGAGCATTTGGAAATACTATAACATGATATTGTAAGATATATATACTATAGAAGAGGACAGTGTAACAGTAGTGTCATTGAAGGCGTATATAATCTGGTAAAAATGTATATTCAAAATTCTAAAGCAAGATTTAAAACATTTAAAAAGAAGTACAATTAACACGCTAAGAGGGGAGATAAACTCAAATCATTTGAAATGCTAAATTATACCCAGAGAAGAGAAAAATGGAGAAAAAAGAAAAAAATGTTACAAACAGAAAATAGTTACAAATGTGGCAGATTGTAATCCAACTATACCAATAAACACTTTAAATGTGTATGGCCTAAATACACATATTAAAAGGTAGAGACTGTCAGATTGGATTAAAAAAAAGAAACCCCCCCCCAAAACAAAAAGAAGACCTTTAACTATACATTGTTTACAAGAGATACATTTTAAATATAAATAATCAAATAGGTTGCATATAAAGACACAGAAGAAAGATACCATATTAACAGTGAATGAAAGATCTTAAGAGTACAGAGTAGCTATATTAATTCCAAAGAAAGCACAGCAGAACAAAGAAAATTCTAAGATTTAAGAGGAGAATTACACTGTAACAAAAGGGGAAAATGGAGGGCTTTCTAGGTAGTGCAGTGGTAAGGAATCTACCTGCCAATGCAGGAGGTGCAGGGATGTGGGTTCAATCCATAGGTTGGGAAGATCCTCTGGCATAGTAAATGGCAACCCACTCCAGTTTTATTGCCTGGAAAATTCCATGTAAAATCCATGGGGTCACAAAGAGTAGGACACAACTGAGCAATTAAGTGCACAGATATAACAATCCTTAATGTGTATGCCCTAAACAACAGAGTAGCATAATATATAAGCCCAAAATTGGTAGAACTGAAAAGAAGGAGATGAAATCCACTATTATAGTTTGAGTCTTCAGTACTCCTCTTTAAGCAAATGATAGATCAAGCTGTCAGAAAATCAGTAAAGATACAGCTGACCTGAACAGCACTATTAATCAACTTGACCTAATTGACATTTACAGAATATTCCTTTCAACACCAGCAGAATACACATTCAAGCTCCTATGTAATATTCACCAATATAGATCTCATTCTGGGCAAAAAAAAAAAAACAAAAAAAAAACTCCATAGTTTAAAATGACAGAAATCATGTAAAGCACATTCTGAACAATGTGATAAACCAGAAATCAATAACAGAAAGCTGAAAAATATTAAAGTATTTGGAAATAAAGTAACAATCTTTCAAATAACACTTGAGCCAAAGTGGAAGAGAAACACTAATTTTAAAATATTTTAAATTTAAACAAAAATACAAATGCAAGTTATCAAAATGCTGTGAAAGTAGTGTTTAGAGTGAGATGTACATAATTAAATGCATAGAGCAGAAAGTGAAGAAGAACAAAAGAGCCGCTTGATGAAAATGAAAGAGGAGAGTGAAAAAGTCAGCTTAAACCTCAACATTCAGAAAACTAAGAAGATCATGGCATCTGGTCCCATCACTTCATGGCAAATAGCTGGGAAACAATGGAAACAGCGAGAGACTTTACTTTTGTGGCACCAAAATCACTGCAGATGGTGGCTGCAGCCATGAAATTAAAAGACACTTGCTCTTTGGAAGAAAAGCCATGACCAACCTAGACAGCATATTAAAAAGCAGAGACATTAGTTTGCCAACAAAGGTCCATCTAGTCAAGGCTATGGTTTTTCCAGTAGTCATGTGTGGATGTGAGAGCTGGACTATAAAGAAAGCTGAGGACTGAAGAATTGATGCTTTTGAACTGTGGTGTTGGAGAAGACTCTTGAGAGTCCTTGGACTGCAAGGATATTCAATCAGTCAGTCCTAACAGAAATTAATCCTGAATATTCATTGGAAGGACTGATGCTGAAGCTGAAACTCCAATACTTCAGCCACCTGATGCAAAGAACTGACTCATTGGAAAAGATCTTAATGCTGGGAAATATTGAAGGCAGGAGGAGAAGGTGACAACAGTGGATGAAATGGTTAGATGGCATCACCGACTAAATGGACATGAGTTTGAGTAAATTCCAGGAGTTGGTGATGGACAGGGAGGCCTGGCGTGCTGCAGTCCATGGGGCTGCAAAGAGTTGGACACAACTGAGTGACTGAATTGACTGATGAGTAGAAATGAAGAAAGATCTAAAGATCAATAACCTAAGCTTACCTTTTAGAACTAGTGAAGAGCAATTTAAGCCTAAAATAAGAGAGGAAAAAGTATAATAAAACTTTGAAAATAAATCAATAAAAATAAAGCGGAAATTTAAAACAAAGAGAAAAAAATCAGTGAAACCAAAACAGGTTCATTGCAAAGATCAATGTAATTGATAATTCTCTAGCCAGGTTGATCAAGAAAAAATAGAGAAGAGATAAATCACCAATAATGAAATGAAAAAAGAGACCATTACTACTGGACACACTGACCTCAAAAGGATAATAAAAGAATACTGAAAACAACTCCACAAATTTGATAAACTAGATCAAATAGACTAGTTCTTTGAAATACATAATCTATCAAACTTATGTAAAGAGAAACAGATACTATAAGTAAGCACATACCTGCTAAAGAAATTGAATAAAAAATGAATAAGTTTTCAAAGAGGAAAGCACCAGGAAAGACCAGGCTAGTTTCTTTGATAAATTCTACCAAATATTTATGAAGAAATAAGACCAATTCTCCAACATTTTTTCTTAGAAAACAGAAGAGGGAACATGTCCCAAATCATTATGACATCAGTATTACCTGATACCCAAATCAGATAAGAATATTACATGAAAGGAAAAGGACAGACTAACATCTTCCATGCATATAAATACAAAAGTCTCAAAAATTATAAATAAAATTCAGATTCATCTGTGTAGAAAAATATTATCCAAATACTGGTATAATATTTATTCAGGTAGAATATTTATTCTAATATTCATTTATTTAAATTAATTGATTTAATTAATTACTTAAATTAATTGATATTTAAATATTTATTCTAATATTTATTCAAGTAGAATTTATTCTATGTATGAAAGACTAAGTTAACATTCAAAAGTCAATCAACACAATCTACCATGTCAACAGGCTAAAGAAGAACAATTATATGATTATATCAATTGATACTGATAAATATTAATATGTGACAAACTACAATATCCTTTCATGATAAAAACTCTTAGCAAATCACAAATAGAGGGAAACATTCTCACTTTGGTGATAAACATCTACAAATAAAACCTACAGCTGACATCATATTTAATGGTAAGAAACTTAAAGAGGAAGAGGAGATTTAAAGAGATGAAGCACAAGATTTTTTTTTTTAGAATACTGAAACTATTTTGTATGATATTTTAATCACAGATGTATGTCACTGTCCATTTGTTGATACATTTTATATTAAAGCACAAACACTGAGCCTTAATGTATGCATTTTTTTTCAAAATCATTTAGGAAATGGGGGGAATCTCATGATAAAATGTTGAATACAAAACAATCTAACTATGCTAAAAATGTATGAAATGTATGTAAGGCTAAAGGTAAAAGGAACTGTTTCATTTGAGTTTGATAAGAATTATACAGGTTTAGCCCCTCAACATTTTATTGATTTGTTTTTATCAACATTTTATTTTTAAGAAACCTTCCTCAATAGATAATAAATATATCTCTACTACAAATGCTAAAATTTCCTTGTTAGGGTTATTAAACAGTGAAAAGAAATGCTGAAAGTGTTTCCAATGACGCAGGCAAGCTTCTCCGCACCAGAAGACAGTCCAGCAAAATGTAAGGTAAATCTCTCAGCTGGAGACCACCCTCAGATGGAATTCAGTGGTTGCCTAAGAATGATTTGTATGCTGATAGCTCAGTTGGTAAAGATTCCACCTGCCATGCAGGAGACCCTGGTTGGATTCCTGGGTCAGGAAGATCTGCTGGAGAAGGGATAGGCTACCTACTCCAGTGTTCGTGGGCTTCCCTTGTGGCTCAGCTGGTAAAGAATCCGCCTATAATGCAAGAAACCTGGGTTCAATCCCTGGGTTGGGAAGATCCCCTGGAGAAGGGAAAGGCTACCCACTCCAGTATTCTGGCCTGGAAAATTCCATGAACTGTATAGTCCATGGGACTGCAAAGAGTTGGACAGGACTGAATGACTTTCACTTTCACTAAGTATAGTTGGGCAATGGTGAAGCCCTTCTTGTGCTGGTCATAGAAATATCTTTTGATCAAACAGCTGAGTTTCAAAGCCTCTGAGCTGCTTCTGGTGAATTCCCTCCCTAGAGACTAATATCCCAAGAATTTGAAAGGAGTTTGGCACAACAGAGGCAGTTTGAGAAATGAAAATAAATGGACCTTGAAGAGAATCAGAAACAGAATCATCTGAACGGCTATATAAGCTTGGGCATATATCTTAATTTTTGTGAGCCTCAATTCCTTCTTCTGCCAAATGGTGTTAATAAAGGAGCATCTTATAGAATCACACTAAGGATTACACAGGATATATCTAAATATAAACATGTTAAATTATAAGTAATAGACTGCTATTGTTATCACCACTGTCATCAATGAACCAACTTGATACAGCTACAAAACATAATTCTTATGTACAGAGTACCACTGAATTATTTCCTTCTAGTGCCTTACAATCGGAGAAGGCAATGGTACTCCACTCCAGTACTCTTGCCTGGAAAATCCCATGGACGGAGGAGCCTGGTAGGCTGCAGTCCATGGGGTCCCTAAGAGTCGGGCTCAACTGAGTGACTTTACTTTCACTTTCCACTTTCATGCATTGGAGAAGGAAATGGCATCCCACTCCAGTGTTCTTGCCTAGAGAATCCCAGGGATGGGGAGCCTCGTGGGCTGCCATCTATGGGGTCGCACAGAGTCGGACACGACTGAAGCGACTTAGCAGCAGCAGTGCCTTACAATAATAAAATAACGATAATAAAAATAACAGCACTACTATAAGGATAACACTAAGAACACTAGTTGAGCACTAACTAAGCAATAAGCAGTGTACCAAGTGACATATATGTTTCATGTGTACTTAATCCACAGCTTTATCATATTCAAAGGACAATTTTGACCAGGGTCTGGCTTCACTGGCTGTTGGAATATGATCATTTAATAGCAACATGTTGTGAGACATAAATAACCCAAGATTAGTGCTAACCACTCAATTTTCATCCATTAAACCATTACATATAAACCAAAGAAGGAGAAATTCATTTTGCAATGCATTATGGTATTCATAAAGGGCTTCTGAGTACCCAAAGAGATTAATCTACGTCCAGCTTTGCAAAATAATGTTTAACAGTCACGAAGAACCAAGGTTTATATTTCTGATTCATTTAGTGTCCTTATGTGCTGTGCTTAGTTGCTGAGTCATGTCTGACTCTTTGTGACTCCATGGACTGTAGCCCACCAGACTCCTCTGTCCATGGGCATTCTCTAGGCAAGAATACCAAAGTGGGTGGCCATGCCCTCCAGTGGATCTTCCCAACCCAGGGATTGAACCCAGGTTTCCTGCACTGCAGGTGGATTCTTTACTGTCTGAGACATAAATATGTATTTTTTCAATTAATGCTCAATCCATAGACATCATCCAGCTCATATTTACTTTATGATGTGTATGGGTTGAGCATTAATTCAAAGAAAAAATATTGATGTTGTGTAATGCTGCCAGGTTATTTTAAAAGAAGGGTAAAAACTGAAAAGACACTTCTTTATCCTGTGATGATATTTATGTTATTTATTTAAAGTAGTTTTTTGTCTGCAAATATTTCTGAAATCTTTGTTAAAGTTTTCTTGGAAAAGTGATATTATAAATCATTTCTTGTACATTTCAGAAAGTTACTAAAAACAATGTAAAAGGCTTGTTCTCTTTCTTCAGAAAGTCTACTAGTTCATTTTCATATAGTAACATAGTATCAAACTGTGTCTAAAGTAGTAGCATCAAAGAGGGAGCAAGTTGGATGGCTCTTAAAGTCAAATGTTTTTGTTTAAGCTTTTATATATATTTTCTAATTTTATTGAGTTCTAATTAATGTACACACTGTGTACATTTAAGTTACATATATACAGCATAAGGATTTGATAAATATTGCAAAATTATTATGACAATAAGTTTAGTTAACTGCCATCATTTCACACAGTTACAAATGTATTTTTCCTTGTGTTGAGAACTTTTAAGATCTACTCTCTTAGCAACTCTCAAACATACAAGATCATTAACTGCAGTCACAATGCTATATATTATATCACCCCAAACTTATTTACAACTAGAAGTTTGTACCTTTTGATCACCTTCACCCAATGTTCCCACTCCTCTGCCTCTGGAAACCACTAATCTGCTCTGTTTCTACAAGGTTTTGTTTTGTTTTTCTTTTCAGATTTCACATATTAGTGAGATCTTGCAATAGTTGTCTTTCTACCTGAAAAGTCAGACTTCAGTTTTCAATATAAACCAAACCATGTTTGTGCCCTGTGACTGGGTAAATGGTTTAGTGTCATTTTTCCCATCTATAATGTGAGTGTAAGAAGTGTACACATTGATCAGGGTATTGAGCTGATTAAAAGATACATTTGCAAAATGTAAACAGTATGAGGCATAGAGACATTCAATAAAGATCAATTCTCTTTTTTTCTTCAATTCATAACTGAACCTTTAGTGTATCTCAAAAGAGACAAAAGCGGTATTTCTCTGATATCAATCCAAATTAGACTTCATATATCTATAATTATAAACTATGAGCAAATGCCTTCTCCATAATATTATCCAATGAACATTCATGGAAATACTGAAAGTGTACATTCTTCCTCTCACTGTTGTGTGAGTTGCCCAGTCGTATCTGACTCTTTGTGACCTCAAGGACTGTAGCCCACCAAGCTCCTCTGTGCATGGAATTTTCCAGGCAAGAATACGAGAGTAGGTTGTCATTTCCTTCTCCAGGTGATCTTCCCAACCCAGGGATTGAACGCAGGTCTCTTGCATTGCAGACAGATTCTTTACCATCTGAGACACCAGGGAAGCCACTATATAACTTAGGAAACTATGCTTCAGAGAGAGCTAAGCAGTCATTTATGCACAGGTGGCACTGGTGGTTAAGAACCTGCCTGCCAATGCAGGAGATGTAAGAGACGTGGATTTGATCCCTGGGTCGAAAGATCCCCTGGAGAAGGAAATGGCAACCCACTCCAGTATTCCTGCCTGGGAAATCCCATGAACAGAGGTGGGCTACAGTCCATGGCGTTGCAAAGAATTGGACATGACTGAAGTGACTTATCACAGCACATAGGAGGTGCTGAAGAAGATTTGAAGACATGCTCCAGAAATTCTGATCTTGAGTCCCCTAACCAGACCTTAAGACCTCTTTAGCTAACCACTTTAACCCTTTCAGATTGATTAGCAATTTGGTTCCTCTTCCATAGGATCTGAGACCTCAGGAAGCTGGGGTGGCTTCGAGTCCTCTGCTTCAGCATCCAGGCTGCCTATCAGCTTATGTGATGATCATCCTGAGAATTCTGTAAACTTATCAATCACTTTCAGAGCGCCAGAAGGAAGTGGAAAACAGGTCTCTTATACTTTCAACCTTCCACTCATCTGGAGTATTTATTGGCCACTATCTACATGGAGGACACTTGAGTTGCAAAAATAAGCAAATTGTAGCAATTCTCAAACACCCACTAACATCTATACTGCAAAACTGCTATAGGCTAACTTGACCATTCACAATTTTCGGGTCATTGTCTTTTGGTAATATCAGGTTACTCTGATATTTAGAGATAGAAAAGGCTCTTGTTCCCTGTCCTTCCCACTACCAAGTGCTTTCTTATAATGTGAACAAGTCTAACATGATAACTGCCACAGAGATAAACATTTCTTAGCACAGGTCCAAAGACAGTCACAAAACCTGTTTTTCGCCCTTAGTTCTTTCTGATTTCTGCCAAGTTCAGCCCTGGACAGTCAACTTGAATGAAAGGTTTATTATGAGACAAATGCAGAAATGATTCCATGGCAGGATCAATATATTTGTTGGTAGATCACACAGGAAAACTTTTCTCTAGTGAGGACAAGGGAGTATAAATTTCCAGATGTAATATATAATTTCAAATTTGATTACTGGGATTACTAGGTTTTTATAATTTTTCAAATTCCATTCATGCAAGAGCACACATGCCTGTACAATATTTGTAAACACTGCATATTTAGAATATTTACTTTTAACACAGAAGTTGTTTCTAATATCCCTTAGCCAATTAGTTAGTGCATTTTTAGAAAGCTTTTGAAATATTTGCTACACAGTCTTGGGAAAACACGAAAACCTGATCAGGTTGTTTTGGTGCTAACCAACAATCTTTGGAAAGTAGATTTATGATTAGGGTGATTTAAAAGCTAACTGCCTTTTAATTGTAAGTTAACATTGATTTACCTACACATGTATCTAGTTCACACTATCAGCGTTTTCTAAACTTCAGGCCTCTGATCATTAACAATTAATGAAAACAACTTGTATATCAAGAGTAGTATTTTTACAAAATGATATATAATAGGAAAAAAAATCAAAATATAGGGACATGGAATGGAAGGATAAATATTTTCCTTAATATGCTTATATCAGTTATATATGATATAACTTAATATGTTTCTATCAGTCATGTCCAACTCTTTGTGTCCCCATGAACTGTAGCCCACAAGCCTCCTCTGTCCATAAAATTTTCCAGGCAAGAATACTGGAGTGGGTTTCCATTTCCTTCTGCGATATATGAAAAAAATATCAAAATATAGGGACATAAAAAGGAAGGATAACTAGTTCCCTTAATATGTTTATATCAATCATGTGTATGCATGCATTCATACATGCATGTGTGTTTACATGTATATGTGTGTGCATACACACTAAATTTCAGTGTATATGGGTTAAAGCAATAAAAAAGCTTAAAAACAATTCATTTTTCCAGAAGTATTTTAAACTACAGACAACATAGAGTGGATTTATCATTTCTAAAAAGAGCAAAAAAAACCCAAAAAACCCTCATGAAGTATTCTTATAAAAATTGCATCTCTCTATAACAGAACTTCTGCTTTTGAACACTGAAAATGAAGGGTGTGGACCATTGATTCTGCTCTGATGCATCCTCTTGGACAACAGAGGCTTCATGCCTAATGGTCAAAACTGGCAAAATCATGGATTTAAAGGAACTTCATTGAAAGAAAACCAACCAAACAAAACAATTTTATATTCACATTATCATCTTAGCTCGCTAGCATACAGTACCAGCTTTTTAAGCAACAATTCCAGAAATATTAGGTGGGTATGCCTGTCAGGCTGATTTAAGAGAAGAGTCAGGAAATCTGGACATGAAAGTTAAAAAAGCAGGAGAGATATGGAATATATGAAAAACCTAGAATTGGTAGAATCAGCTAGGTGGGTAGGAAAAGAAGGGTTAGGACAACTTAAAGATTTCTGGCTTGAGGGACTTCTTAGGAAGGAAATGTCTTTAAGAGTGAAAAGGGAAATGTGTGTGTGTGTCTGTGTGTTTAAGGTGAATGAAAGTAGAGATCATGTTGACTTGGATCTATCTATGGGATACCGCATTGGAGACACTCAGCAAACAGCTGTCTGAATAAATCCACTGTCTGTGCTGTGCATAGCCACTCAGTCTTGTATGACTCTTTGTGACCCCATGGACTGTAGCCTGCCAGGCTCCTCTGTCCATGAAGATCCTCCAGGCAAGAATACTGGAGTGAGTTGCCATGCGCTCCTCCAGGGGAACTTCCCAGCCCAGGAATTGAACCAGGGTCTCTTGCATTGCAGGTGGATTCTTTGCCAGTTGAGCTACTCGGGAAGCCCTAAAAACAAAGACCTGTATTAGAGATACAGCTTAGTGTCATCCCTTTGTGGGCTTCCCTGGTGGCTCAGAGGTTAAAGCATTTGCCTGCAAGGCGGGAGACCTGGGTTCAATCCCTGGGTTGGGAAGATCCCCTGGAGAAGGAAATGGCAACCCACTCCAGTATTCTTGCCTGGAGAATCCCATGGACAGAGGAGCTTGGTAGGTTACAGTCCTCGCGGTCACAAAGAGTCGGACATGACTGAGTGACTTCACTTTCACTTTCACTTTAGTGTCATCAGCATATCTGGTGATTGTTGAAGCTCTGGAAGAAAATTATTTTTCAGGGAGAACTTGTTGACTTAGATGATTTGAAGGTTAGCGAGAGGAGAAGGGGATGACAGAGGATGAGATGGTTGGATGGCATCACCGATTCAATGGACATGAGTTTGAGTAAACTCTGGGAGTTGGCAATGGACAGTGAGGCCTGGCGTGCTGCAGTTCATGGGGTTGCAAAGAGTCAGACACAACTGAGCAACTGAACTGAACTGAGTGGAACTTGAGACAACATAACCTTTCAGGCATGAACAAAAGAAACCAGCCATTTAGAGAAAATGAAAAATAATACTGAGATAGGAGAGAAACACAGGAAGAATCTTCTTATGCATCAAGAAAAGTCAATTTCAAGGAAAAAGTGTTCAACACCATCCCATGGCACAGTAGATCAAGTAATATATGAACCAAGAACTTTTAGAGTGAAGATGGTTATGTTCTCTTTTACCTGCTGCTTCTGCTGCTAAGTTGCCTCAGTCATGTCCGACTCTGTGCAACCCCATGGACAGCAGCCCGCCAGGCTCCTCTGCCCACAGGATTCTCCAGGCAAGAATACTGGAGTGGAATGCCATTTCCTTCTCCATCTGTTTTAACTGAGGATGATAAATTTTAGAGAAAAGAAAGAAGCCTGACTATATAGCCTGTTGAGGAGTACAATCTGTGGTGAAGAAATGAAAATAAATACAAACTATGCTTTCAAAGAACATGACTATGAAGGAGAGAAAGAAATCAGTAGCCAAGGTGGCCACAGGATCATGAAGAGGTATGGATAACATCTCCCATGATTTTATATGTTCTGGTGCACAGCACAGCTTTGTATATAATACTGATGGCTAATTCATGTTGATGTGTGGCAGAAACTAATACAATATTGTAAAGCAATTATCCTTCAATTAAATATAAATTAATTAAAATGTTTTTTAAAAATCTAAGACATTAATTTCTGTCTCCCATTCTTAATTAGAATTGGAATTGTCAATGTGCTATAATCACGTGATGTCCAAAAATACCTTGTGAAGTGAGAGTCACTCAGTTGTGTCCAACTCTTTTGACCCCATGGACTATTCAGTCCATGGAATTCTCCAGGCCAGAATACTGGAATGGGTAGCAGTTTCCTTCTCTAAGGGATCTTCCCAATCTAGGGATTGAAACCTGGTCTCCCATATTGCAAGTGGATTCTTTACCAGCTGAGCCACAAGGGAAGCCCAAGAATACTGGAGTGGGTAGCCTATCCCTTCTCCAGTGGATTTTCCTGGCCCAGGAATTAAACCAGGGTTTCCTTCATTGAAGGTGGATTCTTTACCAACTTAGCTATCAGGGAAGCCCCAAAATACCTTAAATGTAACCAATTTATATTCCACCCCTGATCCTATCCATCCCTATCTTCTTTATATGTAGTGATGGCAACATTCATCACTAAAACAAACAATAAACAAATGCATCTTAATTTTCACTGATTTTTTCCTTCTTACTTCTTCTTATATTTCACTTCTCTTAGAGCTATTGTTTCTGTACATGTATTAATAAAATACAGAGAATCTTCCCACCTCTACTTTGACCATCCTGTTCTGACTCACCACTACCTTACTCCTAGATTTTTCTGCAAAAGGCTCCAAACAGCATCTGTATAGTCTATTTTCAACCCACAACAGCCAAAGTTCACCTTATAAAATGTAAGTCATATAATGTCACAGAGATACACAAAGCTGCCCAATGGTTTCCCATTTCTCTCAAATTAAAGTTAAAGTAATTAGTATGGCCTTCAAGACTGATTGATCTGGGCTCTGTTTCTTTGTTGTCTGGCCCCATCTCCTGCTCTCTCTGCTTCAGCCATGCCAACCTCCACAATTCTTTGAAGAGTTAAACAAAACCTCTCCTCAGATCCTTTATTCTACCTGCTCTCACTTCTAGAAACTCTTTTCTCCAAAACATTCATTAAAATGAAATCTCTTGCTTCCTTCAAGTCTTTGGCTCAGATTTCACCTTAAAACAAGGACTGTCTTGACCACCTTATCTGAAAGTGCCAAATCTCCCCAATAATTTCCTGTTTGTTTTGTTCTTTGTTGTGTTCTAAGTACTTAGGGCACTTCCTGGCATATAACAGGTACTCATAAATGTTTAATTGTTGAATGAATCTATGAGTGTGCAAATTTAGTCTTTTCTGATCATGTCCAGCTTCTGGAAGAATACCACTCGGCATGTTACTGACAAGATACGTATATATAGGTAGTTTGGGACAACTTTACATTTTAAGATAAACATAATTTTAGTGCCAAGATGCCAATATACTGTCAACTTAGAAAGTACTTTAAAATAAATATTGGGGACCAAAGGCTATTTCTGGGGAAAGGAATATTCACAGGAAACGGAATCAATTCCAATGCAATAATATACATCCTCTTCTCCTGCCCCAGAGGACCATCTGACTCATCTTCATTCAAAGGAGTCCATAGCTTCAAGGCAAATCGCTTTGTGTACTAGAGTAAAGCAGTAAGACCCACTCCACAGGAAAGCAGCCACTTTGGGAGGCTATTATTATACACCATATTTCAGAACTTTAGTACCTATTACATTATTTAACTAGATTTGGGAACTGGGAAAAAAATTTATATTCTGTCTTCCTGCTCCAACCAGGATTGCCACATTTGTTCAGAATGTCCAATGGATGAAGTAGTCATAAAATTTATCATCCAATTTAGGGCATTTTTTTGTGATTGAAAGGGAGCACTATTAATGAGGATAACAGGGTATAACATAGGAATATGGTCATTCAACTATGGATACAAAGACTCTGATGTGGTAGTGCTATGAAATGCCTTAGTCATTATCCCTTCATTTGCTGGATCATTGGTTGGTTGGTCTTACCAGTGTGTCCTAGGGGAGGAATTGAAGTCATTCAGAAGCTTTAAGAGATATGTAAGGAACTTGGAGCACTGGGCATTTTCTCACTGGTGTAGATAAAGAACTTCTACATTTTAGCAACCGCGCAGGCTAAGTTTTCTCCCAGTGACTTCATATCATCTCAAATTTGCCTAGGATGGTCCTGTTTTATGCTTATTGTCCCAATGGAATTATGAACGACTTCCCTTTATTTTCAAATTTTCCCAGTTTGGGTTATAAGTTACTGTTAAAATTTACTTTGAAAAACTGCTGTTTCATCAAAATCTGCAAATTATACTGAAACATTGAAATCTTTCACTTGGTGAGCAAAACAGATAAAAAAAAGAAGAAGAAAAAGAAGAAGAAGGCTCAAAGCTTGTTGTAGTAGGTTGCACCTCGTGCTACAGATTTTAACTCTCCAGTCAAAGTCACCAAAGTAATTTGATCAATTTCTCAACTCAGGTCTGCTAAATTAATGTGGTCTTGCCAATAATCAGACTCATGTCTACTTATACTTACTTTCTAATATATATTACCACATTTTCTGCAGCCTTCTGTGTGTGAGTTCTGTGACCACAGAGTAAACCGACCAGGGATCAGTTCATTTCAGTTCAGTTGCTCAGTCGTGTCTGATCCTGCAACCCCATGGACTGCAGCATATCAGGCTATCCTGTCCATCACTAATTCCCAGAGTTTGTTCAAACTCATGTCCATCAAGCCAGTGATGCCATCCAACCACCTCTTCCTCTGTCATCCCCTTCTCCTCCAGCCTTCAGTCTTTCCCAGTGTCAGAGTCTTTTCAAATGAGTCAGTTCTTCATATCAGGTGGCGAAAGTATTGGAGTTTCAGCTTCAGTATCAGTCCTTCCAAAGAATATTCAAGACTGATTTCCTTTAAGATGGACTGCTTGGATCTCCTTGCAGTTGAATGGACTCTCAAGGGTCTTCTCCAACATGACAGTTCAAAAGCATCAGTTCTTTGGCAGTCAGCTTTCTTTATAGTCCAACTCTCACATCCATACATGACTATTGGAAAAACCATAGCTTTGACTAGATGGACCTTTGTTGGAATGAAAACCACAATCACAGAAAATTAACTAAACTGATCACATGGATCACAGCCTTGTCTAACTCAATGAAACTAGGAGCCATGCTATGTAGGGCCACCCAGATAGACAGGTCATAGTAGAGAGTTCTGACAAAACATGGTCCACTGGAGAAGGGAATGGCAAACCACTTAGTGTTTTTGCCTTGAGAATCCCATGAACCAGGGATCAAAATATTAAAAAAAAAATTCCAGAAAGTTCAAAAAAGCAAAACAAATTTTCTGCTCACAAGCAATTATTTCTTTCACCTACATTGTATTTACCACTTTTTACATAGCATTTACATTGTATTATGTATTATAAGTCATCTAGAGATCATTTTGGAGAAGGCAATGGCAATCCACTCCAGTACTCTTGCCTGGAAGGTCCCATGAATGAAGGGGCCTGGTGGGCTGCAGTCCATGTTGTCGCTAGGAGTCAGACACAGCTGAGTGACTTCACTTTCATTTTTCACTTTCATGCTTTGGAGAAGGAGATGGCAACCCACTCCAGTGTTCTTTTCTGGAGAGTCCCAGAGATGGGGGAGGCTGGTGGGCTGCCATCTGTGGGTTCACACAGAGTCAGATACAACTGAAGAGACTTAGCAGCAGCAGCAGCAAAGATCATTTAATACAGAAGGTTGTGTTTTGGTTATAGGCAAACATTATGTCATTTTACCATAAAGGATTTGAACATCTGTGGATTTTGATACTCATGGAGGTCACGGCATCACTGTCCCCACAAACACCAAGAGACAACTGTAAATCCTCTTTGGCATTAATGAAACATTGTTATAAATTGAAACATTTTTCCATACTAGATTATAAAACGTATATTACTAAACAAACTCTATGAATAATCAAAAAATGGTTTATATATCTTTTATAGCCTTCTGGGGCTTCCCAGGTGGCACTAATGGTAAAAAGCCACCTGCCAATGCAGGAGACATAAGGGACATGGGTTCGATCCCTGGGTTGGGAAGATCCCCTGGAGGAGGGCATGGCAACCCAACCCAGTATTCTTGCCTGGAGAATACCATGGACAGAGGATCCTGGTGGGCTATAGTCCAAAGAGTTGCAGTCAGACATGACTGAAGTGCCTTTGCCCATGTAACCTTCTAAATCTCTTTCCTGTGCCTCAGGTGGACAAGGACAAGGCCTTCTCTCATGCTCATGTAATAACCGCACACAATTTCTTAAAAAAGAAAAATATCTTTTTATTTGAGCTTCCCAGGAAGCTCAGTGGTAAAGAATCTGTCTGCAATGCAGGAGACATGGGTTTGATCCCTGGGCTGGGAAGACCCCTCAGAGAAGGAAATGGCAACCCATTCCAGTATTCTTGTCTGGAAAGTCCCACAACCAGAGGAGCCTGGTGGGCTACAGTCCATGAGGTCACATAGGAGTCACCTGACTCAGCGACTAAAACAAAAGCAACAACCATTTTATTTACCTCACTTAAAATTTACTTTTTTAATCAAATAGATTTTATTAAACTTTCTAACTACAATACTTTAAAATTATTCTATTATTATGTAAACCACATATTATATATTTATATAAATTTCCATTTAAATAATATATTTATATATTGTTATAATTATATATTTTAATGAGATGTGATATAAATAATTTGTTAAAGATATAAGAACATTTATATTCATGGTCACAGATGACCACTAAATTTCTTTAATGTTTTGGACCAGTGGGCAAACTTTCCAAAGACATCTGTACTGAAGAGTCTCTTGAGTCAGATGTCTCAGCTTGAACATTGTTTCCATATTTGATTAATTGTACAATATTGAACAAAGTGATTTAACCTACTTTTCCTTAGTCTCCTATTCTATAAAATGTGGAAGATAGTAACATTTACCTTATAGGGTCTCAGTAAAGATTAAACAAGTCACTTGCACACAATGGTGTTATAACAGTGCCTGGCTCATAGTACGCACTTCGTAAGTGTGAGCTTAAAAGTATTTCAAAAGGCAAAGTGGTACATGGTATAATGAGGATGGGGTTAGCAATTTGATGACATGGATTTGGATCCACATCTGTATTTATTAGCTTTGTGACACTGAAGATGTGAGATCTCCCAGAATTCCCTTCTTCTTTGCTTCCTCCCTCTCTCCCTCCCTCCCTCCTTTCCTTCATTTCTCCACTGTCAATAAAATAGGGACAATAATACCTGTACTGTATGATATAGGTACTGAGTAATGATAAAACCTTGGGATCACTTCTTAAAAACACTTATTAGGGTCTTAATTACAGTTTTCCAAGCATGCAGTTAAAATCATAGGACTTAATAGGAGTGGGGATTTCTTTAATAGAATCCTCTGCAACAAAATCCTTCCAATTGCATGCTTTGATGGATCACTGACTCTTCGACCTGAAAGTTGAAAAGAATTCTGCCGCTTCCCTCAGAAGTCCATTTCAGCAGTGAAAACAGAATTGTCACATAACTGAGTTAGTGCTTTTCAAACACTAATAAACACTAAGTTGTCATGCAGCAGTGCTCATAAAAATCAATCTGGTGGATGGCCATCATCATTAACAAAATAGAATAGAGGCAAATAGTTTTTAAGAAATATACACAATATAGTAGAAGTAAGCATTTTCTTAAATATTTATTTCTCTCATATTTTTACACATACACACATGCATATACACATGTATTTGTGTGTGTACATATGCACATGGCATTATATATATACATTGGTGGTAATGGGTCATGCTGATGTATTTTATGTATACATGTGGTATTATGCCTATGTGATGATTGGTCATGATGTTAAGTGTGTACCTTACACTATGACTTGAGGTCAAGGTTTTTTTTTTCTTTTGTTTTTTTAATTTATTTATTTGGTGGTGCCTTAGTTGTGACATGGGGGATCTTAGTTGTGTCATACAGGATCTTTCCTTGCAGCGCCCAGACTCTTTAGTCGTGGTGTGCAAGCTTAGTAGTTGTGGCTCCAACTTAGTTGCTCTGCAGCAGGATCCCAGTTTCTGGACAAGGGGAATACATGTACCCTGCATTGCAAGGCAGATTCTCAACCCCTGGACCAGCATAGAAGTCCCAAGGTTAAGCTTTTAATGAGATGATTTAGAACCTATTATCTCATTTAACTTTTGCCCTCCCTGAATTTCCATCTTTCCTTTTCTTTCAACAAGGAATTAGCTCTTTATGTATTGATAGAAAAGACAGATGTGACAGGGAAGAACTCAAAAATATATATATTTTTTAATGTTCCAAAACCTGAAATCTTTAAGACAATTTAGAAGACACGTGGAAAAGAGAGAACTTAGACCAAAATTAAGGGGAAAAATTATCTTTCAGCTTAAGACATTAGAGAGGGAGAAAATGAGAACAGTGTTGACTTCTCAGTAACTTTCTGGAAAGTAGTCATTATCTGAGAAAGGAAATTGGTCAGCTGAGGTAGAAGAAATCATGACAGACTCACAAAAAGTATCTCAAGGCCCCAAATGATATAGAAGCTGACCCAAAAAGTGGCCACCAAATTGGCCATGCATAATGGCACTCCACTCCAGTACTCTTGCCTGGAAAATCCCATGGATGGAGGAGCCTGGTGGGCTGCAGTCCATGGGGTCGCTAAGAGTCAGACACAACTGAGGGACTTCCCTTTTACTTTTCACTTTCATGCACTGGAGAAGGAAATGGCAACCCACTCCAGTGTTCTTGCCTAGAGAATCCCAGGCACTGGGGAGCCTGGTAGGCTGCCGTCTCTGGGGTCGCACAGAGTTGAACACGACTGAAGTGACTTAGCAGCAGCAGTAGCAGCAGCAAGGACATTTCAGGGATTCCCTGGTGGCTCAGACATTAAACCATCTGCCTGCAATGCTGGAAACCCAGGTTTGATCCCTGGGTCGGGAAAATCCCCTGGAGAAGGAAATGGCAATCCATTCTGGTATTCTTGCCTAGGAAATACCATAGACAGAGGAACTTAGTGGGCTACAGTCCATGGGGTCCCAAAGAGTCAGACATGACTGAGAGACTTCACTTTCACTTTCACTTTCAAGGACATTTCAGTAACTACTTGTGTATCTAGATATTTCTAAACAATATATTCTCTCATCTTCTACATAATTCTCAGTTCAGTTCAGTCGCTCAGTCGTGTCTAAGTCTTTGCAACCACACAGGGGTCGCAAAGCACAGGCCTCCCTGTCCATCACCAATTCCCGGAGTTCACTCAAAATCATGTCCATTAGGTTGGTGATGCCATCCAGCCATCTCATCCTCTGTCGTCCCCTTCTCCTCCTGCCCCTAATCCCTCCCAGCATCAAGGTCTTTTCCAATGAGTCAACTCTTCACATGAGGTGGCCAAAGTATTGGAGTTTCAGCTTCAGCATCAGTCCTTCCAATGAACATCCAGGACTGATCTCCTTTAGGATGGACTGCTTGGATGTCCTTGCAGGCCAAGGGACTCTCAAGAGTCTTCTTCAACACCACAGTTCAAAAGCATCAATTCTTCAGCGCTCAGCTTTCTTCACAGTCCAACTCTCACATCCATACATGACCACTGGAAAAACCGTAGCTTTGACTTGATGGACCTTTGTTGGCAAAATAACATCTCTGGTTTTTAACATGCTATCTAGGTTGGTCATGGCTTTCCTTCCAAGGAGTAAGCGTCTTTTAATTTCATGGCTGCAATCACCATCTGCAGTGATTTTGGAGTCCAAAAAAAAAAGTCTGACACTGTTTCCACTGTTTCCCCATCTGTTTCACATGAAGTAATGGGACTGGATGCCATGATCTTAGTTTTCTGAATGTTGAGCTTTAAGCCAACTTTTTCACTCTCCTCTTTCACTTTCAACTAGAGGCTTTTTAGTTCCTCTTCACTTTCTGCCATAAGAATGGTTTCATCTGCATATCTGAGGTTATTGATATTTCTCCTGGCAATCTTGATTCTAGCTTGTGCTTTTTCCAGCCCAGCATTTCTCATGATGTACTCTGCATAGAAGTTAAATAAGCAGGCTGACAATATACAGCCTTGACGTACTCCTTTTCCTATTTGGAACCAGTCTGCTGTTCCATGTCGAGTTCTAACTGGTGCTTTCTGACCTGCATATAGGTTTCTCAAGAGGCAGGTCAGGTGGTCTGGTACTCCCTTCTCTTTCAGAATTTTCCACAGTTTATTGTGATCCACACAGTCAAAGGCTTTGGCATAGTCAATAAAGCAGAAATTGATGTTTTTCTGGAACTCTCTTGCTTTTTCCATGATCCAGCAGATGTCGGCAATTTGATCTCTGGTTCCTCTGCCTTTTCTAAAACCAGCTTGAACATCTGGAAGTTCACGGTTCACGTATTGCTAAAGCCTGGCTTGGAGAATTTTGAGCATTACTTTACTAGCGGGTGAGATGAGTACAATTGTGTGGTAGTTTGAGCATTCTTTGGCATTTCCTTTCTTTGGGATTGGAATGAAAACTGGCCTTTTCCAGTCCTGCGGCCACTGCTGAAATTTTCCAAATTTGCTGACATATTGAGTGCAGCACTTTCACAGCATCATCTTTCATGATTTGAAATAGCTCAACTGGGATTCCATCACCTCCACTAGCTTTGTTCATAGTGATGCTTTCTTCACATTCCAGGATGTCTGGCTCTAGGTGAGTGATCACAACATTGTGATTATCTGGATCATGAAGATCTTTTTTGTATAGTTCTTCTGTGTATTCTTGCCACCTCTTCTTAACATCTTCTGGTTCTGTTAGGTCCATACCATTTCTGTCCTTAATCGAGCCCATCTTTGCATGAAATGTTCCCTTGGTAACTCTAATTTTCTTGAAGAGAACTCTAGTCTTTCCCATTCTGTTCTTTCCCTCTATTTCTTTGTATTGATTGCTGAGGAAGGTTTTCTTATCTCTCCTTGCTATTCTTTGGAACTCTGCATTCAGATGCTTATATCTTTTCTTTTCTCCTTTGCTTTTTGCTTCTCTTCTTTCCACAGCTATTTGTAAGGCCTCCTTAGACAGCCATTTTGCTTTTCTGCATTTCTTTTTCTTGGGGATGGTCTTAATCCCTGTCTCCTGTACAATGTCAAGAACCTCCGTCCATAGTTCATCAGGCACTCTGTCTATCAGATCTAGTCCCTTAAATCTATTTCTCACTGCCACTGTAAGGATTTGACTTAGGTCATACCTAAATGGTCTAGTGGTTTTTCTTACTTTCTTAAATTTAAGTCTGCATTTGCCACAGTCAGCTCCTGGTCTTTTTTTGATGACTGCATAGAGCTTCTCCATCTTTGGCTGCAAAGAATATAATCAATCTGATTTTGGTGTTGACCATTTGGTGATGTTCATGCGTCAAGTCTTCTCTGGTGTTGTTGGAAGAGGGTGTTTGCTATGACCAGTGTGTTCTCTTGGCAAAACTCAATTAGTCTTTGCCCTGCCCCATTCCGTATTCCAAGGCCAAATTTGCCTGTTACTGCAGGTGTTTCTTGACTTCCTATTTTTGCATTCCAGTCTCCTATAATGAAAGGACATCTTTTTAGGGTGTTAGTTCTAAAAGGTCTTGTAGGTCTTCATAGAACTGTTCAACTTCAGCTCCTTCAACCTTATTGGTTGGGGCATAAGCTTGGATTACCGTGATATTGAATGGTTTGCCTTGGAAATGAACAGAGATCATTCTGTCTTTTTTGAGACTGCATCCAAGTACTGCATTTCAGACTCCTGTTGACCATGATGGCTATTCCATTCCTTCTGAGGGATTCCTGCCCGCAGTGGTAGATATAATGGTCATCTGAGTTAAATTCACCCATTCCCGTCCATTTTAGTTCACTGATTCCTAGAATATTGACGTTCACTCTTGCCATCTCCTGTTTGACCACTTCCAATTTGCCTTGATTCATGGACCTAACAATCCAGGTTCCTATGCAATATTTCTCTTTACAGCATCAGATCTTGCTTCTATCACCAGTCACATCCACAACTGGATATTGTTTTTGCTTTGTCTCCATCCCTTCATTCTTTCTGGAGTTATTTCTCCACTGATCTCGAGTAGCATATTGGGCACTTACTGACCTGGGGAGTTCCTCTTTTAGTATCCTATCATTTTGCCTTTTAATACTGTTCATGGGGTTCTCAAGGCAAGAATACTGAAGTGGTTTGCCATTCCTTTCTCCAGTGGACCACCTTCTGACAGACCCCTCCACCATGACCCGTCCATCTTGGGACAAAACCCTAGAATTACATATATGCCCCTGGAAATCATTATAACATCTCAGGAAGGAGTGATTTAAAATCCTTCCAAGCCTAGCATTCATGAGGTCCTAAATTAGAACACATGTTGATATAAATAAGAAAGTCATATATTTGTTGACTTGCATTTGAGAATTAAGTTCTTCTCTGATTTGTGACATGACAAACACTATTCTATTTTAGGGAAATGTCTGATAACTGGTCCTAGGATAAAAGTTAGAAGATCCAGGAGGGGTGAAAGAAAAAAATCAAAACAAAAAATTGTGCTTCCAAAAAAATGAGACTAGTTATTCCTATTAACAAACTATTCTGTGTGGTTGCTTTATCAGATCCTAGATCCAGCTCTGGAAAATTACATTTATTCTCTAGCAATGCACTTAAGGTATGTACAGTCTAAGTGATTTGCAAAAGTGGTCATCTTTGGACAGCACAAGCCACAGATAAACCTTGTGTATATTAAGAAATGGTTATACCTGTGTGGGCTTCTGTAGTGGCTCAGATGGTAAAGAATTTACCTGCAATGAGGAGACCCAGTTCAATTCCTAGTCAGGAAGATCCTCTGGAGAAGGGAATGGTTACCCACTCCATTATTCTTGCCTGGAGAATTCTATGGACAGAGGAGCTTGACAGGCTACAGCCATGGGGTCACAAAGAATTGGACATGGCTGAGCCATTTTCACATTTACCTTTCATAGTTATTTAAGTAAAAAAAAAAGAGCAATTATATAAAATCTGTCTTTACAGTCTTAATAATCTGTTCATTCTATCTTCCCTCCATCATTACTCAGTTCTGCTCAGTAACAGGGGGAAGGAAATTTATTTCTGTAGTCTCAGGTAGACTCAAAGGTCGTAGGCTCTGGGAAATGAACTTTACGAGAATATTATCAACTGACCCCAAACATGATTGCTCAGATTCAAATGCAATGGTATTAGCCAACAGTACAATTAGAGGGAACATTCTCCACTAGACCACCTTCACCTTTGACACCAAGTCTGGGGGACTCCCAAAACAACCCTCAAGTTTGATAATTCATGAGAAAAACTCACAGGGCTTGCTGAAAGCTATTACACCAATGATTCATTACAGGGAAATGACACAGGTTAAAATTAGCCAAAGGAAGAGAGATTCATAGGGTAGACTTGGAGGGATCCAAATGCCAAACTTCCGCTTGCCCTTTTTCCATAGAATCATAGATAGTATTACTTTCTCCTGGCCACACAGTGTAACCATACACACACTCATAGAATTGCCAACCAGAGAAGCTGTCTTGAGCCTATGATATCCAGAGTTTCTATTGGGGCTTAATTATATACCATCTACATGGCTGATTGCTGGTATCCAGCCTCTCCTAGACAACATCAGGGTATGGTTACCAGTTCTCCTGATAATGTGTGTCTCTAAGCTCTCATTATAAACCACATTATTAGACCATCTAGTGGCCCAAGCTGTCAGGCAAACAGAGAGGCTCTTACCAGAGAGAAGTTCCAGGAACCTAGATATTACCACTTAGTAGCCAAGGATAAAGGCTAAAGTTCTCTCTGCTGCCGCTGCTGCTAAGTCGCGTCAGTTGTGCCCGACTCTGTGTGACCCCACACAGAGACGGCAGCCCACCAGGCTCTCCCATCCCTGGGATTCTCCAGGCAAGAATACTGGAGTGGGTCGCCATTTCCTTCTCCAATGCATGCAAGTGAAAAGTGAAAGCTCAGTCGTGTCCGACTCTTAGCGACCCCATGGGCTGCAGCCTACCAGGCTCCTCCATCCATGGGATTTTCCAGGCAGAATGAGTAAAGTTAATTCTTCACTGCACAGAGCCATCCATGGATCTCTAGTCCTCTCTCCTGAGAACAGGAGTCTCCACTAAACTCGAATGAATGATATTGATGAAGAATAAGCCATGATGGCTTTGGGAAAGACAATTCCTAATGCTTTTCTCACTTTTATTGGTTATCCTATAATGCTTCCTCCATGATAGGAATATTCTAGAAAAATCATGACAATTGTTCGCTGAGAGGATATTTTCAATAATTAAATTATACAAACACACATGAAACAAGCAACAACTAATGGTAAAGATTCAAAAACTAAAGGAAAGCAGACCACGTAACCAAAAAGGTCATTTCAGAAAGGAAAAGGAGTAATCAGATAATTTTAATAGAATGGAGTAAATTACGAATGGGATAACTTTTATCTGTGGTATCACAGAAGACAGGAGCTTAATCCGTCCTGGAGCTTTAGGGAAATCTTTCCATCGAGGAAAGATTTCCTTGAACAGTTTCTGGCGAAAAGAGGAAGTAGCAGCAACAGCAGCAATTGTAATGGAACTAATTAACAATTATACAGAATTATAATGCCAGACACTATTCTAAGCCCTTTGAATACATTAATTCATTTAAATTATGAAATTCAGAGGATTGGCAAAATCTATTCGTGAACTCTGAGCCTCTGCTCTCTCTAAATTCATGCCTTAAGGTAAAATGGTCTTGAAAGTCTGTCGTCACTTCTCGAAATGGAGCTAGGGGAGTTTAGACAGCCCTGTCCAGAAAGAAAGCATGTCATTTGACTAGACATATGACTGAACAGAGGCACGTACAGAGAGTGAAGTGTTTTCAGAATTCACTCATATTGCAGCTATTGTACAAACCAGGAGAGCTTTTCCTTAAACGAAAACATTCCTCTTCTCATTCCTCATTCACAGACTCTCCTCCCTCTCACTATGAAGTAAGAAGCTGTGTTTGGAGGCAATGGCAAATCCTGGGGCCTGCATTTCACTCATCTTGCATGCAGTGCTCCCGTTGAGGCCACTTAATCCGATTGACGTCAGCTGGCGCTCCGTGCACAGAATGTGCCACTCAGAATTTAGGAGAAGCGACCATCCCGCAGCTCGCATTGCCATGACACCTACAGCCTCCAATTTATTTCAGGCTTGTCGTTTCTTTTGTTTTCCTTTCTCTTCCCTCTCCTACTAAGAGAAGGTTATTATTTTTTTCTTTCTTTCTTCACAGACAACACTTATGACAGCCCAAGCCTCACCGTTGGAAAATTCTGACTATTATCACTTTGCACTGATAATTAATGTTTTTGAATAAAGCTGTTGTGGAGAGCCAGGTTGGATTGACAAAAAGAAACAAAAACCAAACCAAACCAAACAAACAAAAAACCCCCACACATTTCAGGTTAAACATTCACTGAGATGTGGCTGTTAGTAGACATAATTTTTTTTTTGAGGAAATATAAACACTTGATAGGGAATTTCGGTAGCCCCATTAAGGAAGGAAAAGAAAAGGAGATTCAAGAAACATCTACTCTGTTCTGGGCGTACCACACACATTGTCATATATAAGTTGGTCCTCAATCAGGTGTAATTTCTCATCCACCCCCCAATTTCCTGAGGAAATCTGGCAATGTCTGGAGACACTGTTGGCTGTCATGCCTGGGGGGATATTTGGTGCTGACATCCAGTGGGCAGAGGCCTGCAACACTGCTGAACATCTTGCAATACAAGGGACAGTTCCCACCTCCATCTACACACACACAACAAGCAATTGTCCAGCCAAATTCCTGATACTACCAGCATCAAGAAATCTTGAAACTGACTCTCACAAAGCCTATGTGGTGAGTATAATAGTCTCAGTCTATAGATGAGGCAACTGGTAGGTATTAAATGACTACCCGTGGCAGATTCATGTCAATGTATGGCAAAACCAATACAGTATTGTAAAGTAAAATAAAGTAACAATAAATAAATTATTAAATAAATAAATGACTAGCCTGTATTCACAAATTAATAAGTCACAGGAGTTGAACACAGGCTGCTTTAGCTGCCAAATTCTGGACCCTTCTGCACCATGCTGTGCTGGACAAGTCTTTGTGGTCAAGGAAATCAGAACTCCAAAAGGCTGGTCTCTGGAGGCATTCACCTTTTTCCATGTGTAGAAATCCCTTTCATAAAGTTTGTTTCATAAAAACAGGAAGGCACCTCTCTGGTACTCCATGGAGTATGCAGGCTACATATGCAAAAGATAATCTCATTTAATCCAATATCAAGGGCCTGATTTGCTACATGTATACTGTGAATCAGTGTGCATGTATGTATGATTTATTCTTCTACTTTCTCCCTCCAAAATACATACATAAATATACATCATGAGACTGTACCTTAAGCTTGTCCTGTATACTGGAGAAAGGCGGGCAGTATAGTATTCAAGACCAAAGTTATACACTAAAGGCCACAATACCAGTAGCTGCTGACTTTCACACCAGAAGACTGAATCATCCATCACTCATTCATTTGGCAAACAAGTGTTTATTAAATTCTCGGTATAGACTTCAGTGAGACATAGAGCAAATAATTACTACATAGAAAACAATGACGGCAACAGTCAGCTCCTGGTTTTGTTGGTGACACAATACAGGAGGCAGTGATCAAGACCATTCCCAAGAAAAAGAAATACAAAAAGGCCAAAAGGTTGTCTGAGGAGGCCTTACAAATAGCTTAGAAAAGAAGATAAGCTAAAGGCAAAGGAGAAAAGGAAAGATGTACCCATTTGAATGCAGAGTTCCAAAGACTAGCAAGATGAGATAAGAAAGCCTTACTCAGTGATCAGTGCAAAGAAATAGAGGAAAACAATAGAATGGCAAAAACTAGAGATCTCTTCAAGCAAATTAGATACCAAGGGAACATTTCATGCAAAGATGGGCTTGATAAAGGACAGAAATGGTATGGACCTAACAAGCAGAAATTATTAAGAAGAGGGGGCAAGAATACGCAGAAGAACCATACAAAAATTATCTTCATGATGCAGATAATCATGATGGTGTGATCACTGACCTAGAGCCAGACATCCTAGAATGCAAAGTCAAGTGGGCCTTAGGAAGCATCACTATGAACAAAGCTAGTGGAGGTGATGGAATTCCACTTGAGCTATTTCAAATCCTAAAAGATGATGCTGTGAAAGTGCTGCACTCAGTATGCCAGCAAATTTGGGAAATTTCAGCAGAGGCCACAGGACTGGAAAAGGTCTGTTTTCAGTCTAATCCCAAAGAAAGGCAATGCCAAAGAATGCTCAAAATACCACATAATTGTATTCATCTCACACATTAGCAAAGCAATGCTCAAAATTCTCCAAGCCAGGCTTCAAGAGTACATGAGCCGTGAACTTCCATATGTTCAAGCTGGATTTAAAAAGGCAGAGGAACCAGAGATCAAATTGCCAACATCCGCTGGATCATCAAAAAAGCAAGAGAGTTCCAGAAAAACATCTACCTCTGCTTTATTGACTATGCCAAAGCCTTTGACTGTGTGGGTCACAATAAACTGTGGAAAATTCTTCATGAGATGGGACTACCAGACCACCTGACCTGCCTTTTGAGAAATCTGTATGTAGGTCAAGAAGCAACAGTTAGAACTGGACATGAAACAACAGATTGGTTCCAAATAGAAAAAGGAGTACATCAAGGCTGTATATTGTCACCCTGTTTATTTAATGTGTATGCTAGGTACATCATGAGAAATGCTGGGCTGGATGAAGCACAAGCTAGAATCAAGATTGCCAAGAGAAATATCAATAGATGATACCACCCTTATGGCAGGGAGCCAAGAAGAACTAAAGAGCATCTTGATGAAAGTGAAAGAGTAGAGTGAAAAAGCTGGCTTAAAACTCAACATTCAGAAAACTAAGATCATGGCATCTGGTTCCATCACTTCATGGCAAATAGATGGGGAAACAGTGGATACGGTATCAGATTTTATTTTTTGGGCTCCAAAATCACTGCAGATGGTGACTGCAGCCATGAAATTAAAAGATGCTTGCTCCTTGGAAGAAAAGTTATGACCAATCTAGATGGCTTTTTAAAAAGCAGAGACATTATTTTGCCAACAAAGGTCTGTCTAGTCAAAGCCATGGTTTTCCCAGTGGTCATGTATGATGTAAGAGTTGGACTATAAAGAAAACTGAGCACTGAAGAACTGATGCTTTTGAACTGTGATGTTGGAGAAGACTCTTGAGAGTTCCTTGGACACAAGGAGGTCCAATCAGTCAATCCTAAAGGAAATCAGTCCTGAATATTCATTGGAAGGACTGATGTTGAAGCTGAAACTCCAATACTTTGGCCACCTGATGCGAACAACTGACTCATTTGAAAAGACCCTGATGATGGGAAAGATTGAAGGTGGGAGGAGAAGGGGATGACAGAGGATGAGGTGGTTGGATGGCATCACTGACTCAATGGACACGAGTTTGAGTAAATCCTGCGAGTTGGTGATGGGAGGCCTGGCGTGCTGCGGTCCGTGGGGTCGCAAAGAGCTGGACACAACTAAGCGATTGAACTGAACTGAATCAAATTTACATTTGAGAAAGACCTTTCCATTGTTAGCAGGGATTCAGTGATGTGGGGGAGAGTGGAGCTCAGTTCAGTACAGTAGCTCAGTTGTGGAGCTCATAGTGGAGATAGGAAGACACATTTTGAGTCTGTTATAGTAATCCAGGTAAAAAAGAATGATAAACGCCTGAATTAAGCCAAGCGCAGTGGGGATGGAAAGGAAAGCCCAGAGTCAAAATAGAGTTGGTGGTAGAATTTACAGGTCTTGGATGTAGAAATTAAGAGAGGGAAGATTTCTCCCTGGAAGAATGAGAGTACAGAAAAGACAATTTACATTTGGACAAAGTTACCTTTACAGTACCTATCTGAGTATATAATTTCATGGGCTAACTAAATATCAGAAACCTTACTAGACCATTCATATATTAATCATTCAAAATCCTGTGATATAGGTATTAAATTTTATTTTAAATATGAAGGCTCATATAGATTAACTTATTCCACTTAATATGATAAATGACAAAGTCAAAACGTTATTGTAATTTAGATATTTCTTCAAGTATATACTTGTTAATCACTATGCAAGACTGCCTCTCCTTATAAATCAGGTACTTACTTTATAAGACTTAAAACAAGACTTAAAATATGGATTTGACCTAGAAATACAATTCTGGAGCTAATGTTTCTCTAAGTGGCAGTTGAGATCTTAGATTGATATGAGATCATTTACAGAGAATATCGATTAGGAAAGAGTAAGAAAGAACCAGAGGTCCAGATGGTTGAGGACTGACTCATTTAAGATGAGTTCTTCAAGGGAGGGGGAGGGCAGGTGGATAGATTGGGAGTTTGGGATTGACATGTACACACTGCTATATTTAAAATAGATATCCTACAAGGAACTACTGTATAGCACAGGAAACTCTGCTCAATACTCTCTAGTAACCTAAATGGGGAAAAAATTTGAAAAAGAATAGATACATGTGTAACTGAATCACTTTCCTTTACACCTGAAACTAATACAACATTGTTAATCAACTATGGTGGTTTAGTCACTAAGTTTTATCTGACTCTTATGAACCCGTGGACTGTAGCCCACCAGACTCCTCTGTCCATGGAATTCTCCAGGCAAGAATACTGGAGTGGGTAATCATTTCCTCCTCCAGGGGATCTTCCCACCCCAGGGATCGAACCCAGGTCTCCTGCCTTGCAAGCAGATTCTTTACCAACTGATCTACGAGGGAAGCCCACTCCAATATAAAATGTTAAAAGGAAAGGTAAATTCTTCAAGGAGGTGACCAGAAAGCAGGCAAATAAGTGGGAAAGGATGACTAGGTGAGGATAGTATCACAGATGCAAAGGGAGAAATTGTTAACAGTCTTGATGAGGGGTCACATCTGTTTTGCACATATACACACACACAAAGCCTCATTGCACAGGCATGGTTAGGATCCCTGTACCAGAGGAAGTGATGCAGTGTCCCTCCTCTTACCACTGTAGCCATTCTAATTCAAACCTTATTGATCGTGTGAAATGATGGGTATAAAGTCATCAACACATGTAGACGTTCAAAAATGGTAGACCGTTCCTCCCTCACTGCCCAAGATATTAGACAACAGCTCTAACAGCAAGGACCTTCAATTCTAGCAGAGAAGAAAACCTGACACTTCATCATTGTTTTAAATGTCAGCACTACTTTCAAGCTAATTATTACAATTCCCATTGCACAGGTCTTGAAAGTTTAATACAGAGAGGTTAAAAACATTTTATAAGGTCTCAGAGCTAATAAGTGGTCAACATTGCATTTGAATTCAAGTCTGTTCAGCACCAAAGTTACTGTCGTTTCCTCAGTTTGCTTTCTCTTTAAGAAAGGGTTATATCCCAGAGTTGGACAGGACTGAGCAAAGAACACTTTCAATTTCACTTTCACATCCCAGAGTGTTATCTGTAGCCCAGCTCCTTGCACCATTGTGGGCACACCTTATTATATAACACTATGCTTTGCAGATACTGCATGTTTTACAAGTTGAATGTCTATGGCAATCCTGCTTCAACAGAGTCTACTGGCACCATTTTTTCAACATTTTCTCACTTTGTGTCTCTGTGTCACAGTTTGGGTTTGTTGCTGTTATTCAGTCGCCAAATCGTGTCCAATTCTTTGTGACCACACGGACTGTAGCCTGCCTGGCTCCTCTGTCCATAGGATTCTTCAGGCAAGAATATTGGAGTGGGTTGTCATGCCCTCCTCCAGGGAATCTTCCCAACCCAGGGATTGAACTCACGTCTCTGGGTCTTCTGCATTAGCAGGTGGGTTCTTTACCAGCTGAGCCTTTGAGGAAACTGACTGCTTGCAATTTTTTAAACCCTCTACCAGCAAAAAGATTACAATTCACCAAAGGCTCAGATGATAGAATATTTTTACCAATAAAATATTTTTAAACTAAGGTATATACACTGTTTTTTTAGACATAATGCTCTTAAATACTTTACAGATTACACCACAGTAAACATAACTTTCACATGCACTGGGAAACCAGAAAACTCAAGACTAGTTCTATTGCAATATTCATTTTATTGCAGTAGTCTGGAACAGAACCCATAGTATCTCTGCTGCTGCTGCTGCTAAGTCGCTTTAGTCGTGTCCGACTCTGTACGATCTCAGAGACGGCAGCCCACCAGGCTCTCCCGTCCCTGGGATTCTCCAGGCAAGAACACTGGAGTGGGTTGCCATTTCCTTCTCCAATGCAGGAAAGTGAAAAGTGAAAGTGAAGTCGCTCAGTCGTGTCTGACTCGTAGCAACCCCGTGGACTACAGCCCACCAGGCTCCTCCGTCCATGGGATTTTCCAGGCAAGAGTACTGGAGTGGGTTGCCATTGCCTTCTCCGTA
Organism: Capricornis sumatraensis; assembly: GCF_032405125.1. Lineage (NCBI taxonomy): Eukaryota > Metazoa > Chordata > Mammalia > Artiodactyla > Bovidae > Capricornis > Capricornis sumatraensis. The sequence goes on along the minus strand of NC_091084.1, from coordinate 60,435,490 downwards.
GTATCTCTGAGGTATGCCCATATTTAAAATAGTCATGGGACTATTCATAGGACATACTAGTCATAGGACATGGGAAAAACCTAAGTGTCCATCAATGGATGAATAGATAAATTATATCGGTAACATAAACAGGAAGTGCCATACATATATATATATACGTATATACACACACACACACAAGTAATTTTCAGCCATCAAAAGGTAGGAAATACTGCCATTTGCAAGGTCCATAGATGGACCTTGAATGCAATATGCTGAGTAAAACAAGTCACATAGAGACAGACAAACACTAAATGATCTCACTTATATGTGGAATCTAAAAAGAACAAACTGTAGGAACAAAGAACAGATTAGTGAAAGTTAAATGTAGGGGTCTTGGGCATGGTGGGAAAACGAGGTGAAGATGGTTAAAGATGTACAAACTTTCAGTCATACAATAGGTACTTCCTGGGAATGCAATGTCACAGCAGGGTGACTGTAGTTAACAGTGTGTGTGTGTGTGTGTGTGTGTGTGTGTGTGTGTGTGTGTCATTGCTCAGTCATGTCCAACTCTTTGTGACTCCATGGACTGTAGCCCACCACCAGGCTCCTTTGTCCATGGAATTCTCTAGCAAGAATACTGGAGTGTATTGCCATTCCTTTCTCCAGGGGATCTTCCCAACCCTGATATCAAACATAGGTCTCTTGCAATGCAGGCAGATGCTTTACCATCTGAGCTACAAGGGAAGCCCATAGTTAACAATATTGTATTATTTCAAATACTGCATATTTGAAAGTTAAGAGAGTAGATCTTGAAAGTTCTCATCACAACTATTTGAAGTGAACTATTTGAAGTGATAGATATTAACTAAACTTACTGTGTTAAATGTATATGTATGTTTAAGGCTTTAAATTTATGCAATGTTATATGTCAATTCTATCTCAATAAAACTGGAAAATCTTTTAGCAAGAAATTGATATATTTTAACTTTGAAGATGAGTACTGCTGGGTGGAAGAAAATATGGGTGTGGCCAAGGGTTTGGAGCTCTTAATCACACCTACCCCTCTATCCCTCCACCATGACCCCAAAGTTCAAACTCGAATTCTGAATGGGACTGGGCTCCTTGTCTAGGTTTTAGAGGAGGGTTTCTCAACCTCAGCATGACTCATATTGACCCAGCTAATTCTTTGTTGGGGGCGGGGATGGACTCTCCAGGATACTGTAGAATGCTTAAAAGCATCTTTGGTGTGTACCTACTAAATGCAAGTAGCATTATCCCAACCCACCCTGTATCCCGTTATGACAGGTAAAAATGGTTCCAGACTTTACCAAGTGATTCTAAGGGACAAAATGTTCCCAGGTTGAGAACCGCAGGTTTAGATGTATGGCATTCCCACTCTAAGATTAATTTACAACCTGACACCTGTGCTTATGAGCTCTTTGTTTTCTTTTTTGTTTGTTTGTTTTGTTTTTTAGGCTTCATCTGCTCATGCCCAGACCCCATCTCCACTCTCTGTATCCCATCCCACCATCCAGCCATCCATGTCTCCCTGCTTTGAAGGGCTCCAGTACAGGAGCTTGGGCAAAGGACCTGGAACCCCATCCCTGATGTGAGAGCTGAAACAAGTTCCTGGTCTGGAGACCAATGCCATGAAAATGTGCTTCCAAACGCTCTGCAGCATTTGGGTGGAAATGGCCTCATCAATCATCTTGTTGTTTTGTGGGCCTCTGAGGGTGCTCCTGGGAACGACAGGGACTGTGACTCATCCTGCTGTACTGCTGTAATATTAAAGAAAATAAATAACGGAACTAAGAAGGCATTAAGTGAGGAAATGAGGCACGGGAGCATGAGGCAGAGGTGATCCTACTGCACTGCTTCTAAGTGAATATCACCCAATTAACGGGAAGCAGAACCCAGGAAACGAACTGCCAAATCACAGTTCTCTGAATGAACTGCAGAACATACAGTCAGATGGTAGTGAATTCCCCAGGCCGGCCTTTTCCTGTGAGCTCCCTTTCTGAATAACAAGGAAGTGCATGCAATTGGCTTGTAATGGCTTGCTCTCTGTCTTAAGTAATAATGGCAATAACAAGACCTTATGTTTGTGCAGTGTTTCCTGGTTTACACAGCACATTTCCATACATCACGTTATTTTATTCACAAAGTAATCCTGTAGACACCCAGCCAGGAGGAAGGCAGTGCTCAGAGGGGCATTTCTATAGGTTTGAGACAGCAGAGCATGCTTATGAGAGCATAGGCTCTGGAACTTGAAAATCTAAGAATATTGGTTCTTAGACCAGCTTTGGAACCTTAAATCTTATCTGTCAAAGTTCAGTGTTCTTCTCTATCAGGGGAGATAATAGCACTGTTGCAAGGTATTCAAACAAATCAGACCTATAATTACTGAGCACAATATATTTTTACCACAGGCAAAAGGCTCTTAATAGTTGCAAAAGTAATCCTTAACTCATGATGATATGTAGATGGTTGTTGTTCAGTTGCCAAGTCATCTCTCACTCTTCACAACCCTATGGACTTCAGTGCACCAAGCTTCCCAGTCCTTCACTATCTTCTGGAGTTTGCCCAAGTTCATGTCCACTGAATTGGTGATGCCATCCAGCCATCTCATCCTGTCACTCTCTTTTCCTTCTGCCTTCAATCTTTCCCAGCATCAGGGTCTTTCCCAGGGAGTTGGCTGTTTGCCTCAGGTGGCCAAAGTATTGGAGCTTTAGCTTCAGCATCAGTCCTTCCAATGAATATTCAAGGTTGATTTCCTTTAAGATTGACTAGTTTGATGTCCTTGCTTTCCAAAGTAATCTCAAGAGTCTTCTCCAGCACCACAGATTGAAAGCATCAATTCTCTGGCACTTTGCATTAATTACTGCCCAGCTCTCATATGCGTGCATGATTACTGGAAAAACCATAGCCTTGACTATATGGACCTTTGTTGGCAAAGGGATGTCTTTGCTCTTCAACACACTGTCTAGGTTTGTCATAGCTTTCTTGCCAAGAAGCAATCATCTTCTAATTTCATGGTTGTCATCACCATCTGCATTGATTTTAGAGCCCAAGAAGAGGAAATCTGTCACTGCTTCCACCTTTTCTCCTTCTGTTTGCCATGAAGTGATAGGACCAGATATAATGATCTTAGTTTTCAAATCCTGAACTTTAAGTTGGCTTTTCATTCTCCTTCTTCACCCTCATCAAGAGGCTCTTTAGTTCCTCTTCACTTTCTGCCATTAGAGTGGTATCATCCATATATCTGAGGTTGTTATTTCTCCTGTCAGTCTTGATACCAGCTTGTAACTCATCCATTCCAGCATTTCACATGATGTGCTCTGCATATAAGTTAAATAAACAAGGTGACAATAAACAGCATTGTCATACTCCTTTTTCAATCCTGAAACAGTCAGTTGTTCCATACAGGATTCAGAAGTGTAAACAGCATGACGTTTTGTGTCATCAGTTCAGTTCAGTTGCTCAGTCGTGTCCAACTCTTTGCGACCCCATGAATCGCAGCACGCCAGGCCTCCCTGTCCATCACCAACTCCTGGAGTTCACTCACATTCATGTCCATTGAGTCAGTGATGCCATCCAGCCATCTCATCCTCTGTTGTCCCCTTTTCCTCCTGCCCCCAATCCCTCCCAGAATGAGTCTTTTCCAAAGAGTCAACACTTTGCATGAGGTGGACAAAGTACTGGAGCTTCAGCTTTAGCATCATTCCTTCCAAAGAAATCCCAGGGTTGATCTCCTTCAGAATGGACTGGTTGGATCTCCTTGCAGTCCAAGGGACTCTCAAGAGTCTTCTCCAACACCACAGTGCAAAAGCATCAATTCTTCGGCGCTCAGCCTTCTTCACAGTCCAACTCTCAACATCCATACATGACTACTGGAAAAACCATAGCCTTGACTAGACGGACTTTAGTCGGCAAAGTAATGTCTCTGCTTTTGAATATGCTATCTAGGTTGGTCATAATGACTTTAGAGATAAATTACCAGGGTTTGAATCTAAGCTCTGTCACTTGAAATTGTGTAATTTGAAACAAGATTCTTAAATTCCCTATGCCTCAGTTTTCTCATCCATAAAATAGGTGCTTTGAAGATTAAATGAGTAAGTATATGAAATGCACTGTCTCACTGCCTAAGTCATCTGTACTTGGTTACTCTTTGTTTCAGGCTCTGCTGTCTATTTTCACATTATTTTCACCTCAGTTAATGTGATTACTCAGAACTGTTTCAAGTACTGTACTTTACTGTGGCAAAGAACCTGCCTGCCAAGGCAGGAAACAGGAAACCTAACCGATGAAGGTTTGATCCCTGAGTGTGAAAGATCCCCTGGAGGAGGGCACTTCCTGGAGGGCAACCCAATCCAGTACTCTTTGCTGGAGTATCTCACGGACAGAGAAGCCTGGCGGAGTATGGTCCATAGGGTCACAAAGAGTCACTGAAGCAACTTAGTACAGCACAGTATTATTTAAGGGAATTAACACTGGATGCTATTACAGACAAATCTCCATATCTCAATGGCTTACCACAATTAAACTTCCTATCCATATCACATTCCAACGCCTGGTAGTCAGAGTCTGTGTGTGTTGTTGTTGTTGTTGGGGTATACTTCAGGCAGGTATTTTGAGACCAAAGCTCTTATCATGCTGTGTCTCTACCCATTCCTACACCCTCAGAGTTTTCTCCTTTTGGTAGTTGAGGGGAGCATAGGAATGAGGCACAGGAATTTCTATAGGTCAAGACTGGAAGTTGAACACATTGCCTTTGCTCTCATTCCTTGTACAGAACTCAGTCAAACATATGGCCATACTTCACTCAAAGAAGTCTGAGAAATGGAGTCTAGCCTTGTGCCCCGAAAAAGGAAAGTTCAGATGCAAGAGGCTTCTAGGAATCTCTGCCACACAAGTCCAGAGTACAGGGCTTCTTCGCTTCCCAGCAGCAGACTCTGTAAAGTGTTGCACTACTAATGAGGGCCATTGTGTCCTGATACTCTCTCATCTTTCCCCTTTCACCCAAGGCATCATTCTCCCATGATGACCTCGTGAGCAGTGCTTTTTACCTTGACAGCAAGGTTGGTCCTACTTCTGATCACGGTCTAAACTGTAAATAACCTTTCCTTTGAATGGAAACATAGCTCTCTTGACATTAGAATATGTCAAAAACATGCTACTTGAGAAATCAGCTAAGGGCAAGACCCATAATGCAGAAATTCAGTGCCTTGTGACAAGCACTCCATTTGCTTTCAGAGGCTAAACTTCAGAGCCTGATCATAGGGACAAGATCAAGGTAGACCTACAAGTTATAGCAGGCAAATGGAAATGAGCTGAAAGGCAATAAAATAAAATAAAATAAAATCAGAGACTAGGAAGCAAAGTACAACTTTAGAGCCAAGAGGAAATTTCAGACACAGTAGAAAACTTTAAAAAAACTGGGAACCAGGCGCATGAAGAGTTGTTGTGACTGAGTCACCAAGTTGTATCTGATTCTTTGAGACCCCGTGGAGTGTTAGCACGCAGGGTTCTCTGCCCTTCAGCATCTCCTGGAGTTTGCCCAGACTCATGTCCATTGAGTCAGTGATGCCATCCAACCATCTCATCCTCTGTCACCCCCTTCTCCTGCCTTCAATGTTTTCCAGCATCAGGGTCTTTACAATGAGTTGGCTCTTCACATCAGGTGGCCAAACTATTGGAGGTTCAACATCAGTTCTTAAAATACTCAAGATTGATTTTCTTTAAGATTGACTGGTTTGATCTTGCAGTCCAAGGGACTCTCAAGAGTCTTCTCCAACATCACAGTTTGAAAGCATCAGTTATTCAGTGTTCACCCTTCTTTATGGTCCAACTCTCACGTCCATACATGGCTAGTGGAAAAATCATAGCCTTGACTATAGGGACCTTTGTCAGCAAAGTGATGTCTCTGCTTTTAAATACAACCAGGAAACAAGAATCTCTGACAAAATCATACCTGCATAGATTACAGTAGACTGTATCGAAGTACCAGTTGGGTGTCCCCCAACACTGGCTCCAGCTTTCACTGGACCCCGGTCCCAACCCCTCCAGCAATGTCATGGCCTTGACTCCCAGTCCCATGTTGACCAACACCTGACAGCCAGTGAAGGTTTACACACAATGAGGTCCAGAAATGAGACAACCAGGGCACCAGGCATGTCATCCAGCTACACTGAGTGGCTGAAGGGCACGTCCCTGCTAGTTAGAGTGTGACAAAACGTGGTCCACTGGAGAAACAAATGGCAGACCACTTCAGTATGGTTTCCTTGAGAACCCCATGAATAGTATGAAAAGGCAAAAAGATATGACACTGAAAAATGACCCCCAAGGTCAGTAGGTGTCCAATATGCTACTGAAATAGCACCACCTGGGAAGACCTCAAATAGTCTCCCTTTGATATTCTTTCTTTTTTAAAAATTTTTTTGAAATATATTTTTAATTGAAGGATAATTGCTTTGCAATATGGTTTTATTTCTGCCATACATCAACATGAATCAGCCATAGTTGTGCGTATGTCCCCTCCCTCTTCCACTACCCTCCCACCTCCAACTCTTCTCCACCCTTCTACATTGTTACAGAGCCTTTATTTTGGAGCTTTGGAAAACTATGTGATAGTCAGGCATCTTAGTTTATATTCTTTAAGAAATACCTGAAATCAAGATATTTCAATTGCTTTAGCAGTTCCTGCAGAGTCAGTAAGTTATACTGGTTTAAAGCATGGACCCTAAAGCAAAATCAGCCTCGGATTGAATCCTGATTATCTGCCGCCGCTGTACAACCCTGAGGAAGTACATACCTTCTCTGTATCTCAGTTGCTTTGTGTGTAAAATGAAGTCAGTGAATAATATGTACATCACAGGATTGTTGTGATGATTAAACAGGAATGAAAAGCATTTAGACTAGTGCTGCACCTTCAGTAAACATTCAGTAAGTGTGCATTGCTGTTGTCTAGAGGTAAGTTTTGACAGTTAGGATGTTTTAATAAGAATGTGCTAAATTGAAGGTCCATAGACAGGTGAGCCAAAAAGATCAAGGTCTTTTGTCTCAATAATTTAAGACTCATTTTTAAATATGTGAGCAGTTAGATAGTCTAGGCCCACAGTAATGCATAGGACCATGAAATTCTTTTAGCCTGAACATTTTTTTTTTTTTAATCAGAGTACAGCTGCTTTACAATGCTGTGTTAGTTTTTGCTGTACAATAAAGTGAATCAGCTATATGTATATATATATCCCTTCCCTCCTGGACCTCTCTCCCCTCACCCTATCTGACCCATTTAAATCACTACAGAACACTAGGCTGCACTCCCTGTACAGTAGCTTCCCACTAGCGATCTGTTTCACACCCAGCAGTATACATAAATCAATCCCAACCTCCCAATTCATCCTACTCTCTACCCCATGTTCACATGTCTGTTTCTACATCTATGTCTCTATTTCTGTCCTGCAAATAGGTTCATCTGTACGATTTTTCTAGATGCCACATTTTTTAAAGGAAATTACCAAATGCCCAAGAAGCCATATATTTAAAATAAAATGAATAAAGTATCTATAGGATAGCTAAATTTAAAGTTTTAACTTTACTATCAGTCCTTCAAGATAAATCAGTTGCAAAATGTATGTCTAGGTTAAGCCTGTTGATTTCACTAACTCATCAACTGCTGAGCATCATGGGTGAAGGTCATGTGTGAAGCATCAGTGATTAAGCAGAGTCACCAATGAGACGAGGTAGTCTTTGTGTTCAGTGACAAAAAACATCGAGGAAATAATCGCTCAATTAATTCTTTCAGCTGTACTACATATGAAGAAAAAAGGAAAAGTTTATGAAGAAATAACACAGAAAGAGTTATTTTAAGGTGAGGGTCCCAGGAAGTCTCCCCTAAGCAAAGTATATCCATCTAAGCCAAGAGTTCTTGGTTAACTAGAATTTCCAAGACATTCACTAAAGTATTGATTGTAGTCTGGAGGTACCCAACACAAATCTATAGAAAATATTTCACTTTCTATCTGCATGTAGACATAGAATTAAAGATCCTGCATCCTGTCCATCAAGAGTGCTATCAAGTCATTTATATACAAATTAGAGGAAGAGAATAGGAGGGGGAATTGTCAAGTGCAGACATCTATTTGTAAAATTTAATTGGAAACCATGTTGACTATTAAGAGACTATTTCTAATAAGTCTGATGTTTGAAGTGCCATTGATAGGCAAGTTCTAAACATATGTTCTTTTCTATGGGTTATTCTGAGCCATATATTTCACTTAGTAGTCAATACCTATGTTCTGATGAAAATGTCCATAAATGTTGCAAATTCTATAACAATTTTCCTGTCATATTTTTCCTGCATGTGATAAAATACACAGAAATAATCAATAAAGACATGACTGTACCTAAAAGTGTCTCGCTTTATGGAATATTGACTTGAGAAACATAGGTATGTGGGCAGAGTAGTAATGGTCTCTCAAAGATGTTCACATCCTAATCCCTGGAATCTGTGAATATGTTATGCTACATGGCAGAGGGGGATTTTGAGGTTGTATATGGAATTAAACTTGCTAATCAACTGAATCAATATTGGGAAACATTCCTGGACTATCTAGGCAGGGCCATTATGGAAGAAAGAAAAACAAAGGAATCAGCTTCAATGCATGTTCAGTCACTCAGTCCTTTCTGACTCTTTGTGACCCCATGGACTGTAGCCTGCCAGTCTCTTCTGTCCATGGAATTTTCCAGGTAAGAATACTGGAGTGGGTTGCCATTTCCTCCTGCCTCAGTGTCAGAGGGATGTGTTTTGAGAATGACTCAGTCATCATTGCTGGATCTGAAGACAGGAAGGGCTCATGAGCCAAGGAATGCCAATAGCCTCTTAGAGACTGAAAGGGTGAGAACGTAGATGCTCTTTTAGAGCTTCCAGAAAGAACAGCAGCTCTGATGATACTGCTTTTAGAACAGTCTCTGAGCCTTAACCATTTAGCCCAGTTCTGGAGTGAGCTCAAAAGTCTATTCATGTGAGTCTCAGTCACTTCTGCTCGCTCATACTTGGGTTACTGCTGGTCCTCGTACAATAGGAGTGACTTCCAGAAATACTTCTACCATGTAGTATGCCAAACCATCCAGGGCTGTGGTGGCATGAAGGCCTAGAGTCAGAGGTCATGTTGTGATATGAATATGTCCTAAGCACCAGTTATAGAAGGTATGTAAATAGTGGATGAGAAATGAATTTAAAGTGTTTCAAATCAGAAGCCGTATGCAAAATTTTTCTACCAAATATCACAGCTCATATTTAAAGGAATATGAATTATAAAATAACATAAAATTGTAAGATAATAAATCTGAGTTTTTAAGATGCTAATTTTGTAGTAAATAGAATAACAATGGGAAACTACTACAACATGTCTTTCAGAACAAATGTTTAAACATCTAAGCATTTCAAATTTTGAGAGGATAAATGTTTCCTTTATTTAAAAAAAAATGATATATCCTTTGGAAAATTCTGAGGCCACCTCTAATCTGTAGCTCTGATTCTTAACAATTAATAATTATACGGATCTGATCCAGGCAGGTTAGGCTTCTCTTCCAGACCCATTATAAAAATATATATATTTTTAAAGACAAAACAAGAATGGTTTATTTTCCAATGTCCCATATAGTTCAGTTCAGTTCAGTCACTCAGTCGTGTCTGACTCTTTGCGATCCCATGAATCACAGCACGCCAGGCTTCCCTGTCCATCACCAACTCCCGGAGTTCACTCAAACTCATATCCATCGAGTCAGTGATGCCATCCAGCCATCTCATCCTCTGTTGGCCCCTTCTCCTCCTGCCCCCAATTCCTCCCAGCATCAAAGTCTTTTCCAATGAGTCAACTCTTCACATCAGGTGGCCAAAGTACTAGAGTTTCAGCTTTAGCATCATTCCTTCCAATGAACATCCAGGACTGATCTCCTTCAGAATGGACTGGTTGGATCTCCTTGAAGTCCAAGGGACTCTCAAGAGTCTTCTCCAACACCACAGCTCAAAAGCATCAATTCTTTGGTGCTCAGCTTTCTTCACAGTCCAACTCTCACATCCACACATGACCACTGGAAAAGCATCAAAATGGCTGCATGGGAACCTGGATGCAGAAAGTGAGTAGCTGTGGTGAGATGCTCTTCATTTATAATTATGCACATCTAGGTTCTACAGAGTGGAGAAGGCAATGGCACCCTACTCCAGTACTCTTGCCTGGAAAATCCCATGGATGGAGGAGCCTGGTAGGTTGCAGTCCATGGGGTCGTGAAGAGTCGGACACTACTGAGTGACTTCACTTTTACTTTTCACTTTCATGCATTGGAGAAGGAAATAGCAACCCACTTCAGTGTTCTTGCCTGGAGAATCCCAGGGATGGGGGAGCCTGGTGGGCTGCCATCTATGGGGTTGCACAGAGTCGGACACGACTGAAGTGACTTAGCAGCAGCAGCAGCAGCAGGTTCTACCGCGAAGACGAGAATAAAACGATAGGCTGAGGGTGTGTGGGGATAGATACAAGACTCATCTAATGAAAGCAGTCCCCTGTCTTTTTGGCACCAGGGACCAGTTTCATGGAAGACAATTTTTCCATGGACCAGGGGTGGGGACATGGTTTTGGGATGATTCAAGTGCATTACATTTATTGTGCACTTTATCACTATTATTACATCAGTTCCACCTCAGATCATTGACCACTAGATCCCAGAGGTTGGGGACCTCTGATCTAACACATAACATCTTTTGTCTTGACTTTAAATCTTATCTCATCTGAATTCTTTTATGTAACCACAACATCTTCAAACGTTTGTATATTATTATCATCATCTCTATACATTTTTATGATGGAAATAATAGTTTCAAACCCTAATTAATGAATATACTGCTTAATGTTTCACTGATAGAAATACTACTTAATTTTTAGATCATCCTTTAAGAGCCACCTTCATTTTTATGGTCTCTTGACAATGTGAGAGTTTAAGAACAGTTATTTGTTCTCAGGTAGAAGGCAGATGAGTAGAGATGGGCCATGACTCTGTGGATGCTGTTCTTGCACCTGGAATGATAGTGATTGCTCCCGTATGAGGATGGAAAATGTTGCAATCAACATCTAAGATTTCATGTGTCCTTTTGGTATCCATCATAAAATTCTGAGATCTCCTCAATACCAGAAATTTTCTTTTTCTTTTCTATTAGTATCAAAGGAGTTTGTAATTTGACATCTACCATTGCCAAAAATTTAAGTATTTACAAGGGTCTATTGTCATCAGTTTCTTAAACCCCTCTTCTGTGACTGCCATTCAACTGGCAAATCCCAGTTGTATTTACCCTGACACCCATCAGTTGTCAACTGTCAGTTGATTACATCCTTTCCTTGAATATAGGATTATATCTTATATTTACTCTGCATCTTAGTTTTGTCTTTTTGTATTATCAGTACATTTTTGGTCATCACTTCTCATTTCCCAGTGGCAACAGACAACTGCTGGTATGGACAGTAAAAGAGCCCTATCTCCAGTCTCCCAGTAACCATATACCCATTCAGTTCAGTTCAGTTCAGTTGCTCAGTCTTGTCCGACTCTTTGCGACCCCATTAATTGCAGCACGCCAGGCCTCCCTGTCTATCACCAACTCCCAGAGTTCACTTAAACTCACATCCATCGAGTTGGTGATGCCATTCAGCCATCTCATCCTCTGTCGTCCCCTTCTCCTTCTGCCACCAATCCCTCCCAGCATCAGAGTCTTTTCCAATGAGTCAACTTTTCCCATGAGGTGGCCAAAGTACTGGAGTTTCAGCTTTAGCATCAGTCCTTCCAAAGAACACCCAGGACTGATCTCCTTTAGGATGGACTGGTTGGATCTCTTTGAGTCCAAAGGACTCTCAAGAGTCTTCTCCAACACCACAGTTCAAAACCATCAATTCTTCGGTGCTCAGCTTTCTTCACAGTCCAACTCTCACATTCATACATGACCACTGGAAAAACCATAGCCTTAACTAGACAGACCTTTGTTGACAAAGTAATGTCTCTGCTTTTGAATATGCTATCTAGGTTGGTCATAACTTTCCTTCCAAGGACTAACCATCTTTTAATATACCCATTACTTTAGTGAAATACTTCATCCTTCATTTATTTCACATGGGAGCTAACAATCATAGCCTCCCATTCTTATGGCCAAACGGGCAGACATACGACCGATCTTGCACTGACAATAGGGTCATACCTCCAGAACAAAATATTGCTACCAGGAATATGACTCAAACAACATCATATTCGGCCTTACCTGTCCCACCTTCTAATCAGAATTACCAGTACCCAGTATTTCACTCTCTTGGTAACAAGAGACCTGAAATACATAAGGCAACATGTAGAGAGAATTAAAGATATGAGAGAATGAAAACAGTGACAGAGATTGAGCAGTCTTTGATTCTATTTAGGATAAGATTTATCCCCCGGTCCCTGGGATTCTCCAGGCAAGAACACTGGAGTGGGTTGGCATTGCCTTCTCCATTATGTAGTATAATAATATGTTAATATTATAATAGTCTTATACATATTAACATAACAGATTATTATCAAAATCTATATAATTTATAGTTATTATTTATAGATTTATTAGCTCCCCATATCAAACCATAAAGAGGATAAGTGTAGACAATAAATATTACATTTGCAGAAATTACCTTAAGTTGAATTTCTGTTACCTCAACCAAAGATTTCTGAATACTTCACTAAACATATGTCTTCCAAATAATGTGTCAAAAATTTCTAAAAATTATCCAGCCCCTATACCACAAGCATTCAGTAGTCATCATTCAGAAGCTTTCAACCTCTGCCTTTACTTATATGAGTAAATTTTTTTTTATTCTAAGAACATATTAAGCTTTGAAAAATTAGAAAGTTTGTATTCTCCATGCCTAGTTTATTCTGTGCAAACAGGACACTAAGAATTGCATGGACAGCAGCCTGTGCTCTCTAATTCCCAGACACTACCATGTTCATCACTCTTCCCAGAAACCCATCTTTCCAACAGACAGGGCTTTCATTTTCCCATATGGTCTGAAAGCCACTACTTTAATATATTCTCCTTCCAGAGGCAATTACTCATATTCGTATTCTCTGAGGTTATAAGCCTCATCTTAAAGGTGGAAAGTCTTCAGGAAAATAAACCTACAGAGATGGGGTCATTTAGAAAGACCACTTGACCTGCTTCCTGAGAAATCTGTATGCAAGTCAAGAAGCAACAGTTAGAACTGAACATGGAACAACAGACTGGTTCCAATTCAGGAAAGGAGTATGTTAAGGCTGTAGATTGTCACCCTGCTTATTTAACTTGTTTGCAGAGTACATCATGTGAAATGCCAGGCTGATTGAAGCACAAGCTGGAATTATGATTGCTGGGAGAAATATCAATAATCTCAGATGTGCAGAAGACACCACCCTTATGGCAAAAAGCGAAGAAAAACTAAAGAGCCTCTTGATGAAAGTGAAAGAGGAGAGTGAAAAAACTGGCTTAAAACTCAACATTTAAAAAACAAAGATCATGGCATCTGGTCCCATCACTTCATGGAAAATATATGGGAAAACAATGGAAAGAATGACAGATTTTGTTTGGGGGCGGTCCAAAATCACTGCAATTGTGACTGCAGCCATGGAATTAAGACACTTGCTTCTTGGAAGAAAACCTATGACCAACATAGACAGCATACTAAAAAGCAGAGGCATTACTTTGCCAACAAAGTCCATCTAGTCAAAGCTATGGTTTTTCCAGTAGTCATGTATGGATGTTAGAGTTGGACTATAAAGAAAGCTGAGTACAGAAGAATTGATGCTTTTGAACTGTGGTGTTGGAGAAGACTCTTGAGAGTCCCTTGGACTGTATGGAGATCCAACCAGTCAATCCTAAAGGAAATCAGTCCTGAATATTCACTGGAAGGACTGATACTGAAGCTGAAACTCCAATACTTTGGCCACCTGATATGAAGAACTGACTCATTGGAAAAGACTCTGATTCTGGGAAAGATTGAAGGTGGGAGGAGAAAGGGATGACAGAAGATGAGATGGTTGGATGGCATCCCTGACTCAATGAATATGAGTTTGAGTAAGCTGCAGGAGTTGGTGATGGACAGGGAAGCCTGGTGTGCTACAGTCCATGGAGTCACAAAGTGTCGGACACGACTGAGCAACTGAACTGAAGTGAATACAAAAATACTATCATCACATTTGGGAATCAATGTATTAATAGCAATTCCACTGACTAAAGTGAGTATCATGTTTTTATTTCAATAAGTAACAACAACAACAAGAAGCATTTGAAGCTATTTCATAATCACGTCTGGGAAAAAACGAAAAGAAACATGTAGACACATCGAAATAGAAATTTACTTCCTTGAAATAATAAAGAATTTTTTAAACCAACTGCCAAATATCACACTTATGGTGAAAAACTATTCTTGAGAAATTTTAATGAGAATTAAAATCAGGAACAAGATGAAGGCATCATTATTTTTTAACATTATGTGGGAATCTTGTCCCAAGTAATAAAGCATGAGACAAAAATAAGAGATATTACTATTGGAAATGGAAGAAAATTAGCACTACTTGCAAGTGTCAGAATTATACATACATATATATATATATATATTTATATAAATGAAAGAGAAGTGAGGTATAACATCTTAGATTGAATTTAAGAATAGTAGTTATAGTTTAGATTAATATTAAAAAAACCAGATGCTTTACTGCATTTGAAACACAGTATCTGAAATACATTAAAAACTATTTCAACCAAACATTCTAAAGTCAAAATTATACCATCCTGAAAGCACACAAAATAAAATACACTTCACACACATAAATGCACAACCATCACCTAGGAATATCATTGTGTGAATCTATATGAAGAAAATTATAAATGCCTGTATTATTCTGAATAGGTTATATTGTGGTGATAAGTAATCCCCCTAAATAACCCTGATTTGTTTCATGTCCTTGGTCAGCTGGGATAGCAATCTATCCCACATGGTATTTATTCAGGGACCCAAGTATTTGTGTCTCTGCACCATGATTTGGGAAAAATGGAACATGAAAATTGTTCAACAGATTCTTTCAGCACTTCTGCTTACTTTTATCAGCCAAAGAAAGGTAGATGTAATGTCTAATTACAAAGGGGCGTTCAGTTCAATTCAGTCACTCAGTTGTGTCCGACTCTTTGTGACCCCATGAACCGCAGGACGCCAGGCCTCCCTGTCCATCACCAACTCCTGGAGTCCACCCAAACCCATGTCCACTGAGTCACTGATGCCATCCAACCATCTCATCCTCTGTCATCCCCTTCTCCTCCTGCCCTCACTCTTTCCCATCATCAGGTTCTTTTCAAATGAGTCAGCTCTTCGCATCAGGTGGCCAAAGTATTGGAGTTTCAGCTTCAACATCAGTCCTTCCAATGAACACCCAGGACTGGGAGATAGTGCAATATTAGCCACAATCTGAAGTGGGCTTCCCTGGTGGCTCAGACAGTAAAGAATCTGCCTCCAATGCAGGAGGTCCAAGTTTGATCTCTGGGGCAGAAAGTCCCCTGGAAAAGGGAATGGCAGCCCTCTCCAGTATTTTTGCCTGGAGAATTCCACGAACAGAGGAGCCTGGCAGGATACAATCCATGGGGTCACAAAGAGTCAGACACAACTGAACAAATCACATTTTCACTTTTCAACTAAAAATTTTCAGTGGTTGATTGCAATACCACTGAAACTTTGGATCCTAGAAGTAGTTCCTAGGCTCAAATTCTGGCTCTGGCAGTTGCTCATAAGTATTCTTGGGTTACATTATCTTGATGTGATTTCTTCTTCTCATCTGAAAAGTAGAAATGATAATATCATGTGGTTTATCAAACTGCACTACTGTTCTATAAATTTATGGAAAAATATTTTTTGAGAAACTATTTTGTGTCAAGAATATACTATTTTGGGTGCTTAGACATGAAAGTAAAAAGTTTCAGTCACTCAGTCGTGTCTGACCCTGCAATGCCATGGATTGTGGCCTGAGAGTCTCCTCTGTCCATGGAATTCTCCATGCAAGAATACTGCAGTGAGTAGCCACTCCCTTCTCCAGAGTATCTTCCCAATCCAGGGATTGAACCTGGGTCTCCTGCTTTTTGCAGGCAAATTCTTTACGGTCTGAGCCATCATGTATGAAACAGACACAGGTCCCTGCTTTGAGGGATCATACGTTCTTGGGAGAAAAGCAGAAAATAAAGCACAAGGAAACTAAATAAGTAAATTAAATCCTAGTATAATCTTTTAGGTTACTGTAAAGACTGTCTTTATTCTGGTTACTCTACTGGGAAAAGACGTTGGTGGAACAAGGATCAGAAGAGCAAAGAAACTCCCAAGGAGGCTACTGTAGCAACCCAAGTAGAGATGGGTTGAATCAATGTAAAAGTAATGGAAATGCTGAGAAATACATCAGGCAAAAAACATATCTAGATTTAGGACCTAAATATTTTGGATATGTTTTGAGAGTAGAGGTATTGTTAGATATATTTGGGGATATACTATGGAAACAGAGTGTATGATGAATTACATGTGGAATATGAGAGAAAGAGAAGAGTTAATTGATAAAATAAGGTTTTCACATGGAGCCATTAACTGAGATGGAAAGGCAGCAGCGAAATCCAGTTTCAAGTCTGAAATGCTGAGGGGACATCTGAGAACAATTGTTAAGCAGGAAACATACATTTTATAGAGTTCAGGAGGATGCATAACTGGAAAGTCAAATGTGGATACTTCATAGAAAATGTGTTCAAAGCCCAGCAACTCAATCAAATCACCAAAGAAGTAAGGGTTAGTGTTTTAAATGAGTTAGTGAATGGGAATGACTTCAGATAATAGTATAAAATAAATATCTAATAAATGTTAGTTTTTGCTATTATATATTCTTGGAAGAGACCATTGGTTCAAAACTTAGTTCTTACCAGGTTAATATACAGTCCTGAATGCATCTCAGTAGAATTCTTTTGACAAAAGAAGATGGCAGAACTATTCTAATGGTTGTTTGGGGATTTCATTGATCGTCCAGTGGCTAAGATTCCACGATCTCAATATGGGGGGCCCAGGTTCGATTCTTGATCAGGGAATTAGATCCCATGTGCTAAAACTAAGACCTAGCACAGTCAAATAAATAAAAAAATGAATTAAAAAAAAGGCTGCCTGGAAAAGAAATCAACATGAAACAAATTTGGAAACAGTGAGATGAGTTTGGAATTTTAAGTATAGTGGTATCAAGGAGAGGGGTTGAGAGTGGCACCCTGTTCACCACCTCATTTTACACAGGTTGGATAACTTTATTAAACGTGGGACTGGTTCAAGAATTAACAGTAAAATGAAGGGAACAGAAGAGATTATCTCAAAACAGATTATGTGTCAATATCCATATTTGTATTGAATTGATGCATTAAAAAATAATATAATTGAAGGGGCAAGGGATAATCTTGTGAGTTAATTAATTGTGATGGATGAGTTGGCTATCCTTAATTGGTACACTGTTACATCTTTACCTCAGATTTTACCAAAGTATATTTCAGATTGCTCAGAGTTTGTTTGTTTTATTTTTAATAGATGAAGTGAAACACTAGAAGTTTTAAATGAATATCCACTTACTTTTTGGCTAGAGAAATCCATTCTGTGCATAAGAATAATGGAAAAATAGAACATTTAAATGTATGGCTACATAAGGGATTCCCAAGTGGCTCAATCAGAAAAGAATTCACAAGCAATGCAGGAGACTGCCTGCAGTGCAGGAGATCCAGGTTCAATCCCTGGGTCAGGAGGATCCCCTGGAGAAGGAAACAGCAACTCATTCCGGTATTCTTTCCTGGGAAATCCCATGGACAGAGGAGCCTGGTAGGCTACAGTCAGTCCATGGGGTCACAAAGAGTCAGACATGACTGAGCAACTAAATTACCACCACCAACACCACCACCATAAAACTTCAAAGTTACTACATATCATACATCTTATTATTACAAAAACGAATGACAAACTTGGAAATTTACCTGGATTAAAAAACATTAATGCATTAATATATGTTGCAAATCCTTAAGAAAATAAAACCAAATAGCCTGAAAGAAACCTAGGAAGAGACATGAGCAGGTAACTCATAGGAGTAGAAACACATGTGGCTTCTCTAAAATAAAACTTCCTAGGTAACAAAGAAATGCAAATACCAAGAAGAGTCAAGAATTTATTTTTAATATTGAATGTTTGTAAATTCATAGTGAAGCAAATATTCTCTAAGCAGTTAAATTCATAAAACTTTTCTAGAAAGCAATTTAGCCAAACAAATCCCAAGATTTAATAGACATATGCTTTAACCAACTAATTATGCATTTTGAAATTCATCCTAAGAACATATCAAAAATGTAGACAATAATTCTATGTTAAAGAATTCATACAGCAGTGTTATTTATAACAGTGCACAGTTGAAAAAGCATTCTAAACCTTAAACAATAGGAAATTGCTTAAGTAATAGTCAATACAAATGATATTATACTATGTAACCATTGAAAATGATATTTGCAGATTACTTTAATGAAATAAAATGCTCTCTCGGTGATACTAAATGCAAGAAGCAGTGTACAAAATCTTAATCAAAATACTACCTACAGCTATATATATATACATAGCATTTACCAATAAATCTATATAGTCATAGGGCTTCCCTGGTGACTCAGAGGTAAAGAATCTGCCTCCAACATAGGAGATATAGGAGACTCAGTTTCAATCCCTGGGTCGGGAAGATCCCTTGAAGAAGGGCATGGAAACCCACTCCAGCATCCTTGCCTGGAGAATCCCATGGACTGAGGAGCCTGGTGGGCTACAGTCTGTGGGGTCGCAAAGAGTCAGACATTACTGAAGTGACTGAATGCACACATGCTATATATTCATAAGTAATACATAATAGCAAAATGTTATTTCTGTATACTGATGTGATATATTATATACTTAGGGACCTAACAAAGGCAGAAGATATTAAGGTGACAAGAATACACAGAAGAACTGTACAAAAGAGATCTTCACGACCTAGATAATCAAGATGGTGTGATCACTCACCTAGAGCCAGACATCCTGGAATGTGAAGTCAAGTTGGCTTTAAGAAGAATCACTATGAACAAAGCTAGTGGAGGTGATGGAATTCCAGTTGAGCTATTTCAAATCATGAAAGATGACGCTGTGAAAGTGCTGCACTCAATATGCCAGCAAATCTGGAAAACTCAGCAGTGGCCACAGGACTGGAAAAGGTCAGTTTTCATTCCAATCCCAAA
Source organism: Capricornis sumatraensis (assembly GCF_032405125.1). Classification (NCBI taxonomy): domain Eukaryota; kingdom Metazoa; phylum Chordata; class Mammalia; order Artiodactyla; family Bovidae; genus Capricornis; species Capricornis sumatraensis. Next base: position 60,416,169 of record NC_091084.1, on the reverse strand, counting down.
GAAAGGCAATGCCAAACAATGCTCAAACTACTGCACAATTGCACTCATCTCATATGCTAGTAAAGTAATGCTCAAAATTCTCCAAGCCAGGCTTCAGCAAAACTGTGAATTTCCAGATGTTCAAGTTGGTTTTAGAAAAGGCAGAGGAACCAGAGATCAAATTGCCAACATATGCTGGATCATCGAAAAAGCAAGAGAGTTCCAGAAAAACATCTATTTCTTCTTTATTGACTATGCCAAAACCTTTGACTCTGTGGATCACAATAAACTGTGGAAAACTGTGAAAGAGATGGGAATACCAGACCACCTGACCTGCCCCTTGAGAAATCTGTATGTAGGTCAGGAAACAACAGTTAGAACTGGACATGGAACAACAGACAGGTTCCAAATAGGGAAAGGAGTACGTCAAGGCTGTATATCATCACCCTGCTTATTTAATTTCTATGCAGAGTACATCATGAGAAACGCTGGGCTGGAAAAAGCACAAGCTAGAATCAAGATTGCCAGGAGAAATATCAATAATCTCAGATATGCAGATGACACCACGCCTATGGCAGAAAGTGAAGAGGAACTAAAGAGCCTCTTGATAAAAGTGAAAGAGGAGAGTGAAAAAGTTGGCTTAAAGCTCAACATTCAGAAAACTAAGATCATGGCATCCGGTTCCATCACTTCATGGCAAATAGATAGGGAAACAGTGGAAAAAGTGGCTGACTTTATTTTTCTGGACTCCCAGATCACTGCAGATAGTGATTGCAGCCATGAAATTAAAAGATGCTTACTCCTTGGAAGGGAAGTTATGACCAACCTAGATAGCATATTGGAAAGCAGAGACATTACTTTGCCAACAAAGGTCCATCTAGTCAAGGCTATGGTTTTTTCCAGTGGTCATGTATGGATGTGAGAGTTGGAATGTGAAGAAAGTTGAGTGCCGAAGAATTGATGTTTTTGAATTGTGGTGTTGGAGAAGACTCTTGAGAGTCCCTTGGACTGCAAGGAGATCCAACCAGTCCATCCTAAAGGAGATCAGTCCTAGGTGTTCATTGCAAGGACTGATGTTGAAGCTGAAGCTCCAATACTTTGGCCACCTGATGCAAAGAGCTGACTCATTCGAAAGGACCCTGAATCTGGGAAAGATTGAGGACAGGATAAGAAGTGGACGACAGAAGATGAGATGGCTGGATGGCATCACCAACTCAATGGACATGGGTTTGGGTGGACTCCGGGAGTTGGTGATGGACAGGGAGGCCTGATGTGCTGTGGTTCATGAGGTCGCAAAGAGTTGGATATGACTGAGTGACTGAACTGAACTGAATTGTCCCTATATTACATATGTGTTAATATCGTAATAAAATAAAATTATATATATAAGATATAACAAAACATGTAAGAAGCATCTATGTAAATTTTATATCTGTGTGTGCATTCTTACACTGTATCTAGTATACTAATACTTGAAATAATATATACAGAAAGTTTCCAATTTGCTGAAAATTCAATGCAATGAGGAATTTCTGGTAGGTACTAGTCAGTAATTTTTGCTATGCTCCATCATGGTTGTTCCAAACTTTTAATATTTCTAATCTGAGCCCTACTGATTTCCATTTCACTCCGTTATAGGTAACTAGGCATTCAACATCACTGATAAACTCAAGGATGTACTGACTCTGGATTATCCCTCAAATACAGAAGTTAGTGTCAATCAATCCTATGTATGTACTGCTTTCTCTCAGTTTGGAATACCTAATAAACTAAAGAACTTCAAATGCATCCTATATTCATACTTGTGAAATCTGGCCGTCCTATGGTCATCCACTACCACCTCAACCCCGTCACCATCCTTTTACACTTGTAAAGCCCTATTCATGTTTTAAGATCAACTATCACAACATGCTTGGGCTTCCCAGGTGGCTCTAATAGTAAAGAATTCACCTGCCAGTGCAGGAGACACAAGAGACACAGATTCGATCCCTGGGTTGGGAAGATCCCCAGAGTTTGATATGGCAACCCACTCCAGTATTCTCGCCTGGAAAATTCCATGGACCAAGGAGCCTGGCAGGCTACAGTCCATGGAGCTGATAAGAGTCAGACACAACTGAGCATAATCACATGCTTAGGACTCTTCTTTGATATCCACATATAACATTTCCGGTAAAGCATCTGCCTGCAATGTGGAGGACCGGGGTTCAATCCCTGGGTTGGGAAGATCCCCTGGAGAAGGAAATGGCAACCCACTCTAGTACTCTTGCCTGGAAAATTCCATGGGCTGAGGAGCCTGGTAGGCTACTGTACATGGGGTCACAAAGAGTCGGACATGACTGAGGGACTTCACTTTCACTTTCTATGATGTCATCACTTGTTAATTATTCTTTGTGAAAAGATTTATATTATTTGTCAGTTTTTTTATATGTTAATATACCAAAATTACTATGAACCTTTGAATAAAAGTACTATTTGCCCAGAAGTTAATTGAGCATTTACCTCCTGCATGTAGATATTTGGTAAATAGGAATTTGAAACAGCAGAACATGATCGATAAAAAAAAAAGGAAAAAACCTGATGTTTGACATCTGATTAGATTTTATGATTCTCAGTTCAGAACCTGTTTGGCTGTTATACCGCTGAGGTACTTAGAAAGATTCCTAAGATTCCATATTTGAAATTTCAGTAACAGTCCTCATAGGTCTGCCTTACAGCTACTTTGGAATTTCTTTATTTATTTTTATTGAGAGAAAGTCTGGATGAACTTGATAACTACCAGTTATTTCAAAAGTCGATAATATCAAAACAACTCCACAGGATCCTCAATCACAGTTTAACACTGCTTTTTAAAATGTTTAATTTCTGAATTGTTCATCATTTTCAAAGGTCAGAACATTCACACCAATAGCAATGACAAGAACATAATGGAAGAATTTAATGAATGTGTTCTTTCAAATTTGTTTGGCAATATGAATTTAAACTGGCCACATTTCTTGGCAAAGCATCTTAAATAATTAATACAGTTTGATGCTTGAGCTAGGGGCCTTGAATAGAGTTCTATGTAATTACCTCAGAATTTAAAAATTATCTGTTGAAACTAGGTATTCAGTGTGCAATTGAGCAAGGAAGTAAACATTTAGATTCCTCTCAGAGTCATGAAAATAGCATTAGCACTGGGCCATCCATATTCAAGTAGCAAGCTTTAGGGTTGGTTTTACATATCGGTGTGTGCACATTACATAAAAGAGTAACATCTAAACTTCAGAGTTGAGTGAGTGGAATAGAAGTGTTTACAGTGTCATTTTCCATCTAGTTCTAAATGTGAAAGACGTTTCCCATTTGTCTAAGTGTGATATCATCACTTTGCTTTTAAAGGGTTTTTCTCTCTTCCTTCCCCTTCTCTAGGTGTATTCATAATAGCATACATCTAAGACATGAAATGTAGCATTACAGAGCTGGAAAGTATCCCATTGTAGCATTCTCAAGTATATTCTTTGGGAGATGTTTGTGAAAAAGAATGGTATGTTCAGATTAATTTATTAAATGCAGTTTACACTATTCCCACCTTAAGATTCACTCAATGAAGATTACTACCTTAAAGACTGTGATATTTTGCAATAAAAAAACACAAATTTAACTTTAATTAACTCTAAATTATTTAACAGATCATTTTCATTACTTATCAACATTTTGACAATATTTAGGTTTTTTGATGTATTTTAAAATAGATTCTATTTGCAAATATATTTTAGAAGGATTGAAAATTTCTCTGGTTTCTCATTTTAATGAATTTAAGGACTTCACGGTTCTTTGCCACCGGTTGAGTTAATTAAAGCTAGACTAGTGATGCTGGCTAAATTAATTGTCACTAAGGTAGAAGGAAAAATCCTCCTCCTATGGTTTATAACTGTGACTGAACATGTAGCATTTATTTAATAAACATGATAACAGATGTTTTCCCCCATAACAAACATACTGTATCTGCTATATACTGAATGTTTGTATCCCTCTAAAATCCCTATGTAGAAGCCTGAATCCCCAGTCTGATAGTATTTAGAGGTGGGGCCTTTGGGAGGTAATTAGGCCATAAGGGTGGGACACTCATGAGTGGATTTAAGTGAAGAAGAAGTGAAGTAAATTTGCTCAGTCCTGTCTGACTCTTTGCGACCCTGTGGACTGTAGCCTACCAGGCTCCTACATCCATGGGATTCTCTCCAAGCAAGAATACTGGAGTGAGTTGCTATTTCCTTCTCCAGGGGATCTTTCCGACCCAGAGATGAACCTCGGTCTCCCTCTGCGCCACTAGGGAAGCCCCAAGTAGATTAGTGGATGAGTGGATGCAGTTCAGTTCAGTTCAGTTGCTCAGTCGTGTCTGACTCTTTGCGACCCCATGAATCGCAGCAGGCCAGGCCTCCCTGTCCATCACCAACTCCTGGAGTTCACTCAGACTCATGTCCATGGAGTCAGTGATGGCATCCAGCCATCTCAGCCTCTGTCATCCCCTTCTCCTCCTGCCCCCAATTCCTCCCAGCATCAGAGTCTTTTCCAATGAGTATGAGTGGATTAGTGCCCTTAAATGAAGATCAACTCTCTCCCTCCCTGCTTCCCCACCCACCTCATGAGGATGAAGTGAGCAGACAGGACAAATTTGCAAACCAAAAAAAAAGTGTCCTCCCAGAGATACCCAATCTGCTGGTGCCTAGATCTGAGACTTCCAACTTCCAGAACTGTGAGAAATAAATGTCTGTTGCTTAAGCCACTCATCTATGGTAATATATTACAGCAGCCCAAATTGACTGTGACCGTATCCGTAAGGCTACAAACCTAACAGGAACTTACACAAAAATATGCTAATTGTAATGTGAGAAAAATTATATTTTCTGATTTCTAGCATGCAAGCATTTTTGAAACTTCTCCTTACCTATCAATTTCCTAACCATTAGGAGCTCAAAGCACCTGTGTGAAAAGACTTCCAGTCTTTCAATTCTCTTCATCAACTACCAATTCAGCCTTATGAGCTCATATTCACTTTTCTTTTCTAGCCATGGCTGAATTATATAATATGAGGTATATACATTTTTTATTTTTATAAATCCTCATAACAGTCCACCGAAAGGTATTAAGCACTTGCTTTATTCCTTATATAGTGTGAGGCACTGGGATATAATAATTTCAGCAAAGTAGACAGTCTCTTTCATTATACAGCTTACTGTCCTTCACAGAGCATAGAAAAATCAGTAATTGCACACAAATAAAGTAACCTTACAATTGTGATAACTGCAATGAAGAAGAAATATATTTCTGAGGAAACTGAGAGAGAGCTGTGGTGGGGAGAAAGAACAGATGCTAATTACAAAAAAGTTGGTAGGGAGTAGGAATAGAGAAAAGAGATCTGGGTAGAAGCTGAAAAAAAGCCCCAGGGCAAAGAGTGCAGTCATTAGGAGAATTCAAAGGCAGGGAGGCCTCTGTTCAGAGACTGGGATTGTTTCCTAGAGAATAACCTGGAGAAATAACCAGGGCAGATCCTCTCAAGAGATGTCTGCATCTTTATCCTAAGAAAGCCCAAAGAAAAGGCTCTCTATTGCCTTAGGATGGGAGATGTCAGCTTTTCCAAAATACACAATACCTGCAACATGAAGAGGAGATTGGAAGAGGTCAGTGTTAAAACAGGGGCTTCCCTGGTGGCTCGGATGGTAAAGAATCTGCCTGCAATGTGAGAGAGCTGAGTTTGATCCCTGGGTTGGAAAGATGACTTGGAGAAGGGAATGGCAACCCACTCCAGTATTCTTGCCTGGAGAATTCCATGGACAGAGGAGCCTGGTAGGCTCCAGTCTATGGGGTCACAGGGAGTCGGACACAACTGAGCGACTTTCACTCACTCAATGTAAAAACAGCAAAAACACTCGTGATGCTATTGCAACTGCCTAAATTGTAACAACTCAGAAATTCAATTTCTTTCTTTAAAAAGTTTATATACTTTTTCGATATGTAGGGAACTGTGAATTTATATTAATAGGATTCTCTTGTCAGACTGATCCAAGTCTTTAATACCTGATCCTAGGGAACTCTGTAAGACTGCTAGAGAAAATATGCTGGAAATATTGAGAAATCTTTATTTGTTGTACTTTGTTTTTGGACAGGAAAATGTAACAATCAAGAAAATAGCTGGTAAAATGGGCTTGTGAAAAAAATTAAGATTTTGTTCTTGAATCTCTACTTAGTTACCAATTTACAACTTTATATAACTTTAACCTGTCCTCCTAGGCCTCCTAAGTGGCTTAGCAATAAAGAATCCACCTGCCAATGCAGGAGACAAGGATTAGATCTGCGGGTCAGGAAGATCACCTGGAGAAGGAAATGGCAACCCATCCTGGTATTCTTGCCTGGAAAATCCCATAGACAGAGGAGCCTGGTGGGCTACAGTCCATAGGGTCTCCAAGAGCCAGACATGACTTAATGTATGAGAACACACACACATCACACACAAATTTTTGAGAAAGGAACTATGACTGTGCTTCCTTGTCTCCTCCATAAAATCTTGCCTATGGTCTAATATTTATATTTTAACTAGAATAGGTTTAATTTAATTCAGGATAAGGATTTGTGCTGACTTGAGGGAATATGATATAAAAACATATCGATATAGACATGACAATGTTGATATCTTGATATAGATATTCATATTTGTATTTATCCATTGGAGGCTAACATCATTAACTATCCATTGTGCAATATATTACCTACATATGGTGTGCATACATAGTGTGTGTGCAAGACATATATCTTAAATTATCATAGATACCTGGTTGTGTGTGTGTGTGCTAAGTCACTTCAGTCATTTCCGACTCTTTGCGACCCTATGGACTGTAGCCCACCAATCTCCTCTGTCCAGGGAATTCTCCAGGCAAGAATACTGGAGGTACCTTGCTCCAGGGAACCTCCCCAGCCCAGGGATCAAACCTGCATCTCCTGCATTGGCCGGCGGGTCTTTACTGAGATTTGAAATAGGGAAGCTTGATTTCAGAGCAAAGTTTGATTTCAGAGCACTTCCTCTTGGTTCTTCATGGTCTGATGAAAGGAGTAAGGTATTCCAGGCATGTATGAATGTAAGAAACACCACAAAATGTTTTGGAAATTTCCAGTAATCCAATGTGAGGCAAGATATTTTGGCAAAAGGAGAATATGTTGTCTCTTTAGAGTACAAGAATTTATGATAAGAGATCTCTCTTCCATGTTATTACAGTCCTGGTTTATATAAATAAAACTCAAGTGTACTAAAGTAATTCAAAGAGCTTGTTGAGGCAAAGATGAGATGGTCACATCACATATTATCCTGCTAAAGGTCTAGAAAATTGAAGAAAAACAGAATCCGGGCAACTTAAAAAAAAATCTGTTTAGTTTATCACAGTGTTTTCAACTCTAAAAATCCAGTATGGATTAAAAACATTCAATTCTGCCACTTTTGTGTTCTTTCTCCTAAGTGGTCAATATGTATTTACTCTGGCACCTGTTTCTAATAAAGAACATAAAATGATTAAACGAAGACTTGTTTTCTCAACAGGTGTTCTCCATGCAGTTCCATTAAACTCGGGAATGCATAGAAATTTTCCAGAAATGAACACTGAAAAACTTTATTGCAACAGTCTGTCCTTATCACATCTTCATTGATTGTTAAGTGAAACTTAGTTATTGTCCCATTCAAAAAATTCATTTGCTTCTTATTTAGGATAGCCACTGATGTAACAACTCTTCACTGACCTCTGATTTGTTGTTTCTTTTCTGCTATAACTAGAGTAATCCCATTGCATTTATTTATATATTACTTCCAGTCACTATAACCAAGATTTAATTTCCCCATGACTTGTTTACCAGTATCATAAAAGAAAATGCTTCTCTTTTTGTAAACTGCACTGCCCAGATTCATATATAAGACAGAAGTGTACTTAAATAGAAACTATTCCAAACAGAACAAGCAGAAACAGACTTTATTGATCAGGTCTCTGAAAAAAAAAAAATCACTCTATAGAGGGCAAATATTAGCTGCAACAGAGGCCATGCCCAACTCTGACTTATCAACATGTGATCATTGCAGAGGTAATATCTTCCCCAGCTTTTGGCTTCCAATCCCTTTCCCTACCTTCCTCTAAAACTTTATTTTAAGGATCATATGTTGTAGACTTGGGACATTCTCTTACCATATAGTTATTAAATTCAGCAACACAAAGGATGTTCTGTTTCATCATGTGCTTAAAAGGTTACTTTATTCTTGATCACTAGAAGCCTTATGAAGAAGTCTTAGTGTGTCAGGGCTACAAACAAGGATTTTGCAGAGCTGTTATTTCCAGTCACTTTTATATTAGACACAGAGAATCTTTCAGTTGCAGTGACTGCGTAGCACTGGAGCAACTGTGAGGAGATACCCCCTGTCCAAGGGCAAAGGAGAAGTCCCAGCAAGATGGTAGGAGGGGCGAAATTGCATTTAGAATCAAACCCCATTCCTGCCAGAGACGCTCAGAGGGTTCAGACAAATCTTGTGTGCACAAGGACCCAGAGACCTCACAGAGACGGAGCAGAACTGTGTTTGAGTGTCTCCTGAGGAGGTATGGGTCACCAGTGGACTGCCACAGGGACAGGGGCTCTGGTGCAGCAGACTTGAGCACGACATAAGCCCTCGTGGAGGAGGTCGCCATTAACCTCACCATAGAGCTCCCAGAACTTACACAGGACTGGGGAAATAGACTCTTGGAGGGCACAACCTTGGGTTGCACCAGGACCCAGGAGAAAGAAGCAGAGACACCACAAGAGACTGACCCAGGTTTGCCCACGACTGTCCAGGAGTCTCTGGCAGAGGAGTGGGTTGGTGGTGGCCTGCTGCAGGGTTGGGGGCACTGACTGTAGCAGGGTGTACGTGGGACCTTTTGAAGGAGGTCGCCATTATCTTAATTACCTCCACCAGCGTTTCAGTTCACTTATGTTCAATTCAGTCACTCATTCATGTCCGACTTTTTGCTACCCCACAGACGGTAGCACATCAGGCCTTCCTGTCCATCCCAACTCCCAGACTTTACACAAACTCATGTCCACTGAGTTGGTGATGCCATCCAACTATCTCATCCTCTGTCATCCCCTTCTCCTCCTCCCTTCAATCTTTCCAAGCATCAGGGTCTTTACAAATGAGTAAGCTCTTCGCATCAGGTGGTCAAACTATTGGAGTTTCAGTTTGAACATCAGTCCTTCCAGTGAATATTCAGGACTGATTTCCTTTAGGATGAACTGGTTGGAACTCCCTGAAGTCCAAGGGACTCTCAAGAGTCTTCTCCAACACCACAGTTCAAAAGCATCAATTCTTCGGCACTCAGCTTTTTTTTACGGTCCAACTCTCACATCCATACATGACCACTGGAAAAACCATAGCCTTGACTAGACAGACCGTTGTTGGCAAATATGCTATCTAGGTTAGTCATAACTTTTCTTCCAAGGAGTAAGCATCTTTTAATTTCATTGCTGTAGTCACAATCTGCAGTGATTTTGGAGCCAAAAAAATTAAAGTCTGCCACTGTTTCCAATGTTTTCTCATCTATTTGCCATGAAGTCATGGGACAGATGCCATGATCTTCATTTTCTGAATGTGAAGCTTTACACCAAAGTTTTCACTCTCATCTTTCACTTTCATTAAGAGGTTCATAAGTTATTTTTTGCTTTCTGCCATAAGGTGGCATCATCTGCATATCTGAGGTTATTGATATTTCTCCTGGCAATCTTGATTCCAGCTTGTGCTTCATCCAGCCCAGCGTTTCTCATGATGTACTCTGCATAGAAGTTAAATAAGCAGGGTGACAATATACAGCCTTGATGTACTCTTGTTCCCATTTGGAACCAGTCTGTTGTTCCATATCCAGTTCTAACTGTTGCTTCCTGACCTGCATACAGATTTCTCAAGAGGCAGGTCAGGTGGTCTGCTAATCACAACTCTTTAAGAATTTTCTACAGTTTATGGTCATCTACACAGTTAAAGGCTTTCACATAGTCAATAGAGTAGATGTATTTCTGGAACTCTCTTGCTCTTTCAATGATCCAACATATGTTAGCAATTTGATCTCTGGTTCCTCTGCCTTTTCTAAATCCAGCTTGAACATATGGAAGTTCATATTTCACGTAATGTTCAAGGTTGGTATGGAAATTTTGAGCATTACTGTGTCAGTGTGTGAGATGAGTGCAACTGTGCGGTAGTTTGAGCATTCTTTGGCATTGCCTTTCTTTGCGATTGGAATGAAAACGGATTTTTCCAGTCCTCTGGCCACTGCTGAGTTTTCCAATTGTGCTGCTATACTGAGTGCAGCACTTTCACAGTATCATCTTTCAGGATTTGAAACAGCTCACCTGGAATTCCATCACCTCCACTAGCTTTGTTCATAGTGATGCTTCCTAAGGCCCACTTGACTTCACATTCCAGGATGTCTGGCCCTAGGTGAGTATTTGTACCATCGTGATTATCTGGGTCATGAAGATATTTTTTGTATAGTTCTTCTGTGTATTATTGCTGCCTCTTCTGAATATCTTCTGCTTCTGTTATGTCCATACCATTTCTATCCTTTATTGAGCCCATCTTTGCATGAAATGTTCCCTTGAGATCTCTAATTTTCTTGAAGAGATCTCTAGTCTTTCCCATTCTATTGTTTTCCCCTATTTCTTTGCATTGATCACTGAGGTAGTCTTTCTTATCTCTCCTTGCTATTCTTTGGAATTCTGCACTCAAATGGGTATCTCTTTCCTTCTCTCCTTTGCCTTTCACATCTCTTCTTTTCTCAGCTATGTGTAAGACCTCCTCAGACAACCATTTTGCCTTTTTGCATTTCTTTTTCTTGGGGATGGTCTTGATCTCTGCCTCCTGTACAATGTCATGAACCTCTGTTCATAGTTCTCAGGCACTCTATCTATCAGATCTAATCCCTTGAATCTATTTCTAACTTCCACTGTATAATCATAAGGGATTTGATGTAGGTCATAACTGAATGGTGTAGTGTTTTTCCCTACTTTGTTCAATTTCAGTCTGAATTTGGCAATAAGGAATTCATGATCTGAGCCACAGTCAGCTCCTGGTCTTATTTTTGCTAACTGTATAAAGCTTCTCCATCTTTGGCTGCAAAGAATATAATCAATCTGATTTCAGTGTTGACCATCTGGTGGTGTCCACGTGTAGAGTCTTCTCTTGTGTTGTTGTAACAGGGTGTTTGCCGTGACCTGTGTGTTCCCTTGGCAAAACTCTGTTAGCCTTTGCCCTGCTTCATGCTGTACTCCAAGGCCAAATTTGCCTGTTACTCCAGGTGTTTCTTGACTTCCTACTTTTGCATTCCAGTCCCCTATAATGAAAAGGATATCTTTTTTGTATGTTCGTTCCAGAAGGTCTTGTAGGTCTTCATAGAACTGTGCAACTTCAGTTTCTTCAGCATTACTGGTTAGGGCATAGACTTAGATCACCATGACACTGAATGGTTTGCCTTGGAAACGAACAGAGATCATTCTGTCATTTTTGAGATGGCATCCAAGTACTATATTTCAGACTCTTTTGTTGACTATGATGGCTACTCGATTTCTCCTAAGGGATTCTTGCCCACAGTAATTGATATAATAGTTATCTGAGTTAAATTCATCCATTCCAGTCCATCTTAGTTCACTGATTCCTAAAATGTTGAAGTTCATTCTTGCCATCTCCTATTTGACCACTTCCAATTTGCCTTCATTCATGGACCTAACATTTCTGGTTCCTTTGCAATATTTCTCTTTACAACAAAGGACTTTGCTTCTATTACCAGTCACATCCACACCATAGTTGGCGCCAGGTAACTAACAGGGAGGGAACACAGCCCCACCCATCAGCAGAAAATTGGATTAAAGATTTACTGAGCAGGGTCCTGCCCATCAGAATAAGACCCAGTTTCCTCCTCAGTCAGTCTCTCCCATCAGGAGGCTTCCATAAGCCTCTTATCTTTCTCCAAGAGGGCAGACAGAATGAAAACCACAATCACAGAAAACTAACCAATCTGATCACATAGACCACAGCTTTGTCTAACTCAGTGAAACAATGAGCCACGCCGTTTAGGGCCACCCAAGATGGACAGGACATGGTGGAGAATTCTGATAAAATGTTGTCCACTGGAGAAGGGAATGGCAAACCATTTCAGTATTCTTGCCTTGAGAATGCCAAGAACAGTATGAAAAGGCAAAAAGATAAGACACTGAAAGATGAACTCCCCAGGTTGGTAGATGCCCAATATGCTACTGAAGATCAATGGAGAAATAACTCCAGAAAGACTGAAGAGATGGAGCCAAAGCAAAAACAACACCCAGTTGTGGCTATGACTGGCGATGGAAGTAAAGTCCAATGCTTTAAAGAGCAAGATTGCTTAGGAATCTGGAATGCTAGGTCCATGAATCAAGGCAAATTGGAAGTGATCAAACAGGAGATGGCAAGAGTGAACACTGACATTTTAGAAATCAGTGAACTAAAATGGACTGGAATGGGTGGATTTAACTCAGATGACTATTATATCTACTACTGTGGGCAAGAATCCCTTAGGAGAAATGGAGTAGCCATCATGGTCAACAAAAGAGTCTGAAATGCAGTACTTGGATGCAGTCTCAAAAATGACAGAATGATCTCTGTTCGTTTCCAAGGCAAACCATTCAATATCACAGTAATCCAAGTCTATGGCCCAACTTGTAAAGCTGAAGAAGCTGAAGTTGCACAGTTCTATGAAGACCTACAAGACCTTCTGGAACAAACACACAAAAAAGATATCCTTTCCATTATAGGGGACTGGAATGCAAAAGTAGGAAGTCAAGAAACACCTGGAGTAACAGGCAAATTTGGCCTTGGAGTACAGCATGAAGCAGGGCAAAGGCTAACAGAGTTTTGCCAAGGGAACACACAGCTCACGGCAAACACCCTGTTACAACAACACAAGAGAAGACTCTACACGTGGACACCACCAGATGTCAACACTGAAATCAGATTGATTATATTCTTTGCAGCCAAAGATGGAGAAGCTTTATACAGTTAGCAAAAATAAGACCAGGAGCTGACTGTGGCTCAGATCATGCACTCCTTATTGCCAAATTCAGACTGAAATTGAACAAAGCAGGGAAAAACACTACACCATTCAGTTATGACCTACATCAAATCCCTTATGATTATACAGTGGAAGTTAGAAATAGATTCAAGGGATTAGATCTGATAGATAGAGTGCCTGAGAACTATGAACAGAGGTTCATGACATTGTACAGGAGGCAGAGATCAAGACCATCCCCAAGAAAAAGAAATGCAAAAAGGCAAAATGGTTGTCTGAGGAGGTCTTACACATAGCTGAGAAAAGAAGAGATGTGAAAGGCAAAGGAGAGAAGGAAAGAGATACCCATTTGAGTGCAGAATTCCAAAGAATAGCAAGGAGAGATAAGAAAGACTACCTCAGTGATCAATGCAAAGAAATAGGGGAAAACAATAGAATGGGAAAGACTAGAGATCTCTTCAAGAAAATTAGAGATCTCAAGGAACATTTCATGCAAAGATGGGCTCAATAAAGGACTGAAATTGTATGGACCAAACAGAAGCAGTTCAGTTCAGTCGCTCAGTCGTGTCCGACTCTTTGCAACTCCATGAATCGCAGCACGCCAGGCCTCCCTGTCCATCACCAACCCCCAGGATTCACTCACACCCACGTCCATCGAGTCAGTGATGCCATGCAGCCATTTCATCCTCTGTTGTCCCCTTCTCCTCCTGCCCCCAATCCCTCCCAGCATCAGAGTCTTTTCCAATGAGTCAACTCTTTGCATGAGGTGTCCAAAGTACTGAAGTTTCAGCTTCAGCATCATTCCCTCCAAAGAAATCCCAGGCTGATCTCCTTCAGAATGGACTGGTTGGATCTCCTTGCAATCCAAGGGACTCTCAAGAGTCTTCTCCACCACCACAGTTCAAAAGCATCAATTCTTTGGTTCTCAGCTTTCTTCACAGTCCAACTCTCACATCCATACATGACCACTGAAAAAACCATAGCCTTGACTAGATGGACATTTCCTGGCAAAGTAATGTCTCTGCTTTTCAATATGCTATTTATGTTGGCTTAAAGCTCAACATTCAGAAAACGAAGATCATGGCATCTGGTCCCATCACTTCAAGGGAAATAGATGGGGAACCAGTGGAAGCAGCGTCAGGCTTTATTTTTTTGGGCTCCAAAATCACTGCAGATGGTGACTGCAGCCATGTAATTACAAGATGCTTACTCCTTGGAAGAAAAATTATGACCAACCTAGAATTTTGAGCATTACTTTACTAGCGTGTGAGATGAATGCAACTGTGTGGTAGTTTGAATATTCTTTGGCATTGCCTTTCTTTAGGATTGGAATGAAGGTATTAAGAAGAGATGGCAAGAATACAAAGAAGAACTATACAAGAAAGATCTTTATTAGCCAGATAATCACAATGATATAATCACTCACCTAGAGCCAGACATCCTGGAATGTGAAGTCAAGTGGGCCTTAGCAAGCATCACTACGAACAAAGCTAGTGGAGGTGATGGAATTCCAGGTGAGCTCTTTCAAATCCTGAAAGATGATGCCACACTCAATATGCCAGTACATTTGGAAAGCTCAGCAGTGGCCACAGGTCTGGAAAAAGTCAGTGTTCATTCCAATCCCAAAGAAAGGCAATTCCAAAGAATGCTCAATATACTGCACAATTGCACTCATTTCACATTCTGACACAATAATGCTCAAAATTCTCCAAGCCAGGCTTCAGCAATACGTGAACTGTGAACTTCCAGATGTTCAAGCTGGATTTAGAAAAGGCAGAGGAACCAGGGATTAAATTGCTAACATCCGTTGGATGGTTGAAAAAGCAAGAGAGTTACAGAAAAACATCTGCTTTGTTGATTATGCCAATCTTTGACTGTGTGGATCACCACAAATTGTTGAAAATTCTTAGAGTTGTGAATACCAAACCACCTGACCTGCCTCTTGAGAAATCTGTATGCAGGTCAGGAGATAACAGTTAGAACTGGAGATGGAACAACAGACGGGTTGTAAACAGGGAAAGGAGTATGTCAAGTCTGTATACTGTCACCCTGCTTATTTAACTTATATGCTAGTACATCATGAGAAATGCTGGGCTGGAGGAAGCAGAAGCTGGAAACAAGATTCCTGGGAGAAATATCAATAACCTCACATTATGCAGATGACACCACCCTTATGGCAAAAATTGAAGAACTAAAGAGCCTCTTGATGAAAGTGAAAGAGGGGAGTGAAAAAATTGGCTTAAAATTCAACATTCAGAATACTGAGATCATGGCATCTGGTCCCATTAGTTCATGGCAATTAGATGGGAAAATAATGGAAATAGTGAGAGATTTTATTTTGGGGGTTCCAAAATCACTGCAGATGGTGACTGCAGCCATGAAATTAAAAGACACTTACTCCTTGGAAGAAAAGTTATGACCAACGTTGACAGCATATTAAAAAGCAGAGACATTACTTTGCCAACAAGTTTCATCTAGTCAAAGGCATGTTTTTTTCAGTAGTCATGTATTGATGTGATAGTTGGACTATAACGGAAGCTGAGCACCAAAGAATTGATGCTTTTGTACTGTGGCACTGGAGAAGACTCTTGAGAGTCCCTTGGACTGCAAAGAGATCCAACCAGTCAATCCTAAAGGAAAGCAGTCCTGAATATTCATTGGAAGGACTGATGCTGAAGCTGAAACTATAATGGTTTGGCCCCCTGATGTGAAAAAATGACTCATTGGAAAAGACTCTGATGTTGGGAAAAACTGAAGGCAGGAGAAGAAGGGGTCGACAAGATGGGATGGTTGGATGGCATCGCTGACTCAATGGATGTCAGTCTGAGTAAACTCCAGGAGCTGGTCATGAAGAGGAAGGTCTGATGTGCTGTAGTCCATGGGGTTGCATAGAGTCAGACATGACTGAGTGACTGAACTAAACTGAACTTTTAAGTTGTCATGTTAATTGTGCCCTAGTTACTTTCTGGCAGTCCTCAAGTCTTCTCGATGAAGAGATAGAGAATTGTTGATATTATGGCCTTTGTGATAAAAAGTATGAAATGTTGTTTGCCATTATATCCGTTAATATCAACATATTTTTATATATTTCCTAAAAAATGGAAATCTAGCTCCCTAGGGAAAATCCTTTGAGTTTGACCAAAGCCTTGTGTTTATTGCCTATGATTAGGAGGCTGATACACAGACTCACATTTCGGAATGGAAAGAAAATTGCAAACACATTGGTCCACCTTGCATTTCTTAGGACAGATGTGCCTGTGACTTTACAGTGCTCCTAAATTGTATGATAAGACCTTAACAATGCAAATTAAGTATCTCCTAGCAGCATAATATATTACTGGCTGAAAGTCAGAATGTAATAGTCTTAGATTCAAAGCTTGACTCCAGGTGTTAACAGTCTGTGCTCTTAGACAAGATATTAAACATTTAACTCTTTCTATAAGAGTGGAGATAATAATAGTATCCATGCCATAGGTTCATGTGTGTGTGTGTTAGTCACTCAGCTGTGTCCCACTCTTCAATACCCTATGGACCGCACCACTGCCAGACTTTTCTGCCCTTCACCACTTTCCAGAGTTTGCTCAAACTCATGTCCATTGAGTCGGTCGTGTCCAATTCTGAGACGCCATGGACTGTAGCCTGCCAGACTCCTCTGTCCATGGGATTCTCCAGGCAAGAATACTGGAGTGGGTTGCTGTGCCCTCCTCCAGGGGATCTCCCCAACCTAGGGATCGAACCTGAGTCTCTTACGTCTCCTGCATTGGCAGGTGGGTTCTTTACTAGTAGCACCCCCTGGGAAGCCCATTCAGGGGATAGCAGTAAGATTAAACGAGAATATGCATAATCAAATTTGACACAGAGATGTATGTATTATTATAATAAAATTTTACTTTATATATTTATTTAGTTTAGTTTGGATATTATTTTTTATTATTCATAAGTTATCAGAAGAACATAACCCAGGAAATAACTTCAAGTTTTTCCTTCCTTTGGCATATACATATGCACATAGAAACACGAGGCACACATACACATGAGCATATATCTAAGGACTGAATTTACTTACTTCAGACAAAAAAAAAATCTTGGAAAATCTATGATCAGGTACCTTGGTTATAAACATAATCAAGCAAAACAGAAAGAAGAAAAATATCACTATTTGAGAAGTAGTATGGTTTCGTGGTTTCAAAAAGGAAAAGGAGTACGTCAAGGCTGTATATTGTCACCCTGCTTCTTTAACTTCTATGCAGAGTACATCATGAGAAACGCTGGGCTGGAAGAAGCACAAGCTGGAAACAAGATTGTCAGGAGAAATATCAATAACCTCAGATATGCAGATGACACCACCCTTATGGCAGAAAGTGAAGAGGAACTAAAAAGCCTCTTGATGAAAGTGAAAGTGGAGAGTGAAAAAGTTGGCTTAAAGCTCAACATTCAGAAAATGAATATCATGGCATCTGGTCCTATCACTTCATGGGAAATAGATGGGGAAACAGTGGAAACAGTATCAGACTTTATTTTTTTGGGCTCCAAAATCACTGCAGATGGTGATTGCAGCCATGAAATTAAAAGATGCTTACTCCTTGGAAGAAAAGTTATGAGCAACCTAGATAGCATATTCAAAAGCAGAGACATTACTTTGCCAACTAGGGTCCGTCTTGTCAAGGCTATGGTTTTTCCTGTGGTCATGTATGGATGCAAGAGTTGGACTGTGAAGAAGGCTGAAAGCTAAAGAATTGATGCTTTGAACTGTGGTGTTGGAGAAGACTCTTGAGAGTCCCTTGGATGGCAAGGAGATCCAACCAATCCTTTCTGAAGGAGATCAGCCCTGGGATTTCTTTGGAGGGAATGATGCTGAAGCTGAAACCTCAGTGCTTTGGCCACCTCATGCAAAGAGTTGACTCATTGGAAAAGACTCTGATGCTGGGAGGGATTGGGGGCAGGAGGAGAAGGGGATGACAGAGGATGAGATGGCTTGATGGCATCACTGACTTGATGGATGTGGGTCTGAGTGAATCCTGGGAGTTGGTGATGGACAGGAAGGCCTGGAGTGCTGCGATTCATGGGTCGCAAAGAGTCGGACATGACTGAGTGACTGAACTGAACTGAACTGATGGTTTTGTTTTCAAGTCATCAAAGAAAGTCACCAAACCGGCATCAACTCCAAGTGTTAAGTCAAAACCTTTCTAGCAAGTACTGCCTGTTCCCATTTTATGGATGTACATCATAGGATGATAGTTTGGAAATGGTAACCATTCTAAGGTGTCAGATACACTAGAAAAGTGATTATTCTGGTGGTAATCTCACCAAAAAAACTAATTCCTTAATATTTGCTGGAAGAATTCCAAGTTAACTTGGAAAATCAGTAGTTATCTTTTGGATTTGAATAAATATCTCATTTCTTATAGTTTTTTTTGCTCCATAAATCACCACTTTTTTTCTCATTTAGTACTTTCTTTTATTAACTCTCAACAAAAGCAGCTGATCTTCATCCAAATCTTTTCCAGCCATCCAAAATCTCCATGCAACAGAATGACAAAAGCTACAATTTTGAAGATTCAGTAAAATTTTTATTGGTACAGAGACAGAGAAAAGGTGAGAAACCTCACCAAGGTTAGTATTAATATGATCGGGAAACAGTGGAAAGTAGGGAAATGATGCACAAAAAAGTGATGATATTATGCTGAATTCCTTATTATCAACTCAACAACGCTATCACTGATCTCAGACATTTGAGGTTAGGTGTCAATTAAGGCATTAATATGACATTTGGAAGGTGGAAGACATGGACAATCAATCCATCAGTCTTGGAAGGCTGAGATTCACAGTTCATTTCAGGACATAACTTGACAACTACTCTCTGGGCTGTGTCAGGCTTTGTGAATTTCCTAGGTGACCCTGCAATTCACAGTGGCTTCTACAAACTCTTGAAAACCACCCACTCTGGTGTTCAGGCCAAGACTCATGGAGAAAGAGTCTTAGGGTTTCTCAGAGGCTGATCCCAAGTCAAGGATTCAAATGCAACTAGCTCCTAGAGTTACAGTAATCCCAGCAAACACCAATATAGGATTTTAGAAAACAGGGAAGGGAGGGGAAAAAATACTAAGTGTACTGAATCATGTTATACTTATGGATTAATTCTGTTGAAAACTCTGGAGTACATGTGGAATTTGCATCTCCAAGTTAACTTGTCTGAGGAATAAAAGAACTGGGATATTTTTATACCAACTTCTCTTTGTCCCTGGTTGAGAGCTGCTCCTGAAAGACACTTTATTTTTTGGTCTACTGTGAGCCCAAAAAGACAGGATTTGGATAACAAAAAGCTTGTGGGTGAACAGAAGTCAGTTCTTACTGTCATGGTAAGTCCACAGAGGATATGGCCTTACTATATCTATTTGTCAACATTCTATTTATCCTCAATGTCCATCTCAAATAATCTTTGTGAAATCAAATATAACTTTCTCTACTTGGCACTAATTATGTTCTTAACTCTATTCTCTAGCACATCTCTTAAAAATTGTTCTAACAGGTCAATCTAATGAAGTATCTGTTGTCCATGTTGTACTGTGAACATCCTTGTGACAGAGATTGTGGAAACACGCTATTTTATCTCCTAAGTCATCCAGCATAGTTTTTTCATGAGATGCTGAAATTGTTGAATTAGAAGGACTTG
Organism: Capricornis sumatraensis; assembly: GCF_032405125.1. Taxonomy (NCBI): domain Eukaryota; kingdom Metazoa; phylum Chordata; class Mammalia; order Artiodactyla; family Bovidae; genus Capricornis; species Capricornis sumatraensis. The sequence continues at coordinate 60,396,450 of NC_091084.1, read as the reverse complement.
AAAAAGCAGGGAGTAGAGCGGTTACAAGCATAGGTTTCAAGACAAACAGTCCTGTGTTCCAACTTCAGATCCTGTGCTTAATAACTGTATGTCTTCGGCTGGCCATTTATCTTTTTAAACATCTATTGTTTTTAATTTGTAAAATGGGAATGCTGATGCATACTGTGAAGCACTGTAATGATTTAAATTCCTTTCTTAGTCACATTTTCTTGTTCTTATTTGCTCTAGGAGTCAGAACTCAGATCTAGTGGAGGAAGTTTAAGAAAGAAAGCCTATATTTGAGCAGTGAGGTTGAGTTTAGGTCATGTTTATGGTTCTTTTCAACTCCAAAATTTTATAAAATAACACAATGCCTATTTCCCAGGCTTTAGCCAGCCCTGCAGTAAAATTAGTGTCACTTAAATTAATGAAGTTAAATTAATAGTTTCCAAAAATTCCTTTGGTTCTAACCTTACAAGCACTTGTACAAACTATCTTTTCCATTCCAAAAATTCCCTTGATTACTTCTGGTATGTACCCTTTGTGAAGGCTGAAGGTGAGGAATGTTATTCATTTTGTTCACTATTACATCATTAGCATTTACAACAATGCCAAGAACATGGTAGGTGTTCCATAAATACTTGCTACTAAATGAATGACTATGAGAAAGTGTGTGTGTGTGTGTCCAGATGTTGAATATCTAATCACATGAATTGACACATTGTACCCAATTACTAAATCTGCTACTAAGGGTATTGCTGGTCCTTCTAAAGACAAAGATATGAAACAAAGCCCAAGCTCCAAGACAAAGACAAAGGCTAAGCTCACATTACATTTGCCAAAACTTAAAGGGGTGCTTTGAAACTATAGAATGATCTTTGAAAATGATGTGGGAACAGTTCTACTTGAGTAGGAAGTAATCAAGATACTGCCAACAAGAGATGCTACCCAAAGGTATTATAACTTAGAGCAAGGGGAATGCCTGACATAGCAAATGCACATTAAAATGGGATTTTGGTATTGATTTATAAGGTTAAACAAGATATTCAAAGTTTCTGTAGATTCTAGAATTCTGATTTTAAGTGTTTAAGGTTTTCATTAAAAATTTCTAACTACACTGTTTAGAAAATGCAGTGATGGTAGATATGCAGTAAACAAGTAACTCAGCATGCTAATGATTCCTAGCATTTTAAGGGTTAAAATCATACTCCTAAGAGTTTACAGTAGTGGCTAAGAAAATGAGATTGAGTATTGGATATACTTTGGGTTGTGTCTTGTGTCTGGCATTAGCTAGGCAAGATGTTTTGGGCAAGATACCCACCCAAACTCTGTATGCAGGTCAAGAAGCAACAGAAAGAACCAGGCATGGAACAACAGACTGGTTCCAAATTGAGAAATGAGTACATCAAAGCTGTATATTGTCACCCTGCTTATTTAACTTATATGCAGAGTAAATCATATGAAATCTCAGGCCTGATGAAGCACAAGCTGGAATCAAGACTGCTGGGAGATGTATCAGTAACCTCAGATATGCAGATGACACCACCCTTATGGCAGAAAGTAAAGAAGAACTAAAGAGCCTCTTGATGAAAGTGAAAGAGGGGCATGAAAAAGTTGGCTTAAAACTCAATATTCAGAAAACTAAGATCATGGCATCTGGTCCTATCACTTCATGGCAAATAGATGGGGAAACAATGGAAACAGTGAGAGACTTTATTTCCTTGGGCTCCAAATTCAATACAGATGGTGACTGCAGATATGAAAATGAAAGACACTTGCTCCTTGGAAGAAAAGCTATGATCAACCTAGACAGTATGTTAAAAAGCAGAGACATTACTTCGCTGACAAATGTCTGTCTACTCAAAGCTGTGGTCTTTCCAGTAGTCACGTATGGATGTGAGAGTTGGACTTAAAGCTTAGTGCCAAAGAACTGTAGTGTTGGAAAAAGACTCTTGAGAGTCTCTTGGACAGCAAGGAGTTCAAACCAGTCAATCCTAAAGGAAATCAGACCTGAATATTCTTTGGAAGGACTGATGCTGAAGCTGAAGCGACAATAATTTGGCCACCTGATACATAGAGTCAACTCTCTGGAAAAGACCCGAATGCTGGGAAAGATTGAAGGCAGGAGGAGAAGGGGACAACAGAGGATGAGATGGCTGGATGCCATCTCCAACCCAATGGACATGAGTTTGAGTAAATTCTGGGAGTTGGTGATAGACAGGGAAGCCTGGCATGCTACAGTCCATGGGGTCTCAAAGAGTCGGACTCAACTGAATAACTGAAGTGAACTGAACTGAGCCACCCAAACTTAGTTTTTTAAGCTGTAAATTATAAATAATGCCTACTTTACAATGCTATTGCAAAGATTAAAAGTTACAGTGTGTATCAGTATAATACCTCTGAAATATGGAAATGTTCACCAATAAGTGTTTTGTTTCATTTCATTTAAAATCAGAGAGATTACAGACTAAAATATCATGTAAAAATGAAAATATTTGGCCATTAGAAGCTGTAAAAACATTCTTATTGTGTGTTTTGCATCTTTTGACCCAACAGAAGAAATGAAATGTATTCCTATAACTCCTTACATTTCATAAAGTTAATTTGAATCCGATAGATTAGAATCTGCCAATACAGGAGACACTAGTGACATTAGTTGAAACCCTGGGTCAGGAAGATCCCTGGAGTAGGAAACGGAAACCCATTACAATATTCCTGCCTAGAAAATTTCGTGGACAAAGAAGCCTGGTGGGCTACAGTTCATGGGGTCTCAAAAAGTTGGCCACAACTGGGCATGGACACATGCTTGCATGCAGATTAGAAACTGATTGCCTTAAGTAAGGCAAGCATTTTGGACAGTGCCTACCTAAAGAACAGCAAGAACTTTATTTGCTATATCATCATTAAAATAGTCTATTTCATGATTGACCTCTCAAACGCATGTTCTTTAAAAAGTAGATTGCTTCACAAATTTCTTATTTTGAAGAAGAGCTTATTTTTGCTTTCAAATATGCATGCTAATTTATAAAACATGATAAATATGTCTAAGGAAGAATTTTTAAAATTTCATAATAGCAGCACCCAGACACACCCTCCCACCATGCTAGTATTTTTCTCTAATTTTCTTCATGTATTAATTCATGTATTTATATTAACTGAAATAACAAAAAGTTCATATTTGCACAGGTTTGCCTCCATTTTTGCCATCTTTTATTGTACAAGCATTCTTCATATTATTAATTTTTAAAAGCATATTTTGTAAAGCCTTTAGAGTCTTCACAATTTAATTAATATCCTACTATTGAAACAGTAAGCTGCTTCCTGTTGTTTATTACAATATATTCACCGAAGTTATGGTATTCTTGAACATAAACCATCGTTGCATACCTGATTACAACTTCAGGGTAAAATCTATGAAATTCCATTACTAGAGCAATGGATGTGAATATTTTTAAATATCTTCTTTCATTTTATTATATTTCTGTCTAGATATGTTGTTCAAAACCCTAGTGGCTCTCCATTTCAATCAAAGGAAAAGCCAAAATCTTTATAAGGTCTACATATCTGGCCACCTATTAAAGTTCTGCCCTCTCTTTCCTACTTTTTTTCTCAGTCACTCCATGGGAAGCATACACGGGGTCCTGGCTGCTCTTTTTACACAGCAAGCATGTTCTAACCTCTCAGAGTCTTGGTTTTCACTAGATCCTCCTTATGGATTACTCTTCTCTCCATTATCATTTTGGAATCCACCATGTCTCCAGCAACCTTTTTCCTCAGATTTCATCTATTCAATGAAGTGTATCCTTATCATCTTTTTTCTTCTGCAATTTCTACCCTCAAGGTGCTGACTGTTTTTTGACTGTTTATTGTGTTATTTTGAATAGTCTGTCTCCTCACTCGAGAAGCTCTATATGGACAGAGAGAATCTTTAAAGTCTTTTGTTTGCTGATGTATTTGTTTCATAAATATTAGTATCCTGTACACTGTAGTGCTAAATATTTATTGGATAAATGAACACTTGACTTATACTACCAGTAATATTAGTCCATTATGCAACATTTTCATAACCAATGTATGCCTTCTTTTATGTCTTTCATATTGATCGTGCTTTCTCCCCCATTTTCCCCAGCTGTGCTGTTCTTGACTTCTGGATAATATTCTGTGAGTTACTAGTAAATTATCTCACATACATTCAAATCTGTTTTCTTTAAAACTAATTTTGAAATGTACTATTTTTAATACTTTTATGTTGTATAGTTTTTGTACCTCCATGAATGTGTAGGTTTCTTTCAATAATCACATGGCTAAAATAGCTGCCTTTTCATTTCTACTCTCCTCTCAACAAGATCTTTTTGTCCTAGACTTTTGTTTCATCAAAATTTTAATTTAATGAAACCCAACTGCTTAAATTATATTGTCAAATCAAAGCAAATATTGTCCTTAAATTTGTTTCTTACTTTTACAATTTTTAGCAAATCAAATATGTTCTTCTGTTTCTTGAGTACTCTGCTCTTTTTGTGTGTGATGTGAGCACAGAGTCCTTTCACGGTCATGTCTTTAGTTGTGTGTTTTTGTTTACACATCCTTGAATGAAAAGAGATAAAGTCACTCCTAACATTTTGCATAAGCAGGCATGTATCTTGGTTTCTTTCCCTGTTTCCTGGTTACAAGCAGCAGTTTCCTCTCAGGACTTAAGCTAGAAGGCCACAGATGTACCCAGCCTCTAGCCAAAAACTCTGTATCCAGCAGTAATTTTTCAAATGTGGCTACAGAATTGAGGGAAGGGATCATCTGCTAGATCTAACTGGAATTAAGAAAATTAAAATTTATTCTTCAATAATTTTAACTAATTCTTAGTTTCTCCTTGCCATAAAGCCTGAATAAAAATTGAGATGTTTAAGAGAATACCAATCCCATGACTTTTCTATTCACAAAATATTACTAGATTTCAAATTTAAGAATAAGAACATTAGCATATACTCATCAATATACCTCTTTGTTACAAGAAACAGAAGGCCCAGATGCATGAATGTATCAAGAGATTAATGGAGAAGCACAGCTATTTTTCTTCCTAGTAAAGATCCTGATCTCTGAAACAGAAAAGGATGTCTTCTTATCTTCTTCCCCAAGTTGAATTTTCCTTTGGGACAAAATTGTGTTTCAGCTTCAATCACTGGTGGTGATTTTCATTTCATATCTTCAAAGTCATAATTAGTAAAAATTTTTCTCTGATTTTGTTTTCAAGGTCGTATATCTTTGTTTAAAAATCTGCTTATAGTTTCCATTTGGTAGACTATATTCTGCTACTCAGATGCCAATTTAAACTAAAAGAGCTGTATAGAAATTTATTCCAGCCTTCTTAATTCTCAATTTTTCTTTCTTGTATTATGTCAGCAATTTTAAAATTTTGGTATTATACTTTCAATAATTTCTGGTTTGGAGTCTCATACTGTTTTCTTTACGTTTCACCCAATAGTAAGTCTCACCTTCATTTATAAAAGTCATGCTTTCTTGTTAATAAAGAGGATTTCATAAAATCTTCTTAAACTATTGACTGACATAAGGGAATATTAGTCCTCATTTTTGGTAGAGAAAATAGCCTAAATTATTTAATTGGTGTTTTCAGGACATTATACCTCCCAAAAGACAGAAGACACATTCTTTTCAAGTGCACATGGAACTGAACCAAAACAAAGTGATTACTAGAAATGAAATAAAAAATTAAAAAAAATAAATTTCATGCAAATAAAAGTCCTCATATTGCTTCACTGGGGAATTCTACTAAACATACAAAGAAGAACTTATATCAATCCTTCTCAAGTCCTCCCAAAAGACTGAAGAGGAGAGAACACTCCCAGTCATTCTAGGAAACCATCATCACCTTGATATCGAAACCAGACAAAGATGCTACCAAATAAGAAAATGACAGGCCAATATCTTTGATGGCTATAGATGCAAAAATGCACAAAAAATATTAACAAATCAAAGCCACAGCGCATAAAAAAGATCATGCACCATGATCAAACTGGATTCATCCATGTTCATAGGGATGGTTAAAGTCAATCAATGTGATTCATCATGTTAACAAAGACAAAAACCACATAATCATATCAATAGAGGTAGAAAATTAAAACATTTGATAAAATACTAAGTCCATTAATGATAAAAACTCTCACCCAACTTGGTACTGAAAAAACATGTTTCAACATCATAAAAGCTATTATTTCAAATTCATAGCCAACATAGCACTCAATGGTGAAAAGCTAAAATCTGTTTACCTTTTAGCCTTTCAGTAACATTTTGCATTTTATGTCTTCAACATTTTGGGTTACAGATGTTCAGCTTAGGAACTAAATGCCTCAAGAGAAAATTACATGCAGAATTCATTGCTTCTCACCCCCCCCCCACCCCCAGTTCTCTTTTCTCTGTGATCACCCTTTTAAATTTAATTTTCACTTGTTTAGTGAAATTTTGATATCCAGACTCAGAAAGTAGATTGCGACTCACCATTAAATCAAAAAATTTCCTAAGAACAAAATTTAAGCATAAATTCATAGTTCACCTAGATGTGTTTCCATGATCTCTCATCTCTGATATCTTGTCTCATTAACCCTTAGCTGCTATCTGCTCAAACAGATTTTTTTGTGTTCTTAATTTTACCCAGCTTTGATAGCTGTTCTTTGGAAAAAGAGGAGCCTAATATCAGAAAACAAAGATCATGGCATCTGGTCCCATCACTTCATGGGAAATAGAAGGGGAAACAGTGGAAACAGTGTCAGACTTTATTTTTTTGGGCTCCAAAATCACTGCAGATGGTGATTGCAGCCATGAAATTAAAAGACGCTTACTCCTTGGAAGAAAAGTTATGACCAACCTAGATAGCATATTCAAAAGCAGAGACATTACTTTGCCAACAAAGGTCCGTCTTGTCAAGGCTATGGTTTTTCCAGTGGTCATGTATGGATGTGAGAGTTGGACTGTGAAGAAAGCTGAGCGCCGAAGAATTGATACTTTTGAACTGTGTTGTTGGAGAAGACTCTTGAGAGCCCCTTGGATTGCAAGGAGATCCAACCAGTCCATCCTAAAGGAGATTAGTCCTGGGTGTTCTTTGGCAGGAATGATGCTGAAGATGAAACTCCAGTAATTTGGCCACCTCATGCAAAGAGTTGACTCATTGGAAAAGACTCTGATGCTGGGAGGAATTGGGGGCAGGAGGAGAAGGGGACGACAGAGGGTGAGATGGCTGGATGGCATCACGGACTCGATGGACGTGAGTTTGAGTGAATCCCGGGAGCTGGTGATGAACAGGGAGGCCTGGAATGCTGAAATTCATGGCGTCACAAAGAGTTGGACATGACTGAGCGACTGAACTGAGCTGAACTGAATACTAGTTACCCTGGTTCCCTTGTAGCTCAGTGGGAAAGAATCTGCCTGCAAAGCAGAAACACAGGTTTGCTTCCCAGGTCAAGAAGATCCCCTAGAGTAGGAAATGACAACTCTCTCCTCCAGTATTCTTGCCTGGGAAATCCCACGGACAGAGGACCATGATGGGCTATAGTCCATGGGCTCTCAAAAGAGTCTGACACAGGGGAGTGACTAATCAGCAACAACAATAGTAATATTAGCTATTGCACCATAACTGGTATATTAATATTCCAAACAGAACTTTAAATTCAACTCCTCTAAATCATTCACAGTTGGTTATGAAGATGAGATTCAAACCTGTGATTTCCTGTTGCTTGCTTATTTGGTTAACTGCTTTTTCAATTGAGCTATTTGCATTAAATTTTTTTTTCTACTTTTATATGAATTGAAAGTGAAAGGGTTAGTTGCTTAGTCTTGTCTGACTCTACGACCTTATGGACTGTAGTCCAATAGGCTCCTCTGTCCATGGGATTCTCTAGGCAGGAATACTGGAGTGCATTGCCATTCCCTTCTCCAGGGGATCTTCCTCACCCAGGGCTTGAACCCTGGGTATCCCGCATCACAGGTGGATTCTAAACAAGTACAACAATGAATAGTTAAGAAGCAAAAAGTTCCAGATAATACACTGAATATTAAAAACACTCTAAACCTGCATCTATAACTCCTGAGGAAGTAAAATCAATGTCTGCAACAGAGACTCCAAAAGTCATTAAGAACTCTATTAACTAAAATGTTTCCATGAGAAAAATCTCACTTATATGTTTCTGATATTTCCCTAACTGAATGATCTTTTAAAAATCAACTGATTTTACTATAATTTTTTGATGTATAAATTTCATTTATCAGACTCTCATTCCCAGAATATTTTTGTGACTTGAAGAGATTTTTCCTCATTGAAAATAACAAATTTCTGTTGAAAGTATAAAATTTAAATGGCTTTATTCACCTGTGAAATCAGTATTTGATCTATATTACATGAAGTATTTTTATAGGTTTCTTTTTTTATGTTGTTTCATAAATAATCCATTTCATCAAAATGAATTCAAAAGTCTCTGTAAGAACTATTTAGAGTAAGAGGAAATTAAAAAGGAAATACTCATTCCTCTTTTTTATATGACCATTTTTTAATGTGCTTTTATGTGCCAAGTTTGGTGATAGTTATTTTGAATAATATAAAAAAAAATATTTCTCCCAAGAAGAATACTATTAACTGTGGTCAAAAAAGAAATAATACATGGATGATATACTGCTATTCATATCATGCGGGCTTAATGTAAATAAGCCCTGACATTTTCAAAATTAGGGATAACATTTTTGCATTTTATTGTATTTAGTATATTATGCGAATTTAGAAATGATAAATATCGGTATAGGATGTAAAACTTAAATCTTATAGAAGGCTAGTTCAGATGCATTTTAAGATATTTGGACAGTCAAAGAAGGAAAGGGATTGAATTCTCTTATTTTCAGTAGAATATTTGATGTTCAGTAGTGAATTCAACAGAATCCAATAAGATGCATATTGAAGATGTAACAGTTGGCCATTCATGTGTAATATTTAATCACTGCATTAAACAACAATTTATCTATGTTCAAAAAATAATTTCATTTATCTTTATTTCAAGATTTCAAGAATCTATATATTTTCAACATTAATTGAAGGTGCTAAGTGAAGTCTCACAATACTTACAATTTTTTGAAGGTATATCATTGAAATAAACGTGAATACTGAATATGATACAATTTTCCCTTCCTTTTTCTGAGAACTAAATGAAAAAACAAACAAAAAATATTAAACAAGTGAGAATCTAATTGGGCAAGAATGGAAGATATTGGCTAAAGTTTCTATGAATAATAGTTGTTAAGAAAATATATTTTTATTTGCCATTAAATTTTTAATAAGGTTTTGATGTACTAGTTATGAGTAAGTCAATAGTTTTGCAAGAAACTAAAGAATTTCATTTTACCTTCAGTTATGTCATTTGAGTTACACAAATCACAGATGTATGGAATATTCCAGAATGAAGATATTTTGAAGATCATCCAATCTAGGGATGGCAAATGGTTTTTACATTGTATATGAACTGTGACTTAGTGGAAAAGAGACCAGTGATACTGTAGCAATGTTTATCATTGCCATAGGAGGGAAATATTATAGCATGAATTGGGTTAGCCAAAAACCTCATTTGGGATTTTTGGAAGACCTCACAGCATTAGTTGCTCAGTCACATGTGATTCTTTGCCCATGGCAAAGAATGTAGCCCATCAGGCTTCTATGTCCATGGAATTCTCCAGGTGAGAATATTGGAGTGGGTTGCCATTCCCTTCTCCAGGGGATCTTCCCCACCTAGGGATAGAAACCATGTCTCCTGAATTGCAGGCAGAGTCTTTACTCTCTGAGCCACCATCTCATTGGAATGAAGTTTGTGGCCAACTGAATACACAACATTTCTGTTATACTTAATCTAATTGCCCCCTACCACTCTTCATGAAAAACTGAACACCAGGACACAAGTTAATGTTCAATAGTCCAAGACTGCAATAGTTTCTGGTAGAGCTGGAACCATAATCCAGCTTTTTTTTTCCCACTGTGTCATATTTCCATCGATTTTAGTCTTTACTCCCCAAAATTTATTTTTATCTAGCCCTTGTATGAATGAAATAAACTCCTTTTCTGTAAAACATAAATTAATTTTGGGAACTTAGTAATGTTTTATATAGTAGGTTTAATTCATTCAGAACTTAGGTTCAAGTCTGATATAAATTGAGCCATGCTGAAAATAGTACAACATTTATATCTTTATTAATAATATTGCTCACAAAATGTATTTTGGAAGGAGTAGAAATGACAGCTAATCATATATTTTTGAAATCATAATTACAACAGTTAAAAATAGCAGTATAATGTTTTTAATATACAATTCTCTCATTTAAAATGTTATCTCCTCTGGAAGTCTTCTTTGACCTTTTCAATCAGTTATTTTCCCCTATATCTTTTCACCCATGAGAACTCAGTTCATCTTTTCACCCAAGGTCTCCTCTAGAGTATGCAAGGCCTCATCTCCCATAAATATATGTGGCTCCTTTCTATATTAACTAGGAACTGAGGTAGGGTCCCCATTTGTCCAGGACTAAGGGTGGTACTGGTTCTATCATAGGAAATTCTTTGTAAGTTTTTCCTCATTAGGGTAATGATTTGTTTTAAGGTCTACATACATTTAACACTAATATTTGTTCACCAAAAAGTTAGAAATAGACTTTTCATTCTTTTTTGTATCTCTAACACTTGGTACAGGCTTTGCAGGTGGCACAGTGGTAAAGAATCCACCTGCAAATGCAGGGGGTGCAGGAGACACGGGTTCGATCCCTGGGTTGGGAAGTTCTCCTAGAGGAGGAAATGGAAAACCACTCCAGTATTCGTGCCTGGAAAATTCCATGGTTAGAGGAGCCTGGCAGGCTACAGTCCATGAGATCACAAAGAGTCAGACACAACTGAGTGCACACACACACACACACACATACACATAATACTTGGTACAGAGCCAGAAATATAGTAGGCATCTATTAATTATTTGTTAAATAATCTCCAAAAATTGATAAAACAAATAAATATCTCACTGATATGTACCTTCCTTTTTAATGAAAAATCCCAGCCAAAAATGTGTGCTCTTCCCCAGCTTTCACTGTGAGATTATACTTTTTCTTTCATAATGATACCTTCCCTTCATTATAATTATTTAAATCATTATCATATCTCCTCAAAAATAATTCCAGATTCTTAAGGGCAGGATTCATGCCTAATAACCTATATATTTCTCTGGCAAAGGGTACTGTCAGTATTGGAACACAATCAATGCCTGCTGAAAGAATAATTAATTACACAGAGGCATGTGATTGGCGACAGTATTTGCCTTCTTCTCCAAATGGGTCTCTGTGAAGCTCAAATAAAAACAAAAAGTTTATAGACATACTTTGTAATATGTGATGTGTTACACAATTTTAAAGGATCAACATTGTTTCGATGATTTCTTGCATACGTGTATAAGAAAGCATACAGCAGTTTTAGGGATTGTTGGTGCTGCGCTATGGATGTTCCCCAGAAGCTGCTGAGTATTTCTTCCAATTCAACATGATGTAGGTTAGACATCAATCATGACTGATGGGTAGAGAAAAGACTATTTGCTAATGGGAGCCATATTAACGATAGCCTTCAGGATTGTCCGGCCAAATATTTTTATGAGACTCTTTTAAATCAAACTGAAATTATGCAACATCTATCTAAGAAATATTCTTGAATCCCTAGTATATACCAGCCAATATTAGGTAAAGATACAGTGACAAACAAAATGGACATGGCCATTGCCCTCAGGGAGTTTATTTACCAAAATAATGTATCTCTAACAATATAGCTATACTTTTATATTTTTCCAACCAAATATCTTTTAATGATTTTAAAGTAGATATTTTAAAGTAGTATACTTTATCTGAAAGTATAAAGATACTTTATCTACTTTAAAGTAGATACTTTCACAAGGTTTAGTGAGTGCTTCAAAAGGAAATTTCTCTGTGTAATCAAGATTCTTTCAGTAATCAAGTTTAACCTTGGGAATCCAAAAGAATAATACCCTTGTCACTCAGGGCTAAGTAATTAACATTACCTGGTTAGTTAATCTTTTGATTCTTGGTAGAAAGAGGTCTGATTAATTTAGATGGATCAGTCAATATGCTTTGTATACAGTAGAGACAAGTTGTGTGGCTTGTCCACCTACATTCCATCTTACAACTTTGTGTCTAACTGAGTGAGAGTACCGAAGTTTTGTGCCCTACTCATAAAATAATAAAAGGAGGAAGCTGAGAACTTTTGAGAAACATCTGACTGATACTGCCAGACCAGAGTCCTCCAGTGCTGTCAGTCTAAGAAATTTCTGCCCTAATCTTCTGACTCAGCAAACCCAACAAACCCCAAGATTCTCAACAAATATGCTACATTGTTTTTATAGCAGTACTCAGCGAAGAAAAACACACACGCGCTGAAAAAAACATAATTTCTACTAGACGGACCTTTGTTGGCAAAGTAGTATCTCTGCTTTTAAATATGCTGTCTAGGTTGGTCATGGCTTTCCTTCCAGGGAGCAAGCATCTTTTAATTCCATGGCTGAAATCACCATCTGCAGTGATTTGGGAGCCCAGAAAAATAAAGTCTCTTACTGTTTCTGTTATTTCCCCATCTATTTGCCATGAGGTGATAGGACTGGATGCCATGATCTGTTTTCTGAATGGTGAGTTTTAAGCCAATTTTTTCACTCTCTTCTTTCACTTTCACCAAGAAGCTCTTTAGTCCTTCACTTTCTGCCATAAGGGTGGTGTCATCTGCATATCTGAGGTTATCGATATTTCTCCCAGCAATCTTGATTCAAGCTTGTTCCTCATCCAGCCTCAGCATGAAATAAAATGATAATAATTCCATGTACAGTTATTAAAATAGCTCTGTGATAGGAAATTTCTTGAACCAGTTTCATGCATTTTACAGAGGTTTAGTAAGTCTTTTATTGTGGTACCTTATGCGTCTACTGACCTGCTGAAATATTAGATAGATGAGGAAAATTGTTCTCCACAGACACCAAAAAAAATAAATACTTGAAACTGGAAGAGAGGATAAAAAACTCTCTCTCCCCTTAGGAGTGGTATAAGCAAGAATGCTGGGCTGTCCTTTGTGCCACTAAAAAGTGATTGTGGTCCATGATACCATCAGAAACCAATTCTTCTAGAAATAACCTCTTCTATGAACTTTTTTACAACACATCCTTCTAAATTTTTTTTTTCCTACCTTTCATGCCACCTGTCTTCAGTCTGGCACCTCTTCCTCTGGCCCTTCTTAAACTGTTATGTTTCAGACTATCTTTTTTTTTTTTTTCCCAATCCCAGTATATATCCTCACAACAGTCCATTACTGGTGAGTACTTAATTACCACTCAAGTGTTGACAAGCTCCTAAATTTAGAGTTCCAGTCAATAACTTTCACATATCTATGTTTTTAAATATTCACTAGCCTTTCACATGTGAATATCCTACAAGTACCTCAGTCTCAAGTATCAAAATTTAAATTCAGTTCTCCTCATCCCATACCTGTTTCTTTCTTTGTAATTTCTATCTCTGTAATGGCACCACTGATCACTGAATTGCCAGGTCAGAAACTGAGGCATGTACTTCTCTCTCTACCATGACTCTGTTAAATCCATCATCAATCCAGATAATTATAGCTTTTTATTATTTCTGAAATGCATTTAGTTCTTATAATGCTGTTTTCACCACTGTAATGCAAGTCATCATTATCTTTTATCTGGATTACTATATACTACTGTATTATTTTTCTCTTCTAATCTACTCCATTCATTGGGCTAGTCTTCTAAAATGCCAATATGTTATGCCACATCCTTATCTAAAACTCCTTAATAACTTCCCAGTATCCTCCAGACAAAATCTAAGCTCTTTCCTCAGAGGGTGTCATGAATTCATTGTTGCTAATTTCCCTCACCCTAGCTCTTTCATCTTTCCCTTTGAACTTCAGTAACATTCAGTCTCTTGCTCCTCCCTAAAAGCATTGTGCTAACACCAGTTCTATTTTCTCAAATTTTACACACGCCATTCTCTCTGCCTGGAAAATTCTTTTGGCTTCTTTGCCTATTTGTTTGTTTGTTTTTAGGCAACACTTTCCAGGTAATAATTTAGATATAACATCTATCTTGACCTATGTGTCTTTAGCTCCAACTCAACTCTTTTTCTCCCATCCATACTTCCAAAGCACCACTACTTTCTTCATAATAATTCTTATCGACTTGAACTGCAATTTCCTGGCCACTTCATTGCCTTGACCACTAGATTTTTAATTCCATGAAGACCAGGAGTGTTGCATTATCGTTCAACATTATAACTCCACTACCTAGCATAATTAGCACTTGGAAAAACAGTTGTTCATTCCCCAATTTTTCTATTGTCTCTTATTTATAAAAAATGTCAGATTTTTTTGCCCTTTACAAACATATTCTCAGCCTCTCCTTACTGCAATCACTGTGTCACTTTTATCCAATTAGCATAATGGACTTTTGACTAAGATTTAATTTGAACCAACAATAAAATAAAATTTGCAATTTTTCCCAGCTAAGAAGAGTTTGCATACCAAGACCTTATCTCCTAATACATTCATGGAAATATATACCTCTTTTTAGTTACTCTCCTCTTTTTCTTGCTGTACTATGGTATAGTCTCTTGGAAATAGCCACTAATCCAGTATTCTTGCTGGGAAAATCCCATGGACAGGGGATCATAGTGGGCTACAGTGCATAGGGTTGCAAAGAGTTGGACACGACTGAAACAACTGAATATGCGTTTAACTACTTATCCAGTCCTCTAAGGATAGAATCTGAGGTTTATGCACTTTTTTACATCTCAAAGCATGTACCTATTGTACCTATTCCGCTCTGAAGAAATGTTTGTTCAATTTAATTGGACATAAAACCAGGGAACTACTAGCCCAGTCTTTCATTAGAGAAGATACTTCGGATGATTCTCCAATTGGACCCCTCACAGGTACTCTCCATCTTGCTCTGTGTGTAGAAAGGCAGACCTCAGTGGTCTACATCAAGGAGCTCCCTTGCCCTTAGGTTTCTGGCTGGGTTTGGCCACTGAGAGGCCATGGCAAAAGAGGAGCAATAAGAAGACTGAGCTAAGCATGTTTCTTCCCCCTGTAGTCTCTCCATGCCAGGTCACCACTGAGTTCCAATTAATGTTTCCCCCGTAGCTGCTTCAAGTCTGAGTCCCAATGGCTGCTTGATGTCATAAGGATACACATACCCAGGATATGTTGTTCTTGATTGTTTTCTTTAACTCTGCCATACCTTTACCAAATTATTCTCAGACTCCCCAACTTGAACAGGTTATATTTTCATGCCTAAATCTTAACTGATAAAGTCTTCCCGTATATTCTCTGCCCACATCCCTCCTCTACTTCCATGTCTTCTCTCCATCCCCTTTGGATCTGAATTGACTCATTTTTACCCTCATTGCGTTTTGAGACATACTGAGCCCATCTGGGCATAGGAAAGAGAAATCGTGAGCAATTAATAGGAAGGCAGTGACCAATTCCTCTGATTCATTAACCAGGCTGGTCTAGCATGAAACTATACATAAGCCCAATCACAGGAAGAAATCAACTCTGAGCCACATTCCATCTGAGATTTGCAACCAGTACCCAGCATACATAATCTCATACTTTTTACTCTTGGTGCAGTTCTTATCCATGAGGGTCTGCTGGTCCCATTAAGTAATATTAGCCACTGCAAGCAAAGTAGTCACCCAGAGAGGAATAGCTTTCTAACATCATAAACTTTAGCTTTCTTCTTTGTTTTCAGAACTTGTTTTCAGAACTCTCTTCATGTTTTCATGAACTTGATATTTTCTGGTTTCCACTGCTATGGATGGATATTCACATTAGAGTAAATTGCCTATTCACAGAACTTTACATACTTCAGGGAGGGAGGGCAGGGGACAATAGCACACAGGTTAACTCCTTGGAACAACTTTGAATCATCTCTGTGCTCCAAGCAGAATGGCATGCAACAGACACATAACTATTTCCTACATTATGTAGGTTTGTAAATAGTCTATTATCTTGCTAAAATGATTGTAACATCTTGCATAATCTGTAGTTTAACCTCAAATGCTAACGATGTAGTATTCTTGATATTCTACGTCAATTTTTCAGTTCAGTTCAGTTCATTTCAGTCGCTCAGTCATGTCCAACTCTTTGCAACCACATGAATTGCAGCATGTCAGGCCTCCCTGTCCATCACCAACTCCCGGAGTTCCCCCAAACTCATGTCCATCAAGTCGGTGATGCCATCCAGCCATCTCATCCTCTGTCGTCCCCTTCTCCTCCTGTCCCCAATCCCTCCCACCATCTTTTCCAATGAGTCAACTCTTCACATGAGGTTGCCAAAGTACTGGAGTTTCAGCTTTAGCATCAGTCCCTCCAAAGAAATCCCAGGGCTGATCTCCTTCAGAATGGACTAGTTGGATCTCCTTGCAGTCCAAGCGTCTTCTCCAACACCATAGTTCAAAAGCATCAATTCTTCGGCACTCAGCTTTCTTCACAGTCCAACTCTCACATCCATATGTAACCACTGGAAAAACCATAGCCTTGCCTAGATGGACCTTTATTGGCAAAGTAACATCTCTGCTTTTGAATATGCTATCTAGGTTGGTCATAACTTTTCTTCCAAGGAGTAAGCGTCTTTTAATTTCATGGCTACAGTCATCATCTACAGTGATTTTGGAGCCCCAAAAGATAAAGTCTGATACTTAGTTTTGTCTAAATATCATGTATATGTAAATCTCAAGTTGTCTTTGATTAATTAATTGCTGGGGTACTCAATCTTTATGAACGTTTTCAACAATAGAAACCAGAAACAATTTCAATTTTGTATATGTGCCTCACTTTTGTGAAACTGAAGTCTGAAATCAGTTATTGGATTATTGGACCTTCCTAGTCTCTTTTCTCATTTGTAAATAAATATAAATGAGATAAAGCATGTATAGATCCTAACTTAATGCCTGGCATAAGTGAGTACTATATAAAGTCAACAATGTAATTCAGGTCACAATACAGTTGGTTAGTTTTTAGTCTATTTCTCCTTTGGCTTTTCTCTAATATCCCATATTATATATCAATACCTTCCTTATTACAGGAATCTCTTCATTAGTTTCCATGACCTTGTATTTTCTTCAGTTTCCTCTATCTCTCTAGTCATCTTTTCAGTCTTGTTTCTAGACTCATACTTTATAAGTTTTAAAGTTTTGCCTTAGGCCATGTTTTTTCCTTCCTTTGAACTTGGACTTCATCTTTGCCAAAAACTTCAGTTATCATTTATGTCTTAAGGCACAAAGTTATCTGCAGTTCAATCATCTCCTCTGAGCTCCAAATCCATGTATCCAACCACCTACGTGATATCTCCTCTCAGATATCTAATAATCAAAACTTGTGATCTTAATCCCTAAACTTCATTTTCTTTCAATTGTTGGTCTCCCAATGTATGAAAACAAGAGTATCCATTTCTTCAAACATGGATATGAACTTGATACATCTATCTCATTCTCCAAAAATCATCCATCTCCTACCCTATAGATTTTCTCAACTATCTTTTGAATGCACTGACTTTTTTTCCATCCCATGGCTGCTGCTGCTGCTAAGTCACTTCAGTCGTGTCCAACTCTGTGTGACCCCATAGACGGCAGCCCACCAGGCTCCACCGTCCCTGGGATTCTCCAGGCAAAAACACCGGAGTGGGTTGCCATTTCCTTCTCCAATGCATGAAAGTGAAAAGTGAAAGTGAAGTCGCTCAGTCGTGTCTGACTCATAGCAACCCCATGGACTGCAGCCTACCAGGCTCCTCCACCCATGGGATTTTCCAGGCAAGAGTACTGGAGTGTGTTGCCATTGCCTTCTCCAGTACAATTGTTTTAATCTAAATTTCTCATCCAGACTAGTGAAAAAAAAGACAAAAAAATATACTAACTCTTCCACTCATGCCTTCACACTTGAATCAGAATAATCATTGCCAAAAAACCTTGTCATATTGTGTCCCTGATGAAAGTACATGAGTTATTTCACAGTAGTATTAGAATGAGACAATGTTTTCTGTTATGGACTCCTTTTACCTTCACCTTCTGCTTTCTAGTTACACTGACCACATTTTAGACCCTTGTATTCACCATGTTCCTTACTTCCAGTCAGGCTTTAACACATTATTCTTGCAGGCTCATGAAATGTTCTTCCAGAAAAGCTGTCTTAATCCCCTAGGCTCATTCAGGTTCCTTGGCAATATGCTTTCATATTTCCGTGGCTACTTCTTTCTTAACATTTGATTGCATTCATTTATCCATTTACCAACTATGGAGTTAGTTTGTTGCAACAGGCCTTGCAGATAAGACAATAAATGAGATACTATTTCTGTTCTCACTGCATATTAACATTCTGGGTTTTGTAATTTGTAATTAGAGCTACAGTTATCTGTGGTTGTTCAGTCGCTCAGTCACGTCTGACTCTTTGTGAGCCCATCGACTGCAGTATGCCAGGCTTCCCTGTCCTTCACCATCTCCCAGAGTTTGCTCAAACTCATGTCCATTGAGTCAGTAATGCCACCCAACCATCTCATCCTCTGTCATCCCCTTCTCCTCCTGCCCTCAATCTTTCTCAGCATCAGGGGCTTTTCTAATGAGTCGACTCTTCTCATCAGATGGCCAAAGTGTTGGAACTTCAGTTTCAGCATCAGTCCTTCCAGTGAATATTCAGGACTGATTTTCTTTAGGATTGACTGGTTTGATCTCCCTGCAGTCCAAGAGACTCTCAAGAGTCTTTTCCAACACCACAGTTCAAAGCATCAATTCTTTGGTGCTCAGCCTTCTTTAGAGTCCAACTCTCACATCCATACATGACTACTGGAAAAACCATAGCTTTGACTATACAGACCTTTGTCAGCAAAGTAATGTCTCTGCTTTTAAATATGTTGCCTATGTGGTCATAGCTTTTCTTTCAAGGAAAGAAATTCAATTTCTTTTAAATTCAGTCTTAATTTATATTAATTCAATATAAGTACAATTGTCTGCAGTTATATTGAATTAATATCTGACTCTCAACAAACTATTGTCACCATGAGGATTGTTGTTGTTATTTAGTCACCAAGTTACGTCTGACTCTTTGCAACGCTATGGACTGCAGCACACCAGGCTTCCCTGTCCTGTACTATCTCCCGGAGTTTGCTCAAACTCATGTCCATTGAGTCAGTAATATCATCCACTATCTCATTCTCTGCCATCCCCTTCTCCTCCTGCCCTCAATCTTTCCCAGCATCAGGGTTTTTTCCAGTGAGTCAGCTCTTCACATCAGGTGGCCAAAATATGGCCACCATAAGGATAAAGGCCTCTTTTTCCCCTTTGCCACAGTTATTTTGGCCTTACAACAAACTATTCTTAAGTTTAGTGGTGTTACACAGTAATTGTCATCTCTCATCTCTCCTAGTTTCTTTGAATCAAGAGTTTGGACAGGAAAGAGTTCAATAAGAGGATCAAATACACTGAGGGCTTGAGTTATCCCAAGTCTCATACTGGATCATTAATTCAGAATATTGGCTGAGAATCTCAGTTCCAGTATTTCTGGATCACTTCATGTAGACTTGATGCCTACATGGATATCACCAGTGAACTTTCTGAGAGAGAGCCAGGTGGAGCTAGGTCACCTTATATGAGCATCCCTTAAATGTCATGCACTATCATTTCTGCTATATTTAATTGATTGTCATAGCTGCAAAAGTTTGCTCAGGTTCAAGGCAGGGGTGCACAGATATCAGTGGGAAGAGTGTCAGTTGCATTGTAGAAAAAGCATTGTGGAATAGAATATGCACATTTGCATGCACACACACATTCATCTTTGGAAATCCAAACGTCTACACACATTATTATAATCTTACTACCTTATTTTGTATGTAGTAAGTGCCCATTAAAAACTATTGAATGGAATAATAATTGATGGAATTAAGAGGTGAAATCATGAAATCTAGAACATAAAATGTCCTATGTATTATTCATCCATTTATTCCCAAATATTTTTAACAGTGGCCACAGGACTGGAAAAGGTCAGTTTTCATTCCAATCCCAAAGAAAAGCAATGTCAAAGAATGTTCAAACTACCACGCAATTGCACTCATCTCACACGCTAGTAAAGTAATGCTCAAAATTCTCCAAGCCAGGCTTCAGCAATACGTGAACTGTGAACTTCCAGATGTTCAAGCTGGTTTTAGAAAGGTAGAGGAACCAGAGATCAAATTGCCAACATCCGCTGGATCATGGAAAAAGCAAGAGAGTTCTGGAAAAACATCTATTTCTGCTTTATTGACTATGCCAAAGCATTTGACTGTGTGGATCACAGTAAACTGTGGAAAATTCTGAAAGAGATGGGAACACCAGACCACCTGACCTGCCTCTTGAGAAACCTATATGCAGGTCAGGAAACAACAGTTAGAACTGGACATGGAACAACACATTGGTTCCAAATAGGAAAAGTACGTCAAGGCTGTATATTGTCACCCTGCTTATTTAACTTCTATGCAGAGTACATCATGAGAAACGCTGGGCTGGGAGAAACACAAGCTGGAATCAAGACTGCCAGGAGAAATATCAATAACCTCAGATATGAAGATGACACCACCCTTATGGCAGAAAGTGAAGAGGAATTTAGAAGCCTCTTGATGAAAGTGAAAGAGGAGAGTGAAAAAGTTGGCTTAAAGCTCAACATTCAGAAAGCAAAGATCATGGCGTCTGGTCCCATCACTTCATGGAAATAGATGGGGAAACAGTGTCAGACTTTATTTTTGGGGGCTCCAAAATCACTGCAGATGGTGACTGCAGCCATGAAATTAAAAGACGCTTTCTCCTTGGAAGAAAAGTTATGGCTAACCTAGATAGCATATTCAAAAGCAG
Source organism: Capricornis sumatraensis (assembly GCF_032405125.1). Taxonomy (NCBI): domain Eukaryota; kingdom Metazoa; phylum Chordata; class Mammalia; order Artiodactyla; family Bovidae; genus Capricornis; species Capricornis sumatraensis. The sequence goes on along the minus strand of NC_091084.1, from coordinate 60,375,516 downwards.
GGACATTACTTTGACAACAAAGTTCCGTCTAGTCAAGGCTATGGTTTTTCCAGTGGTCATGTATGGACATAAGAATTTGACTGTGAAGAAAGCTGAGCACTGAAGAATTGATGCTTTTGAACTGTGGTGTTGGAGAAGACTCCTGAGAGTCCCTTGGACTGCAAGGAGATCCAACCAATCCATTCTGAAGGAGATCAACCCTGGGATTTCTTTGGAAGGAATGATGCTAAAGCTGAAACTCCAGTGCTTTGGCCATCTCATGTGAAGAGTTGACTCACTGGAAAAGATTCTGATGGTGGGAGGGATTGGGGGCAGGAGGAGAAGGGGACGACAGAGGATGAGATGGCTGGATGGCATCACTGACTCGATGGACGAGAGTCTGAGTGAACTCTGGGAGTTGGTGATGGACAGGGAGGCCTGGCGTGCTGTGATTCATGAGGTCGCAAAGAGTCAGACACGACTGAGTGACTGAACTGAACTGAACTGAACTGAACTGATCTGAACTGATGGAGATCTGACCTAGCATACCAAATCACTAGTTTCCTAATAACTTAGTCCCTATGACTGAGTGACTGAGTTGCATGTGAGCTTTTCTGCTATATAAGCACTGAAGTCTATGTACTAGAGAAAGGGTTAGAGGTAGTTAGAAGCTTCTCGAACCTGCTCCATTCTCATGAATTTAATTGAGGATAACATATAGTTGGATTCTTAATTGTGCCAGCTTCTTCTACTATCATTCTACCTATATAAGAGATCATTGCTTTGGGGCATGAGTGTGTGTTGATTAGAAGTTAATGCTAGCAAATGTTATTTGGAATTACCTCAGTCACTCGAGATTAGTTAAAGTATTCATGCATCCCACAGGATAAGTCACTTGTTAACTATGGAACTTACAAGTGTCTCTGAAACAATGGGCAATGTCTTCTCCCTGCTGTAGAGTAGATGGGGACAAAAACAGAATTGACAGTTCTTGCAACACTGAATTTACAGTCAAAGAGAGCTAATCATACTATGGGGTTCACAAGGATTTCTCAAATGTATTCTTTCTAGGCTTTCCTGTGAGAATCAACAGTAAAAAGGAAAAAAAAAAGTTAAAATGATATTTACTCAAGGCTTTAGATTATTAGTTTTTGCGGTATTCACATATTTCTGACTGTGGAATACGTTCCAGTTTCCAGTTTATCAACATTGTTATAATCTTGTCCTCTGGGTAAGTGGAGTTTTTCTATATTTGGGAAATATTTACTTCTCCTGTTTTACCTATAGATAGAAGAGATGATGACTTAACAAAATCCAGACAGAGTCAGAGAACTAAATCTCATCAGCCTGGAGTTTAGTCTTTCCACTTCTCTAATGCCAAGAGCAAGTTAGCAACTGGCTGGACTAATCAGAGGTCAGAATTAAGTACTATAACTCATTCTCTTCCTCTTTACCTTTTGCAAACACAGCAAGTATAGGGGTAGGGAGATTTTTTTCCTTGTCAAATACCTCCCAGCTATTTGTAGGCAATTTTGATGGGTTTTCCATGCTCTTGCAACCAGAGATTCTCTACCTGTTGTAAATCCAACAACCCTAAAAAAGTAGACCCCAATTAAACTAGAAGAGTCTCAGTAAAATTTAAAGACAGAAATATAACCAGTCTTCAGGAAGAGAGAGAACCAAACGCTGGGTAATTTTCTCATCTGCTTCTATATTTATCTATTTCTTTCTGAAAATTCTCTGTCTCCTCTATTCTTTCTTTCTCTCTTTCTCTCTCCCTCCCTCTCACATCAGCCTTCTATGAATGTAAGTATGAATTGCTTATTTTGGCTTGTTACGTAAAGGTGATAGGATATGGCTACTCCTCAACAACAATAAATCAAATTCACATGTCAGAGTCACATAAAACTTAATTAGCCATCCCAGTTAAGCTCTCAGTCACAGTTCCAAAATCCTGGGAGACAGGTTTGTATCAGCTAGTAATTTTTTTCAAGTTACCATGAATTTGTTACTCAATTTACTGAGTGATTTGGGTACTTTGCATTTTTAGAAATGAAAAACAGAACAGATAAGACAGTAAGGCATATAACAGATGCTTGGGCATCCCTGGTGGCTTGGTGGTAAAGATTCTGCCTGCAATGCAAGATATGCAAGTTCGATCCCTGGGTTGGGAAGATCCCCTGGAGAAGTAAATGGTAACCCACTCCAGTATTCTTGCCTGGGAAATCCCATGGACAGAGAAGCCTGGTGGTCTACAGTCCATAGGGGTCACAAAAGAGTCAGACATGACTTTTTGATTAAGTGTGCATGCATGCATAAATAGGTACATAGACCCAGATGCTAGGAAAGATTGAAGGTGGGAGAAGGGGATGACAGAGGATGAGATGGTTGGATAGCATCACCGACTGAATGGACATGAGTTTGAGCAACCTCCAGGAGTTGGTGAATGGCAGAGATGACTGGACTGCTGATATATACATATATATATATATATATACATATATATATATATATAAAATCAGTTCATTTCATTCACTCAGTCGTGTCTGACGTTTTGCAATCCCATGGACTGTAGCCTGCCAAGCTCCTTTGTCCATGGAATTCTCAAGGTAAGAATGCTGGAGTGGGTTGCCATTCCTTCTCCAGAGGATCCTTCTGACCCAGGGATTGAACCCGGGTCTCCTGTGGCTCCTGCATTGCAGGTGGATTCTTTACCACTGAGCTAGCAGAGAAGTGTACATATACTTGTGTATGAATACTTGATACTAATGTAAAATATACTATACATCTGAGTCAAAAAGTTTGAAAAACACTTGTAGCTAATTTTAGAGATTAGCCTACCTGATCGAACCATATATATATTCTTCGTGAAACGAACTAAAATGTCTTATATACCTGGCTATGGGATTCCACCACGTCTGGGGAAAGGGTGTGGTACAGTTCTTAAGAGAAACATTACACTTAGGTGGTGTAGAAATCCCTGGAGTCATTCATGTGTAAGTCATTCATGCATTCATGGCTTCTGCTTTCAAACCTTGCCTCCACATCCTAACCTTGGCCTAACCTTAGATGAGATAGTTAACTCTCTGTATCTCATATTTATCATGTTTTAAATGAGATCTTAATAAATTTACTCTCTCCTATACATTTATTGTGAGGATTCTATCAGATAATTTATACTTTTAGCAGTCTATGACACAGAATTTAAAATTTTTGCTCTAATATCAGCCATAATTATCATTTATCATCCTATTATCCCTATTGACAAACTGTATTATTCCTATTGACAAATTTTATTAAAAGCATTAATGTCATTTAGAGCCTGAAATATTATTAAGTTTCTTTTCTTGGTTAGAGGCTCTCACTGCATGAATTTCATACTCTAATGTTAATACTGCAAGACCTTCAGTATTCTTTCTCCTGGTGTGGGACTACTCTTCCTTACACTGGTGATAGATAATGGAAACTTTCACTTCTAAAGTGAAAGGAATGTTGTATAAAGACATCCTTCAACTGATCTGTGCTCACTGTTTAATGTATCAACCTATCAACTTTTACTCATGCCTTAGGATAAGTCCATTGATACTGGGTACCCTACTTCAACAATTATTTGAGCAAAATTTATCTGAATTAATTTATTCTCAATTATTTTTCCCAAGGAATTCCTTTGTCTTCAAGTAACTAGACTGAAGAGTTTCTACTCATAGTTTCAGTATATATTCAGGAATGACGGAATACAAAGGTGAACATAATACACAACTTTGGGTCCTCAAATAGAGATTCCTAGTTACTAAGGCAACAAGCAGGAGGGGTCACCTTTATTTGTGTGGTGTACACAAATAATTGAGTACAAAAAATTGGGTACAATTGTGTACACAGGGCCTTGAAATCAGAAGGGCTTTGTACTTAGTTTAATGTACTTAGTTTAATGCTCTGTTGCCACCATCTTGCAATTCTTAATGATTTTATCTTTGAACTTGAACTTTGGAAGTGAAATACAATGGGACAATAGAGCAAAGAAGATTCATGTAATCTGTGGGTTCCCTGTTCCTTCTCATCTTATTTGCATACAGCATTCATGATGCCCCATGAGGACAGAATTCCAATAGATTCCAAATGTGTGGTAGTTCATTGAGACTCACATAAGTAAAAAGTAAACCCATTAAGCTTAGAACAGAATAAGTGGGTGTGCTAACAGCCCTAAGAAGCCACACCTCATTTGCACCAGAACTTGTTTCAAATGTAAAAAAAGTAGAAAATGGCATTCTTAAAAAATAAGAGCGATCAAGTGACCCTATCTCATTCTTCTCACTCATGTTATTTACACTTAAGGCTGGGAAAGGGAAATTGAGAGTAATCCTAGTTCTTTTCCCTTATGTCTTTCCTTACTTACCAACAATCCAAAGATGGAGAATACTGGTAGATGAGTATCAGCGAATCCAGAAATTGTATTGAGGAATAAAATGTTAAAGTTAAGTTAGTTTTGTGAAATGTTTCTGTTGTTCTGGTAAGAGCAAAACACTTATGAATGTATGAGCTACAAAAGGCAAATTATATAACTTCAGAAAGTCCACATAAGAGTTACGCTTGTGTTATTGTATTTAAAACTGGCATTGGACAATATTAAGATGAATGGTAAAATCCATGCTAATAGTTTAAAATTTTAATTTTGTTCACTTAGGATCACATGAAATAACCAACAATAAATGCCACCATGAACTGAGAGCGAGACCATGGAAGAAATAAACATTTTTAGTATATTTAACATAATTTTTTTTCCTGTTTTTTGTACAAGGAAACTCACATTTTCCTTTTGCACTGGGCCTTGCAAATTATGGATCTGGACCTAAAAGTAGAATTAATTAACTAAGAAATTTGATGTAGGAAATGTGAGCCATTTCTTGACATTTAGTTTCCTTTTCTGAAGTTCTTTTTCTTTTTTTCCTTCTCTCTAAATATACACAGCATTTTGCTTTTCTGGGCAATTGAGTTTCTCAGGAGATTTTACTTAAAAAGAACTGTTTATTATTTACATGTTTGTTTAGTTTCTCTGTTGACATGCAGAGAAAGAGACACCACTCTCTCCGTATTTCTAGTCTGTTTTGCTCCCTTCTCACTGGACCCCACCCCCACCACTTCGCACTTAAATTTCATGGGTGATGACGAGTCAGATGGCATTTGTCGCCAAAGCTCCCCTGGGTATCCTCGCAGTTTAGATCACCTCCACTGCAGACAAAGCTGCTAGAAACACATGCAAAACTCAGTTCCCCTCAGAGTTATTCCGAGAACCTTAATTCACTTGAGAACGGGAGGATGGCAAAGAACTTCAGCCTACTCTCCAACTTAAAAAGCAGAGAAAAACAGTGGTTTTTCTGTGATGACAGATGAGAGGAGAAGGCAGTCAGAAACAGCGTTCTAGCATAGATGGTCAGACTATGACAACCTTCACACGTCCCAGGCAACACCATTTAACTCTCAAAAGTGACAGTTTTCCTGAGGTGTGGTTAGAGGTGTAATGAGTGAAATGTAACGTGTGGAATTGAAGGAAAAGGATGGGAATGTTGATATTGGACCAGATGATGAGCCTAAGGAGGCCCACAAGGAGGAGACATATGGCGATGCATATGCATGGTGATTTGGATCAGGAGCACGTGTGGCTGGATGACAGGACGGCAAAGCTGGGGGAGAGCAGTCAGAATCCATCCTAAGAGCTGCCGACTTTCTACTGAGTGCTTCCCCAGGGTGGGAAGACAGTTCTCGATTATATTGGAATGGATTTCTTCACTCTCGTAAGCTGGGGAATATCTGGATGTGAATATGAGTACAAATAAAATGTATCATGCTTTGTACTTGATTTTGCATGGAGAAGTTGAGTTCTTTATATATATAAAGTAAATATATGAAAATACATCTATATAGATAGATAGATAGATATAATCAGTAAACATTTAAATATGAATCTGAGCAAACTCCGGGAGATAGTAAAGGACAGGGGAAACCTGGCATGCTGCAGTCCATGGGGTCGCAGAGTCAGACACAACTTAGCAACTGAACAACAATATATATATGTGTGTGTGTGTGTGTGTGTGTGTGTATACACACATGCCCTGATTTTTGCCATCTGTGTTCTTTTTGAGCAATTCCTCATACATGTGATAATGATGATGATGATGTATATAGCATGGCCATTTCATCTGTCTGTATTATTTGAGCCATAACAATAAAGAAATCATATTGGTCTCAACATAGTCTAGCACCATTAGTGCTACAGGGCAGAAATGGGGTCAAAAACATCTAATAATAAACACAGTCTTCATACTACTTAGCCAATCAGTTTTGTTACATGTAGAGCAGGAAAATACAGTGGAGTCTAGATGAATATCCTTTACAGAGGAGATCATCCGGCATCAACGATAACTATAACAGAACACACTATGTGTGAAGGACTTGATATGAAATGCTACTGTGTACCTGACCCCAGAAACATTCCTTTTAGAGGTTGTTTCACTGTAAATATAATTTACAACATGATTTTCTATCTATAGCTATAGAGTGTACCTTCTGAAAACAGTACATATTAAAAATTGACAGTTATTTTTCAGGTAATTTGATTTTCAGAAAAATTGCCAAATTTGAAGACCACCCAAATGGAATTTAAAGACTGGGACATTTTGCCTTTATTCTATTTTGCAATTCAAAATATTTCTTGCTGTTTTTTAAGGGAAATGCTTCTGTTGTATCCTGTACTATAATTATGAACTCTCTGAGGCTATTTAGAGTGTTATTGCCAAATGCCTGATCCCTATTTTACTATTGTCTCTAAAATGAAGAGTATGCATCTTCCAATATTAATTTAAAGAATTTCAAATAATAATACTGGAGAGGGTACAGAGAACAAGGAACCTTCCTATACTATCGGGAACGTAAATTGGTACAGCCAATATGGACAACAATATGGAGTTTTCTTTAAAAAAGTAAGCACAGTGTTACCATATGATCTGGCAATCCCACTTCTGGGCATATATGTGGAGACAACTTTAATTCAAAAAGCTACACGCACTCCTATGTTCATAGTGGCATTATTCACAACAGCCAAGACATGGAAACAACTTAAAAGGTCCATCAACAGATGAATGGATAAAGACATGGTACATATATAAGGTGGAATACAACTTAGCCCTAAAAAAGGATGAAATATTGCTCTTTACAGCAACATGGATGGACCTAGAGATTATCATACTAAGTGAACTAAGCCAGGCAAAGACAAATATATGATATCATTTTTATGTAGTACCTTAAAAAAAAGACACAAACTTATTCACAAAACAGAACAAGACTCACAGATATAGAAAATAAACTTACAGTTACCAAAGGGGAAAGGGTAGGGGAGGGATAAATTAGGAGGTTGAGATTATTATATACCCAATAAATTATGAAATACACATTACTATATACACAATAAATAACCAACAAGGACCTACTGTATAGCACAGTGACCTATACTCAATATTTCATAATAACCTATAAGGGAAAATAATCTGTAAAAGAACATACACTGTGCTGTATGCTTGAAGCTAAGAGGACACTGTAAATAAATTACGCTTCAATTTAAAAAAAAAAAAAGATAGAAAACACCTTAAACAATTGAGATAACCACCATTTAAAGATTTTTAAAAAAGAATTCAACATCCAGCAAAGGCTCAGAAGTAGAGAAAGTGCAAAGTTAATTTTTGTTGAATAAATATTCATGAAAGAGCATAATTTTTGCAAGGTGCTTTTAGAGGTGGCACAGATGCAGGAATGAAAGAGACACTCCTTTCATAGCACTTATAGTCTAGTGAGAGTATAAAAACAATAATTATACGAACAAATAAGCAAATAGGTAACTTCAGATCAGAGTTCTGAAGAAAATAAAACAGGGTACTAGTGAATGGCTATGTGTAGAGGCTTCTTTAACTAGGGGGTAGATAAAAATCCTCTGAGTTATATTTCAGCCGATGAGAAAGGAGTTGGCATTTGGGATCTAAGGAGATGAACTTCTCACTGAGAGTAGGAAGGAAGAAGAACTTAACATGCAAATCACTTTAGAATGTTTGAAGTTCAGAAGAAAGTTCAGACTGGTCAGAGCATAGTTAAGCAAGACATTAAAAAGTAGGAGCGTAAGTGAACTAGGAGAGATCACAGGGCAGGAATCTGATCATACTGAGTGGGCCAAAAACTTCATTTGGGTTTTTCCATAAGATGATTTTCCATAATATGATTTCTGTAATCTTTTCCATAAGATTCCAACCCCAAAACAAGGACACAGAAATGTGTTTCAACTTCTCCATGGGATTTTATCCTGTTCTGACGTGTTTTATATTTGCATTTGGAACCAGTCTGTTTCAAATAGGAAAAGGAATACATCAAGGCTGTATATTGTCAGCCTGCTTATTTAACTTATATGCAGAGTACAAAATCATGAGAAACGCTGGGCTGGAAGAAGCAGAAGCTGGAATCAAGATTGCCAGGAGAAATATCAATAACCTCAGATATGCAGATGGCACCACCCTTCTGGCAGAAAGTGAAGAGGAACTAAAAAGCCTCTCAATGAAAGTGAAAGAGGAGAGTGAAAAAGTTGGCTTAAAGCTCAACATTCAGAAAACTAAGATCATGGCATCGGGTCCCATCACTTCATGGGAAATAGATGGGGAAATAGTGGAAACAGTGTCAGACCTTATTTTGGGGGGCTCCAAAATCACTGCAGATGGTGACTGCAGCCATGAAATTAAAAGACACTTACTCCTTGGAAGGAAAGTTATGACCAACTTAGATAGCATACTAAAAAGCAGAGACATTACTTTGTCAACAAAGGTCCGTCTAGTCAAGGCTATGGTTTTTCCAGTGGTCATCTATGGATGTGAGAGTTGGACTGTGAAGAAAGCTGAGCGCTGAAGAATTGGTGCTCTTGAGCTGTGGTGTTGGAGAAGACTCTTGAGTGTCCCTTGGACTGCAAGGAGAGATCCAACAAATCCATTCTAAAGGAGATCAGTCCTGGATGTTCATTGGAAGGAATGATGCTAAAGCTGAAACTCCAATATTTTGGCCACCTCACATGAAGAGTTGACTCATGGGAAAAGACCCTGATGCTCGGAGGGATTGGGGGCAGGAAGAGAAGGCGACTACAGAGGATGAAATGGCTGGATGGCATCACCGACTCAAGGAACATGAGTTTGGGTCAACTCCAGGAGTTGGTGATGGACAGGGAGGCCTGGCGTGCTGCGATTCATGGGGTCGCAAAGAGTTGGACATGACTGAGCGACTGAACTGAACTGAACTGATATCTGCATTTGCTTTGTCTTAAGACCTCTGATTCTTGAGGACAAGGCAGTGTCTTAATTCCAGTGAAAAGATAACAACTTAATTGTTCTATCCTTTGACATTTAAAAGAGTTTGGCTTAAAATACTCTAATTCTTGTCTGGACAGTCCCATGGATAGAGGAGCTTAGAGGGCTATAAATCATGGGCTTGCAAAGAGTTGGACATGACTGACCACACAGACACACAAGAAAACCAGTAACTGTAGCAATCCTCTCAAAGATCATTATGGGAGTAAGTAACATCCACTGAATAGGTTTCATTTGAAAATTAATTAATTGAATCAGAAGATTTGAACATTCAGCAGGGAAAAATATTAAAAAAAAAAAAAAAAAGGAAACCCTCACAATTCCCAGGTAATAATGATTAAAATGAAACTTCAATTTAGTGTTTCAATTTAATGTGGAAACAATTGGATAAGTTTATCATGAATAAATAAATAGGCTTTATATTAAAAAATATATCTACAGAATAAACATCATATCCTGATGCTAGGAGTTTTTTCAAAATATTCAGCAAACATAAAATAATTTCTATTTTATATAACATGTTCAAGAGAATAGGAAAAAACTGAAGATTTTCAAATTTATTTTGAGTTTAGTGTGTAGGACCTTAGTGACAAAGCCCAAAAATGACTGTGCAAGAAAATAAAACTATAGACAAATCTTGTTTATAAACCTATACATAAAAACTTAAAGTATTAAAAAGTAAATTCACAAATATACATTTTAAAAATTCACAGCATGACCCAAAACTTATTAATGCAATTAGCCACATTAATAGATAAAAAGAAATGCAAAGTTCAATCTCAATCATGAAAGAAAAATTCTTAGCAAACTAGAAATAAGAAAGTTTTACTTAATATGTTGAATTAAATTCATAAAATTCACTGAAAATATCATAGTCCACATTTCACTGGAAAATTTAGCCTGTGCAGATAGCAAAAAATAATAATAATAATTGTCTTTATTCATGGACAGTTTAATTTTCCACAGACCAGATTTGGAAAAATCTATACAAACATTAAAAACAAGCAAAAAATTAAGCAAGGTTGTTTGTTTCATTACAAGATCAATATACAAAAACAAAAGCTTTCCCATTTTAACAATAACAAATGATTAGCAAACACAATTTTTATCAAGTATTTTTAGCAGCATTAAATGTCATTTAAAAAAATTTGTCCCATGAAAACACTCTCATTATTGTCTGTGTTTGTATATGTGACGGTATTGCAGCTACAGTTCAGTTTAGTCGCTCAGTCGTGTTCGACTCTTTGCGACCCCATGAATCACAGCACACCAGGCCTCTCTGTCCATCACCAACTCCAGGAGTTCACTCAGACTCATGTGTATCGAGTCGGTGATGCCATCCAGCCATCTCATCCTCTGTCGTCCCCTTCTCCTCCTGCCCCCATTCCCTCCCAGCATCAGGGTCTTTCCAATGAGTCAACTCTTCACATGAGGTGGCCAAAGTATTGGAGTTTCAGTCTCAGCATCAGTCCTTCCAAAACAGACCAGTTCAAATAATTGACATATATATGATATTAATTCCCTGGTGACTCAAGTGGTAAAGAATCTGCTTGCAATGCAAGAGACACAGTAGACGTGGGTTTGGTACCCGGGTCAGGAAGATCCCCTGGAGAAAGAAATGGCAACTCACTCCAGTGTTCTTGCCTGAGAAATCCCATGGACAGAGGCACCTGGCAAGGCTACAGTACATACGGTCGAAAAAAGTTGGACACAACTGAGCATGCATGAGCACAGGATGTGATATTAATTATTTCAAGAATAAGAATAATCAAGAACATTGTTCTCAATATGTTAAATAATAATGAATCTAATCCAATCTACCTTTTCAATTTGACAATTTCAAGTGTGAAATTCGGTGAAAATTCTTTATATTGTTTCTTTGATGATTTCTCTTTTGTTCTCTTTCTCTACGGCACCTATTTACATTTTGGGTTTTCTTTTCTTTTCCCTTTTTCATCTTTTAAAAATTTGGCTCAAATTTTGGCAATTTTAAAAGCTTTGTGCTTTATAGCATGGTATGGATGTGTCATGTTTTCTTGAGTTAGTCAGACATCCTCAGAAGAGTTCTCTAATATCCATAATTTTGGAGAAAGAATGTGATTCCCAAAATGTAGGAAGGAGGTCAGACAGGGGTGTAGATTTAATGGTCTCTATTTTTGCTTTCAGTATATATATTTCCTCATCTTTCTCTTTCTCAGGGAGCGTCTCCTGATCTCAGCTGTGCCTGGCATCATCAGTTCACAGACGCTCTGAATTACGCTTTCAAGATAGTAAATCTCTAGACATTAACTGGGACAGAGGCAAGCAGTCATCTTACAAAGCAAAGGCAGGGTAAGGATCTACAAATTTGTCTTTCAAACAGCTATAAAAACAGTAATACCAAACACAACTGCTAAATTGAAAATTTTAAATTGGAAAAATGTCATGATATAAATAATAAGAATAAAATGTGAAATGATTCATATAATTTAAGACCATTTATGGAAAAAAAAAGTTTGGAAAAGAATACTGATCAAGAGAGTGACAGAGTGTATACAAATTTATGAGAATCTCCATGAATACCACACTGCTTCAAGAGAGTGGTTATTTTCTCTCTGGAGAAAGTACATCATGGTATATAAAGAGACATTGATCATGTCTAAATGTATTTCTTTAAAATTATAAAAGTTTGCAGAGCTAATAAATGAAAATACTAACATTGAACCCAGGTTTTCTATTACAAGTCCCTTTGATCTTTCTATTCAGCTGTAGTCCTATCACTAAAGAAATTTCAGGAAGCAGAAGTAATAAGTTTCCAGAGGCAAATACAGCAACTTCCTTAAAGCTTTCATCATCTGTAATAAGATATTAAAATATTAACTCAGTTCAGGAAAAAAAGCAAAACCATTTGTTTTTTATTATATGTGAAAATATAGCATTTATTAACTGAATATTTTTTTACTGGTTGCTTCCATGTTATGTAGATCATATTTAAAACTGAGAATAATGATTCTCATACTTCTAAAATTTATTCCACAAATCTCTCCAAAAGTATCTTTATCAGATTTTATATGGCTGCTATCCTTATATGTGTGTGTGTGCGTGTTCATCAATCAAGTAGCAAAGATCAGAGGCTGCACTGCATCAGTATTGTAAGGCATACATTCTAGGAGAAGATAGATAAATGCAGCCAAGATCTTCCTTTTGAAGAAATGATTCCCCAAGAGTCAGTCTTGCCAAGAGGTTTACAGTGAATTGCATAAGCAAGTCCTTTGAGTCCTAAAGCCTTCTGAATCTGTCCATGGGAGATGCATTTTGCTTGATTTTTAAAAATCCATGATATCTTTTTACATTTTCATTTTAATTCACTTCACTTATTACTCAAAGAGGGCTTCTACAGTGGCTCAGACTGTAAAGAATCTGCCCGTCAGTGCAGGAGACACGAGAGACGCAGGTTCAGTCTCTGGGTTGGGAAGATCCCCTGGAAGAGGGCATGGCAATCCACTCCAGTACTCTTGCCTGGAGAATTCCCATGGACAGAGAAGCCTGGTGGGCTACAGTCCATGGCATTGTTAAGAGTTTGACATGACTGAGTGACTAAACAGAGCACACAGCATTACTCAAAGAATTAAATTGATGAGTAAAACCTATATATTTATACATTTTCAACAACATGCTGGGGAAAGGAAGAACTTGGTTTGCCTCATCTCAAATGAGATCTAAATATCAGCATGAGAAGGAGAAGCAAAGCTGCTCACTTGTATCACCAATGAGATACAGAGCTTAGCTTGCTCTTATAAAATTATAAAATACCATGCTATTGTCAATTCTATATTGCCTTAAAAGTTTAATGACCTCAGATTTACACAGGTTGTAGAATATCCTTCTTGGCTCACTGAGAAATTACCCATCTATCAATCTTTACACTTCAGAGTTACAGAATATTTATATTTCTTCATCTGCATGATAAGTGCTGTGCTAATTTGCTTCAGTCCGGTGGGACTACTTGTGACCCTATGGACTGTAGCCTGCCAGGCTCCCCTGTCCATGGAATTCTCCAGGCAAGAATACTGGAGTGGGTTGCCATGCCTTCCTACAAGGGATCTTCCTCTCTCAGGGACTGAACTCTCAGTTCCTGTGGCTCCTGCATTGCAGGCAGATTCTTTACTGCTGAGCCAATGACAAGCACTAGTTCATCTTCAATATCATACCACCCACAAAAGAGGATGAAATATGCGTCAGCATCCAATAGTCCTGCTAATGTCAACATAGCACTATGACAAAAGGGTTTGAAAGTATCTGAAATGTAAATATTTTTAAGCGTTTAGTAATAAAAGAAGGTAGCGTTAACCTCAGGTGCAAGGTGAGGAAAGTATAATTATTTTCTAGCTCTGTAAATAATGAAAAAACCTATGACGATTTAGGTTTTACACAAGAACAACAAATCCATGAGCAATGAATATGTTTTCTAGCACAGTTTTATGAAGGCATATCAATAAATTATTTGTAAAATAAATAAATGAGTAATTAATGCATTGGAGCCTTGCAAAGAGATGTATTATATTTTTTAAAATAAAGAATTCCTAAGTTTCCCGATCCCCTTATGACTGACTGGGTGTAAAATAGTAGACAAGATAGAAAGACATTACTTTCTCGGTGCTTGGTTTAAACACAAATATATTTTATTGAAATTATGACAAGAATTAAGAGATCTCCAGACATATTTTTTGCACATACCATTGTCAACTAACCTAGTTTCAGATAAAGAAAGATCTCTCTGTACAAATGACATTAAAAAGCTTCCTTTAAATGTTAGAGTAATGAACTGGATTAAATGTTTAATATTTCAGTTTTATCTATATGTCTAAGAAAATGTAATTGCTCATATATTTTACCAACTGAAAAAATTAACTCAAAAAGTTAAATTTCATTCACTATGAAATTTTAAAAATTTTCTTAAAGCTTTTCCACCTCTATCTTGTAAACTTTAAAGTGAAGAAGGTAACATTAAGACATTTTCAAGGCATGTTCTAAGAAATATTGCTATGCAGAAATACTGAAATATTATTCCATAGACAAAATATTCATTCTGAATATATACCCAACACATTACAGTTATGAATTTTTAATTTTAGTAAGTGTATTTTATTAATATATCTACAATATTATCATTTCAGCATATAATCATTACAATATTTAGTAATATTTTACCTTTTCTTATTTTTTCATACTGAATATTCAAAACCCTGCGTATATTTTACATTTGCAGCACATTTCAGTTTGGATTAACCATAGCTCAAGAGCTCAAAACACTCAAATAGTATAAAAGTTCTTGGACAAAGAACAGTAATTCTAAGACCTAGACCTTGGAAAAGATCCTGAAGATGGGAAAGATTGAGGGCAGGAGGAGAAGGGGGCAACAGAGGATGAGATGGTTGGATGGCATCATTGACTCAATGGACATCTGTCTGAGCAAACTATGGGAGATAGTGAAGGACAGAGAAGCCTGGTGTCCATGGGGTCGCAAACAGTCAGATGCAACTGAGCGGCTGAACAACAACAATACTGAGACCTCCAAGTCCCCTCCCCAGATGCATAATTATGAATACCGTCTTGCAAATTCACACCAAAACTGTTTGTGTCTATGAAATCGTAAGTTTTATACATAACTACAAATATATTGGCGGTGGTTTAGATGCTGCGTCGTTTCCAACTCTAGCGACCCCATGGACTGTAGCCTGCCAAGCTCCTCTGTCCATGGGTTCTCCAGGTGAGAATACTGGAATGGGTTGCCATTTCCTTCTCCAGAGGGTCTTTCCAATGCAGGGATTGAACCTGGGTCTCCTGCATTGCAGGCAGATCCTTTATTGACTTATGTGTGTGTGTATATATATACACACACACATATATATAAAACTATGTATATGAACTAAGCTATGGACTTCCCTCATAGCTAGTCAGTAAAGAAAAACTTTCTTTAACATTTCCTGTAGTGAAGGTCTTCTGGCAATGAACTGGATCATCTATTTCATTTTTATATGTAAAGAATATTTTTATTGGATATGAAATTCATGTTTAACAGCTTTTATCCCTCAGTACATTAGTTCATTAAAGATGTTACTCACTGTTTTTTGATTGCATTGATTTTGATAAGAAATCTGCCATCATACTTATTTTTGACATTTTGTATTTATTAGTTTTTCATGTTTGCTTTGAGGATTTTCTTTTTATCACTGGTGTTAATTTAGTATTGTGTATCTTGGTATAGTTTTCTTCATGTTTTTTGTGCCTGGAGATTATTAAGTTTCTTGGAAAATTTTTCTAGACCAACTTTTCCAAATATATTTGTCCTTCTCACTCTTTGCTGCTGCTGCTGCTGCTGTCATTTCAATTGTGTCTGACTCTGTGTAACCCCACAGAAGGCAGCCCACCAGGCTCCCCCATCCCTGGGATTCTCCAGACAAGAACACTGGAATGGGTTGCCATTTCCTTCTCCAATGCATGAAAGTGAAAAGTGAAAGTCAAGTCGTTCAGTCGTGTCTGACTCTTCGCAACCCCGTGGACTGCAGCCTACCAGGTTCCTCTGTCCATGGGATTTTCCAGGCAAGAGTACTGGAGTGGGGTGTCATCGCCTTCTCTGTCTCACTCTTTAAGGGATTCCAAATATACATTAGGTCATTTGAAGTTATCTCACAGTTCAGTAATGCTCTCTTCAGTTTTCTTTTTCTCTCTCTGTATTTTATTTTGTTTCTATTATTATGTCTTTAAATTCACTTTTTTTTCTTTTGCACTGTGTAATATGCTATTAATTGCATCCACGCATGTATTATATATATTTCAACCCACACACTGTAGCTCTCATCTTACAAAGTTTGTCCTGGAACTTTGACTATATCACTTATAGTTCTATTTGGGCTTCCCTGATGGCTCAGTGGTGAAGAATCCTCCTGCCAATGTGGGAGCCATGGCTTCCATCCTTGGGTCAGAAAGATCCCTGAAGAAGGAAATGGCAACCCATTCCTGTATTATTGCCTGGAGATTCCCATGGACAGAGGGGCCTGGCAGGTTACAGGCCATGGATTTGCAAAGAATAGAACCCAACTTAGTGACTAAACAACAGCAACCATAGCTCTATTTAACTTTTTAAACCTATAGAATACATCTATAATAATGGTTTTCAAGGTCCTAGTCTGCTAATTCTAACACATGATGTAGACTGGGAATGGTTTCAATTGATTACTTTTCTCCTCATTGTGCGTAACATTTTCTTACCTATCAGGTAATCTTTGAATGTTAGATGTTAGAAATTTCACTTTATTGGATGCTGGGTATTACTGGATGTGGGTTATTCATACAAATACTTTTGAACTTTGTTCTGGGATGCAATTAATTAGGAATAGTTTGATTCCTTCATGTTTTGCTTAATGAGTGTTAGTTGCTTGTGGAAAAATACTTATCCTAAAAATAACTATTCCTGACTAGTGAGGCAAGATCTGCCCAGTTCTCTATGATTCATGAGATTTTTCAATACGCCTAATGCAAACAGGTGCTATTCTTGGTCTGGTGTAAATGCCAGACACTGTTACTCCTAACCGTTCTCAGTAGTTGTTTCTTGGGGCATTTTCTCACATGCATGTGCAACCGAGTGCTTGAGGGAAACCCTGTGCAGGCCTCAGGAGCTCCTTCCACCTGTTCTCGCTGGTCATCTATCCTGCACTCTGGATGCCTCTGGTTGCCTAGACTCTCAGATTTGTTTCCTTAGCTCATTAACCAAGGTCCCATATAGTTTTCTCTTCCATGTATGAGGGCTCTGACACTTTCTTAAACTAGCAAGCTGGGGAAATCATTCAGCTCACTTTATTTATTAACCATCTCTTAAGGTTTACTGTCCTTCATCCCTTCATGTCCAGTGTTCCTAAAGTATTATTTCAAGTAGCTTGTCTATTTCTTTGTTGCCTGAACAATTATAATTTTAATTGGGAAATCACATTGGTTTTCCCCTTACAAGTTAAGACGTAGTTTTTGGCTCTGAAGTCCAAATGGGGTTGGAAAATTAAACTTTTTTTTCCCCCATGTCTGTTCTGTAGGGAGGAAATAAAACAAAATTATTACAAATAGGCACTGGATTTTTGTACTTTGGCCCCAAACGTTTGATAAACTTAAAAAAGATTATGTGCCATAATTTTCTCATGTATAAAATAGTACATACTAGGCAAGTTTTACTAAGCATTAAAGAAGTTTACATGTTATATTAAATAATAAATGTTCTAAACATAGAGTTTTTAGAATAAAATCTGTCAATTGGTAAGTTTGTTATAAAAGTTAGTTACAGAAAACATTTTGAAGATAACAGTAGTTGAGATTTGCCTTTATAACAACATACTTAGTATAATCATGCCAAGCATGTGGGCCTACCATCAAAATATGGCTAACTTTCATAGTGAATGTCCTGTTATGAATATTAGATATTTAGTTGAGCACTTTGAAAATATTTATTAGACCTTAATTTTTTTTTCTGATTTTAGTAAGTTTCTATCAATAACCCAGCAAAGCTACTAGTAATCCATATAAAACAAAGCAAGCATCAAGAAAATAAGAAAAAGTTGAGACAATTCATTTGTCCTGTCAAATCCTTATTTCATTTAAAATTTCCGATTTCCTACAGTTTACACCATAGTGCCACTGCTGATGGGATAGGTGTTTAATTTCAACTCAAAGAGAAAATTGTTCTTTTCAGACCTTCCTATTTTGCTAACCAGTTCCAGATTTAATGGTCTATACTATCATGAAACTATTTCTCTACTTAAAATTCTATAAAATCATAATGAAGCCGAGTGAGAGCTCAAGCTATACCCAGGATGATTTGCTGTAACCTCTCTCTGGTAAAGTAGCTCTGAATCACTAGGGTGAATTGAAGCAAAGTGAAGAAAAAGAATTTCTCGACTTCTGTGTCCTTCTCTCCATCTCCTCTCCTTAACAACTCTCACACAAATTTGTACACTTTCAGACAAATAAATAAAGCCACTGCTAAGCACTGATACCGGTAAGGTTGGCAGGTAAAAGAGAATCAAGACTTATTGCATGTCTATCATATGTCAGACTTAAAAAAAAAAATTGTATGTACTTTCTCTTTACCAGTCTATAATATTACTCTGTCTACAATATCAAAATTACTCCCACTTTGCTGATACTCATTTTCATTTTTTTAAAGGAGAAATATGGGTTGATCAGATATATGGCACCATTGCTCATGATTACTCGTTTAAGAATTTAGAAGTCAAATAATTTGGATACCAGTAGTGACATTTATCGAGCATTATCTGAGCTAATTCTCTAGAAAACTCTATGTTATATGTATGATTATCTACATGTCCCTTATAAAAACCTGAGGCAAGGCTTAGGGAAGTTGCTCCAGGCTTATCAATCAAAAGCAGAGGATTATCCTAAAGTTGTCTGCGTGTGTGCTTGTCACTCAGTCATGTCCAACTCTTGCAACCCCATGGACTGTAGCCCACCAAGCTCCTCTGTCCATTGGATTTTTTAGGCAAGAATACTGGAGTGAGCTGCCATCTCCCCCTCCAAAGCTAAAGCTGTCTACTTACAACTATATACAACCTGTCACTCCTTATCTGTTACACTTGAAGGCAATGCAGGTGTCTCACATTAAGCCTACACATAGCATATTATTAAGACAGACACAATGAGAAAGTTCATTCTGAAAGGAAGCTAAATTCATGTTCCTATTTTAAGGTTTAGTATTATATTTAATTTGGATTCTACATGTCAGGTCTTGGACAGTGGGTACTATCCTGTTTTTACCATTTAGGACTTCTAAAAGTTTAGGGTGTCGAATCTAGCCATGATTTAGAAGCAAAACAGATCCAATTTGAGGTATTGTTTAGAGAGGGACTGGAATGAGGGTGCCAGGAGCAGCGGTGAGAAAGCTATATCCATGCCAATGTAGAAACCAGAATAATCTTTTTCCGTGATTTTTTTCTCCTTAACTTCACATTTTCCATCCCTCCTTCTAAAATGGTCTAAAATATACCAAAATTTCATTTCTGAATCACTGACAGTCAACTGATACTTTCACCCTCCCCTTAGAAGGAGGGCAGTTTGCCAGATTCATGTTCAATATGTTGCTAGTTTTGAGAATCTTTTTTCTTGTCTCTTTTCTCTTTGCCAAGAGAGAAAAGGAGGTGAGAAAAGAAGGGATCACTAGACAAATCACTATGGGTATGTTTTTTCCTGAAACATCCTCTAAAATCTTATGATATTTAAGGTTATATGATGAAGCATGGTATCTGACTCAGGAAGAACTGTGCATCATGGTTTAAATCCTTCTGAAATATAATACTTGATATAATCCTACTGGGCTTCCCAGGTGGTGCTAGCAGTAGGGAATCTGCCTGCCAAGGCAGGAGACACAAGAGACACAGGTTTGATCCCTGGGTTGAGAAGATCCCTTGGAAGAGGAAATGGCAACCTGTTCCATTATTCTTACCTGGAAAATTCCATGGACAGAGGGCCACAGTCCTTGGGGCTGCAAAGAGTTGGACATGACTGAGCAACTGAGCACACACACATAATTCTACTACAATCGTTGTTTATCCCTTTTCTGGCTTGATAAAGAAATTCTACCTTGTGTCTACCTACAAGCCATACAAGCAATGAAAATCAAGGACTCTGGGGAGAAGTCTCACATGAATATTTTGAACCCTCATTTGTTAAAAAAAAAAAAAAAGAGTATTTTACAGTGATTCTATTCCTTCTGGTCAGTTAGTGACATTATTCTAAGGACTATTGTGGAAGAATTCTAAGAAATTATTCTCAGACTACTTTTGGAAGAAGCAAGGTAGGCAAAGGAGCACTAGATAAACTGGCACAAAGGGTAATTTAGAAAATATGAGCAGTGGGCCAGCAAAGAGATTGAACTGGGGAGTGTGGGGAGCAGCTATCTTTGCCAAGGATGGAATATGACATGAATCATGCCTAAGGCTTGACAAAATTGACTACTAATAAATAATTGCCTTCAAGCATAAGAAAAATAAACAGCAAAGGAAGTGTTTTAATATCACATATCAAACATCCCCCAGATTTAAATATCAGTAACAGCACTAACAAGTTGAATTTTCTAAGGTTTCTCTCGAAAAGCACATGTTCCTTCCTGAAAAGCACTTCTCAAAAAGCTCAGTCACTCAACCGTGTCCAGCTCTTTTCAACCCCATGGACTGTAGCCCACCAGGCTCCTCTGTACATGGGATTTTTCAGGCAAGAATACTGGAGTGGGTCACCATTTCCTTCTCCAGGAGATCTTCCCGACCCAGGGATTGAACCCATATCTCCTGCATCTCTTGCATTGGCAGGGAGATTCTTTACCACTGAGCCATCTGGGAAGCACCTGGAAAGCACCTGGGAACACATCATGTTCATATGAGGATGTAGAAATTTAGCCTCAGGGTATTCTAGTGGGTGGTATATTTACGATTTTCAGGTGAGAAATCAAGAGAGGTTGTGGTTGGAATCATCATGATCACAACAGTGATTTTCACTATTATGAGAGTGATGGTTGGCATACTCTGCAAAGCACTGTGCTAAATTCTTTGTAATCATAATCTCATTTAATATTTCAAATAACCCCATTAACTTGGTATTCATTGCCTCAGAGAAAAGAGTTGGATGTGGTTACAAACCTCACCTAGGGTCAGTAACTTCTACGAGGCAAGGGCAAGATCTGAACCTAGATCTCTAAGATTCTGAATCATTATTGTTAACCGCTAGGGAGAAGTACTCCCAATGAATGCCCTATGTGATGGCACACACTTGAGGTCACAGAGTGGACAGACCCACAGAATGCTAAAGTTCAGTCTGCAAATCTATATTCAAGAAATAGAGTACCCCATATTCTCCCAAAGCAGCTGCAACACGCAGTGATGACCACACTGGGGAGAACAGGCTGTCACTCCCTTCATCAGCACAATGTGTCAGGAAAGATGAGTGGGGGCCGGCACAAGTGGTGGATGAAATGGAAGGGTGGTGAGTCATGCTCTCATCTTAACATCTAAAAATAATCTCAGCATATTAAAAGAACACATTTCCTCCCATAAAAATGAATTTTTTTTTTTACCTATATGCCTGTAATTTTCCATTTCCAAACTGTAGTCCATTGGCACTGAGATATATCCCTCGAAAATATTAACTATCATTCCAAGAAGCCAGGGAGCCAATTTAAATTGTGGCACCTACACAGGCCATTGATAATGCAGGCTGCGAGATCAGCTGGTTGCCAGGAATGTCCTTTGAAATAACTTTAAGAGAAATGGGCATAGTTCAGAGGCCTTTAGACACAGTTAGTATCTTTTGCTCACAAACTCACTCACCAGAGGTCTTTAGGAGGTAAAATAATTTGTCCAGCTCCATCAAAATCCACATCTAGGCCCTCACATTCATATGAAAGAGAAGCAGACAGATTTCCCCATTCCTTGTAATCACAGCAATAAATCTGCCATTATTGAGGAGATCAAACCCTGGGTGGCTTTTGAAGGGGCACCAAAGGGACAAAGGCATATGCCTGGGAGGATAAAAATACATCTAAGATCTGCATAGTGAATCACTGGTTATTTTTAAAATTGAAACTGAATTGATCTGAAACTTAGTTATATATGCACTCCAGACATGGAAGTCATCTTGAATTTTTTGCTGACATCTGTGGAATCCAACGGAAAAAAAGGAAGGAAAATGTGATATACCAGTTTGTCTTCACTTCCTGTGATTAGTGGTCAAAAATTATACTGATA
Organism: Capricornis sumatraensis; assembly: GCF_032405125.1. Lineage (NCBI taxonomy): Eukaryota > Metazoa > Chordata > Mammalia > Artiodactyla > Bovidae > Capricornis > Capricornis sumatraensis. The sequence continues at coordinate 60,353,375 of NC_091084.1, read as the reverse complement.
TTCTGACCAATTAAACCCTCAAGAAGTATAGCTTTACCCCTGACACATCGCCATGTGGTAACTTTGTCAAAATAGCTGTTTGGGAAATGTTTAATCAATAAAAATGAAGGTATTTGAATATGTGGAAAATGTCAGCACCTCGGGGAACAGATAGCAGGATGCAGATGTTTGTTAATTAAGTTTACAAAGACCGTAAAATTAATGAAGCCAATATCTCATATATGTCGTTACTAAAGAAACAGCTGTTTCCCCCACTCTGACTCAATCTATACATGTCCCACCCCCACAATAGCTGTCATGTTTTGTGAATATTTGCTTTATCTACAAACCTTAATCCGTCTAAGGAGAATTTACCAAAAAGGCTTTCAGAATTTCATCACGGATCATTGCATTTAATTGGTGACTCAGTTTTTATAGACTGTTACTGTGAGTTATCAGATTCCCATTTCATTTTAGGAAAGCACAGAGAGAAAGAGGTGGGTAAGTGAGGAGAGTTACAACCCAGTTTCTAAGGTGCAGTGGCTCCTAGGACATGCATTTTTTCAGACAAGAAAATAGAAAAACAAAAGATAACACATCACCCAGGGAATGACAGAAGCAGAGTATCTAGTTATACTCACCATGTAATACTACTGGGCTTCCCAGGTGGTGCAGTGGTAAAGAATCTGTCTGCAGTGCAGGAGACATGGGTCTGATCTCTGGGTTAGGAAGATCCTCTGGAGGAGGAAATGGCAACCCATTCAAGTATTCTTGCCAGGAGAATCTCGTGGACAAAGGGGCCTAGTAGTGCATAGGATGGCAAAGAGTCGGAACATGACTGAGCAACTGTGCATGCACTTTTTCCCCCTTCTATTTGCCAGGAAGTCGGGAGAAATATGCAGATGACACCACCCTTATGGCAGAAATTGAGGAAAAACTAAAAAGCCTCTTGATGAAAGTGAAAGTGGAGAGTGAAAAAGTTGACTTAAAGCTCAACATTCAGAAAATGAAGATCATGGCATCCAGTCCCATCACTTCATGGGAAATAGATGGGGAAACAGTGGAATCAGTGTCAGACTTTATTTTGGGGGGCCTCCAAAATCACTGCAGATGGTGACTGCAGCCATGAAATTAAAAGACGCTTACTCCTTGGAAGAAAAGTTATGACCAATCTAGATAGCGTATCCAGAGGATCTTCCTAACCCAGGGATCAGACCCATGTCTGAGCGATTTCACTTTCACTTTTCACTTTCATGCATTGGAGAAGGAAATGGCAACCCACTGCGGTGTTCTTGCCTGGAGAATCTCAGGGACGGGGGAGCCTGGTGGGCTGCCGTCTATGGGGTTGCACAGAGTCGGACAACACTTAACATGCATGCATGCATACTTAGACCTCACCAGGAGCAGTGTGTCCATTTCAAGATATCATTAGTTATTTAAAACACTGGCTAATTTGAACACCCTCAAAAAGGAGACTAGGGTTGTAATAGACTGAAATCCCTCTCTTATTACTAATTCCAACCATGCTTACATGAGAAGCTATTATAAGGGCAATCCAAAGTAAAAGATGTGAGAATACTTTGTAAAAATATGGTAGAATAAATCTCATCATGTTTATGCTCATCATCATTATTAATAATTATCTTTTAACATTTTATAGATGATTCTTAAAGTTATAGTTAATTTTAGTATTTTAGGTGAGATTATAATTATATAATAGGTATCGATTAGTTTCTATTCTTAGGAAACTAATTCAAATCATTACACAGACTATTTAAATTTTAAGACTCAGTTCCACTTTGGTCCAAAACTGATTTTCTTTCTTTTCTCCTCTTTTCTTTCCCTTCCATTCCAAGGCTCAGATCTCGCTACAGTTTTTCATGAAGAAAAGTGGTAACACTATACACCAAAGGAACTCACATTTATCTTGATGGTACTGTTGTGACATGGTGACACTGAGAAATAGTGACTCTATGAAATGATACCTATAGCCACAATTATTGCTGTTGTTCAGTTGCTAAGTCATGTCCAAGTCTTTGAGATGCCATGGACTGCAGCACTCCAGGCTTTCCTGTCCTCTGTCTTTCGGAGTTTGCTCAGACTCATGTCCATTTAGTCAGTGATATTATTCAACCATCTCCTCCTGTGTTGCCCCCTTCTCCTCCTGCCCTCAGTATTTCCCAGTCTTTTCCAGTGAGTCAGCTCTTCACATCAGGTGGCCAAAGTATTGGAGTGGCACCTTCCGTGTCAGTCCTTCCAATGAATATTCAGGGTTGATTTGCTTTAGGATTGACTGGTTTGATCTTCTTACAGTCCAAGGGACTCCCAAGAGTCTTCTTCAGCCCCACAATGAGAAAGCAACAATTCTTTGGCACTCAGCCTTCTTTATGGTCCAACTCTCATATCCATACATGACTACTGGAAAATCCATTGCTTTGACTATAGGGAACTTTGCCAGCCAAGTGATGTCTCCACTTTTGAATACGCTGTCTAGGTTTGTCATAGCTTTCCTTCCATGGAGCAAGTTTTTTTAATTTCATGGTTGCAGTCATCATCCGCAGTGATTTTGGAGCCCAAGAAGATTAAAGTTGTCACTGCTTCCACTTTTTCCCCCTTCTATTTGCCAGGAAGTAATGGGACCAGATGCCAGGATCTTAGTTTTTTGCATGTTGAGTTTTAAATCGGCTTTTTCACTCTTCTCTTTCACCCTCATCAAGAGGCTCTTAGTTCCTGTTCGTTTTCTGCCATTAGAGTGGCATCACCTGCTTAATATTTAATTTTCATAAAAAATCTCACTGACTCTTATTTTCAATCTCTTTTACTATTCTTCAAATCAATAACTTTTTTCAAATTTTGGAAAACATTTGTCTTCTGTGGTCAAATTTACATACCAAGATCATAAAAATCTCACTCTCATTTCTTTCCATCCTGCTCTTTTCCTTTCTCTACTACAAGTGACTATTTTCATTAGTTTTCTGTGTCTTTTAAAAAATCAGACATATGTTTTTGTTTATACATATATGTCTTTTATATAATTATATACATATCAACTGATATATATATACATATATACATATTTCCTCTTATGCAAAAAGATACATTATATCATATATAATCTTATATATATATTAATTATACATAATCTCCTATATATATAATTATATGTCATCTTTTATTGGAGAAGGCAATGGCAACCCACTCCAGTACTCTTGCCTAGCAAACCCCATGGATGGAGGAGCCTGGTAGGCTGCAGTCCATGGGGTCGCTAGGAGTCAGACATTACTGAGCAACTTCACTTTCACTTTTCATTTTCATGCATTGGAGAAGGAAATGGCAACCCACTTCAGTGTTCTTGCCTGGAGAATCCCAGGGATGGGGGAGCCTGGTGGGCTGCCGTCTATGGGGTTGCACAGTTGGACACGACTGAAGTGACTTAGCAGTAATCTTATATATATTATATCTTATAATATTAAATGACAAGCTACTCTGGCAATCATTCCATATCAGTATTCACAGATCCCCCTGTTACTTTTGCTGCTGATTAGTGTTCCAGTGTGTGGAAAGAGCATAGTGCATTCACAAGACCCCTTACTGCGAGTCCTGTGTGTTGCTGCCAGTCTTTTGTAAAATCTGGAGTACTTTCTCAATTTGTTCCACCCTCTCCTTCCCTAACTGTGTTCACAAGCCCGTTCTCTATGTCTGTGTCTCTATTCCTGCCCTTCAAATAGGCTGACATGTATACACCGCCATGTGTAAAACAAATAGCTAGTGGGAAGTGGCTGCATAGTACAGGGAGCTCGCCTCAATATTCTATGATGACCTACATGTGTGGGATGGGGGCTGTGGGAGGAAAGCTCAGAGGGAAGGGATGTATGTATACATATAGCTAATTCATGTTGTTGTACAGCAGAAACTAACACAACATCGAAGAGCAACTATGTGTGTTTGTGCTCAGACATGTCTGAGTCTATGTGACCCCATGGACTGCAGCCCACAAGGCTCCTCTGTCCATGGAATTTTCCAGGAAAGAATAGCAGAGTGGATTGCCATTTCTTACTCCAGGGAATCTTCCTGACCCAGGAGTTGAACCTGTGTCTCTTGTATCTCCTGCGTTGGCAGCTGGATTCTTTACCACTGTGCCACCTGGGAAGTCCACTCCCAAAGGCAAAAAAAAAAGAAAGAAATTTAAAAATCGAGCAGCTATCTGTAAATCATTTGCTTTTATCACTCTGCTGTATTGTTCTTAAAGCCTGGACCATTCCACCAGTTACCTTGATCATTAACTTGTTTATTTCCTGGTATAGACACCAAGAAGCCTGATATTTTGTGTGTGTTACTATACCTGCATTACCTAGAACAGTGCCTGGCATTTTATAGAAGCTCCTTCATTGAATGAGTGCTTTTGCTCTGCCCCTTTAAAATATCTTGGTGGTTAATGACTTTTGAAAAGGAAGATGAGGAAGTAGTCATTATGGTAAAAGGAGAAAAGCTGCAAAGGTGGTGATTTTCCATTTCATGAGACGAAGAGGTATCTTCTGCCTGACATAACTTAGCAACAAGCTAGGGCAGACAGTGTGTGGAGTGGGAGGAAGAGAACACTCGAGGAACCATAGAAGCAAAGTATCATAAACATTGAGAGCTGGGATTTTGATTCTAATTCTGTTACTTAGTAGCCTATGACCTTGGACAGATTAGTTAACTTCTCTGACCTGTGGATTCCTATCTATCAAACTGCAACAATAATAATTACCTCATAGAATTGTTGTAAGGATAAAACAGGACAATCTATAGAAAAGGCTTAACATATAGCATATGATATCAATGAATATTAATCATCCTTGCCATTACTATGAGAGGAAAACAATATGTAAGTCCTTCTAGAATCTGGATAAACACAGTGAGAATATTATACTTTGCTGTTGTTGAGGATGTAGGGTCATAATGAAACTAGACAATGACTCGACATTTAGAAAACAAATACGAATCAGAGTTAATAAGCACGGCAGATAAAGAAGCCAAATCTCAAAATGAGACCTGTTCCCAACGTGTTGGCCCAGTGCTCTTTATGACAGGAGAACAACAGTAACGTTAGCTACCTTATTATTTGTCAGACAAGATATGCTAGATGCTTGCAATGCAATATCTCATGCTATCTAAGTACATTTAAAAACTTCTTTTGAGTACCAGTGCTATTTGAAAGAGAGAACTGGTTAAGTCATTTATCAGCTACTAAGACCAAAATTTGATTTCCCTCCCATCCCCAGCTAAACTGTAGTCACATAAGTAAATCTTGAGGTAAAAGAAATGAGCAATAGTAAATTTTGATATTCAATAAGGAGAGCAGGACCTGGAAAGTCTACAAAATGATGGCTGTTTTGGAGACCGGGCTCTCAGGAGGAGCACACTGGAAAAGCCCAAGTGACACTGCATGAACTGGGAAACAGTAAGGGTACATAGGCCCTCAAGGGTGCTGGAACGTAATAGGGTGTCCAATAGGAGAGGTTACAGACACCAACTTTGCAGCTTTGTCCCGAGAGAGGTCCCCACAACTGTATGCAAATACTCTGCACTTGTGAGGCCTATTCCCATGTGTCTCCCCTCATACATTCTCTCCTAAAAACAGCAGAGCACAGGATAAAAGGGTTTCTGTGTCTGCAGTGTTTACACAGAATCTACTAAAGCTGCAATGCTTGATTCATATTTAATCACCAGATAAAAGTCAGTCTTGTAACTTCCAGGAGCTAGACAATGCCCCAAGTGAAAAAATTTAATGAGGCCCACTTTTTACTTTTACTAGGGGGACAAATGATTTTTAAATGTATATATGCATAGTGGCCTCTGAGTGAAAAACTTAGGACCCACTGCTCTGATTACAAGATGTAACCCTCGTCAAATGCAGGGTTTGATGAATAATGCATCAGCACTGAGGGAGAGGTGGTAAGAAAACAGCAGACAACAGTCAAGGAATCGGGAATAAAGGGAGAACAGAGCAAATGGGCTCTATTGTCCCTGATTGTAGGAAGAGATTGTATCGCTCTTCTGTGAGTGTGTTAGGATTGAAGTAGAACTGCAGAGTCCTAATGGCCTTTTAAAAACATTTTATTTAACACTGTATGTTCAAACACTTAATTAAATGTTTACTAGTAAACAGACGTCAGATGCTTCAAAAATCTCACTTAATGTAATTAAAGTACATATATTGTATGCTCAGACAACTGCAACTTGGCTTTGAGAATTCTTTAGATACTCATGAAAATCCATATTTAGCATTCTAGCATACTTTTTAAAGTAGTCTCTTGGTAGCAAGAAACTACTTTCATTTTTTAATGTCTCCTTAAGAGAGAGAAGAGTGATTAAGAGGAACTGAAAAACACAGGAAGGACCATGGAAATGTAGATTTCATCTGTATTCACTATTGGTGTTCTATCTATACCCAGATATCTTTCTTGGCATTTCCTGTGTAATGTCATTAGGACTTTGCCTTGCAGTCATTACGAGTGGGAATGTTATCTATCAACTTTGAATCTCTTTTATGATTATGTGACTAAGTATTTGTACGAATGCCAACCCCTTCAATATACCACTAAAAAAGCAATATTATATAAAACATGCACATTATATTAATAATAAAAAATGAGTCATCTTTGTATTGGTTTTTTTATTCTTATTCATATATTCCTCTTTTTTAATTATTCAAGTAATGCAGGAATAAATTCTTTATGTAAAAAATTAAAACAAAAATTTCAGCAATAGGAAAAAAGCATAGGTCTTGAATTTTTTTATCTTAATTCCTTCCCCCCAACTGCCACTATAATTGTTTTGTTGTGTATTTCTCTAGACCTTTTCCTTTACTTTTACAAAAACAAAAGAAACACATAAATGTGCATACAGTCTGGACTTCCCTGGCAGTCCAGCGGCTAAGACTCTGAGCTTCAAACGCAGGGCACAATTTTGATCCCTGGTCGGAACTAAGATCCCACACGTCACTTGTGGCAAAAAGTAAAATGCATATACGATATAGTATACTGATAGCTTCTTTTATTTAATAGACGAATAGAATCCTACTATATATATTGCACTGTAACTTACTATTTTTATTTCCTAGGATGACTTAGGATCTTTTTTGTATCACTACACATAATATCTACCATATTTTTGGAGACACACAATACACCAGAGTTTGTATCACTACTCAAGAATCAATGAATTTAGATTATTTATAAATTTTCCCATTAATGAAAATCCATGCATGTGACTCATCGTAAGTTTATGTATAATCTTACAAGTGAGGCACACAAATGCAATTACTGGGTCTAACAAAATGCTCATTTTTATTATGAACAGGCATCATATTTGTCTCCCAAATGGGCTGTACATACTTACATCTATTTCCCCATATATTACCCAACATTTGATTATGGTAATCATTTTTTAAATGTTTTGTTATATATTCCATTTTCCTAAATAATATGGAAGTTGAAATTATTTCTATATGTTTTTAAGCCAATTCTCCTATGAATTGCTTGATTATAGGTTTTTGGAATATTTAGATATTTCTCTGACCTTTCTTTTTAAAACTTTATTTGAGGGATTTTTTCTATAACCTAGATAGCTATGCTATGTTTTATTTTATTTTGGTATGTATTTTCCCAGTGTACAACTTGTCTTTCATTATTTTTCATACTGTAGAAGATTTCAGATTGGTGAAACAAAATTATCTTTCTTTATGCAATTTACAAATTCCCTAGGAAGACATTTATTTCAAGGTTATAGCCATATTTTTCTACATTTTCTGCTAACACTTTTTAATGAAATATAACATGTAGACAAAAATTTAATAAATCATTAGGTATATAGTTCAGTAAATGATCACAGAATGAACATAACTATGCAACCACAACCCAAGTTGTATCTTTGATAAAAATTATTTATTGATTTTACTTGATTATCTTCAGATTCTTTGGGGACATTTTAATGTATAGAATCATTTCTGTGAATGAATAGTCTAATTAATTCCTTTCCAACCTGCATACGTTTTATTTATTTTCTTGCCTTATTTCACTGGCATGATTATGCAGTACAATGTGCAATATGAATGATAACAATGGGCATCTCCTCTCTCCTGCCTGAATTTAGGGGATGAATTTTCAGCATCATTTCATTAAGTAAGATACTTGTTGAAAGATACTCAGTATTAGATGGAGAAATTCCTTTTATTGTTAGTTTTCTATTTTTAAAGTGTGAATTTATATTTTTGCTTGAGTGCTTCTTTTGAATCATTTGAAATTATCATTGTCCTTTGTTCTATTAATATGTCATTCCTTACATTCATTTTCAAACATTAAATCAACCTTGCATTCATGGATAAATCCATCTTTATCATAATACCATATGTCTCCAAACTTTAAAAAATATATTTCATTGGAATTCTCAAGTATTTTGTCTAGAAGTTTTTTATGCTTTTGAGTTTGAGAGGGACTATGATATCTTTTCTTGCAATATTTTTGTCAGGTTTAGTATCAATATTATGATGGCCTCATGAAATTGCTCTGAATTTTTTTTATTTTCAGAAAAAATTTATATACAATTGCTTTCTATAACGGCCAATCTAAGTTTGGAATTTTATTTTTAGCAAGATTTTAAATTACAGATTCAATTTCTTTAGCTGATAATAGTAAGATTCAGATATTCTCTATCTTCTTATGTCAGTTTTAGCAGGTTTTATTCTAGCAGACATATGCTCATTTCCTCTAAATTTTTAAAATTATGATCATAATTTTTTTATAATATCTTTTTAATAAAATTTTCTGTGTGATCTATAATTTTTTTTTGTTATTTTTGATATATTTCTATCAGGTCTTTTTTGATCAGACTCACCATGAAGTTAACCATTTTCTACGTCGCTTTTCAATTTTGAGCAGTACTACTTCTCTAAGTAGTTTTTATAGTTTGTTATATAACAAATATATCTGTCTGTCTGACTTTCTACCTACCTACGTATCTGTCCATCCATCCACCATCAGTCTAGATTTTTATCCATTTGTGCAAACTGGGAGACTTTTAAAACTCATCTATCACTTCTGAAAAGTTTTTTTTGAATAAATTGTTAATTAATATCCTTTCTTCTTATTTACACTTTTCTCACTTAAAGGTATTCTCAATTAAGTATTTCACCCCCTAAATTGATTGTCTGCTTTTGTTACATTATCTCTTATTTCTAATTACCTAATATCATCCCAGGCAGGGTCTCAGTCGGAAATTAGTATCAAATTAGAATAATTCAAGGAGATGTTAATATAGAAAATGTTTAACATGTAGCACCCTAGAATAATAACATTCAAACTATTACCACTGTTAGGCCCAAGGGATCAAAGAGGGAGTGGGTTATTTAAAAGGTCTTTTCTTTGTTGAGGTCTTTTCTTTCTCTTTTTCGCTTTTTTAAAAACTCAACTGTACTTTTTATTCAGACTCCACAAATATGTCCACTTTTACGACATATCTCTAGATTACCCATTAAATGTACTTGCCTCCTTAGTCTCCTCAAATCTGTGACAATTCCTCATTCTTTCCTTGTCTTTCTTGATTCTGACAACTTTGAGGGTTTACTCAGTTATTCTGAGGACTGTCTCTCAGTCTGAGGACTTGCTTGATAGTTTCTCGTTATTGGACTGAAGTTACACAGTTTTGGAAAGGTAACATAAAGTGATTTTTTTTTCCCAATACATAGCGAGGGCCACAAGTTGTCAATATGTCATTTTACTAGTGACAGTAACACTGATCACTTCATTATGGTGCTGTCTGTCAGGTTTCTCTACTATAAAACGATTCTTCTCCTTTTATAATTAATGGATATCCTGAGGGAGATACTTTGAGCCTATACAAATATCCTCTCTCTCCTCACACTTACATTTCCTAATTTTATATTCCTTTGGTAGATCTTGATTGACAATTATTACTGTAAAGTTCTAATGAGATTTTCTATTTCCCTCATTCCACCTACATTTTTTAATTGGATTTCATTTTTAAGATAGCTCTCTCTTACCCCCAATTATATTTAGTCAATTATTTATTTATATCAGCACAAAACCATGTATTTGTTTTATATTCTATGAGTTATAATCCAATATTCCTGTTGTTCATTTTACTCCTCCAATTATTTCAAATTAGCCACTGGGAAAAATAAGAGATCTTTGGCCACTGAGAGAGCTTTCTGATTTGTTTTACAACAATATCCAAAGGGTAAGAAAGAATCTAAATAGCTTTGAGGAAAATTTTCATTATACCTAAGTTTTATGCCATTCTATCATCATTAGTGTATGAGATAGGAGAAAAATATTTGCTATAAAGTTCTCAAAATATATATTACCTAAGGTCATTTTCTTTATGTATTACTCAGGTATTCTGCAAATAACTGACATAATGAACTTAAGCATGCATTTGTCTTGACTGCTGGTCAACAGTATCAGTGAACACGGAATAAGTTAACATGATAAAAGGAAAAAATAATGCAAATAATCATTTACAAGGTAGCAGTAATTTGTATTTGGAAGAAAAAAAATAATCTGCATAGTTCCAAACTTGTAAGAAAGGATAGATTTGGTTGGGAACAAATAAATGAAAAATTCCAGGAGGAGAAGATCAAGATGGTGGAGTAAGATAACCACATGCTACTCTATGTGGAACAGTTCTCACTAAAACTCACTGGAAACTGGAAGGAAAATTCCTATGCAACTCAGGGGGTAAGAAAGACACACACATAATCAGGTAGGAAGGGAAGAAATGTGATCAAGTCAAGATCTGTATCCCTGGGAAAAATCTCATAAAATCAGAAATTATACAGGCAGACACGTACCTTGGGGAGTGAACAGGTTGAGCCACAGATTGGGCGTTCCAGTCCTGGGATCCTATGCTGAGGAGACAAGCTCCTTTGGCTGGCTGGAGGACAGCTGGGGAAAACAGAAGGGCTAGGGCAAGCTGGACTTCCTTAGTGAGGAGCACATTTGTTGGCTAGCCCTCAAAGTAGGACAGAGAGAGGTCTGCTCTTTAGCAGTTGCCTGGTTTCAAGAGACTGCTTCATTGTTCTAGCCCAAGTGCCCTAGCCCAAGCCAAGTGGACACTCCAGCCCTGCTCACTCCACACCACAACAGGGCACTGGATCTGAGCAGCCATGACCGGGGAAAAAACTAGACCACTGGAAGCAGATGTACCCTGGTCCCAGGGCAGAGCCTGGGTTGGGTGGCACTATCTATTGTTGATGTTATGCAAGAGTGCCCAAGAAGCTTTTCAGATTTCAGACACACCCTGCTCCACCACACTTCACCCTTGTAAATGCAGAGAGGTCACAAAGACCCTGGCTGCCCTGCAGAGCAGCTCCACAACAAGATGGGAGTGGCGGAGGGTGGAGAGAGTGATCAGCTATGAGAGACAAATGGGACTTGCCCATGAGAGCTCTGCCCTAGCAGCTGCCAATTTCCTGTGACAGCTTTGCAGTGAGCCCCAGCCTGAGCTGAGCTAACATTATGGGTTATTCAATCCCATCAGTTCAGTTCAGTCTCTCAGTCATGTCTGACACTTTGCAACCCTGTGGACTACAGCACACTAGGCTTCCCTGTCCATCACCACCAACTTCCGGAGCTTACTCAAACTCATGTCCATCCAGTCAGTGATTCAATCCCATAGAGACCCCACTCAATCTATGCCACAGCTCAGTACTGGCTCCAGAGCACCTAAACCAAAGAAGAGACTCTCTGTTTAAAACCTTCCCCAGTTTCTCTGTATGCCAGACTCCTTTATATTCTATAGATGTTGGCTTAGGTACCATATGAGAATTTTTCCCTGACTGTACAAGTTCACTTAGGTACCATGATATACTCTCTATCCCAGGAGATATTTTTTCTACTTCACTTATCATAATCTGTAGCATTTTTTTTTTTTCTGGTCTATCTGTTCCTAATTAGAATAGAATTTTCAGTAGGGCAGGGACCTAGTCTGTCTTTTTCATCTCTGTGTCCCCAAAGGATAGTGCTTCTTGGAAGGTACAAAATAAGTAGTCAATATTGGAATAAAAGAATATATGGATGAATGGTCAAGTATTAAGGTAAAAGACATATGAGGGTTTACTGATAATTAAATACAATATAACCTTGATGATCATGAGGATCATGATAACCTTGAGCATCATGATGATCATGATGACCAGCATCCAGTGGATCATGCTAAAAACCCAGGACTTCTGCTTGATTCCTCTGTATTCCTGCCCTTGAAAGTCCTATACAACAGTAAGTTTCTAACTTTAATACATCCCAAGTTTCACCACTTCTTCTCTGCCATTGATGTTGCCAAATAACCAAATTACTACTATGATCTACCAAGTCTTTTTTCTTGCATAAATCTTTCCAAATTCTTTGATATAAATTAACCCCAAACTCTCTACCACAGCCAAGAAGGCCTTGTAGAAAATTTTTTTTTCTTGTAGAAAATCCTCATTGTCTAGCATTCTCTTGTATATTCATTCTCTCTGTATTCACACCAAGTTCTAAGTGCTCTGGTCTTTAAAAATAAAAGGTGCAGGCACCTTACAATTATTACTCAAACCTTATTTACCCTCCTTGCATTCCTCCTTACACTAATATTCTCTCATGAATCTCTAACGAATTACCTCCTGTCACATTCACTCTCTAGCCCTTACCTAGGTTTATTTTCTATACAGAATTTAATTAATGTATGAAATTATTTTTTTATTGGTTAACCTGCCTTGGGTTACCAGATGTAAAGCTCTTCAAGGTGAGGAATTTTGTCTTTCTTGGTCATTACCACATTCCAACTCTCCAGATGACTTCTTGCTACAACTAGAAAATATTTATTGAAACAATGAAATGAAACTCTTCAGATGGGAATCTTTTTACCACTTTAAAAGTTATCATACTTTCAGTCATGTGTATTTTTTAGTACAGATGAAAATACCAAAGAAGGAATTTTAAAGCTTGTCTTTTTTTGTTGGCCATGCTGCCTGTGGGATCATAGTTCCCCAACGAGGGATCAATCCAGGCCCTGGGAAGTCAAAGCATAGAGTCCTAACCACTGGACTGCCAGGGAATTTTCTAAAGCTCATCTCTTAAGAATTTTTTCTCTTCTTTCTTAAACTAACAGTTGAATCATTCTTCATCTCCTTGTCCTTTGTTGAGAAAGCTTTCACTTACTTTCTTAATTAGGTCAAATGACCATAGTGCATAGTCTTAAAGCATCATGTAACTTTCCATATAGAGCTTCACTGAGTTTTAATTTACCTAATTCTTCAAAATATATTTTTCCTATGCCTATGTCCTTCACTAGCCCCTAGCTCTATGAAGATAGAGATGATATATATTTTAATTCACCATTTAATCCAATAGTGATATGCTCAATATCTGGCATATCTTATGTACTCAAAATATTTCTTCAAAAAATAAAGCACTCCAAGTGTCATTCCAAATTGTCTAGTATAGAATACATAAATATGCTTTTAGTAGTATAGATTTACACCTTAGGAATAAACTACTGATCAACAATATGAACCATCAGCTCAGTTCGGTTCAGTTGCTCAGTCGTGTCCGACTCTTTGCGATCCCATGGACTGCAGCATGCCAGGCTTCCCTGTCCCTCACCAATTCCTGGAGCTTGCTCAAACTCATGTCCATCGAGTCAGTGATGCCATCCAACCATCTCATCCTCTGTCATCCCCTTCTCCTCCCACCTTCAATCTTACCCAGCAGCAGGGTCTTTTCAAATGAGTCAGTTCTTCATATCAGGTGGCCAAAGTCTTGGAGTTTCACCTTCAGCACCAGTCCTTCCAATGAATGTTCAGGACTAAATTCCTTTAGGATGGACTGGTTGGATCTCCTTGCAGTCCAAGGGACTCTCAAGAGTCTTCTCCAGCACCACAGTTCAAAAGCTTCAGTTCTTCGGTGTTCAGCTTTCTTCATAGTCCAACTCTCACATCCAGACATGACTCCATGTAACATCATATCCAGACATGACATCCAACATGAACCATACACATATTATTTAATTGGTTTGTCATTGTTTTTTTTTTTTTTCTCCTTGTAAAACTGGGAACATAAATCTGATTAACTGAATGCCTCTCATAATTGAATTCTATGTAAGCATGGTTATTATTTCATGTAACTGAAGCTCATAGATTTACAAAAGGAATGAGCTTGTTTTTTCCTCCCATATTGAATTTAATTCCTTTTGAAGTATGTAATGAGTGCCATCATTTCACTTCACAAGAAATCTTTCATTTATTAACTAATGAAGAATCTTCCCTTCCCACCCCCTCTAGGTACCATTTCAGTCATCAATATTTGGGTCGATTGAAGGAGGAAACAGACAGAACAGGCTCCATCTTGAAAGCAGGACTCCATCTTGGGCCAGACTGTGGACTTTGAGCACTATGCCCAGTATCTATGGAAACAATATACCAACTGGAAAACTAGGCCCCCAGGTGGAAGAGCCCCAGGGCTTGTACCTAGCCTTTCTGTCGCCTAAAAGGATACCAAACTGTGTAACAGAATAGAATCATAAAGCCTATTATGCTTATTGGGGCATGACCACAGACCTATTGATAATTGTCCACTGTTAACTACCTAGGCTTAAGGCATACGAATCAAGGGTTAACTTTAACTATATCCTTCTTTTCCTTTGTTCAGACTAGTTTCAGAAAATTTGGGGAGGTGAGTTTGAGCACACACACTTAGGGTATATAAGGTTTTCACAAAAACTGGTCAGGGTCCTTGGCTAAGAGGAGACTCTGCCTTGGGTCTGCCAGTGTAATAAACTGCTCTCCACTATCTGCATTGTCCTTCTGAGTTTGTTTCCTGGAACGTGTGGCTACAACACTATAGGTATGCAAAATGTTTTTATAAATTAATTCCAACAATTGATAAATACCTTTTCAGTCCTATTATATCCTAGCCATTGAAATATATTCTATGTATCAAAAAATAGCATTAAAAAATAAACGAAGCACTGGGAAAGGACAGTTGACTAAATATTTTTGCATTTAGTCTTCCTCTCACATTTAATGATTCATTCTTAGCAGTGTCAGCATTGAATACAGGAACATAAAGTTAAGTTTTCTCAAAAGGTTGAATATTTTGTCATTTCCTGAAAGACTAAAGAAAATCAAGCCCACCTGGCCACACTCACTTTCTAGCCTGGAAATATGTTAACTTGTACCTGAGTCTTCAAACCAATTGAGAATTCAGAGAAATAAAAATATTTAAAGAAATTAAAGATCCATTATCAGTGTTTAAGTTTTTTTTTTGTTTTTAATGTTCAGTCCGGGAAGGGCTTACTCATCTCACAAGTATTTCTTTGGTCTATCCTATGAAATAAAGTCAATTGAAAATATGAAAATTGTTTCTTTTATAGGTACAAGTTCTTGTGTATTGTAACACTTGTGTATAGTAGAAACAAATGATTAAATCTAATTGTCCAAAGATTTCAGAAATGGCAACATAGTCATGTAACTAGAGGAAGCCATGAGGCATATCCTGAAATCTTGGATATAGTCTCTATTTTCAAATCAAAACAGGGATATAGAAAGTCAGCTCAAAGAGACTGTTAATTCTAAGGCAAAAAGCTAATATGAACATGAATCTGAAGATTTATAAAAACACAGACACACACACACACATACACACATCCTACATATACATACATGTCTGTATGTGGATGTATATGTATGTTCATCTTAGCAAGGAAAGGGCAGAAAATATTATGTTTAAAAATGTAAGTAGAGAAAAAGTCAGAGAAAGAAATTACTATGATTTTAACACATATCTAATAAATGCCAAGTGCAGAGATTGGTACTGAAGTCACAGTGGTAAATAAGAGAGATATGGTCCTTGACCTTAGGTAACCTACCACACATATCTTTCCCCTATTCATCATTGAACAATAGAAAGGCATCTTCAAAGGCCATGATGTTGAAAAGGGTTTGCTGAGTTCCAAAAGTTACAGCATATGGATCATCCTATAGGGCAAGGTAGGAGTGGTAAGAAATCAGATACATAAGTGGTTAAGAGCACAAAATCAGATGTTATATATTAACCTAACAGTGATAGGAAAGCACTAGAGTTTAAGCAAAGAAACAGCAGCTTTCTTGGTGGACAATATTCAAGTCTGGTCTGTTGGGCAGGCCTATTCCATGACAGCACCATTACCATAACATAGCTAGCTCTGATAGCTTAGAATCCAAGAGGATCAAAATAAATAATCTGTGTAAAGTGCATATAGTCTTTTCGCAATGACTCAGCACTAAAGAATCTGCTTGCAATGCAGGAGACCCAGGTTCAATTTCTGGGTCAGGAAGAACCTCTGGAGAAGGAAATGGCAACACATTCCAGTATTCTTGTCTGGAGAATTCCATGGACAGAGGAGGCTGGTGGGTTACAGTCCATAGGATCTCAAAAAGTCAGACACAAGTGAAGTGAGTGAGCATGCAAAGTGCATATATTAGCCCTAATGCATAATATTCACACAATAAACATTAGTAAACAGAGAAACAGTTTCATAGGTTATGGAAGATTGGGCTTCTTGGAAAGAAGATTCTGTATTGGAGATTAACATGCAAGGAGTTTAAGGCACTCAGGATCTTCACATAGGGAGGGCAAGGGACAAGAAGAAAGCAAAGTTGGGCAGAGAGAAGTTGATTCTTTTTCAGCAAATGGTGCAGCAGTCCCTACAGGGGAGCTGTGAAAGCCCTCCAGAGTTAGCCTTCCCTTCATTAAGGAGCCCTGGCCTCGATCCTCAGGGGTCAACAAGTCGTTGATGTTCAATCACTAAGTAGTGTTCACCTCTTTGAGACCTCAAGGACTACAGCACACCAGGCTTCCCTGTCCTTCACTATCTACCTGAGTCTGCTCAAATTCATGTCTATTGAGTCAGTGATGCCATCAACCATCTTAACCTCTGTTGCCCTCTTCTCCTCCTGTCCTCAATCTTTCCCAGCATCAGGGTCTTTTCCGGTGAGTTGGAAAAGACCACATCAGGGGGCCAAAGTATTAGAGCTTCAGCTTCAGCATCAGTCCTTCCAATGAATATTCAGCAATTCCATGTGGATTTCCTTTAGACTGACTGGTTTGATCTCCTTGCAGTCCAAGAGATTTTCAAGAGTCTTCAACACCACAGTTCAAAAGCATCAATTCTTTGGTGCACAGCTTTCTTTATGGATCCAACTCTCACATCCCCACATGACTACTGGAAAAATCATAGCTTTGACTTGACAGACCTTTGTCAGTAAAGTGATGTCTGCTTTTTAATGCACTCTCTAGGTTTGTCATGGGTTTTCTTCCAAGGAGCAAGAGTCTTTTAATTTCATGGCTACAGTCACTGTCTGCAGTGATTTGGGAGCCCCCCAAAATAAAATCAACCAGTCACTGGATACAGGCTGCTCTACTAGAAGCAGCCTTCTCTGGCCTAAGGTGATTTTGGGAAAGGGATTTTCAGGTAAGAGCTGTCAACAGCCATATCCCAGCAACTGAGGGCATCAGCCCTGAAGAGGGACCAGTGTGGCTCAGTACAGTATCATTTACATTGATTGAAAAGAAAGGTAATATGTCTTGTCATTTCTCTTCTCTCTGGATTCCTCTCCAAATTCAGCCTTCTCAAAAGGGACATTTCCCACAATTTAAAAAAGACTCTTTGTCACACTTCCACTGTGTTTTCTATCCGATTCATCACAACTATTTTTTCTTCTTTATTCCTTCCATGTAAAGGTTTCTGGACTTGGTTTGCTACCATAATTTACACACAATGTAGAGATGATGTGTCCTTTTCAAAAATGTGCTTTTTCTTAATAGCTTCTCACCCTTTTAACCAACTTGACAAACTGCCTCAGGATATTAAAAATGATACATTCTCACCTGGAGGGAAATGTTTAAAATATAATTTGAATAGGTAGTTAAGCATGTTTCCCTGAAGGTGTTATCATTTGGTAATTTGATATTTTAATATCAAATGTAAGTTCTTGACATGGCCTGCCCTTTCCAGAGGAGACCCATAAAAATAACATGTGTCTCTGAACAATTTCCTGGCTGAGGCAGGTTGTATTTTGTGTCCCCAATTATAATTATCTTCACTGCATTGTAAAGAATGTGTTGTGCACCAAATTCTCTATTAACAATCACAATGTGTAGAAATTATCTTCATCCTAGAACATCTCAAGGGTCTGGGCTGTTTGTATATGATAACAGCTCATTGAGATCCAAATTGTGGAAAATTCAAAGAAATGAATAGGAAAAACACTGCTCTTTTACCATCAGTTTTTAAAAGAAATGTATTATAATTAAAATGTAAAACAAGGCTCTTTGAATCAATTTAGTCAGATGAAGGAGGAGGAGGGGGAGGGAGAGTAGGAAGAGCAGGGAAGGAATAAAACCAAGGGAAATATGAATAGAAGCATCCTGAGGTTTTGCCTGAAAAAACAGAATTAGTAAATTAAAAAAGTAGACACCCTTTTATGCCGTTAAGAATAATTAGCAATTGGATATATAATATTTAAATGTTTAAAAATATATGAATAAACTGTAAAACTTTTAGTATTCTAAAATTTAATTTGAAGGGAACTACAAATCTTAAATAATGAGGTGAAAGTCTTGGCAGGTGAGGAAATCAATTCTTAATATTTAGGACACTGAGCTTCTAAAGCCCCTTTCACTCATAATGCAGACATTGATTTTAATTTCCTTCTCAGTTAACAAGGACTTTTTTTTTTTTACATTATATATAAAAGAGTAAAATGACTGAGAAAGGATATATAAATAAACTAAAAAGAGATATATAAAAAAAGATACATAAATCAGATAACTAAGAAAGGATAGATAAATCAGATGAATAACTTTGAGCAGTTATATGATGAACTAAAGGCTATGTGAGTGGAAAAATTCCAATATATGAAATACAGAAATGTGGAGGAATATGTACTATTATTCTGTCAATCACTTTTCAGGGTCCAGGGAATACAGAAATACTTTTTTTAAATGAGCATGACATGAGAATGAAGCTAATACGAAGAGACAATAGAGACAAACAGGTCTCTAAGTGTACTTTTTTTACAAAGTTGAAAAACAAATAGCAGATAAATGATGTTTTTCAATGTTCAGGAAAATGAAGATGTTTTGGGAGGAAAATTATGTATAAGGCAGGACTCTTTCACTTGTAAGAGATCGGAAACCTTCCATTTCCAAACCTTCAAACAAAAAATAGTAATTTAATATATTATGTAGCTCAAGATTCTTAGAAAAAGTGGCTTTAGGAGTAGCTTAATCCAGGTGCTCAAAAGTCCTCATCCAGACTAAGACTTGCTTTTCTGATCCCTAGGCTCTGCTTTGCTCTTTGTGGGCTTCCTTCTTCTACTTCGTACTTCCTCCTGCCAGCAAAATAGATGTTAAGGCTTCTAAACTTGAATTATACTGTCTTAGCAACTGCATGAGAAAGAATGTTGCTTCTCTAGTCTTTTTATCAGAAGCCACCAGTATTAGTTCTAAATGGACCAACTTCAGTCAAGTGTCCATCCCTATACCAATCTCTGTAGGCAGAGGGAAGCCATTCCTATGTTCAATGTTCATCTGGATCCTATTGAGTGAGAAAATGGGAAAGTGGAGCTTTCTCAAGAAAAATCAGGATACAATAACCAGAAAATGGGAACAAAAGAGTATCTGTGTACTACCAAAAGTTAGAATAAAATAATTAAATCTGAATTCAGTGAAGGATATTTGGGAAGAAAGGGGGGTAAAAATCAAATACCATCTTTCCTGGTGTTGACTCGTCACTCATTTTCACTCAGAAAAACTAGACCCAGATTTTTAGCTGGGAAGAAGTATGGCTAGAAAATATTTCTTCTCTTTTTTCTTTTATTTCTGACCATTTTGCAGGTAAGTTTTGAAGACGAGGCTTCCCAGCTGTCACAGTGATAAAGAATCCGCTTGCCAAGGCAGGAGGTGTAAGAGATACGAGTTCAATCCCTGGGTTGGGAAGATCCCCGGGAGTAGGAAAGGGTAACCCACTCCAATATCCTTCCTTGGGAAATGCCATGAACAGAGAAACCCAGCAGACTACAGTCATGGAATCTGAGAGTCTGACATGACTGAGCACATACACACACACGTGCGTGCACACACACACACACACTCGGATGTAACCCATGCTGATACTTTGTATTCTGTATTTGATGCTTTAGTTGACTGTATCAAAGCTTTACACTTCCAAGCAATGACAATGAGTGGCATTATACTTGTGTGCGTGCTAAGTCACTGTAGTCATGCCCGACTCTTTGTGACCCTTTGGACTGTAGCCCACCAGACTTCTCTGCCCATGAGATTCTGCAGGCAAGAATACTGGAGTGGGTTGCCATGCCCTCCTCCACGGGATCTTGCCGACCCAGGGATCGAACGTGGGTCTCTTACGTCTCCCTGCATTGGCAGGCAGGTTCCTAACCACTAGTGCCACCTGGGAAGCCCAGCATTGTCCTTGCCCCCTTGTATAACCTGTGGAGGAGGGGAAGCAAGCAGAGAGGTGAAGGAGGTTATAATGGAAGCAGCTCTTCCCACTTTCCTGTTTGCCCATTTCTGTTCCCCTCTAACCTTAAAAGAACATAATAAGGAATATGATCACTAAGCTATTGAAACTGGACTCCAGACTTGTGCTCTTCTAAATACACACAATGCCTTGGCTAACCTGTTGATTCTTTTCCTAGAAATAAAGAAGTAAGTAACCCTCAAAATCCCCCCAAAGCAACGCTGCAGGCAGATCACTGGGGCAAGATAATATCTGAGGAGACAGCCAGTCAGTCTGCACACAGTGGACATGCAGAACCTAACCTCCTGCCTCCATGATTCACTGGGATCCTTTCCCCTCCATTTTTCCCTTTAAAAATTGTCATAGATTGCCTGGCGGGCTGCTGTCTATGGGGTCACACAGAGTCGGACACGACTGAAGCAGCTTAGCAGCAGCAGCAGCAGAATCTTTGGACTTGGTCTCTGGACACAATTCGCCATCTCCTCAGATTGCCAGCTTTTCTGATTAAAGCATCTTTCTTTTCTACCAACACTTGCCTCTGGAATTGGTCTGTGAACAGTGAGCAGCTCAACCTGGGTTAGGTTACAAGATACAAAGAACATAATAATGAGGGGTAATTGTAATTATCCTGAACACCATTAGCACCCACACCAGGCCACCTGAAAGGATAAAGGAAGAAAAGGGGGAGGGGAAGCGTACAGTCTAACGTACAATAAAACGTTATCATAATCCTTTCTTAAGATAACTTTAATATATTACTTTGTT
The DNA here is from genome assembly GCF_032405125.1 of Capricornis sumatraensis. Classification (NCBI taxonomy): domain Eukaryota; kingdom Metazoa; phylum Chordata; class Mammalia; order Artiodactyla; family Bovidae; genus Capricornis; species Capricornis sumatraensis. Next base: position 60,332,072 of record NC_091084.1, on the reverse strand, counting down.
GAGTTGTAATTTCATTTTTTCCCTATTAGCTCTCTAATATGCACTTAACTTGATTAAAAAAAAGTGTCCTATACGATGAAATACTCCTGTTACTGAGATGTCTGAGGCACCTAGCCTAGACAGAGAGACAATGTATCCCCCCCGACCCAACTAACTTGATAAGGTTGTTGACTTAACACCATGCAAGGCAAAAATGTGATTCAATTATGAAAAACATTAAAAAAATTGAAAACAGTAGTGTCTTGCTGCTGCTGCTGCTGCTGCTGCTAAGTCGCTTCAGTCGTGTCCGACTCTGTGCGACCCCAGAGACGGCAGCCCACCAGGCTCCCTCGTCCCTGGGATTCTTCAGGGAAGAACACTGGAGTGGGTTGCCATTTCCTTCTCCAATGCATGAAACTGAAAAGTGAAAGTGAAGTCGCTCTGTCATATCCGACCCTCAGCGACCCCATGGACTGCAGACTTCCAGGCTCCTCCATCCATGGGATTTTCCAGGCAAGAGTACTGGAGTGGGGTGCCATTGCCTTCTCCGATAGTGTCTTGAGGAATACTAATAAATTAGGAACTGTTAATGAACAAAGATTGATTATGAACTATTGACTATATATATGAATATAGGTGTCTCTAAGGTAAAGCTTCATTTGAAAAACTCATAGTGACTTTAATAAGAGCAAGGAAGACTATATTTTGTCTAAATTCTATCTAGAATAATCAAATGATTAAATTGGATGTGGAGGGATAGGGGAAAAATACACAGATAAACCTCTGAGACTGCTTGCTATTATGGAGGACGGCAGGTCTGACACAAGAACAAAGTGTAGGTGGTGCCCAGTGATTCACTCATGAAACCAATTGAGGGAATGACATTTATAACCCAGATGCATGAATACCAATTTCCAGAGCAAGGGTAATAAAATAAACATGAAATTTTGACACATAATGATTTCTTTTATGAACTAATAAAATTATATACATATTCATATATTTTATATATACATAATTTTTATGTATTGAGGATGATCTTCAGAATAAAAATACACATAATGAGCATTATTGGTAAGAGGAGCTTCCCATTATGTGTAGTTGGATGAATTATAGAAAAGCATTGGCTGAATTAAATGAGGCTACATTTCAGGCTACTAAAAACTTGTGTTTGAAATTACCGTGCTGTTTTCAGTGGTGTTGAGCCATCATAGACAAATGGGCTTGGTGCCTCAAGGCTGCAAGTAAACAGTGGCGGTTCTTATTTTGTTTTTAAAAAAGACAGAGATAGCTGCATACAAACTTTAAAGCCTGACATGGATCTTAAGCACAGTTTCATAATTATTAAGGAAATGGGGATCTTTGTTCTTCCTTCTTTGACAGATAGCTGAATCTTCTTGTGTGATACTAGCCACATCCCTGAGACATAGTCATGAAGGTCAGAGTAAATGGATTTGGCTATACTGGGTGCCTGGTCATCAGGACGCCTTTAATTCTGACCAAATGGATATTGTCTCATCAGTGATCCCTTCACTGACCCAGCTACACGGTCTACATGCTCCAATATGATTCCATAGCAAGTTATACCACAGTCAAGGCTGAGAATGGGAAGCTTGTGATCAATGGAAGATTCATCTCCTTCTTCCAAGAGCAAGATAGGGTACTTGGAAGCACCCACATCAAATGAGGTGATGCTGGTGCTAAATATGTTGTAGAAACCACTGATGTCTTCATTAACTTGGAGAAGGCTGGGACTCACTGAAAGTATGGAGCCCAAGGGTCGTCATCATCCCTGTTCCTTCTGCCACTGTCCACATGTTTGGGCATAGATCATGAGAATTATGACCATAACCTCAATATCGTCAATATTGTCAGCAATGCCTGCTCTACCACCAGCTGCTTGGCCCCTCTGACCAAGGTCACCCAGGATGACTTTGGCAACTCATGATGCCTGCAACTCAAGGCCACTGTCTATGTCATCACTGCCACACAGAAAGTCTCAGATGGCTCCTCTGGAAAGCTGTGGCATGCTGGCTGTGGGGCTTCCCAGAAGACCATCATCCCTGCTTCTACGGGCACTGCTAAGACTATGAACAAGGTCACCCCTTGAGCTAAACTGGAAACTCACTGGCTGGCATGGCATCCCATGTCTCAGCTCCAATGTGTCATGGATCTGACCTACAGTTTGGAGAAAGCTGCCAAGTATGATGACATCAAGAAGGAAGGTGGTGAAGCAGGCAACAGAAGGTCCCCTAAAGGGCATCCTGGATGACACAGAGGAACAGGCTGACTCCTGTAATTTTAACATTGATACATCCTCTTTCACCTTTGATGCTGGGGCTGGGATCACCCTCAGTGACTGCTCTGTGAAGCACAGTTGCTGCTATGACAATGAGTTTGGCTAGAGCAAAAGGGTGGTAGGCTTTATGGTCCATGTGCTTTCCAAGGAATAAGAGCTCCCTGAACCACAAGCCTCAGTGAAAACAAGAGAAGGAAAAAAGAGGTCCTCAGCTGTTGAGGAGCCTTTGCCCTAGCTCAATCCCCCAACACACTGAGAATCATCCATCTTCAAAAGTTTCCATGCCAGATTTCCTGAAGAAAAGGGAGCCCATTAGGGAGCCCCACCTGGTCATGTATCATCAATAAAGAAAAACGTACATAGTCAAAAAGGAAAAAAAAGAAAGAAATGCTTTGCAAACATTTAGAAATGGACGTGGAGATCAGCAGGAACTAGGAAAAGTTTACAAAGGGTGAGTCAGATCAGTCTAGCTTCATTCCCCTTTGGACAAAAATTCTAAAAAAGTGGCTTATGTTTATCTGGATTAAGCAAGGCATTTGGCAGTCATAACAGAAACATAACCTCGATAATCATACAAGGAAATAGACTTATGAGTGTCTAAAAACCATATCAAAGAGCCTAGTTACTTGACTGACTAAATCTTAGAGCACAATTTTCTATTGTTTTTCAAAGATCTCTTTATTTCCTTCTTTCTTTTTAAAAATAGCTATTGCATTTGAGTATCTACTATATGTTAGGCATTGTGATTATCCCTTGACATAAACTCTATACTCACAATAATCAAAGAGATAGATATTCTTCAAATTTTAACGTTACCTAAATTATAAGATTGGGTCCAAGGTCACCAGGCTAGAGTCAGGAAGTATAAGCTTTTCAAATATGCAAAGTACATGAAGCTGTAGAAAGAAAAAAAAAAAGATGGATTATAGACTCAGGCTCTAATAGAATCTAAACTCATTAGTGAAAAGTGAAAGTGAAAGTGAAGTTGCTCAGTCATGTCCAACTCTTTGCAACCCTGTGGACTGTAGCCTACCAGGCTTCTCTGTCCATGGGATTCTCCAGGCAAGAATACTGGAGCGGGTTACCATTTCCTTCTCCAGGGGATCTTCCTGACCCAGAGATCGAACCCAGGTCTCCCACATTGGAGGCAGATGCTTTAACCTCTGAGCCACCAGGGAAGCCCCAAACTCATTAGTACATTAGATTAAATATAAGATTCATAGATATTAATTTTTTTTAGCAAGCTTATTGTGAGTTGGTAGTGTTGACTTGGCTGCTGAGAGAATGAAAAGATTCTTAGTTCTTATTGTAGAATAAGACTATCTGAAGAAAGGGAAGTGGTATGATTTTTTTTTTTTTTACAGTATTTTCAGTTCCAAACTCTATACCTTAATATGGGATGCACGTATTAGGATTTTTTCCCTTTGTTAATTATAGAGACTCCATATGCAAGGAGGGAATTTTTTATTTATATAGCTGACAAGAGTTTTCAGTTAACCTATAAACCTGGAGAAAGAGCTGATAAAACCTTAACTTGAAGGATGGAAAATAGAGTCTCAGAGCCAGTTTCTCCTCTCTGCTTATCACTGCTCATTTTATATGTTGGTCTTATCCTCTGTTATTTCATATAGGCCTTCTCCACTGGCAGAGGACATTTCTATTAAGAGTCTCAGATTAGCTGTTCCAGTGAAAAGAGAAAGCTTCTTTTGGCCCAACAGCCTGATGACAGTCTCTGAGAAGAATTCTGTTTGGCCATGCTATAGCCATATAGAAACCTTTGTCCCAATCACTATTATCAGAGAGATGGGGTAATATGGTTGGCCATGATTTCATCCTATGATCACTTTCACGGCCAGTGGCAGTGCAGAGTACGGGGGAAAGCAGAATCTGTTACGAGAAGAGGATGAAGAGCTGGCTGAGCACATCACACTTGGTACATTAACCTTCAACATGTTCTGAAAGGAACAGGGAAAGGAAAGAGAATTGAAACTAATGAAGACGAGATGAAGAAATAGAGATAGTTATTCTTAAAAAAAAAAAAAAGGAAAGTTCAGAGAGACAAAAGGTTTGCTAAAAAAGGAAACATAAAGAATGTCTACATAGGTCAAGGGACAGACTCTAAACATCTTCATTGGAAGAAGTATTTCATTTTAGAGGTGATTTCAACTTTATGATATTTTAACTTGCAAAGACCCAGAGCTGACCAAGTTGTCTCTAGATGAAATAGAAGCCTTGCCATTTTCGTTTGAAGGTATAAGATGTTTTACCACTTGCCAGGGGAAGTTGCAGATGGGTTTATTAGGATCTGACAAATGGCTGGACTAAATTACTTTAAGTAAGAGAGAAACAATGGCTACACCTAGATTTTAAAGTCAAATATAAACATGAATCCAAGTTTTGGTACTTAGTATTTACATGTAATCTTCCCTCATAGCTCAGTCGGTAAAGAACCTGCCTGCAATTCAGACACCAGGGTTCAATCCCTGGGTCTGGAAGATCCCCTGGAGAAGGAAATGGCAACCCATTCTAGTAATTATTCTTGCCTGGAGAATCCCATGGACAAATGAACCTGGCAGGCTACAGTCCATGGGGTCGCAAGAGTCGGACACGACTTATTAATTAAACCACAACAGCCCATCTATGTGAACTTGGACAAACTGACTACTTTATTTGAGGCTCGGTTTTTTTTTAAAATCACACCACATGACATGCCAGACCTTAATTTGTGGATCAAACCCGTGCTGCCTGCAGTGGAAGCACAGAGTCTTAATTGCTGGACTGCTGGGGAAGTGCCTGGTCTCATTTTTGAAGTAGGATTATTATTCTTACCTTGCAGGACTACTGTAAGTGTTGGAGATAGTCTGTGGAAAATTTCTTGTTTGTTGATATATCTTAATAAATTATAGTTTATGTGTATAACTGAGATTCACTGACATCCTTGAAATATGGAAGCATGCAATATCCAGACCAAAATAAACCCTTATAGATACATAGATCACAGATATGTAAGTACCTATGGGTTTGGTATGGAAGAAGGATCAGGACTGGAAGGGTAACTGAGTGCAGATGGCAAGAACGCACCATGAAAATGTATCAAGCCTATCTGGCATTGGAATACACAGGAAAACATAGGAATTTATGGTCGCTTTCAGAAAATTTAGATTAGCACAGAAGGGTCTAAACATGTATTTCATGATGATTAAGTGAAATAATAAATAAAACTTGCTTAGAATAATTTCTAGTACCCAATTAGAGATCAAGAAAAGTTCATTATTGTTTCTACTAAAGCTTATCATATGCTTTCCTATTAGACTGTGAGCTTCTCAAGACACAAATTATGTCATAGTAATTTATTTCCCAAGATTTTAGTATAATGCATGGTGTTTTCTAGGCCCTTATATAAAAGATAGGGAAAAAAGGAATTGTGGTATCATGAACAAAAAACACATTGAGGGCACAAAATAAAAATTTTTTGACACAAATCAGTGTGTGCAATTATATCTACAAACTTGGAATAGAAGTGAAAGAAGTGAACTCTGATCAGTAATAGAAAAGGTGAAATAAGCATGGGAAAAACGAGGATCAAAAATGGTGAAGGATAGGGGATAAAACTGACAGGCAGAAGTATGGCATGTTCTAGATGCTGATATTTATGTAACTCGAATCAGAAATATATCAATAATTTCACAAAGATGTTCATTTTGCATATTCTATGTTTGTGTCTGATGCCTTCAGGATTTAAGTTTCTGTGATCAGTTTCAGTTTGATATGACATTTTCAAATTCATTGCACTTGCTTTCTAAACCAGGGCTCAACCTATCAGTTAGCAGGTACTTATGCCAGCTTGATTCCACTCAAATTACCTGTCTGGTCCCTGTAGATATTTAGTGTTTATCACTCTTGCTGCAAATAAGAGCTTCCCAATGTTTTCCACATCATGGCACACATAGAAAATGACAACACTTTATTTGTGGAGCCTTTGAACTAATGAAAGAAGCTCCTAAGTAATCACCGCCAGAGTTCCAGCTGCCTCAGGCCCTGCCCTACTGCCCTTAGGCTGGGGCAGGGGAACAGTATTTCAGCAGACCTATAACCAGCTAGGACTATTCATAAAATAGGTCACTCCAGTTGGGAGGCTCTGCTGTCAACTCTCCCTATAAAAAGATACAGAAGGTTTGATATATTTGTTTGTTTAATGTGTAGGGTAGATACCCTTCTAGGCACTGAGACGCAGCAGTGTACAGGACAGAATCCCTGCCCCCTACAAACTAGGTTGCTGCTGCTTCTAACTCACTTCAGTTGTGTCCAACTCTGTGTGACCCCATAGACGGCAGCCCACCAGGCTCCCCTGTCCCTGGGATTCTCCAGGCAAGAACACTGGAGTGGGTTGCCATTTCCTTCTCCAATGCATGAAAGTGAAAAGTGAAAGTGACATCGCTCAGTCGTGTCCGACTCAGCAATTCCATGGACTGCAGCCCACCAGGCTCCTCTGCCCATTGGATTTTCCAGGCAAGAGTACTGGAGTGGGTTGCCATTGCCTTCTCCGACGAACTAGGTTACAAATGGTTAAATGACCCAGTCAATTCTACAAGACTCAGGAAGCCAGGGCAAGAATCTGTATCCTCAGACACAACTCAGTTATTGCCAAGGGAAGAAATACTATGAGGTTTATACTATAAAATTAATTTGTCATTCCTTGATGAGGAAAGTGACTGCCAAGTTTTCTAACTTAAACTTTTGTCAAGGCACTTCCTTGGTGATCAATTGGCTCTGACTCCACACATCCAAGGCAGGGGGACCAGGTCCTACCCCTGGTCAGGGAACTAGATCCCACATGCCACAGCTAAAACATGCTCTGTGCTCCAACAATGATCAAAGATCCCACGTGCTGCAACTTAGACCCAGCACAGCCAAATAAATGAGTAAAATAAATTTTTAAAAAAGCTTGTCTATATGTCCCTATTAATTTGGAATATGAAAAAATTGTTCTCAGTTAAAGTTTACACTTGAAATTTTTATCAGTGAATATGCTCAAAGAAAGGAAAAAAGATTCTGGGGGTCAGGTTATCTCTGATACAGGCAAGATTATATTTTTCCTGTGGGATCTTCAATATCAAATATCTACTATCATGTTTTTGCATGGATAACACTCCTGCTTACCATGGGGTAGTAGAAGAGGGAGGTGATAGATTGTCACAAGCATTACCAGGTGAGAAAGGATCCTTCTATCACTAAGATGAGGCAAGCCTGGCAGAAAGCACATTTAAACTGTTTAAGAAAGTAAAATTTTAATGCACATGATTGCTAATTACAGAGGCATTTTCAGTTTTCATTAAAGTGGGTCCCTGAGGATCTCTACTTGGGAACACTGTTAAATGATTTATTCAAATCACTGTATATAATTGAAAATAATAATCTGACTGTCTTTATTCAATGATTCAAACTTTTCTTAATTTTTTATAATGAATGGTGATGAATGATAAAATTATATAATTTTTATGTATTGAAGGGTTTTTCATATACTTCTATGTGGGTCCATGCAGATGCCTGTCCATCCAGAAAGCAGTTAATTTCTAAATATAATAACAGAGGGGCAAATATAACCATTCTAACTGACCCTGGATTAGGTAGTTCATATTATTTCTATTATTTACACATTTTTATAAACGGTAGCAAGTCCCTTGCTAGAAAGGGTCAAAGGCATGAAATAGGACTCAAAGCCCTTAACCATTCCAGACTTTACAAAAATTTATAATTTACCTAAAAAATTGTCTCATTCTTCAACTTACTCTTCAAATATTTAATTGTGATTTTAGTATAATTATGTTAACTTAGGCTTCCAGTGTGTAGATTGGAATTTAATGTGTTATAAATACCTCCAGAAGCTAAGCATTTGGATTAGGTAATGATGCATATAATATGACTAATTAAGCACATTTTGGGTTTAATGCTGGATTAAAGTGTTAAACTGCACAGAAGAATAGAACATCAACCCTGTGAAAAATTCACAGTGATAAAAAGGAGTTGAAGGATGATCATTTGGGTTTTTCCGTAACCTTAAAATTAGGGCCCATCAGTTTTGAAACAAGGGTGAAGTCCTATCTGTTACATGCAAGGAGAACAGGCTGGTTGGTTTTTGAGCATTTTTCATGAGCCAAGACATGGTGTCAAGATCTCTATCAGAGACTCTCAAATTATACAGTGCCTCTCAGATCAGCGGGGGACCTTGTTACAAAGATTATGACCCAGAAAGTCTGGGGACTATGACACAACTTGACTTGGGCTGTGTACTCAAAGTTTTCCTCAATAAGTTCCCATGCAGGGCTGATGCTGATGGTCCTCAGACCATACTTGCAGCAGCAAGCATCTCCACACCATTTGGCAGCATCTTCATATTACATGTGAGTAGAGGTTGGCAAGAAGGCTGAGTGCTTTGAGCAGCATCTCTCAACTCTGCAGAATATCCAAACTCATAGTGGGATTGATTTTAAAAACCCCAGCTGTTTCTCTTATCCAGTACATTTTTCACATCCCTAGAAGTCAATAAGCTGAAAACAGAGATGACGAGGAAACTCCTTCCAGGGATTTTTAAATACAGTGAAGCTGATTCTTATTTTGGAGAAGAGTTTGAAATGCTTCTCATATCATTTCAATTAGTCTGTCCTTTCTACTTTGCTCTCATGAACATTTCTCCTGCTTCTAATGTGGTTGCTTCCTTGGAGCTGTGCCATTTAAGAAAATAAAAGCGAAAAAGAAATAATGACTTGAGAAAATTTGACTGAGGAAATTATGTTATTCTAAAAGCCATTTATAGAAGGCATAGAGCATGTGATTTATATTTAACATGACTTAATATTTCCTGACTCCATGGTGCAGTACAAGAGGGTGAAGTATCTGCTATGTTCCCTGCCTAGATTTTCAGTAGCTTTGAGGGTTGCCAAGGTAACGATAACTTTGGTTAGTATCGGAGTAAATAAGGACCCAAAAATCCCTGAAATTTCATTTTCTATGTTATCATGTCACTTGGAGTAATAGTAATACAGGCTTTCTCCTTCTGCACTCATCTTCCAACTAGCTTTTCCTACATTGCTGCATTTAATGATTAGCTTTTCGGGAAAGGACATTACAAACAAGAAGCTTCCAAAATCCTTTAATCTGTTGCAGCCAACAGGTGCAGGAAAGATAGCACTCTGCCCACAAAAGTGCTTCAGTAAATAAACAATGTGCTTTGACTGTGAAGTTGAGGTAGCGACATATCATAGGAAACAGAAGGGGGAAATGTAGGACCTGACTGCTGAGTATCATGCTCCAGGGTGAACACATAAAATTAGGCAAGTAAAATTACAGATCAATAAAAGCTAATTACTTCACTGTTTCTTATATAATGCAACAGGCAATCAGATGCCTTAAAATTCAGTGCAATATGTATAATCCCTTAGATAGGTGAACTATGTTTTTTCTGAGATTTGGTTTGATTTGATTAAGCTTGAGTTTCATATTTACAGCTCTCAAACATCCCTCCTGACAATGCATTGGGTCTGAGAAATACCATCCTGCTACACAGAAGGAACATAGAGAAGTTCTTTAACTGTTGTACCAGATTTATCAAATGAGTATATTAATCTTCCCTCCATTAAAAATTAATCTTATAACAAAAATTTTAAAGAACATAGAAGTACTCAAACCCACCTAGATTGCCCAAACACACTATTTTGATTTCTATTTGTTTTCCTTCCAAGCATTTTAATACCATTAAGATCTTACTGTTTACATAATGTTGAAACAGCCTTTTTATCTAAAAAATAAAATATTTTTTAGTGTTTGATCTCTTCTCAAACATGCTTCATGAAAAGTTATTTAACCATTTCCTTCGTTATTGGATATTCACATGATTTCAAAAATGTCCTTATTTTATTTTAAGGAAATATTGCATTGACTCATTGACTTTGCATCAAAGGTTAAAGGCTTTCCCCTTTATCATATTTTCTCTGCATATATTGCTAAAGTAGAATTACTAAGCTAACAGGAGTTATTTTAAAAAACAATTTTTAAAATTCCATGAGTTTTGATTAAACGCACCATCATGTGTAGCAAAGTCTTTTTTAATATAAGAAAATTGAAGCAGCTGAGAATAATTGTCAAGAGCACACAATTGGCATTCGAATCTATCTAAATTCAAGAGCGTATGAATGGAAAATTTTCAACTTTTCTTCCAGATCTTGCCACATAGATGGTATGACAAGAGTCTAGGACTCTAGGATCTATAACTATTGCAATATGGTCTATTAATTCCATTTTACAGAGGAAAAAATAAAAGTCAAAAAGAAAAAAGTTTAAACAAGTGGTGAAATCTCCTGTCTCCCAGGTCAGGTGCTATTTCCAACAGCCGGTGCTTCTGGCGTATGCATACAGACTTCAAATGTGGATTTTCTGATCTAACCTTCCACAAACTATTTTGAAAATGCATGCTTTATGTGATTTAGTATTTAAGTTCACTAAGCTTTGATGAGATAAATAGTGCTTTCCTCTTGTCATGATGTCATTACCCACTCAGTGTACTTTTTCTCCTTTATTTAGAAGGATGTCATGTACATTCAATTCTCTAAATCCTATAATAAATGCTTTTTTTAACCTCGTGTGTGCTCGACTTCAACCTTTTATCATAAAAGCCTGTTTGTTCACCTTCTGACAGCTCTCCACAGCTCATCACCCTGCCGGCTGCAGCTAAACCATACAATTGTGTGAATTTCAATATATAGAAAAAAGATGAAAGATGGAAAAAAATAATAGATAATGGATCTATGATAAGTCAAAGAATTAACAAAAGGGTCAAATTACCTGAAGTTCAAACTAGAAGACATCAAAGAGGGAAAGCCAAGTGCTAAAATAAGAGATAATAGAAGATGATTAGGGGAAAAATGATAATAAAAGAGAGATAATAGTTTGTAACTGGGAAAAGAAATTGTAAAGAACTAGAAATAAATGGGTGAGATAGAATTAAAGGTATAATAATGAGAACTGAAAAATAATAGTGGATGTAGTGAGGGATAAAGCTGTCATATTATCCGACGAAGATGGGGATCGAGGGAACTGTTCCTGTGGGAAGTTTCCAACGCCCTGGTCTAAGTTATTATATTCAGATGGGAGCAGAGTCTTGGGGACATAAAAGTCAAGTGGAGTAACACAAAAATTAGGTAATTATAATGGTGGCAAGCCAGTCCTGTGATTTAAAACAGCAGATTGTAAGAAAAATCTTTAGGCTTCTTTTTCCATAAAGAAAAAGCATTCCAGTCACAAATCTATATGATTTGTCTCTCAATTCATCTTATGCAAATGAGATATTGTGGGTCAAAAATATCTTCTTTGGAAGATGGGTCAAGTGTGTACACAGGTGTGAGCATCTTTCACTCAAAACATCTTTCCCAGAATTGTGTGCCCTAAGATTTTTGTTCATGTCTGCGTTCTTAACTATTCCCCTAATGCTACTACTCATGTGCTTTGTTATTTAAAAGTTTAATTTTGACTTGATATGATTGATCATTTGAGTGCATGGGTTTTACAGTACAATTATATTTACAAAATTACCAAAGTACTTATAACAAGCTATAAAAAAGCCTGAATTTGATTCCCTGTAAATCCCATAGGTATATAAGTTATTGCTGTTGCTTTATTTGAACATGGACTATTTCAAAATTAAAAAAGACTTACAAATACACTATTTTATTATGTGGCTTACTTTGCCGACTAAGGTCCATCTAGTCAAGGCTATGGTTTTCCCTGTGGTCATGTATGGATGTGAGAGTTGGACTGTGAAGAAGACTGAGTGCCGAAGAATTGATGCTTTTGAACTGTGGTGTTGGAGAAGACTCTTGAGGGTCCCTTGGACTGCAAGGAGATCCAACCAGTCCATCCTAAAGGAGATCAGCCCTGGGTGTTCTTTGGAAGGAATGATGCTAAAGCTGAAACTCCAGTACTTTGGCCACCTCATGCGAAGAGTTGACTCATTGGAAAAGACTCTGATGCTGGGAGGGATTGGGGGCAGGAGGAGAAGGGGACCACAGAGGATGAGATGGCTGGATGGCATTAATGACTCCATGGACGTGAGTCTGAGTGAACTCTGGGAGTTGGTGATGGACAGGGAGGCCTGACGTGCTGCGATTCATGCGGTCGCAAAGAGTCGGACACGACTGAGTGACTGAACTGAACTGAACTGAGAGGCTTACATAATCCATGCTGTGAAACCGATCCAGTTGGAATGTACAACTGCATTTGAGCAAGAAACCAATGCAGTATCCTGGAGGATACTATCTTAAACTATCCTTAAACTCTGTCCAGAATAGAATACATCCTTGGCTACAATATAATGTGCAAGTTGGGAATACAATACTATTATACTCTATAAATGAAGAGATGAATAAATGAGTTAATTAATTACCAAACGTTTTCACTCCTACTAAAACTAGACTCATTATATAACTGATACTGTCAATGACACTAAATTATTAAACTTCAGGAAAATCTCTGAGTGTTACACATAAGTCCCCACTATAGTCGACATGAGAAATATATTCATCAACCTGTTCTAATCTAAAAATCTGATCACAGTTCACAGTGCAAGGCCAAGTTCATTAATGCATTCATTGTTGACCATATGATATAGGTAGCATTGCATTTGGCTACAGAAGTAATATTATTCACAGAGTAACAATATCAACTTCATTTACCTAAATGGCCTGTAAGATCGATTTGATTTAATCATATAAATAAAACAGAAAATGCCAAACACAGTTGAAGTCAGTAAGACTTAAAAAAAATCAAGTTTATAAGAACAAGACAGTTTACCTACTAACACCAATAATATTGAATATTTATCTTTAAATGCTGGTCAGTTTAAGATAACTAATCCAAGATGTAACTACTGAAAATGAGGAAGCAAATTCTTTGTTAAAACTTCCAGCTGCTTTCCTGTTAGAAATAAATTAAAATTTAGTAATAAAACTGTTAGCTACAAAATATACAAATTATATAAAATCTTTAGATTATGAATAATTCTCATTTTAAAAGTATAAAGAAAAGTTACAGCACTGTTAAATATATAGGGTGATTTAAAATAGGACAAAGATGGCATTATAAATAAATGAATACAAAATAGACTTTTGAAGATAAATATCTGGAAAATATAAAGCTGGCTTATGCTTTGTTTTTTACTTTGTCTCTTTCTCTACATATAAAAAACTTAAATATACAAATAGTAAAATAAAATGGCATTTTTAAAATTTTCAAGCTGTGGAGACTTTTCTGAACAAGATAAAAATGCCCCAAGTCACAAACGAAACAGTGATAGATTTGACAGCGTGGATATTAAAAACCAAGCCAAATAAAATGACTCTGTATAGCCAAAGACATCAGAATCAGCTCTAAAATCCACTTTACAATTAATGGGAGCAGATGAGAAATACAGATTTAATACAGATATAGATGATATAGATATACACAGATGTATACAGATGTATATATGCATATATAATATATATATATATCAGACACACAGTTAATATTCATAATATAGAAGAGCCCTTAATAGCCACACATCCAAAGAGAAACACATTAAAGACTTTAAACAGAATATTTTAAGGAGAAATATAAATAAATGTCCAATACAAATTTTTAAAAGAAGTATCAGAATCACTGATAATCAGAAGTCACTCAAACAAAAAATTAAATCTATTAGACTGGTAATAACTAAACCAATTATAGTAACTACAGTTTAGGGAAGTACATGGAAAAATGGACATTTTCATATCCCTGTTGTCAATGTGTCAACTGCTAAAATATGCCTGGATAATAGTTTCCTAGTGTGTATCAAGATTTTGATCCAGAATTTCTACTTCTAAAAAATTCTCACTAGAAGATAGCTGATATATCATACAAAAATGCATGACAAGTATGTTTAATATTTATAAAACAAAAACTTGGACACAGCTAAATGCTGATCCATAAAAGAATGGTTGAATATAGTAATATTGGGAAACAACACCTTATGAAGACTTTTAAAAGGATGAATGATGCATATCCATGCTCATTTACACAGAAAAAGTCAGCAAAATGTTTCTGAATGAATAAAATAGATTGTTTCACAGCAATATTTATAATACTGTTTTTGCAGATAAGTATCTAGAAAGGCTATTTTTAAAATACATTTTACATTTTATATTGAGTGTTAGAGTTTGAGACATTTTGAAATTTTGTATACTTTAAATTTATACAAGAAAAAACAAAAAAAAATCTATTTTTGTTTTGTAAAATAATAAATTCAAACCCAATAATAGCACCCATACTCTGCGTGACAGTCAAAGAAGTGGAGATGGGAAGGGCAGGTCTTAGAACAATGAGAGAAGAATTGTTTTTTAAACTTCAAAATATTTAGTTGTCAAAGATTAACATATTAAAACTACTTCCAAGGAAGTAGAGTTGATTATTCTTAATAAATCAAAGAGAGAATGTTGAAATAAGATTGTCAAATTAAATATAAAACTGACTGATGCTCTATAGTCCTTAAAATAATAATCTTTGATATTACTTTTTCTATTGGACAGAATTCACCTGCATCCCTATCAAATGAAAGAAATTTGAAATTTATTAATGTGTAGCTTTATAGAACTTGGGTCCTGGTCATTAGTATACACTATACCCATACCTCTGCAGGAGACACTCAAACATGGTTCTGGCTCAGTCTCTGTGGGGTCCTTGGGTCCTGGTGTGCACAAGGTTTGTTTGAGCCCTCCGAGCATCTCTGGCAGGTATGCAGTTTGATTCTAAATATGATTTTGCCTCTCCTCTCTTGCTAGGGCGTCTCTTTTGCCCTTGGACATGGGGTATCTTTTTTTGGTGGGACCCAACATTCTGTCAATGATTGTTCAGCAGCAAGCTGTAATTTTGGAGTTCTCACACTCTATCTTCTGCTGCCTAATTTTAAGGGAGAGGAAAATAGACTTCTCTCTCCATGGAAGGAGTGTCAAAGAATTTGGATCCATCTTTAATTCACCACCACTGCTGCTGCTGTTAAGTCGCTTCAGTTGTGTCCGACTCTGTGCGACCCCATAGACGGCAGCCTACCAGGCTCCCCTATCCCTGGGATTCTCCAGGCAAGAACACTGGAGTGGGTTGCCATTTCCTTCTCCAATGCGTGAAAGTGAAAAGTGAAAGTGAAGTCGCTCAGTCGTGTCCGACTCTTAGCGACCCCATGGACTGCGGCCTACCAGGCTCCTTCGTCCATGGGATTTTCCAGGCAAGAGTACCGGAGTGGGGTGCCATTGCCTTCTCCGTAATTCACCACAGTACAGTTATTATTAATCTTTATGTAAACAAGATCAGCTAAGAAACAAAATAAATAGATTTATTAACAATGAAATAATTTAGTCTCTAAGCATTAGACACCATCTTCTTGTTCCAAACCAAACCTGATGACTAAAAAGCCATAGCTGAAGCGTGCTAATATTTCTCAGATGCTATTCTTTCATGGAATGCCATTTTAGAAATTATGTTCTAAATTTAAAAGGGGCTTGACTTAATTTTTCTCATAAAAAAAAGTGAATTGTTCAGGCTATATATTTATAATTTGCAATGTCCATTAATGTCTAATTATTTTCTCAATTCTTAGTTTGGCAGTGCTGTCAAAAATTATCACTTGGGTATTACAATGGTGGAAAGTACTTTATTCTGGTACACACTTGTCTTCAAAGCTACAGAGATCTGTGTTTAACTTTTAGTTTATTTATAAAGAGCTTATTCAGAGTCCCCACTACTGCATTCTTCAGAATGTATATCAAGAACCTCAAATGAATACACCGTCAAACACAAAGTTTGCCTGGCCTTGATCTGGGGTTCAGAGGACACTGGAGTCATATAGCTGAAGTGCCCTGGCCTAACGAGGATACCTCTATACTCAGGTGAGAGGAGTATGGGCTAAGGCCTTGCCTTTTCCTTTATGTGTAGCATGGTGAAGAAGATAAACATGTGGTATGAGGTCAGGATCAAGACAAGCAGGACTAGCAGTAGAATACTTGTGATCATCTCATATACAGTGGGATTTTCACAGGAGAGATTGAGGAGACCTCACAGAGTTAAGTGGCTAATATTCCTGGCTTTAGATGGAGAAAGGCAAAATGTAGATGGTATGGGCCAAGGAAGAAAGCTATCCTCTAATACAAGACCCTACTGCCATTTGTTGGAAAACCTGATAACTTATGAAGGCTGTGTGCCCTAAAGCAGATAACCACATTAAGATCAGAAGCTATGTGAATGAGGACACATTTGAACATTCCAAGGGTCAAGAAGAAAAAAAATCTGAGCTCCACACCCAATATGTGATATGTTTCTCCTTCCAAAGAAAGAGTCAAAACCCATTTTGAATACAGAAGTGCCTAATAGAGATAAGTCAGTAAGGGTTAAACAAGGCATATACAGATTTATGAAGTCAAGAATCTCTTCAATTCAAGACAATAGATATCCCTCTGGAGTGAGACTTATGGAGCTGGGAAAGACATTTTCCATACTGGGTAAGACGCCCAGGAGAATAAAGTCTGAAACAAAGATTAATTTTCATTTTTTAGAACTTTAGATTTATTCTGCCAGCTCATGTAGTTACCATTTGCGAAGTTCTTAATTGTTTTGTGCTAGCTTATAATAGATGGGGAAATGGTGGAAACAGTGTCAGACTTTATTTTTTTGGGCTCCAAAGTCACTGCAGATGGTGACTGTAGCCATGAAATTAAAAGACACTTACTCCTTGGAAGAAAAGTTATGACCAACCTAGATAGCATATTCAAAAGCAGAGACATTACTTTGCCACGAAGGTCCATCTAGTAAAGGCTATGGTTTTTCCAGTAGTCATGTATGGATGTGAGTTGGACTCTGAAGAAAGCTGAGCACTGAAGAATTAATGCTTTTGAACTGTGGTATTGGAGAAGACTCTTGAGAGTCCCTTGGACTGCAAGGAGATCCAACCAGTCCATCCTAAAGAAGATCAGCCCTGGGTGTTCTTTGGAAGGAATGATGCTAAAGCTGAAACTCCAGTACTTTGGCCACCTCATGTGAAGAGTTGACTCATTGGAAAAGACTCTGATGCTGGGAGGGATTGGGGGCAGGAGGAGAAGGGGACCACAGAGGATGAGATGGCTGGATCGCATCACTGACTTGATGGACATGAGTTTGAGTGAACTCTGGGAGTTGGTGATGGACAGAGAGGCCTGGCATGCTGCGATTGATGGGATTGCAAAGAGTCGGACACAACTGAGTGACTGAACTGATCTGAACTGAGTCTATATTTTCATATGGTATAATTTTTCTTCTGCCTGAATTATCTTTAATATTTCTTATAATATGTGTCTTCTAGAGATTAATTCTTTCAACTTCTGTGTTGCTGAAAAGTCTTTATTTTGCATTTATTTTTGAGATATTTCAAAAAGTATAGAACTTTGGGTTTAAGTACTTAAAAGATGCTGTTTCAGTGTCTTCTTGCTTGTAATTTCTGTGAAAAAAATATTTTGTCTTCTTTTTCTCTTTTTCTGTTCTTCTGAATATAATATGTCTTGCATCTCTGGATACTTTTATGACTTTTTCTTTGCTATTGGTTTTAAATAATTTGATCATGGTGTATGTACTAATGAAGATTCTCTAGAGAAACAGAATCAATAGAATATATATAAAAAGAGATTTATTATAAGAATTGACTAACATGATTACACAGCAAATCCCCAGATCTGCAGGGTGACTCAGCAAGCTGGAGACCCAGGAAGAGTCAATGTTTCAGTTTGTGTCCAAGGGCAGGAAAAAGCAAAGTTCCAATAAGAAGACAGTCAGGCAGGATGAATTCTCCCTTATGTTCTATTTAGGCCTTTAGCTGATTGGATATGACCCACCTACATTAGAGAGGACAATTTGCCTTACTCAATTTACAATTTAAATATTAATATCATCTAAAAATACCCTCACAGAAACATCCAGAATATGTTTGACCAGATATCTGAAAATTGACCACCACAATGTGCTCTGGTGTAGTGTTTTTTTTTTTTTTTTTCTTTTTTTCTTGTGCTTGTGGTTCATTAAGCATTTTGGATCTCTAAGTTTATAGCTTTCAGGAATTTGGAACATTTCTGGCTATTTTTCTTCAACTATTTTGTGCCTACTCCTTTAGAGACTCCATTCACAGATACAGATCACCGATATCCTTTTCAATTCTTAAACTTCTTTTTTCCCCCCTCTGTGTTTAATTTTGGATAATTTCTATTGCTTCATCTTCAAATTTACTACAGTGTCTGAAGTTATTAATCTCATCTAGCACATTGTTCATCTCACACAATGGATTTTTCATTTTTAAAAGTTCAATTTTGTCTTTCTTGTGTTCCCCATGTCTTTGCTTAATTTTTTAAACATAGGAATATAGTTAAAATAACACTTTAATGTCCTTATTAGCTAATTCTAACATCTAACTCAGAAATAGAATGATTTCAATTGATATTTCTGCACATTATGATCTATATTTTCTTGCATATCAATCATTGCTGAGATTGATTTTGTGAGCTTTACCTTGTTAGATGCTAGATTTTATCATATTCCTATATAACACTTCTTATCTTTCTTTTGGGATGCATTTAAGTTTCTTGGAAGCTGTTTGATACCTTTGGGTCTTACTTAAAAATTTTAGACTAGATATGAGCAGCATTTAGTCTAAAATAAAATATTTTCCACTATTAAGGCAAAACCCCTCTGGGCATTTCTCCAATGCTCCATAAATCATGAGGTCTTGTAGTCTGTCTGGGGGTAATAGAGACTATGTCCATTCTTATGTGAG
The DNA here is from genome assembly GCF_032405125.1 of Capricornis sumatraensis. Classification (NCBI taxonomy): domain Eukaryota; kingdom Metazoa; phylum Chordata; class Mammalia; order Artiodactyla; family Bovidae; genus Capricornis; species Capricornis sumatraensis. The sequence continues at coordinate 60,312,942 of NC_091084.1, read as the reverse complement.
TGCAGAGAATTCTCTTCTTTAATTTGTTCAACTGGTTCTGTCCCTGAGCTTGGGTAGTTTCCTTATAGCATTGTACTGCAAGTACTCTGCTCTGTGCTCAAGTAAAACATTGTGTGTATATTTCTGGAGTTCTTTCTCCATGCACTTCCTTTCATAATAGTATGGCTTGAGAATTTTAACTTTCTTGTCTCCACAGATATTCAGATCATTTCCTCAACTCAAGAATCTTAAAGATTCTCCTTTTGAGTTACCCTTCTCTGTGCTATGACTTGAGACAATCTTTGGGTATTAAGATGGGGCAACCACCTAATTTTATTCCTACATCTTCCTACATTCTTCTCTATTGATTGACCTCCAGTATCTTATAAATCATTGTTTTATATATTTTCTTTCCTTTTTTTAGGGGGGGTGAGGTCAGATAGATAAATCTAATCCTGTTACTCTATCCTTGCCTAGAAGTAGACGTAACTTGTGAAAATATTTAATGATGGTGTTACAGAGAGGGTGGTCATAGAGATTTTTGTAGTCTTTTAAAAAGTAAAATAAATTGAGCATTATGTGTTGGAAGTTCCCTTGAAATATATGATTATGTTGCTATGATGATGGTATTAAAAATGGCAAGATATGGCAGAAGATAATATAATGCAGAGAAAAGGTCTTGGCTTAGGTAATTTTCAGGGGATTTTATACTCTCTGAGTCAGCCTTAAGACAGTAGAATAATTTTTTTTTTACCTTTTTTGGTAATGGGCACTATCATGTCAATAGAATACATTAAAATTCTGTGAGCCAGACTGGCCTCAGCTGTCTTCCTATCATATCCCAACCTCATAAGGTATTAGAAACTTGCAAGAACAATAGGCAAAATAGTAGATAGTAACTATTATATCTGTATATACACCACTCCCACTTTTTCTGCAGGGTATCTACATCACAAAAGATGTAGTAGTATGTAGAAGCTCTGAAGTCTATTTCCTGGGAGTTTGAATATAGATCACCTTTTCTACTCACTAGAACTTCTGAGGTGTGAAGAGAGAAATTTAGGTCACACAGATGCAGAATGTGTCAAAAACTGTGGAAGAGACAAGAGAAAAACAAAAACCTAGAAACCTGCTTATGCAACATCTCAGTCTCAGCACTTATAAAACAATGTTAGTATCACTGGACAGAGTATACAAATGCAAAGTAAGTTTTTGTTTGTGCTCCTCCATAAGAGCAAAAGGAACTCTCATTAAAAATACATGATGCTTTAAACTTGTAATCACTTTCTAAAATCCAGATGCATATTAGAATGATCTTGGAATTTTTTTAAAAACATAAAAATCCATGTAATCTTTTTCTCTCCAAAGTTCCATACGTGTTTCTAATGAGCATCCATGTTTAAAAAACTGGACTATATGATAATTTTTTTACTTTTATCTAGTTTGTTTCACTTTTTCTATTTCATACTCAATGCTCCCATTTCATTTAGTTTATCTTTTCCAATTTCTCCATCTCTTTTTTGTTGTTCTTTTTCAAGCCTTTATCAAGTATAGTAGAAAATTTTTACACATGCATGTATAAATATAATATGAATAACATATATTTTAGATAACATGAATTTTGCCTAGCTAGAAAATTTATGACATTTTAATTCCACTTGTTTGACTTAGCATGAATAGAATGTTAGATTTCTAATTTACATTCACTCAAAACTTTGATAGAGTTTAATGTATTTTGGTATCTTATATTACTGTTAAGACTACAGTGTTTATTATCTTAGTGATTTTAAAAAATTTGAATGAGGCTTGAAACTTTTAATCCAATTTTGAGAACATAAAGAAACACTATGTAGTTAAAAAAATAACATATGGTACAGTATTATTAACTAAAATATAGATTTTGTCCAAATTTCATAAAATTTTATGCTAAATGTCCATTATTTGCTTTCATACCTTATTCAAGATTCCACACTGTACATAGCTGCATTGAGCAGCTTCAGCAACAGGCAACAAATTATGGTAAATTCTCTTTTCATTTTTATTCTATTAGAAATATTTCCTAATGTTCCTTGCTATGGCTTCTTAGATATACCCATCATTTAAAAGTGAACATTTTATTTGCAAATGCATAGGGTTTTTTTAAGTATCTTTAATATTAATTTCTTATTTCTCTGTGTTTTATCAGTCTTCTAACTTTATTGAGGCTTTCAATGGCTAAGTCAAAGATCTTTCTTGGTAAATGGCACATTGCACTTGAAAATATGTGGGTTATTTTCAAATATCTTTTGATATTGATTTCTAATATAATTCCAAAGTGATAAGAGAATAGACTGTGTGATTTCAATACCTTTATACCATGAAACTTTTGCACCTTATTTTATATTCCTGGATATGTTCTAGTGTCTGCTAGTTTATAGTCTACGGGAGCTTGAATATAATTTGTATGCAACTGCTGTGTGAAAATTGTATAAATCTTAATTATGTTGAATTGGTTTATGGTGCTTTTTAGGTCTGCTATATCATTTTACCTTCTGTACATTCCTTCTATTGATTTTTGAGAGTTTGATATTGAAACTGCAACTAAAAATATTAATTTATGTACTTAAAATAATTATATACTGGAACTATATGTAACTTTGTTCTACATTTTCCAAGTCTCCTGTAAATGTGTTATCAAACTTACATAATTTTAAAAATAAAAAATACACATGAAGCTTTGAATTCACTGAATTATCATGAGGACATAGAAGGAAGGCTCTTAATATGGGATTGCTTTTTACTGTGGGACATGGAGTAAAAATCAAAGGTATTTCAGGCCAGTGCCTTTATACAGGCATTAAAGCCATTTGTAAAAGTTTCCTTTATATTCTTGATAGAGTTTGGGCTCAATTCATTTATTGATGAGTAAGTCAAACCAAATCAAGTCAACCAGCTTCCCTATCTTCTTTCTTTCTTTCCTTAATTTTTATTTTCTTCTTTTTTTGGAGCAACAGAAGTTAGGTTAGCAAGCTGTTTATTTGTTTAAAATACTCATTTATCAATCCACAATGTAGCTGTAAAAGCAACACAGACTGAGGCCCTTTATCCAATCTAACTTAATCAATGCTGACCTTCATGCCAAAAACATAATAGCTTATAGCACTCACACTGTGTTTATGTGCTATGGACTGAGTGTTTTTATTTTGAAAATTCATATATTGAAGATCTAGTCCCCAGTGTGATGATAATATGAAAGTAATTGGGAGGTAACAAGGTCATGAGTTTTTCTTATAGCCATGTATGGATGTGTGAGTTGGACTCTAAAGAAAGCTGAGTGCCCAAGAATTGATGTTTTTGAACTGTGGTATTGAAAAAGACTCTTGAGTGTCCCTTGGACTGCAAGGTGATCACACCAGTCAGTTCTAAAGGTAATCAGTCCTGAATATTCATCGGAAGGACTGATGCTGAAGCTGAAGCTTCAATACATTGGCCACCTGATGCAAAGAACTGACTTGTTGGGAAAGACCCTGATGTTGGGAAAGATTGAAGGCAGGAGAAGAAAAGGATGACAGAGGATGAGATGGTTGGATGGCATCGTTGACTAGATGGACATGAGTTTGAGCAAGCTCCAGGAGTTAGTGATGGACAGGGAAGCCCAGTGTGCTGCAGTCAATAGTGTCACAAAAAGTCAGACAGGACTGAGAGACTGAATTGAACTGAACTGAGGTCATGAGGGGCCCATCTTCATGAATGAGATTAGTGCACTTACAAACTAGAAACACTAAAAGAGATGATCTCTGTCTCTACCACATGAGGATACAGCAAAAGGAAACCATGTACAACCAGAAAGAAGGCTTTCTCCAGACACCAAATCATCTGATAACGTAGCTTGGACTTTCCCATCTCTAGAACTGTGGGTAATAAATATTTGCTGTCTAAGCCACCCAGACTATGGTAATATGTTATAGCAGTCCACACTGACCAAGACTGTGCATGTGATAAAGAAACAAAGAGAGAAGAAAGAAAAATGGACTGACTAGACAATTTTGAGTCCCAATGCAAAATGAAAATGCATACCTTCTCCAAAAATTATTAAGAATTTCAAGACAGCAACATCAGACCATTAAACAAAGCATGGGGGCCCTGTGAGACTGCACAGGTAGCATGTTCAAAAATCTCACCCTAGTGTAAGACTATGATGACTGTGACCAATGCAACAAGAATAACTGTACTAAACAAGGGTACTATACTAAAACATATAGACGCAAAAATAAATCTACCTGGACTATACCATACTGCCCCACCAGTTTTGTTTTTTTTAATAATATCATCCTAATTTTGTCAGTGCTAACCATATAGACAAATTGATGGGAAAGAAAATCATGCAAAAATTAATACTTAATAAATATGATGAGGAAATTATTCATAAAGTATTAAATGGTACTAAGTCCTCTTTTCTTGAGCAATGGCTTGAAATGAAATTGTAACAAAAGCAGCAAAACAAGTTGGATTTAAAGGACATGCAGGATTCTGCAATTACTTCTGCAGCTGATGAAATGTAACTGCTTAAAGCTTACAAAATAATTACAAGGCAATTATGGAAAGGAGGTCTATTTTGTTCATTCAGTTCAGGTACTATGGAAAAAGTTAGTGTGTCAAACTATTAACTTTGAGTAATTTAATCACCATCCTGAAAGCTAAAATAAGATATTCTGGTGTCTTGCCAAAGGGGAAAAATAAAGCCTGCAGCAACTACAATTCTTTTCGATTTCTTTGTCGAATCAAGCAACTCTCTTGTAACAGTTACTTTCCATGGTTAGATAAGACAGATAGATAAATGTAACATTGCCAATGCAAGTAGGTAAAACTTTGTTTCTTAAAGCTGATTCTTAAGATAAATAATTGCCTCATCTTCTAAGGAAGGATAATATTACTTGAACCTGTTGAAAATCAAGCTAGGAAAAGAAGGCCAATCAATCACTTCAAATTGTTTGTTATCAAATTAAATATGTGATAATCATAAACTTTGAAATTACTTTATGATTATTATCAGGATTAATGTGATTTGGGAACATGTCATCTTGATTCTTCCACATAAAACTAGCTGCATGAGAAGTTTTCAATTTGTTAAGATTCACACATCTCTTCCTAAATTGTATATGCTATGTCAAAGGAAAGAGTCATTTTGGCTTAGTGCTGTCTCTCAGCGTATCCATTTTTATGATTATAGCAGATAATTGGGAAGTATTTGTGTGTGTGTGTGAGTATGAAATCTTTTATGATTTCTAATCGGCTTTAACTTCTGAAACATGGAGATTAAACATAAATGCCAATAGTTTCTTGACAATTTAGGACATGGGTAACCTTATGAAAGATATACTTCAGTTTCTTCAACCAGTTTAATATCAGTTTAATATCAACTTGATAGGATTTTGTTGAAAAATAAGACATCATGCAAAATGCAGGGCTGGATTAAGCTCAAGCTGGAATCAAGATCGCCAAGGGAAATATCAATAACCTCAGATATGCGGATGATACCACCTAAATGGCAGAAAGCAAAGAGGAATTAAAGAGTTTCTTGATAAAGGTGAAAAACGAGAGTGAAGAAGCTGGCTTAAAACTCAACATTCAAAAAAATAAGATCACGGCATCTAGTCCCATCACTTCAAGGTAAATGGATGGGGGAAAAGTGCAAACCATGACAGATATTATTTTCTTTGACTCCAAAATCACTGCAGATGTTAACTACAGCCATGAAATTAAAAGATGCTTGCTCCTTGGAAGAAAAACTATGGCAAGCTTAGACCATGTACTAAAAATCAGAGACTTCACTTTGCTGACAAAAGTTCATACAGCCAAAGCTATGATCTCTCCAGTAGTCATGTACAGGTGTGAGAGCTGGTCTGTAAGGAACCCTGAATGCTAAAGAATTGATGCTTTCAAACTGTGGTGCTGGAGAGGACTTTTGAGAGTCACTTGAACAGCAAGGAGATCAAACCAGTCAATCCTAAAAGAAATCAGTTCTGAATATTCATTGGATTGATGCTGAAGCTGAAGCTCCAATATGTTGGCCACCTGATGTGAAGAGGTGACTCATTGAAAAAGACCCTGATGATGGGAAAGATTAAGAGCAGGAGGAGAAGGGGGCCACAGAGGATGAGATGGTTGGATGGCATCCATTGACTCAATGGACAATCAGAGTGAGCAAACTCTGGGAGATAGTGAAGGAAAGGGAAGACTGGTATGCTGCAGTCCAGGGGGTTGCAAAGAGTCAGATATAACTGAGTGACTAAGCAAGATTGCTTAATTTAAAAAAAAACAAACAAACTCATAAGATCTATAATATGGTCCAAGTTTTATAAACATCACTGCTGTTTCTATTTCTCAGAAGTGGAATGAATTGACTTTTTTCTTAATATACAGTTCAGTTCAGCCATTCAGTCATGTCCAACTCTTTGCGACCCCATGAACTTCAGCACACCAGGCCTCCCTGTCCATCAATAACTCCCAGAGTCCACCCAAACCCATGTCCATTGTGTCGGTGATGCCATCCAACCATCTCATCCTCTGTTGGCCCCTTCTCCTCCTGCCCTCAATCTTTCCCAGCATCAGGTTCTTTTAAAATGAGTCAGCTCTTTGCATGAGGTGGCCAAAGTATTGGAGTTTCAGCTTCAACATCAGTCCGTCCAGTGAACACCCAGGACTGATCTCCTTTAGGAGGGACTGGTTGGGTCTCCTTGCCAACCAGTCCCTCTCAAGGGCCTCTCGAGAGTCTTCTCCAAACCACAGTTCAAAAGCATCAATCCTTCAGTGCTCAGCTTTCTTCACAGTTCAACTCACATCCATACATGACTACTGGAAAAACCATAGCCTTGACTAGATGGACCTTTGTTGACAAAGTAATGTCTCTGCTTTTTAATATGCCATCTAGTTTGGTCATAACTTTCCTTCCAAGGAATAAATGTCTTCTAATTTCATGGCTGCAGTCACCATCTGCAGTGATTTTGGAGCCCAGAAAAATAAAGTATAAATATACAATTTATTAGTTATTTCTATGTCTATATTAATTATGCTATGGACTTACTCTTCTGAAGACCTATAATACTACATTCTGCTAGTAGCATATATACATGTATATATATATATATATATATATATATATATATACATATATTTACATGCATTTCTTATCACAATCATGAAAGGCTTAAAAGGAAAAATAATTTCCCACATGCTTGGGAGAAAATACTAAACATTCAAGCATAAAACTCTGGGTACCTTTACCAAAAAATGTTATTTGAATTAAACCACTTTTCCAAAAAAAAATTTATAAATCCTTTTGAAAATATGACTTACATAGTCTAATAGTGGCAAAATCCATAATCTGTAGATTAATTCACATTTATCTTAATTTGGATTGGTGTCATGAAACCTCTAGAGATAACATAGGCACGAGAAAAAAAATGGACAGGAAAAAATAAACATTAATACATTCTGTTTTAACATGAAAGATTTTTGCTACAATTATGGTGTATGTTCCAGTTCTTTGCACTTAAAATAGCCAAAGCAATTTACCTGGCAGAACTGAACTGAACAATTAGAATTTCTTGAAGGTTTTTGCCTTTTGAGGAAGTTGAATGATTTCAGGCACACTGGTTTAAGCATTCTATATTTTCTTTGGGAAAGTGCTGAAATCCACAAACAGAAATCTCTTCAGGAAGTAGTTCTGGATTAGAAAAACCTCAACAGTAATTAAAAAACTATTCAGGCAAATCTGGCCTTGGGGTACAGGATGAAGCAGTGCAAAGGCTAATAGAGTTCTGCCAAGAGAATGCACTGGTCATAACAAACACTCATTTCAACAACACAAGAGAAGACTCTACACATGGACATCACCAGATGGTCAACACTGAAATCAGATTGATTATATTCTTCGCAGCCAAAGATGGAGAAGTTCTATACAGTCAGCAAAAACAAGAGCAGGAGCTGACTGTGGCTCAGATCATGAACTCCTTATTGCCAAATTCAGACTTAAATTGAAGAAAGTTGGGAAAACCATTAGACCATTCAGGTATGACCTAAATCGAATCCCTTATGATTATACAGTGGAAGTGAGAAATAGATTTAAGGGACTAGATCTGATAAGACAGAGTGCCTGAAGAACTATGGACAGAGGTTCATGACATTGTACAGGAGACAGGGATCAAGAAAAAGAAATGCAAAAAAGCAAAATGGCTGTCTGAGGAGGCCTTACAAATAGCTGTGAAAAGAAGAGAAGCAAAAAGCAAAGGAGAAAAGGAAAGAGATACCCACTTGAATGCACAGTTCCAAAGAATAGCAAGGAGAGATAAGAAAGCCTTCCTGAGTGATCAGGGCAAAGAAATAGAGGAAAACAATAGAATGGGAAAGACTAGAGATCTCTTCAAGAAAATCAGAGATACCAAGGGAATATTTATGTCAAGATGAGCTCAATAAAGGACAGAAATGGTATGGACCCAACAGAAGCAGAAGATGTTAAGAAGAGGTGGCAAGAATACACAGAAGAACTGTACAAAGAAGATCTTGATGACCCAGATAATCATGATGGTGTGATCGCTCACCTAGAGCCAGACATCCTAGAATGCAAAGTCAAGTGGGCCTTAGGAATCATCACTACAAACAAAGCTACTGGAAGTGATGGAAGTCCAGTTGAGCTATTTCAAATCTTAAAAGATGATGCTGTGAAAGTGCTGCACTCAATACGCCAGTAAATTTGGAAACTCAGCAGTGGCCACAGGACTGGAAAAGGTCAGTTTTCATCCTAATCCCGAAGAAAGGCAATGCCAAAGAATTCTCAGACTACTGCACAATTGCACTCATCTCACATGCTAGTAAAGTAATGCTCAAGATTCTCTAAGTCAGGTTTCAGCAATGCATGAACCATGAATTTCCAGATGTTCCAGCTGGATTTAGAAAAGGCAGAGGAACCAGAGATCAAATTGCCAACATCCGCTGGATCAAAAAAGCAAGAGAGTTCCAGAAAAACATCTATTTCTGCTTTATTGACTATGCCAAAGCCTTTGAGTGTGTGGATCACAGTAAATTGTGGAAAATTCTTCAAGAGATGGGAATACCAGATATCTGAACTGCCTCTTGAGAAATCTGTATGCAGGTCAGGAAGCAACAGTTAGAACTGGACATGGAACAACAGACTGGTTCCAAATAGATAAAGAGTATGTCAAAGCTGTATATTGTCACCTTGCTTATTTAACTTATATGCAGAGTACATCATGAGAAATGCTGGGCTGGATGAAGCACAAGCTGGAATTAAGATTGCTGGGAGAAATATCAATAACCTCAGATATGCACATGATACCAACATTATGGCAAAAAGTGAAGAAGAACTAAAGAACCTCTTGATGAAAGTGAAAGAGGAGAGTGAAAAAGTTGGCTTAAAGCTCAACATTCAAAAAACTAAGATCATGGCAGGCAGTCCCATCACTTCATGGCAAATAGATGGGGAAACAATGGAAACTGTGACAGACTTTACATTTTGGAGCTCCAAAATCACTGCAGATGGTGATTGCACCCATGAAATTAAAAGATGCTTGAAGTGAAGTGAAGTCACTCAGTCATGTTCAACTCTTTGTGACCCCATGGACTGTAGCCTTCCAGGCTCCATCCATGAGATTTTCCAGGCAAGAATACTGGAGTGGGTTGCCATTTCCTTCTCCAGAGGATCTTCCCAACCCATGGATCGAACCCGAGTCTCCCACATTGCAGGCAGACGCTTTACCGTCTGAGCCACCAGGGCCTATTCTTGGCAGAAAAGTTATGACCAACAGACAAAGCATATTAAAAAGCAGAGACATTACTTTGCCAACAAAGGTCTATCTAGTCAAGTCTATGGTTTTTCCAGTAGTCATGTATGGATGTGAGAGTTGGACTATAAAGAAAGCTGTAAGCTGAAGAATTGATGCTTTTAACTTTGGTGTTGGAGAAGACTCTTGAGAGTCTCTTGGACAGCAAGGAGATCCAGCCAGTCCATCCTAAAGGAAATCAGTCCTGGATATTCATTGGAAGGACTCATGCTGAAGCTGAAACTTCAGCTGACCAATACTTTGGCCACCTGATGCAAAGAACTGACTCACTGGAAAAGACCCTGATGCTGGGAAAGATTGAAGGCAGGAGAAGAAGGGGACAACAGAGGTTGAGATGGTTGGATGGCATCATCGACTCAATTGACATGAGTTTGGGTAAACTCTGGGAGTTGGTGATGGACAGGGAGGCCTATCGTGCTGTGGTCCATGGGGTTGCAAAGAGTTGGACACAACTGAGTGACTGAACTGAACTGAGACGGTTACCAAAGACAAATTTGAGAGATTAAAAATCCAGGAGGATCAACTCATAGAGGAGCCCTATACTCTTGTGAATTTTACTGACAGGAGCTTGAGCAGTTTCCCACAGTGAATACCTGAGAAAAATCCCCTCCTGCTTTTGGCAAGAGATGGGGCCAAGCAACCATTTTGAAACATACTGGAGCACTCTGTTCTTAATAAAGTCTGCCCCTAGGGAAAACTAGTTAACCAGAGCTCCCTGGTGTCTCAGGTGGTGGGGCATCTGCCTGAAATGCGGGAGACCTGGGTTCAATTCCTGGGTTGGGAGGAAAGGAACAGTTACCCACTCCAGTATTCTGGCCTGGAGAATTCCATGGACAGAGGAACCTGGCAGGCTACAGTCCATGGGGTTGTAAAGAGTTGCACATGACTGAGCAACTTTCACTTTCACATTTAACTGGCTGGAGTATTATCAGATCCTACCTGACCTGGGGAAAAGGAAATAATCAGCCATAGCCCACTCTACCCATACTGTTCCATCTAAGAGGATGAAAATAAAATAAGGACTCACAAAGGTCACAGTCCAGAAGCACAGGCTACCAAAAGACTGCAACCTAATCGTAGCTTATAGAATGCATCCTCTCCCCACACCTTTGTTGTTGTTCAGTCTTTAAGTTGTATCTGACTCTTTGTGATCCCATGGACTGCAGCACATCAGGCTCCTCTGTCCACCACTCTATCTGGGAGTTTTCTCATATTCATGTTCATTGAGTCAGTGATGCTATCCAACCGTGTCAGTCTCTGCCGCCTCCTTCTCCTTTTGCTTTAAATGGTTCCCAACATAGTATTTTTCCACAGCTTACCACCCCATTGCTAAAGGACTATTTACAGCAATTCCTTTTACCCAGTACCTCAAGAAAAACTTCACAAGGTGTACCAAAAGGCAAAAAGCACAGTTTAAAGGGCAAGCATCAAAACCAGACTCAGATGTGAAGGAGCTGACAGCAAAAATGAGGGGTGCTGGGTAAAGCATAATGGTTTAGCAGTAAGTGTTCAGTGGGTTAGCAGGATGTAGAAAGTGTACATTGTCGGGCACAAAGTGAACGTTTGAAGCAGTAAACCATATTGACACTGAATGGCCTCTGATAAATGAAGAATGCAAATTTTGAGCCCTAGAGCATATAATAAAATAAGAGAAAGGCAAGAAGCAAATAGAGAAAATAGAATGCAGTTCAAAAAAATACTGATTAACCCCAAAGATCAAGAAAGTGGAAACGAACAAAAAAGAAAAGAGACAAGTGATAAACAAATACTAACATGGCAGACTCAAACCCAGATGCACAGGTAATTATATTAAGTGTAATTAGACTATAGAATAATTTAAATGATGAAAATACAGACTAAATACAAAAGAAAGACTGAACTATAGGCTTTGTAGGATAGATGCACTTGAAATACAAAGACATAAATATTTTGGGATATAGAGCTGGTATGGTGGCTTCCTAAATACCAGCAGTAAACTGTATGGTAAACAGCAGCATAAGATTAAAAAGACAAAAGTAGGTAAAACTCAGTAAAGATATAAAATACTTCAACAACACTGCTACCCAGACTGATTTAATTGATATTAACAAAATACTAAACAAAAAATAGAAACATATTTCAATCTTACATGGAGTTTTTATCCCCATAAACCATAGTTAGGGCATAAAATAAATCTCCCAAAGAGTATAAGTATTGACATCTCACTGATGTCTTTGATCAGAATGGGGTTAAATTAAAAAATTAACACCTATAAGTTGTCTAGAAAAATTACAAAATATTTGGAAATAAAATAATATGCTTTAAGTAACCCATGAGCTACTAAAGAAATTCCAAAAGAAGTAATTATTTTGAACTAAATAATAATGAAAATAACATTACAATTTATTAGAGCCAGCAAAACCAGGGTTTATATGGAAATTTATAGTTTTAAATGTCTTTAGTAGGAGAAACAGGCCAATATAAAAATCATGCATTTAAGTTTCTACTTTTAAAAGTCTAGGAAAAGTAAAATAAAGCCTTAGTAAATAAATGTAAGGAATGTAATAAAGGAATGTAAAAAATGTAATAAAGAACAGAAATCAATGAAGTAGAGAAATCTTTTAAAACCAAAAGTTAGTTCTTTAAAAATATTAGTAGGGTTGATAAAATCCTAGTCAGAATAATTTTAAATGAGATAAAGAAAACAACTCAATAATATTAGTAATGAAAGAGGGATATGAATCCAGACTGTACAAAAACACTGAAAGGTTTACAAGATAATATTTGGAACAACTTTGTACTAATATATTTAGATCCTTTTTTAAGGTTTATTTATTTATTAGCATTTTAAAGTTTTTAATGAATTTGTTACAATATTGCTCCTGTTTTATGTTTTGGTTTTTTAGCCACAAGGCATGTGTAACCTTAGCTCTCCAAGCAAGGTCTGAATCAGTGCCCCCCGCATTGGAGTATGGAATCTTAACAACTGGACTACCAGGGAAGTCTCTGTGTTAATGTGTTTAATAACCTAGATAAGCAGGTCAAAGGCATTAATTTATCAAAGCAATATCAGGAGAAAAGTGAATTCCAAATAGCCCTAAATCTGTTCTAAAAGAAATTAATGCAAAATAAAACACTCTAAATTCCAGATCTAAATGATTTTACTGATAACTTTAAATAAATAGTAAGTGAAAATAAACATTAATTTCATACAATTCCTTTATAAATCACCATCAGAAGGAACATTTCCATCTCATTTTATAAGGCCAGTATAACCTGAACATAAAACCTGAGAAAGATACTACAAGAAGAGAAAAATCATAGAACATACAAAAGTTTAAAAACTAACATTAATGTTGGCAACTTGATTTCTCTACAAAATGTTAACAAATTGAATCCAGGAGACTATTGAATTCAGCAGTATATAAAACACTGAATTCAGCAGTATGTAAAAGGATTACATCGCATTACTTAGTGCAACTGATCTCAGTAATGCAAGGTTGGTTCCACATTTTAAGTCAATCAATGTAATAAACTCCCATAACAGATCTAAAGAAAACATTAAGGTAATCTCAAATTCAACACCGTGTCATGAGAAAAAGTTTCAGGAAACTCAAAATTGAAAGACATTTGTTTGATTTGATAAAAAGCTTTTAAAGAGAAAAAACTACAGCTAATAATATACTTAATGGTTAAAGTCTGAATGCTTTCCTTCTAAAACAGGAACAAGGAAAACATGCCCACTGTCACCACTTTTATTTAATGTTACACTGGAGATATAAATAAAGAGAAAAGAATAAAGAAACATGTAGGACAGAAAGACATAGGCAAATCTATTGACAGATGACATGACTGCAGAGAATTCTGAGGAATCTAAAAAAAAAATTCTGGATTGTATAAGCAAATTTAACAAGGTCACTCAAGGACTTCACAATAGCCAACACAATTCTGGAAAAGAAAAGAAAAACGAAGTCTTTAAACTACCTGATTTTAAAGCTACAGTTATCAAAACAGTGTTTCATAGGTATAAAGTTAGATCAGTGGAACTTAGATCCAGAATCTAGGCAGAAATCATATGTAGATGATCATATACCTTTTGACAAAGGTGCCAACAAATGTCAATGCTGAAAGTACAGTCTTTTCAATAAATAGTGCTGTCAAAAAATATTTGTATGAAAAACTGAAAGAAGTTTGACTCTTGAATCACATTTTCATAGAAATGAATTTGAAAAGTAATGTCGAATTAAACATAAATGTTAAATTTATAAATCTTTTAGAAGAGAACATAGAACATCTTTTTAACCTTGTGTTAGACAAAGTTTTCTTAGAAAAGACATAAAACACAGTATTAAAAAGAAAGAATAAATGAAACTCTACTAAAGTTCATAATTTCTGCTCTTAAATGACGTCATTGAGAGGAAAGAAAAGGCAAGCCATAGATTGGAAGACAGGATTTTCCACAAATATGCAAATATAAAATATATATACATATATTTACATACAAGTGGTAAAGTGTTTGTATGCAAATATATAAAGAACCCTTAAAATTTAATAATATGCAGAAAGACAACCCAACAAAAAATTCACAAAATATTTGAAAGATATAAAATGACCATTAATTACATTAAAAGAGCCTCAACAAAGTTAATGACCAGGAAAGTCAATATTAAAATAAGTGAGATATTAAATCTTACTTGCTAAAATGACTAGTATTAAAAAGGCTAGCAATACCAAACATTCGCAATGATGTCAAGCAAGTAGGACTCTCACAGATGACTGGAAAGGTGCAAAATAGTACAATCACTTTGGAATATAGTAAGTCACTTTCTTGTAAAATTAATCATACATTTCCCATATAACACAGCAATCCTACTCCTACTTAACTTGAGATAAATTAAAACTTTTTTCTATACTAAGAGTCATATAAAATTACTCATAGAAATTTTATTTATGATAGTCAAGAACTAGAAACCTTTCAAATATCGATCAGTAAGTAAATGGAATAACAAAATGTGGGGGTATTCATACAACAGAGTATACTCAGCAATGACAAGGGACAAACTACTGATACATGCAATGACATGGATAAAACTAAGAAAACAAGCCCTACTGCCAAATATATATTATACACATATGATACATGTATATAATACCTCAATATGCAGATGACACCACCCTTATGGCAGAAAGTGAAGAGGAACTAAAGAGCCTCTTGATGAAAGTGAAAGAGGAGAGTGAAAAAGTTGGCTTAAAGCTCAACATTCAGAAAATGAAAATCATGGCATCTGGTCCCATCACTTCATGGGAAATAGATGGGGAAACAGTAGAAACAGTGTCAGACTTTATTTTGGGGGGCTCCAAAATCACTGCAGATGGTGATTGCAGCCATGAAATTAAAAGACGCTTACTCCTTGGAAGGAAAGTTATGACCAATCTAGATAGCATATTAAAAAGCAGAGACCTTACTTTGCTGACTAAGGCCTGTCTAGTCAAGGCTATGGTTTTTCCTGTGGTCATGTATGGATGTGAGAGTTGGACTGTGAAGAAGGCTGAGTGCTGAAGAATTGATGCTTTTGAACTGTGGTGTTGGAGAAGACTCTTGAGAGTCCCTTGGACTGCAAGGAGATCCAACCAGTGCATTCTGAAGATCAGCCCTGGGATTTCTTTGGAAGGAATGATGCTAAAACTGAAGCTCCAGTACTTTGGCCACCTCATGAGAAGAGTTGACTCATTGGAAAAGACTCTGATGCTGGGAGGGATTGGGGGCAGGAGGAGAAGGGGACGACCGAGGATGAGATGGCTGGATTACATCATGGACTCTATGGACATGGGTCTGAGTGAACTCCGGGAGATGGTGATGGACAGGGAGGCCTGGCATGCTGCGATTCATGGGGTCTCAAAGAGTCGGACACGACTGAGTGGCTGAACTGAACTGATGTATATATTTCAGGTATGAACAGAGTCCAACGCAAGACAATTATATCTTAATTTATTCACATATTTCAGGTGTTTTTGCATCATGTAAAACTAGAAAGGCTTTAATAATATGGATGGATCTGGAAGGCATAATGCTTGCTAGGTGAAATAAGTCAGATGGAGAGTGACAAGTTCTGTATTTTATCATTTATATGTGGAATCTGAAAAATAAAATGAATGAATGTAACAAAACAGAAATAGACTCACAGATATAGAAAAGAAACTAATGATTACCATTGGGGGTTGAGGAGCGGGACAAAATAAGGAGAGGGGATTAAGAGGTACAAACTACTACATATGTAAAATAAACAAGCTAATTGTACAGCATAGAAAATATAGTCAATATTTTCTAGTAACTTTAAATGGAGTATGAACTCTAAATATATTAAATCAATATGTTGTACACCTGAAACTAATATAATTTGAAATCAACTATACCTGGATTAAAAAAAACTGCAAAGGTTTTGCTCACGTGTTTACTGTGACACAATCAAAAAGTCCCTTGGTATATATTCTTCTACCTCACAATTCACATCCGTTATTAATACCACTTTATATCAAGGACCACCCACCTCTTTCTGATGCTTTTCTCACTCACTGCTTGCATCTTAGGCAACTTCTCATAGTACAGATCTGGGAGTCAAACACTTCCTGTTCTGTCCTGTTTAACCAAGTCCAAAGGGAAGCACCCAAATTAGCCAAGATGCTCATTTCCCACCAACACTGACAAAGATGTCTGCCACTGAGAAGCAGCTCAGCTACCCAGGTGGGAAATACTGCTACAGAGCAGACAGCTGCTCTCAATGCCAGAACAAACAGGTGCAGATTTTATTGATGCAAAAGAAGTGAAATAAACAAGACAAAATAGAGTTCCACTCACAAATACAGATTTTCTAGAGTAAAAGCAGGGAAGTGGACTTTCAGAACAGATAACAAAGTGCCCTTTGCTGATCAAGCTCAAAGTCACGTTCCATGATTTTAGAGTTCTTATGGCATGTCTGACACATACTACAGTTTCACTGCCATTAGGTTATTTTCTAATAACAGAAAAACGCTTACAAAGAAAGAGGTACAGATTCATAAAACCTTTTCATTATTTTGGGATAAAGAGGGGGTAAATTGAGAAAAAATAAAAAGGCCAAGGCATTTCACACCATCTATCAAGTGAAAGGGTGCTTCCCAGGTGCCTCCAGGAGTAAATAATCCTCTTGCCAATGCAGGAGACAAGACATAGGAGGCACAGGTTTGATCCCTGGGTCGGGAAGATCCCCTGCAGGAGGAAATGGCACTTCACTCCAGTGTTCTTGCCAGGAGAATCCATGGACCGAGAAGCCTGGCAGGCTACAGTTCATGGGGTTGTAAAGAGTTGGATACAAACTGAGCATATCAGCACATCAAGTGATAGAACCTATGCATCTATATCTTTACCCCTTGGTATGAACTTAGCCATGTGGTTTGCTTTAGCTAATGGAATATTAGCAAGAATGATGCAAGGTAAAACTTAAAAAGTAAAAGTTAAAAAAAAAATGGGAACTTACTTTTTTGGAAGTCAGTTTCTATGTGAAAAAGCCTGGGTTAGCCTTCTGAAGAACTATAGTTTATCAACCCTAGCAAAAAACCAGATATGGAAAAGGTCACCCAGGATCAATCAACTCTCATGTGATTCATAAGCTAATTGCAGTGACTTCAGTGAATCCAGGCAAGATAAACAGAGTAGCTCAACTGAGACCAGTCCAAATTGTCTACTCATTGAGTCAGGAGTTAATAAATTAGGTTTGCTGTATTTGTTACACAGTAATACTTGACTGATACAGACGGCATAGCCAGCTCAAAGCTGCAAAGGGATTAAAGTGAGAAGACCATTTTCTGCTGAGTTCTGAGTCACAACGCAGATCATATTTCTTCCCAGAGCAGTGACCTGATTCCTCATGACACTGAGTCATATTCTAACTCCAGTAAGTTGAAGACAAAATAAATCTGTAACACTGCCTAACATCATTCACCATACCAAAGACAATTTACATTGCACTTTTTTCACTTTTCAATTTTTGTTGGCATCATGTATACAGAGCCCCAAATCGGACCTCAAAAGAGTGAGTCAGTGAACTCCACTCACACTGCATCCCTGGAGGCTGCCGAATTTCATTATAACTCAAAACAATTACACATTCTTGCCAAAGAGCTCATTCAAAAACTACAGGGAAAAATCTGCTAATGGTGGGGGAAACCTATATCATATAGAAATTTTTAGGCAGAAAGAAAGGAAAGTGGATGTCATAACTAGATGGGGTCATCTAGGAACTTCTCAGATGCAGATTCTGATTCAGCATGCCTGGGGTCTTTCCAATTCTAATAGCTCCCAGGACACATCATTGCTACCATTCTATAGATTATATTTTGAAAAAGAAGGTACTAGAGTCTCTCCTGATTCTTGGGCAGCATAAATGACTTTGACAAGATTTATAACACAATAGTTAGCCATTCATTATTGGATATTGGAATTAATATTTTATTGGAAAAATACATTTAAGTGTATAAACCCCCACCAAATTCAATACTTAATGAAAACTTCTTAAGTCCATAATTGACTTCAGAATGAGCACTTCTTATCTCAGGGCTTATACCTAGTAAACTGATTGTTCTGTGCCACCTCTCTGAAATGTTGATCATTTGATGAAATAAAACTTGTCTAATATTGGCATTGGAGGCTGAGCTAGAAGCAGTGAAAATGCTTGATCTTGCTGTTTTTGTTTGCTTTTACAATTGCTTTCCTAATTTTATTTGTATTTTAATTTTACTTTAAGGATATTTTCCCTTTAATATTTATCAGATAAAGGTTGACATTTGGTGAAAAAATAATCTTCTAGTGTTTCAGTGTAAGTTTACCTGCAAATCTACTGCCTCTGGAAGCACTTACTGCCAAAGGCATATCAATTTTAAATTCCTAATATACAGGGTTTTCTTCCTGATGAACTAACAGCTGCTTAATAATTTGTTAAGTTCAAATACGGCTTTCTATATGGTGTTTCTTGTACTTAGTTGGAAGGCGATTAACAGAGCATAATTATCCTTTTATGCTTTTACCTTCATTATGGACTTCCAGGAAAATGAGAATATCTTCTAATAATGTTCTGTAATTTCTTCTTTGCTATATATTTATCCAATATAACATGACTCTCCTCTACTAAGAAGCACCTCACATTTACCTGTATAAAATTTTTCTCCTTGGCTATCAGAATTACCCCTAATGCAGCTGCTTTCTCAATATTTTTTTTCCTTTTTCAAGAGAAATTGAAACATTCAGCATATGCTTAAGTCCTCCATTCCTACCATCCCTTACTTCTATAGTGATGCCTTTGTAATCCTTATTAGACAAGCCTTGAACATAGCGCCCATCTGATCGAGCAGACTAAAAATCAATTCCTTAACAATGCCACTCTTGTTTCTTTCTTGGAGAACGGAATGGCAACCCACTCCAGTATTCTTGCCTGGAGAATTCCATGGACAGAGGAGCCTGGCAAGCTACAGTCCATGGGGTCACAAAAAGTCAGACATGACTGAGCAACTAACACTTTTCATCCTGAATCTTGTGAGTGTGTGTGTGTGATTTGCCACATTACACCTCAGTGATCTGATTTTAAAGAGGGTTATGACATCTACTTGAATATGCTGGCCATGATCTACCCCTCATTTATTATTTCTTTAGGGATATCCTATTCTTTATGGTTTTCTGGTTTTCTAAGCCTCTCCATAAAATTTCCATTTGAAGAAGAAAAAGAAGTAAAGAAGAAAAAACCCTTCCATTCATTGATTTGTAATTATCCATAATTATCCAAGTCAGTCATGTGGACTTATAATGCCTTTTAATGAGCCCCTCTATCACTAGCTTCCTTAATCTGTCTTTTCTTTCTTAATTTCCCACTTCTCTCCACTCTGAATCATTTATTCATTCTGCAGGGTCTGCTGATAACAGGGCTTTATGTTCCATTCATCATGAGCACTTATACATAACCCATGCCACACTGCATTTTAGTTGTTTTATCTAATGTCTCCTACTGAGTCAAATTTTAAGGGAATTACACATCTAACTTTCACTTGAGTACCCTTAACAGCACCTTGTACATATTGCAAGTGCTTATAAATATAAACTAAAGGAATAAATAAATCTGTAATGTTAGCCCTTATTATTCCTGTACAACTACTCAAACTGATTGCATTAGACCTAAAAAGTCAGTAGTTTGCTTTATAGCAGTCACTAAATTACATGCACTGAATGTAGAAAATGGCAGTCAGAATAACTGATTAAAACAACTGAATCAGATTCCATTACTGGGCTTTAAAGTAAAACATTAAGCAGAAATTTAAACTGTTTCCTGTATTAAATGTCAACACAAATCCAGACAGACATAATCACGTTAACGTCTTCAACATATCAACAGTCAGATGTGGAGAAGTACTTGAGTCATTTACTTCAGTCAATACTTAAATAGGAAACTGAATCCTTAAAATGAACTCCTTCAATTTTCTATTTGCATAATTAAAGCTATGGAAGAAACTCATTTGCACAGTTTGTTTTCCCATGATATGTAGTTACCATGACAATGCTTATTGTTTGAGGATGATCAGGGTATTAGTATGAGTATTATTCATTGCAGAGTTATCAGAGAATGATCTTACTCAATAAGTCAGTACACTTGAAAAAAAAAAAAGAATATAACCATTCTGAGCTTTTCTTAAATGAGATTTTTTAAATTATATTTTAGTAAAGATGGAATTTTTCCTTCCCAAATTCAGTGTATTACTAATTTATTCAAATGTCACAAAACACCAGCTTAGATCAGGTGATGCACAAGCTCTGTTCCCTATAGATAGATGGAAATGTCTTCTGTTCATGATAAAAACCCACAGTGACAGTGTCACAGAAACAACATTTCAACAGCAACTGCATCACCAAGAAAAATTCTTTTCTAGAATTACGATCATAGGATTAGGAAAGTGTTTCTTTCTTCTGTAGTTAAATAATTTAATTCTGTAGAATGAAGTATATAATATGTAGCAGGTAACAGAATTAAAAACAAAGTCAATGACAACTTTAGTGCTTCTGAGCCCTGTTCTTATACTTCTTTGCGATTTTGAGTGTGTTATATATAAGAGACCTAACTTGAGAATTCTTCCCTCTAAATTGAGGAGAAAATATACTTAACCTATTCCATAGATGTCTGTGATCCTCATATTATATGCTTAAAATTTTCAGTGATCACATCTATGTCATTAATTGAATCTTCTGTCAACTGGCAAGACTACCATGTATGGTTACACAGAATGCCCATTTCCAATTACAAATGGAAATATATACATAGAACACAATGTTACAACCCTACAATTTGGCTGCTCCTCTCCCATTGGGATTTTTTATTAATTATATAACATATTTGATTCATCAGGATATAAAACTGTGTCAAAATAAAAGAAATATTAAATTATAATATTTGCTTTTTGAAGTACTTTAAAGTTTCCAGAAAACATCTTTCTGTTGTTTCTTGAGTGGTTTGTATTATTTCATATTTCAAAATGACTAGTGACCTAGTCTCATTCTCCTTGAGTTTCTCAAACTAAATCACTTACACTTTTTGAATATAAATAAATCACTGCAGTTGGTGATTGCACCCATGAAATTAAAAGACGCTTACTCCTTGGAAGGAAAGTTATGATCAACCTAGATAGCATATTCAAAAGCAGAGGCATTACTTTGCCAACAAATGTCCATCTAGCCAAGGCTATAGTTTTTCCAGTGGTCATGTATGGATGTGAGAGTTGGAGTGTGAAGAGAGCTGAGCGCTAAAGAATTGATGCTTTCGAATTGTGGTGTTGGAGAAGACTCTTGAGAGTCCCTTGGACTGCAAGGAGACCCAAACAGTCCACCCTAAAGGAATCAATCCTGAATATTAATTGGAAGGACTGATGCTGAAGCTGAAACTCCAATACTTTGGCCACCTCATGCAAAGAGTTGACTCATTGGAAAAGACTCTGATGCTGGGAGGGATTGGGGGCAGGAGGAGAAGGGGATGACAGAGGATGAGATGGCTGGATGGCATCACCAACTCGATGGACATGAGTTTGGGTAAACTCCAGGAGTTGGTGATGGATAGGGAGGCCTGGCGTGCTACGATTCATGGGGTCGCAAAGAGTCGGACACAACTAAGCGACTGAACAGAACTAAATTTGAAGCACAAATATAAGAAGAAACATTTGAATCATTACTTTCAGATTACAAATACATGCAGTTGTGATACAAAGTAGAAAAAAATTAACTTAAAAAAATTGGTTTCCAAGAAATGCCCTGTTTTTTGGTGGGTTTAACTGCTCTCTTTCCTACTCAACACCATCCCAAATAATCTCATTCTGCCTCTCTCTATATTAACTGTATTTTGGCTGACAAATTAGAAACTTTGACAACTGCAACTGCTTAGAATTGAATGATTTTGCTATGACTGTCATATCAGCCATCCTAAAGAAATGTAAAGGACTAGTTAAAAAATCAACTTTCATTTTTGAAAATGAGGTACCAGTTTTTACCCTGAACTAAAAACAGCATTTTTTTTATTGATACTATTCAAGTCTAACAAAATTTAGATGAGGAAAATCTGCCCATATTGTCTTAAAAGAAATAAAGCTTGATCATGTCTAGAAGGTAAATAGAAAATACTTATAAGGAGTCCTTAAAATATTCATTTTTCTGAATATTTTTGTATTCAGAAAGATATTTTAATAGCAGGCCAATATTCATGGCCCACTAATTCCATATTTAAAGAAGCTCTCTCATATTGAAGAATTTCATTTTTAAGAATCTCTGTATAGCTCTCTTAGGAAAATAATCCTGAAGTACAAAGAAAGACTTCAATACAAAGCATTCTTTTTACCAGTATCAATGTATCTGAAAGATTTAAAAGTCTTACATTGTTTTAATAATCAAGTAAATTATGTTGAGTTCATAGAAAGGACACAACCCAGCTCAGACTTACTTAAGCTAATTAAAAATGCATACATCAAAAAAAAAAATGCATACATCAAAAATAGAAGAAATATATTGGCTTTGTAAAAATGTGATAAACAGAAACCTCAGTTAAATAGAGTTAGGAGACCAGAAGGGGGAGCTCTCACGCCCTATGATAACAGCGGAACCCAACAGGAAGAAGAAAGCCTGCTCTTCTTTCCTGGCAAGGACTCAGCCAATGAAAAGCCAAGCACTCTATGTTTACTGTAGCCCTTGCAACCTCCTTTCCCCTCTATATATTCTCCTGCCCTTGCTGTGTGGGCACTTGCATGTGGCTTGCCATGGCTGCAGACCTCAAATTGCCTTTCTGTTGATTGTGAATAAATCAATTTTTGCTGGAGAAATATGTGGCAGTCTCTCTGTTCAGGTCAACAGTTTACATAGTTAAAATTCTAGGAGAGAGATACTAAGGAAGATATGTAAGTACTGAGGAGGAAAAGCAATTTCTCCAGTTTTATTCAAGTGGCTTGCTTGCTTGAAGTGTCTCCATGGCTGCCCCCTGCACTAGGACTTTCAAGTTTGGCATAAGAAATACAAGAGACCTCTTATGAATTTGATATGGGCTCCGAAATTTGTTCTGATTACACCAACTTGTTTCTTGTTTCAATGATGTATTACTGAAATAATCACTGTGCCTAGCAAAATTAGGAAATTGCAACCCACTCCAGTGTTCTTGCCTGGAGAATCCCAGGGATGGGGGAACCTGGTGGGCTGCCATCTATGGGGCTGCACAGAGTCGGACACAACTGAAGCAACTTAGCAGCAGCAGCAGCAGCAGCAGCAAAATTATTCTAACTGGCCAAATTTTGGTCAAGTGCCTACCTTTGAATGAATCACTATAACAAGAGAGATTCTGTGAGTGTTTTGTTTTGTTTTGTTTTTTTGCTTTTTTATTTTTCTAAAAGCTGTGTGACCTTGTGGAAAGAATACTAGCTTCTTAGGAACTAGCTCCCATCTATTAAATGAAATATTTGAATCAGAGAGATTTGGATCACTCTGAAATCCTTCTATACATAGCTATCTATGATACAGCAGTGTTGGCTATGGGCTGACTTGTGACATAAAAATATTTCCCAGGCAGAAACAAGCATTTCAGGATAAACTTAATAAACCTGAAGCATGTGCTCTGTTACCTAGCAAGTCCTGCAAAAATATCACAAGTACTTCAAAGAACTATGCCAAAGAGGACAAAAACCAAATTTTAGGTGTTTTTCTCTCTCTTTTTTTAAAATGAAGTATTTTAAAATATTGATTTGATCAGATTGGACTAGAACATTTTTGGTTGATGTAAAATGTGCATGTGTAATCAGAACCTAAGATGAACCCAATCTTGTGGATTTTTCCAGATGCTTACGAGGGTGCACCAAAAATGAAAACAATCTTGCAATGTTATGCTTTAGATTTGTAGGAATGGAACAATTTGTGAGCCATATAGCTTTCTATTTAAATTTTATGTTATATTCTTATATCAATTCATGTTTCCACACTTTGCCACATAACTGAGGAGCTGAATATTCAGAAGACATGCAGTCTAAGAGATCTTTCTGTCCCTCCTAACCTG
The DNA here is from genome assembly GCF_032405125.1 of Capricornis sumatraensis. Taxonomy (NCBI): domain Eukaryota; kingdom Metazoa; phylum Chordata; class Mammalia; order Artiodactyla; family Bovidae; genus Capricornis; species Capricornis sumatraensis. The sequence goes on along the minus strand of NC_091084.1, from coordinate 60,288,554 downwards.
ATTTTATTTCTGAGAGGAAATGTTAAGATACATTGTTAGAGTCCTATCTTTTGGACACACAAGAATGAATGAGTTCTTGTACTAATGCAAAAGCTTTACCCCAAGAAACTAAACCAAAAAAAAATGTACTGATAATATTAATAATTGAGTTTTCCTTATTGTCAGTATGTTCCAGATCTCATAAATTTCCAAGAAGTGGGGGCTCAAGGGTAGGGTGGGAGACAGTGGATTACAGCATAAGGAAAACTGAAAAGTTAATCCTCCCTCTCCTGGAATTCACTTGCTAGTTACATTCTTTGGTGCATAGAGTACTGTGTGTGATGTGGTACAGTTGGCACCTTTATTCCCTTTTTTTAGATTATGTGATGCTTTATATAGTTATGTATCATGATTTACCAAAAGTGGAGTCAGAGATAGAAAAGGAAATGTCTCAAGTGAAAAATTACAGCTGGTATCGAATCTATGGGAACCCTATTTTTAGGAATGAGGGTTTTTTCACAGGCTTTTGGATGACAAATGACTCATCACACGTATACTACATATTCGGCAAATCTTTCTAGAAACTGTATTGAATAATTGGAAATTCATTAAAAAGTCACTGTAGTTTATAAAATATTTAAAATAATTACATATGATTATGAAATTACTTCATAAAGCACAGAGCAAATCAGAAAGTTCCTGCATGAGTCATTCAATCTTAGACCCAGTTTTCTTTCTTTTAGGCAAATGATTCTTATTCACTGATTACAAATTTTGATTAAGCCAGAGGAATAAAGAATGTCTTGTTGGTCTTTAGGCTTTGCCAAAGAAAAAGCTCTTTTTTTTTTTTTTGGAATAGAAATAAGACTAGACACAAAAACATACATATTTCACTCTCCTGATGAGAAACATCATGACTAGTTGAGAAATGTATCACTTAGGAGAATATTTTACAGGAATATTTTTAGGAAAACTTGTACTTCTACAGGGATGTACACTTTCCCCCCTGCATTTAATGAGATATTTTATCAAATCTGTCTATAATGGGATGCAGCTAATTTTATACCAACTTGTTTAGTACTGACTTAGCCAAATGAGTAATCATTTGGCCTTTCTGAAGTAACCATCTTGATAGGCTACACATTGATTTCAGCAATATTGTTTTTACAACATCAAGGGAGGAGGAGAGAAGAAGTCACAGAGGAATAAAAAATAGAAAAAGAGAGGCAAAATGAAAAAAAATGAGGAAAACATAGTGCTTTTTAAAAGAACCTGCTATATGCCTGGCCTTGCCATATAACAACACTGAAATAAATATTACTAGCCTTGTTTTGCAGACAAGGCAACTGATCAAGGGGGTTACATAACCCTCCTTAAGTCATAAGCCGTTGATCAGTTGCCTTATCTACAAAACAAGGATAATAATATTTATTGCAGTGTTGTTATATGGCAAGGCCAGGCAAAGGGGGTTAAAAAAAAAAAAAAAAAACCCTTAAATCATACCTGGCTTCCTGGGTAGAGCAGTGTTAAAAATTCACCTGCCAATGCAGGAGTTATAGGGAGACGCGAGTTATATCTCTGGGTTGGGAAGATCCCCTGAAGTAGGAAATATCAACACATTCTAGTATTCTTGCCTGGAAAACCCCAATGGACAGAGGAGCCTGGTGGGTTACATCCATGGGGTCACAAAGAATCGGACACTACTGAGCAACAGAGCACACACATACTCAAGTCATACCCAGTTACTCTGTAACAGATGTTTATCCCAGAACCTAGTGGCTTAAAACAACTGTTTCACTTGCCTGTGGCTCTCTGGATTTAGCAATCTGAGATATGCTCAGCTGGACAGGCCTTCTGTTAGACTTGACTGGGTCACTTATGTGGCTGCAGTCATCAGATGGTTTGCCTTAGCTGAGTGGTCCAAAGTGCCTCACTCTCATGTTTGACTACTGGGAATGACTATAGGCCAGGCCACATGTCTCTAGTAAGCTTTCATAAACTCCTTTATACAGGGGCCACATTAAATAAAGCAAGCTCCTTTATATAAATGCTTTTCAGGACTCAGTTTATGTTATGCTATGTTTAACAGTATCTGGTGTAAATATTACACATTTAAAGAGTGGTAAAATTAAGATTCAGATCCAAGTCTTTCTGATAACCATCCTTCAGCTCTTCCAATGCTCCTATTAGTCTCTGGTATGTAGTGAGATAATCTTTCACTTTTTCAATAAGTGTTGCAGAGACCTAAATTGGGAGGGATAGCTATGCATGATTTGGCAGTAGTAACAACCTATCTTATTAAAGGTCTACTGATATAAAAAATATTTTAATATTCCTTGCATTAGTTAGCTTTTGCTATGGCAACAAACACCTTCAATATTACAACAGAATACAGTAATTACAGTTCTCAGATTGTTCTCAGAATGCCACAGAAGGTCCAAAGGGTCAATTTGCATTTCAAAGAGTCATGTAATTTATTCTGATAATATAATTCTTCTCAAAAACTTTGTTGGCAACTTTTCCATGTATTTCAACATTTTCATCTCTTTTGCTAGGAACCATATCAATTTTAACCGTTTTTCTGGTATACATCACTTACTAGAGCTCTGCTGTCCAGTACAGTAACCATCAGTCAACTATGGCTGTTGAGCATTTGAACTGCAACTAGTCTGAATTGAGATGGAATATAAGATAAAGCACACACTTGTTTTCCACACCAAGTACAAAAAAAATGGAAAAGCTCTCTTCAGTATTTTCATATTGATCACATGCAGATATTGTTTTATTTTGTATATATTGGATTGAATAAGAATATACTTACTAAAGTTAATAAAATTATTGAACTTAATTTCATGTTTTTCACTTTTTAAAACACAGTTATTAAAACTTTTAGGTGACATGTGATTTGCAGTATGTTTCTATTGGACAGAGCTAGTCTGGCATTAATTTTGGTTGCCTTGAGATTAATGTTATTCCTTAGGATATCAACCCATCGTGGTCTTTTCCCTGAGACCTCTGTCCAACTGAGAGGACTTTTGGACCTATTTTAATCTAATGACAGGTTGTAACAAAGGTATGATGGCCACATTCTTGATTAGTTTTTTGCTCTGTGACTGCCTTAATTTGAGAATATTTTACTGGAAGGAGATGACACCTAATCCACCAATCCCAGAATGTTTAAATTATCATTTTCTCTTTCTTCATCCTTGGAAGAATGCCAGTTATACTCTTAGCTCATTCTATATTATAATAGGTAATCAAATTGAGCTAATAACACCCAAATTGTGCTATGAAAATTCTGCTCAATATCTCTTTTGCCCATCAGAAATTTATTAGATGTATTTTGTGCTTCCAACTTATTGCAGGTAATCATTTTATCACACATTTTACCAATGCATAATATAGACTATTATTTTTCCTGCCTCCTATATCAGTTTACTTGCTATATACTTCCTAGTTCTATAGTTGGGTACTTTTTGGCATCATTCCACTTCTGGCATTTACTTTACTGGTCAATATTTGTAGGAATTAACAATTCCTATATCTTCTAGGCTAAAAACAAACAAAAAATAATTATATCTTGCTCTGTAACACGAGAGCAACTGGTTTCCATGTTTCTTCTCATTCTGGAACCCACGGAGGTCTACAATCTAAAAATGCTCCTCTCTCATGGTAAAGGGTGGGAATGAAACAGATACAGAGTTAAGCATTGAAGGCATATTTAAGGTTTCTGCCTAGGTATGGCAAATGTCTGTTTATATGCCATTAGCCAAGGCATGTTACAGAACCAAGCTCAAAACCAATGTGTATAGGGAAGGGAGACAGGTGGGAAGGAAATAAGTCATTAGGAACTTATAATTCAATCTACTGCATTACTTTTTCAAAATTATCTCCAAAAACAATTTTCATATAACAGAAGAAAACCAATATTCTTATAGTCCAACAAATACTCCCTAAATCAGTGTTCCCTAGACTAGTCAATCTCTACAATTATTTGGGAAAAATTAGTCAATATGCAAAAATAAAATGTAACTTCAAAATTTGATATTTCCTGCCAATGACAACATTTCTAAGAATGTACCACACATTGTAAAGCCAATTCCCACACAAAATACTATATCTAACTGTCTTGAGCATTGGTGACATCATCAAAAAAAATTAGGACTCTCTTAGATTTAACTTCTAAGGGATTCCTGCCCCCAGTAGTAGATATAATGGTCATCTGAGTTAAATTCACCCATTCCAGTCCATTTTAGTTCGCTGATTCCTAGAAAGTGGGTATTTACTCTTGCCATCTCCTGTTTGACCACTTCCAATTTGCCTTTATTCATGGACCTAACATTCCAGGTTCCCATGCAATATTACTCTTTACAGCATCAGACCTTGCTTCTATCACCAGTCACATCCACAGCTGGGTATTGTTTTTGCTTTGGCTCCATCCCTTCATTCTTTCTGGAGTTATTTTTCCACTGATCTCCAGTAGTATATTGGGCACCTACTGACATGGGGAGTTCCTCTTGGAGTATCCTATCATTTTGCCTTTTCATACTGTTCATGGGGTTCTCAAGGCAAGAATACTGAAGTGGTTTGCCATTCCCTTCTTCAGCGGACCACATTCTGTCAGACCTCTCCACCATGACCTGCCCATCTTGGATGGCCCTACAGGGCATGGCTTAGTTTCATTGAGTTAGACAAGGTTATGGTCCTAGTGTGATTAGATTGACTAGTTTTCTGTGATTATGGTTTCAGTATGTCTGTCCTCTGATGCCCTCTTGCAACACCTACCAGCTTACTTGGGTTTCTCTTACCTTGGACGTGGGGTATCACTTCACGGCTGCTCCAGCAAAGCGCAGCCTCTGCTCCTTACCTTGGACGAGGGGTATCTCCTCACCACCCCCACTCCTGACCTTGAACGTGCAGTAGCTCCTCTAGGCCCTCCTGTGCCCACGCAGCTACCGCTCCATGGATGTGGGGTAGCTCCTCTCAGCCGCCACCCCTGTTTGTTCCCAAGGCAAACCATTAAATACCACAGTAATCCAAGTCTATGCCCCAACCAGTAACACTGAAGAAGCTGAAGTTGAACGGTTCTATGAAGACCTACAACCCTTTTAAACTAACATCCCAAAAAGCTGTTCTTTTCATTATAGGGGACTGGAATGCAAAAGTAGGACATCAAGAAACACCTGGAGTAACAGGCAAATTTGGCCTTGGAATACGGAATGAAGCAGGGCAAAGGCTAATAAAATTTTGCCAAGAGAACACACTGGTCATAGCAAACACCCTCTTCCAACAACATAAGAGAAGACTCTACACATGGACATCACCAGATGGCCAACACCAAAATCAGATTGATTATATTCTTTGCAGCCAAAGAAGGAGAAGCTCTATATAGTCAACAAAAACAAGAGCAGGAGCTGACTGTACTCAGATCATGAACTCCTTATTGGGAAATTCAAACTTAAACTGAAGAAAGTAGGGAAAACCACTAGACCATTCAGGTATGACCTAAATCAAATCCCTTATGATTATACAGTGGAAGTGAGAAATAGATTTAAGGGACGAGATCTGATAGATAGAGTACCTGATGAAATATGGAATGAGGTTCGTGACATTGTACAGGAGACCGGGATCAAGACCATCCCTATGGAAAAGAAATGCAAAAAGGCAAAATGGCTGTCTGGGGAGCCCTTACAAATAGCTGTGAAAAGAAGAGAGGCAAAAAGCAAAGGAGAAAAGGAAAGATATAAGCATCTGAATGCAGAGTTCCAAAGAATAGCAAGGAGAGATAAGAAAGCCTTCCTCAGTGATCAGTGTAAAGAAATAGAGGAAAACAACAGAATGGGAAAGACTAGAGATGTCCTCAAGAAAATTAGAGATTCCAAGGGAACATTTCATGCAAAGATGGGCTCGATAAAGGACAGAATGGTATGGACCTAACAGAGGCAAAAGATATTAAGAAGAGGTGGCAAGAATACACGGAAAAACTGTACAAAAAAGATCTTCACGACCAAGATAATCACAATGGTGTGATCACTCACCTAGAGCTAGACATCCTGGAAAGTGAATTCAAGTGGACCTTAAAGCATCACTACAAACAAAGCTAGTGGAGGTGATGGAATTCCAGTTGAGCTGTTTCAAATCCTGAAACATGATGCTGTGAAAGTGCTGCACTCAATACGCCAGCAAATTTGGAAAACTTAGCAGTGGACACAGGACTGGAAAAGGTCAGTTTTCATTCCAATCACAAAGAAAGGCACTGCCAAAGAATGCTCAAACTACCACACAATTGCACTCATCTCACACGCTAGTAAAGTAATGCTCAAAATTCTCCAAGCCAGGCTTCAGCAATACATGAACTGTGAAATTCCAGATGTTCAAGCTAGTTTTAGAAATGGCAGAGGAACCAGATATCAAATTGCCAACATCTGCTGGATCATGGAAAAAGCAAGAGAATTCCAGAAAAACATATATTTCTGCTTTATTGACTATGTCAAAGCCTTTGACTGTGTGGATCACAATAAACTGGAAAATTCTGAAAGAGATGGGAATACCAAACCACCTGACCTCTTGAGAAACCTATATGCAAGTCAGGAAGCAATAGTTAAAACTGGACATGGAACAACAGACTGGTTCCAAATAGGAAAAGGAGTACATCAAGGCTGTATATTGTCACTCTGCTTATTTAACTTCTATGCAGAGTACATCATGAGAAACGCTGGGCTGGAAGAAGCACAAGCTGGAATCAAGACTGCCGGAAGAAATATCAATAACCTCAGATATGCAGATGACACCACCCTTATGGCAGAAAGTGAAGAACTAAAGAGCCTCTTGATGAAAGTGAAAGAGGAGAGTGAAAAAGTTGGCTTGAAGCTCAACATTCAGAAAACGAAGATCAGGCCATCTGGTCCCATCACATCATGGGAAATAGATGGGGAAACAGTTGAAATAGTGGCTGACTTTATTTTGGGGGGCTCCAAAATCACTGCAGATGGTGACTGCAGCCATGAAATTAAAAGACGCTTACTCCCTGGAAGAAAAGTTATGACCAACCTAGATAGCAAATTGAAAACCAGAGACATTACTTTGCCAACAAAGATCCATCTAGTCAAGGCTATGGTTTTTCAGTGGTCATGTATGGATGTGAGATTTGGACTGTGAAGAAGGCTGAGAACCAAAGAACTGATACTTTTGAACTGTGGTGTTGGAGAAGACTCTTGAGAGTCCCTTGGACTGCAAGGAGATCCAGCTAGTCCATTCTAAAGGAGATCAGCCCTGGGTGTTCTTTGGAAGGACTGATACTAAAGCTGAAACTCCAGTACTCTGGCCACCTCATGCAAAGAGTTGGCTCATTGGAAAAGACTCTGATGCTGGGAGGGATTGGGGGCAGGAGGAAAAAGGGACGACAGAGGATGAGATGGCTGGATGGCATCACTGACTCAATGGACATGAGTTTGAGTGAACTCTGGGAGATGGTGATGGACAGGGAGGTCTGGTGTGCTGCGATTCATGGGTTCACAAAGAGTCGGACACAACTGAGTGACTGAACTGAACTGATTTGAGCTGTTACTGTATGCTAAGCATTAAGGCATTTAGACATGATCATTCATATAGTTACTACAACTTCAATCTCTAAATGCTCTGTTATGTTAAAAAATTAATTAAAATTCAATGTAGGAAAAATGGAAACTATAGAAAAGTTGAAAGAATAAAATGATTAACAACCAAAATTGCTCTACCTAGCAGTCTCCTTTGTTAACTTATTTTAGGCTGCATAGAGCTTTTCCTTAGGCTTCTTCCTTAGCACGATTTAGTTCTTTTTTGATGTGAGTAAGTATGCATCCACATCTTTTCTAGCTATTACTTCATATTTGTTTCAGTTACTACTTTGCTATGTATTATGGACTTTAAGATATCTAAATAAAAATTCAGCTCCAGTTTACTATTCTAGCAACAGCCTATGAGAATTATAATATCTTCTGGGATTGAAAATTTTGTTTTTGCATGGATTCTTTACCATGCTTACTGAATTTGCTATTCCAAAGGATTCTGTTTTGTTTGGCCTCCAATATATAAAAATAATTTGGCCATATACATCCTCTTGCTAGGTATTACCTCTACCAATTTTGGAAAATCTAGATGATGAAAAGAATCTGAGGAAGGAAGTCATAGCTAGGACAATGATGTAATTTATCATTTAAAGTAAGACATTTGTGAGAATGACAAAGAGCATTATTAAAATTTATACTAAAACAACACACCTAAAACAAGACTACCCAGGGAAACCAGAATTAACCTACCTATAGCCCTTTGGCTCTCTATATGTAGATCACCCTCTCAGACCAGGCACTTCTGAATAATGGTGATTGATAGAGAATTCAGTGGCATCTACCCTTTTGGTTTCTGTATGCCCCTGTTCTGCTCCTGGTCCTGTTTTCCCTTAGATCGAGGTCTCACTCTTTCCCTGCTACTGAAATGCACACTTCTACATTACCTTGCTTCTGCACTGGGTGGTACAGGCAGAGGATCTCAGAGGACAGGCATAGGGTGCTCCAGAGTATCTCTACTCCTTCCTCTCAGTTTCTGGGGGCAACTGGGGGGAACGGCATTCCACAGATGGTTCCAGTTCCTTCCAGGCAGTCCTGCTGTGGTATATCTTTCCTAGTTGTCTGTCCTTAGCAAAATATTTGTGACTGATTTAGGTGATGTCATCAGAAGAGGAAGATGAAGATGTGGTGTTAGGAACAGGAGCTTTATTACATTAAAGTTATGGAAAACCAAGAATCTTCTTCACAGGGATGTTTCTATTTACTTTAATGTGAATAATCTAGGTTCTTTATGGAAAGAATACAAAACACAAATAAGCAAAAAGAGTTTCATAGAGGATGTCATACATGCTTTTCTGTCCTTTTTCACATATTGTAATTGAAGCATCTTTTCCCATCTAATACAGATGTAACATCATTTTGAATAGCTGGAATTATTTCATAAAAATGATTCACTGTATATTCAATAACTTATTTAATGTCCCATATTAGAACACTTAACTATTTCTTTTTTCCCTGTTGCAAACAATACTATGAGACATATATGTTGTAACAAACATACGCAATTGTGCACTCATAAAATTAATTTATCTATGATGACAAATTCTTGATAGTAGATTTTTATCTTAAAATTTATCTTAGTTTTTAAGGCTTTTAACTTACATTGCTAAATGATTCTTCAGCATACCTATGTACTGATGATTCTTCAGCAGATCTATGTATTATTATTTACTCAAAGTATGTTACTTGGCCATATTTCTTTTATGATTTGCCTATAAATGTCCTCAGATCATTGTCTCTCATATGCTGTTCATTGTTCATGTTTTCCTTTCACAGTTAAAATAAGCTAATTACATGTCCAGTTGTCATATGTCTTATATATGTTGTTCTCAGTCTTTCAGCTATAGTTTTAGTTTTTTTATGATAGAGACTTTTACTTTTATAAGAAGAGTTAATAACATTTTCCTCAACCTAGAGTCAACAGCCCTTGTCCTCACCATCTCTCCAGGCTTGCCAAGTTAAGCTCCTAAACTCTAACTTTCTCATATGTAAACAGAAGAAGATAATAATGGTCTATCTGATAGATTTGCTATTAGGAATAATTGTGTTATGATGAATGAAAATTGGGTCTAATAGATAAATGCTATATAAGGCTTGATGTATAGTAAATTCTCAATCTGTTCAAATACAGCACCTATCTCATAGTTTTCTTAATTTTTATCTCTGTAGTCTAGCTCAAGTTTTTCCTATATTTAACCAATCCAGTTTTCCCTACTATCTTGTGCTCTTACTTAAATGTGACAGTTAATGAAGTTCTTTTATTGCTAATTTTCTAGCAGTTCTTTCTTTCTTCCTACTCATTCATTTTCCTACTTATCTTGACTCCTGTATTTCACCGTTTTGTCCTCTATGTTTGTTATACTACTGTTATTGAATTTCCCTGAGGGCATAAAGATATTTTCTTCTGTTACAATAGATTATTTTCAGAGGTATCTATTTACTCTATGTTTTAAGAGTAAGACTTTATTGCTTTTATATTGTAGTATTTTTCCCTTAGTACTACATTTTAAATTGCTTTGTTTTCTTTCTCTATAATTTTCCTTGAATAAAATAAGTTTTTCCTAAACTAAAGCCTTGTGTTTGCTTGTAAAGCTGCGCTTGTTTCTACTTCCTGTGCTTTTGGATATTATTTGAATCTCTTTTTCAGTTCTACAGCTTAAGGACTGAATAATGCAAATAATTATATGTTTTTTGGAAGATAATTTTCTAATGCAACTCTGGTCTGTTAGCTGTCTTTCATATCTAATTCCTGGTTATTGGATTTTTAGGAACTGATGGAAAAGCTTTTGAAAATTTCTACATAAACTATTACCAGGGTTTTCCTGTCTCTGTCACACAAACAATATTTTAATTGTGGAGATTTCACCTGTCTGAATACATCACCAGCCATGTCCCTCTCCATGTTTGCATGCCATTTCCACTACTCACAATGAACTGACTCACTGGAAAAGACCCTGATGCTAGGAAAGATTGAGGGCAGGAGGGGAAGGGGGCCACAGAGGACGAGATGGTTAGATAGCATCATCGACTCAATGGACATGAGTTTAAGCAAACTCTAGGAGATAGTGGAGGATAGAGGAGCCTGGTGTGCTACAGTCTATGAGGTCACAAAGAGTCGGACATGACTTAGTGACTGAACAACAGCCGCCACCACCTACTTTACTCTAGCTATGCCTCAGATGTTTCTATGTTTGGATTTAGAAATTTGACCAGAAGAGGAGAAAACAGAAGAGAAGGGATGAATTGGCAGGACAATAGTTGCCATATAAAACTGTTGTCTCTCATTTGCTAGGAAAGGAATTGCTGCCAGTTCTCAGATTGCAGAATCTCTGGTACTCCAAGTCAGAGCATGTATAATAAAGGACAGGTAAACACTATTTTTCTTTCTTTCTTCATGCAGTATCTAATTCTGAAATTAAAAACCAAATATGGGACAAAAAAATGTTTTATAGATGGAGAGAGCCCTTCAATGGAAATGAAGTGGGAAAACAGAAATAAATATATTAGGGTTAAAGGAAGATGAGTCTGATAAAGTAGGTTGGGAATAGACTATAAAAGATTTTATATACCAGGACATTTCATTTCTGTTTACCAAGTAAGTTGGTATTGAGGAATCGTGGAATATTTTAACTGAGGAATTATCATAATTATATTTGAGTTTTACAATGATTACCCTGTTGGAACCATGGTATATAATATATTTAAGGAGAACAGAGTCAGGAGTCAGGGAGATAAATTTAGAAACTATTACCATATCCAGGTGAGGGATGATAAAGGACAGAATAAACTTCAAAAGTTGATATGAAGGAAAGAGAAATAAAATGGATTTTGAAAACTATAAGTTATCAAGGTTGAAGGATCAATTGGGGAAAAGCCTCCAATACATTTTTCCCCCAACTTTACACTAAAACAACAAACAGGACACAGGGGAGAAAAAATAAAAGGTCACACCTTCAACAAAAAGTGAGATGTGAAATGATTTTCATTTTGACAAGAGAAACTAAAGACATCTAATGAGGTGATGTGTAGCAGGCCAATTAAAGAGGGATGAGACGCAGGGTGATGGGTAAAGCTATGCATGCAGGAAGAGGACCAAAGAGCATTATCAAAGGATAATGTGGTTTCCATCGTTGCTTGACATCAGGGCTATTATAGAGAGATTATAATAGATGTCAATATTTTAAGCAGTATGTGATTTAGCCTAAACTATACTGAAAGTATGATTTATTCACACCAGACAAACACACACACACACACACACACACACATATGGAGTAGGTTGGGGAGAAGGGAAGAGAGAGGGAGAGAAAAAGCATAAATACTTTGACAGTGTGGTCTGACCACATTTATAGGTAAGTCATAAAAGAAGAAACATAGCCAATTAGCATGATTTTAATAAACCTATTTGGATCATTCACATAATGACTAGGGAAAAACAAGTCCTACATGGGAAACTGATATGAGTATTAGATAATTCCAGTTTAGTTCAGTTCAGTTGCTCAGTCATGTCCAGCTCTTTGTCACCCCATGGACTGCAGCGTGACAGGCCTCCCTGTCCATTATCAACTCCCGGGGTTTACTCAAACTCATGTCCATTGAGTCGGTGATGCCATCTAGCCATCTCATCCTCTGTTGTCCCCTTCTCCTCCCACCTTCAATCTTTCCAAGTATCAGGGTTTTTTCCAGTAAGTGAGCTGTTCAAATCGGGTGGCCAAATTATTGGAGTTTCATCTTCAGCATCAGTTCTTCCAATGAATATTCAAGATTGATTTCCTTTAGCATGGACTGGTTGGATCTCCTTGCAGTCCAAGGGACTCTCAAGAGTCTTCTCCAACACCACAGTTCAAAAGCATCAATTCTTCGGTGCACAGCTTAAATATATATGTGCCTTTTGACTTTAAACCTTAAGAAAAATATGTACAAAAAACAGTGCCAATCCCTTTAGTCACAAACATTTTCAAGCATGTTTAGAATGCAAAGCAAACCTGACAACTGGGTCAAATTTATATATACGCATGCATACATTTCAATTTGTTTCTCTTTGAAATTATCTTCCATAATTGGACCCTTGAAATTATCTTCCATAATTGGACCCTCTAAAGGCCCCAGTTTCTCAAGTTGTACATGATCCACGTAAACTTTCTCCCTTAAAACTGGAGATTCCAGGTACCTTTTTGAGCAGTGCTTTCTCCAAAGGGAAATCACACCTATTCTGGGTTGTCAGATACTTTGAAGTTTTTATTCTTAAATGCAGTATAGAGGGTGTAGGCGAATAAGGAGAGATTTAAAAATCTATCTTAAACATCCAATTCTTCAAGCTCTGTTCTGGCTCCTCATCTTCTAACTAGGACTATCCCCTGCAAGTGAAGCAGGCTTTCATCTAATTCTAGCTGAAACTTGACAGTCTCATTAGTTTTTTGATGACATTTCCTGTTCCTTCCATCACTGAGGCCTTTTGCATGACAGACACTGTCTGACTGGGGCCCTGAAGTTTTCTTCAGAACTTCAACCCTCTGGTTTCCAGATGGGAATTCTTTTATATGCACATCAGCTCTCTGCTCAATTGATCTGTCTGAGATATTTCTTTTGTCCTGGTTAACTATTTTCATGCTCAGCATCATTACTAGTACTCCCTGGAAATAATCTCTTCTGTTGCCCACATCCTGTACTGTCAGGGTCTAGGAAGACTTACACAGAGGAGAGAAAGGGGCAAAGCATCCTTCTATGACTCGCATGATTTCAGAGACACCTCTGGGAAAGATGAGACTATGAATTAGGAAAGAATTTCAACAGCTCTTCCATCCTCCTTTTCCTCCTCACCTACCTGAGGTTTTGTGGGGTTTCTGTACAACAACTTTGGGGACTCACTCAAGTTCTGAAAGAAAGAGCAGGGGAATTCAGACGCAACTTAGGCAGTTCTGACTCAGTGCATCCAAAGCAGTCAAGATATCAGCTGGGGTTATAGAGATTTGAAATGTTGACTGAGGCTGGAAGATCTACTTCTGGCATAGCTCACTCACACGGTTGGCAAGTAAGCACTGGCTGTTGGTGGGAGGCTGCTTTCCATGTGGGTATCTGCACCAGGCCACGTGAGACTCTACACCACATGGCGGCTCGCTTCCCCTGAGCGAGTGATCCCAGAGACAGAGACAGAACCTGAGGTGCCTTTCACAATGCCAGGAGGAAGCTGTAACCCCATATACGCGTGTGCTAAATCATTCCAGTTGTGTCGGAACTCTGTGCGACCCCATGGACTGTAGGCTTTCAGCCTCTTCTGTCCATGGGATTATCCCACATCAAAAGTTTTGCATCACTCTCATATTTTAGATCACGCAAGCCAGACAGTGATTCAAAACGGGAGGGAACTACAAAAGAGTGTAAATATCAAAAGGTAGGCTGGTTGGTGGCCATCTTGGAAGCTGACTGCTACTGGTATCCATGATTCAGTGCTGGTCCTGTCATAAAGAAGTCTGAATTAAATAATGGTTTCCTCAATTTAACATAAAATTATGTTTAATGACATATGAATTTACTATACTATATTCTCTTAAGTTTTCTTCATTTGTTCTTCTTGTAAATTTTCTATCTGGCATAACACAACATTATGTGTGTTCCTAAAACATTGCTTTCTTCATATCTTTCTTTATCTGTGCTAGTCTCAAACCCTCAATGGTAAGCCACCAGTTCTTAGCTGTCAGAGGTTGTCAAGTTTAAGAAGATTTTTATGATGTTCCTGTTAAGTGCAGAAAAATAAACCCTATAGTTTATTATTACCTAAAATGCAACTTTGAAGACAGTTGGCTCTTTAGTATAACAAAATATAAAGGCTAAAACAAAGTGACTAAATAAACAATGTGAATGTTCTCTACCTTAATAGATCTGACCCATGCAAGTTTTTAGAAGAGATCCAATAATTGATGTGCAAATCAAAGGGAGAAGAGGTTTATTTATGTTACACAAAAGTCTTATACATTATTTTATAATTTGAATTTTTAGTTTACTTCTTTTCTGCTCTACCAGGAGGATGAATTAGAAGATTATTTAGACTTGTGTGGGGTTCTCTGGTGGCTCAGATGGTTGATCCCCGGGTTGGGAAGAACCCCTGAAGAAGAGAATGGCTACCTACTCCATATTCTTGCCTGGAGTATTCCATGAACAGAGGAGCCTAACAGGCTGTAGTTCACCTTTCAAAGAGTCGGACACAACTGAGTGACTAACACACACACTATATGTACACATATACATGTTCATGTATTTATATATATGCATAATATGTGTGTGTATATATAAAGTTTACTCAAGAACTTGTATTTTTCTGTATTATAGTTGGTGGTACCAGATGTTCTGGGAGTTTATCTCTGACAACATAATCATTTGATGAAGATATCCTGAGGAGAAGAGAGATTATATCCTTTGGTTCTTTCTAGAACCATGGCATGATGAATTGCAAAGTTACCTCTATCCCTTCATCCAGGCAGTTCCAAGGCTTTACTCCTCCAGGAAGTCTTCTATGATCACTCCTGCCTAAGGTAATGCCTTCTTGCTATAGGGTCTTATTATTGTTGCTATTTGTACCAGTCATGATATACAACATTCAATGCATTGTACTGTCAGCTGTTTTTCCCATGTGTACTTGTAAGCTACTCCAAACATACTATGAGATTCTTATAATATTATTTTCTATTTACAAAATGAGTTAAAGAGAGTAAAAATCTTGGCACATACTAGGTGTTCAATTCCCATGTATTTCCTGCCTAGACCACCAAACACATGGCCATAAACCCCAAAAATATGGATTAAATGTTCATGCACTGGTTGGAAATCACAATATGATAGCCTCTATGTGGGTATATTATATTATGTTCTGTGCAAATGAGATCATCATGTACAATATTCACATTAACCTCAGGTTCCAACATAATCAACTCAACCGCAGAAAGTTAATAAAGGGCAAAGGGAAGTGAGTGTGTTCTCACTCCAACTAGACAGATGTTTATATTCCATATACAAGTTGACTTGCACAGATTCCCAATGAGACTTACTTCTATTATGAATCCCCAGTAATATACATATGGCTAGGAAAGTGGATACATTTCCTTTTGGGCTGTGCAACACTGCTTGTGGGAACCTTGTTCTCCAATCAGGAACTGAACTTGGGGACATGGTGCTGAAAATGCTGAGTTTTAACCACTGGACCACCAGGGAACTCCTCAGTTCAGTTCAGTTCAGTTCAGTCACTCAGTCATGTCCAGCTCTTTGCGATCCCATGAATTGTACGATGCCAAGCCTCCCTGTCCATCACCAACTCCCAGAATTCACTCAAACTCACGTCCATCGAGTTGATAATGCCATCCAGCCATCTCATCCTCTGTCATCCCCTTCTCCTCCTGGCCCCAATCCCTCCCAGCATCAGAGTCTTTTCCAATGAGTCAACTCTTCACATGAGGTGGCCAAAGCACTGGAGTTTTGGTTTTAGCATCATTCCTTCCAAAGAACACCCAGGGCTAATCTCCTTCAGAATGGACTGGTTGGATCTCCTTGCAGTCCAAGGGACTCTCAAGAGTCTTCTCCAACACCACAGTTCAAAAGCATCACTTCTTTGGCACTCAGCTTTCTTCAAGTCCAACTCTGACATCCATACATGACCACTGGCAAAACCATAGCCTTGACTAGACGGACCTTTGTTGGCAAAGTAAATGTCTGTGCTTTTCAATATGCTCTCTACGTTGGTCATAACTTTCCTTCCAAGGAGTAAGCGTCTTTTAATTTCATGGCTGCAATCACCATCTGCAGTGATTTTGGAGCCCCCCCAAAATAAAATCTGACACTGTTTCCACTGTTTCCCCATCTATTTCACATGAAGTGATGGGACCAGATGCCCTGATCTTCGTTTTCTGAATGTTGAGCTTTAAGCCAACTTTTTCACTCTCCTCTTTCACTTTCATCAAGAGGCATTTTAGTTCCTCTTCACTTTCTGCCTTAAGGGTAGTGTCATCTGCATACCTGAGGTTATTGATATTTCTCCCAGCATTCTTGATTCCAGCTTGTGCTTCTTCTAGCCCAGTGTTTCTCATGATGTACTCTGCATAGAAGTTAAATAAGCAGAGTGACAGTATACAGCCTTGATGTACTCCTTTTCCTATTTGGAACCAGTCTGTTCCATGTCCAGTTCTAACTGTTGCTTCCTGACCTGCATACAGATTTCTCAACAGGCAGGTTAGGTGGTCTGGTATGCCCATCTCTTTCACAATTTTCCACACTTTATTCCTAAGGGTGGGTAAATTTTGAGGCCTAGCTTTCAACCCATAGATGGGAAGGTAGAAGCAGTGGGGTAGAAGTGTGAGAAAGAGGCAGAGAGATATTCACCATGCTGCCCTGAAAAGGAAGAGGGAAACCTTCTTATTTATTTTTTTCTTCTTACAAATGATGCTCTAAAAGTGTCAAAGTATCAATAGAAGCCCGACAAACCCTACACAGGCTACAGATTTATTTCAGCCAGTACAATGGTGATTTTTTTAAAAATTAAACCACTATTTACTCATGACTCCAGCATTCTTGCCTGGAGAATTACATGCACAGAGGAGTCTGGCAAGCTATAGTCCACAGGGTTGCAAGGAGTTGGACACAATTAACCGACTATCACACACACATATTTACTAATGAAGAGAGTCACATAATAGTCTCCCATTCAGCTTCTCTTAAAAAAAAAACAAAACAAAAAAACTCCGATGATCCATTAACAAGGGCTGTAATATGGTGACTGTGGGTTAGAGCTGAGTAGCAACTGCCCTTACCAAAAGGTTCAAATAAATAAGGCAGCATCTTAAAAGTAGGTGTCATAGATGAGAGCAGGTCATCACACTGAAGCAGGAATACCAGTTAGAGTTTGTTAAAGAGATGGCATGGGGACAGAACCTTAAGATTTGGATTTGGGTATGTATAATGTAGACAGAGAAACATAAAGAAGGAAAGCATAAACCATATAAACCATTTCCTTGTGACTGGATAACTAGTATTCTGACTGGAACAAAGTCTTCTCATAGAGTCCAAAAAAGAACTTGGAGAAATGTCTACTTAGGTCTTCTGCCCATTTTCCAACTGGGTTGCTTTCTGGTTGTTGTTACCGAGTTGTATAAGCTGTTTGTGTATTTTGGAAATTGAACCTTTGTTGGTTGTGTCATTTGTAAATATTTTCTTCCATTCTGCAAGTTGTCTTTTCATTTTGTTTCTGGTTTATTTTGCTCATAAGTCCTATTTGTTTACCTTTACTTTTATTTCTCTTGTTTGGGAGCCTGAGCTAAGGAAACAGGCATGTCAAGATGCTCATCATCACTAATTAATAGAGAAATGCAAATGAAAACTGCCATGGGGCACCACCTCACATCAGTCAGAGAGGCCATAATTAAAAAGTCTACAAACAATAAAAGTTGATGAGGGTGTGGAGGAAAGGGAACCCTCTTACACTGTAGGTAGGAACGTAAAATGCTGCGTCCACTATGGAGAACAATATGGAGGTTCCTCAAAAAGCTAAAAATAGAGTTCCCACATGATCCAGCAATGCTACTGGACATATACTTCTACTTTGAAGCACATATACATCTACCTTGAGTATATATGGACATATACTCAAACAAAACTATAATGCAAAAAGATACATGCACTTCTGTGTTCACAGCGCAGAAGGAAGGGGTTCAATCCCTCCTTGGGGTTGGGAAGATCTCCTGGAGAAGAAAATGGTAACCCCACTCCAGTACTCTTTTCTGGGAAATCTCATGGACAGAGGAGCCTGATAGGCTACAGTCTGTGGGGTCACAAAAGAGTTGGACACTACTTAGTGACTAAACAACAACAACAAAATATATATACAAACACATATTAATACAATGAGCTATTACTCAGCCATAAAAAAGAATAAAACAATGCCATTTACACCAACATGGATAGAACTAGAGATTATCATACTAAGTGAAGTAAGTCAGAAACAAAATTATGACTTATTTCGCTTAGTATGATAATCAATATTGAAGTATAGTTGGCTTACAATTTTGTGTTAATTTCTGCTGTACAGCAAAGTGACTCAATTATACATATATATAATCTTTTTCATATTTTTTCATTATGGTTTTTCACAGGATAATGAATATAGTTCCCCATGCTATATAATAATAGGACCACGTTTTTTATTCATCCTATACACACACACACACACACACACACACACACACACATATATATATATATATACACCAGTTCACATATGCTAGTTCCAAACTCCTAATCCTTGCCTCCTTCACCCTCCCGCCTTCACTGTCAACCACAAGTCTGTTCTCTGTATCCATGATTCTGTTTCACAGGTATGTTCCTTTGTGCCATTTGTACCATATTTTAGATTCCATGTATAAGAAACCCCATGGACTATACAGTCCATGGAATTCTCCAGGCCAGAATACCGGAGTGGGAAGGCTTTCCCTTCTCCATGTATAAGTGATATCATATGGTATTTGACATTTTGCTTCCTTGTTCTTCACCATCTCCCAGAGTTTTCTCAAATTCATGTCCATTGAGTCAGTGATAACACCAAATCATCTTGTCCTCTGTCATCCCCTTGTCCTCCTGTCTTCAATCTTTCCCAGCATCAGGGTATTTTCCAGTGAATCAGCCCTTCAAATCAAGTGGGCAAAGTATTGGAGTTTCAGCTTCAGCATCAGTCCTTCCAATGAACTTTCAGGTTTGACTTCCTTTAGGTAAATCATTTTAATCATAAAATCAGTTTAAACTCTTTTTATAAAGAGTTTTGTTGACAATCGTATTTTTTCTCACTTAGTTTTTTTCTCTCTCTTCTTTCATTACTTACTCTCTTTTCTTTCTTTTTAATTTTATTTTACTTTCACTTCTTTATATGGGCATATTTTCTGTTTATTTTTATTATAAAATTTCTTTCATATACAGTCTCCTGTCAACTTTGTAAAAATGAATAGAACATGAATTATGATATTTATAAGGCTTATACTTAGTCTACATAAGCTATACTAAAATATTTTGTTGTTTAATCCAAGTTAATTTATTTTTGGATTCTAGCCCCAAACCAACAATGTAGGACCGATCTGCTGTAGGCCATTAGACTTCCTTAATAGGAACCCAGAGGGAAATAAGGAGCTGGTGTCACAACTGTCAACATCACTTCTATCATGTGACAATAAAAAAGATTTACATTTTAAGCTTCTAACTTTGGTTACTATGATTCTTACTTTCTGGATTTCATAATCAAAATTATAGCCAAGCATCATTTGATAACTATAATTAGAAAACAATGGGTCTGCAGCTGTTCTTATTGTTATCATTTGTTTATTACACAGCAATCTTAAGATTTTGCAGATTCTGACCAAATTTTCGTCTGCTATTTATATACTGAACAATGCCATTACAATTTCACTTTGAAGATTTTTTAATCAAATATATAGACAAGAATTATGGTTGCTTCTGTCCAGTCTCCAATGACAAGAAATGATCCAGTCCAAAGAGGACCAGATGATGTGCATAGACTTCTAGACCCTCAGGTGGTGACTTAGACCTCCTTCTAAGTTGAGTGTTTTATAAATCTTGCCAGAGGCAGAGCCTTTTTCTGCTTTAAGGGCAGAGGTCCACTTAGCTAGAAGCATACTGGTTACTATGATTGAAACCAGTTATCATGCCGAAGTCCAACTAGACCCTGAGAACATCAAGTGAGAGAGACCACTCATATATGTAAAGGTTAACAGTCCAGTTCATCCTTACTAAGTACCTGGCATGAAAATGATGCCATCCTGGGGGCCCCCAAACTAGCCCTCCTAACATCTGGATGATTCTGACCTCAAAAGATGGCCACAGGGAACGAAAGACAGAATATCCAATGAAGATCCCTCAAATTCCTGACTCATAAAATCATATAAAATTGCAAAAGATGTCTGTTTTACACTGCTAAGTTGTGATGGCATTTGCTACGTGTCAATACTAACCAGAACATAAATTGACTGCTATTTTTTGTGTGTCTGCAAAGGAGAGAACTAAGTATAATTAGTGCAAGTTATAAATAGCCATTGTTGTTCAATCACTCAATCATGTCTAACTCTTTGTGATTCCATGAACTGCAGCATGCCAGGCTTGCCTGTCCTTCACCAACTTCTGGAGCTTGCTCAAACTCGTGTCCATTGAGTTGGTGATGCCATGCAACCATCTCATCCTCTGTCATCCCTTTTTCCTCATGCCTTCAATCTTTCCCAGTATCAGGGTCTTTTCCAAAGAGTTGGCTTTCCACATCAGGTGGCCAAAGTATTGGAGCTTCAGCCTCAGCATTAGTCCTTCCAATAAACAATCAGGATAGATTTCCTTTAGGACTGACTGGTTTGATAAATAGCCACACAATAATTCAACGAGAGGAAATATTTTCTAATGTATTCTATAATGGAATGGGTTGCTGTGAAATGCAGAGAGGTTCTAGACATTGGAAGCAATTAAGCAGAAGCCACATAGCCATATGCTTGCATGTCCATATTAGTCATCACTCAGTCATGTCCAACTCTTTGTGAGCCCATGGACTGTAGCCTGCCAGGCTCCTCTGTCCATGGAATTCTCCAGGCAAGAATATTAGAGTGGGTACCCATTCCCTTCTCCAATGGATCTTCCCGATCCAGGGATTTTCCCGATCCAGGGATTTTCCCGATCCAGGGATCAAGCCCAGGTCTCCTGCATTATAGGCAGATTCTTTACTATCTGAGCCATCAGGGAAGCCCATATGCTTAAGTTATACTAAGAATGAAATTATCAGATAAAGAGAAAATAAGAAAGTCTTCCAACCTGAGAATAGTTACTGAATGCCAAAAAAGATTAAAATAATATATCTTTTCACTTAGTCCTCATTTATCAAAGTAGCTTAAACATATATTTATTTAAATCTTAGGATAGCTCTGTAAGATAAATTGGGTCATCTATTATCCCTATTTTATAATAACTATAGCTAATATGTTTATTAAGTACTTACTAAGTGTCAGGATTAAGCCCCCCAAACAACACTTTAGAGTATATTCTATTATTATCCTGATTTTACCAAAAAGGCAAAAAGAAGAAGAAGGTAAGTAACTGCCCAAGAATACACAGTAAGACAAAAAACACACTCCAACCTTCTGACTCTTAAGACTGTGATCTTAACAACTATTATGACACATTTTAGGTTAAGTGTGTAACGATTCATACCACATTAGTGATAATAACAGCTAACAGATTTGATTTCTTTTCAAAGACTCAGGGGATTTTTTTGTTGGTTTTTGTGGTGTGTGTGTATGTGTGCATTTGCTTTTGTGTGAGTTATGTATTTGTGATTTTTTTAGACAAAGAAAATTTAGATTAACAAGAATTTAGATTAAAATCTTAAAATTGTCCATAATCTTAACTTCTTGATGTTTACAGTATATTTTTATCTAACCAGCCCACTGAAGACAAACACACTGAATTTTCTCAAAACTGCATTACATCAATATGGAATTAGAAGAGATTGAGAAAATCTCTCTCTTTCTTTCCCTCCCCATTTGTGATAAAAAGCTGATATTTTCTCACGGATTCTCATTCTATGCCAGGCACACTGCTGAAGGATTTAATTCTTTCATTTACCAAAGTGAAATAGCATATCATCATGTACAATTACTCAATAAGAAACTGAGGTTCTGAGGTTACATGAATAGCCCAAAGACAAAGAGCTTTAAAAGTGACAACAACATGATCTTAACCCAAATCTTTCAAGAGGAAGACTCTATGCTTTTACCCAGTCATATCAATATTTAGCAAATCCAAATAAAATCAAATCCCCTACCAAGGCTTCTATAAAGAATCCATATTTTTCTTGATTGCCCATTCCAAAGTAAACAAATACTTCCAAATATAAACAAATATATTTATATTTTAGTTAATCTCATATTACAACAGAAATGTGTTTTTCTCTTCTCTGATTTAAGTGGAGACTTAGAAATGCTAGCTTTCCCATCTATAAAACAATTTCCCATTTTCACATTAAAGATTCACACTAACTTATCACTTTGTTTAATGGAGCATCATATTTTGGTAGAAGATGCATTAAAGTAATATTCAGTGTAGTTGATTATGATCCAAGCAGCCCTAAATTAAAATCCTATACCCCAAATTTCCCGATTTTTGTGACCCTGTAAAAGGTATGTATGTACTCTGAAATCTAATTTCTCCTATCTAAAAAATGAGATATTACTGCCTGCCTCATAGGGTTGCAATGAAAATTAAATGAGAAGATAGATGGGATTAGCATGGTATTAAAACAGATATAGCTAGCAGGCTCTGTACTTGCTACACAGAAAATCATATAATTCTCATAATAATCCTATGAAGTAGATTCCATTATTTCACTTTACTCATGAGGAATGAAAGAACAGAGTGACTAAACAAGTTGCATAATGTTAACAAGATAGCAAGTATTATAGCCAGGATTTAAACACAGGTCACCAAGGAGCTCTTAATCACAATGCTATACCTAGGTTTTGAGCAGGTAGATCCACCATGGTAGTTATTTTTTGTCTGTGATAACAGTAGGATTAAATAATGTGGATTCAAATGCAGAAACAAGGATAACTGACTCTCCCTCATCACTTCCAAATATAAAATGGAAATTTCTTTTTTATTTATAAAATGAATATCAGAGCATTGATATCTAAGATGAAGGTCTTAAATAATGCAAGTTCATAAATGAAATACTAAAGTATAGCAAGGTAAGAAAATTGTTTGAATTGGTAAATTTATATTCAATATTCTGGTTCAATGAGCAATTTAAAATATATTGATGCCAATAAGAAAAACCAGCACTCCCTAAGCACTTAGTACTGACCCTTCTAAGGCAATCACATTGCCCATCTTATTTGATCCTCACAATGACACAATAAACTAGGCACAGTGTAGTCACATACATGCTTTTGACCTACTCAAAATCAAATCTGTTTTCTGGGCAAATAAAAAATTAGAGTGAGAGAGATGGTTACAGCATAAATGTAAAAATAATTTGTCATTATTCCACTCACTGGGCATGTGTTCCAGAGGGAACAATTTGCAGTCTAAAATACATTCCTCTCTTGTTTAGTCTCAGTTCCTTTGTTCATCTTAAAGCAATAACATCTGACTTTGCTATGTCTACTCTTTAAAAGTATATATTTTTCATATGATAGCCTTTGTAAAAAAAAAATAATAATAATCTACCTGTGGTTCAAGTGAAGAATCAATGGTCTATACCAATATAGAAGGGAAAATTGTGATGTTGGAATTATTAAGAAACAGTATATCTATGTATTCTATGTCTATATATATATAACAGATAATATATCAAGATCAGTTGGAGTTTATCTAATTTGCAAGGATTTTTAGCACAAGTTCATGTGCTTGATGCACAGTTCGGAGCAAAGAAAGATTTACTGAAGGTTCATGCAAGTAGTCAGGTAGCTCCTGCCTTAAAAAGCCCTGAGCTCCCTGAAGGGTTTCAGCAAAGCATTTTTAAAAGCCAGGTGAGGGAGTGGGGTTGCAGGGTACTTGATCAGTTCATGCAGAGTTCTCTGATTGGCTGATGGTGAGGGAACAGGTGGGTCACAGGGGTTAACTTTATCACTCCTTAGGCTCCAGGAGGCCAGGGACTGTGTGCTCATGATCATCAAGTAGTGAACATCTTCCATTTGGTAGGGGGTTTGCACAACTGTAAAACAATTTAGGAAATCTGTATCAAATACTGTTATCTATATATGGAGAGTGAAAAAGTTGGCTTAAAACTCAACATTCAGAAAACTAAGATCATGGCATCTGGTCCCATCACTTCATGGGAAATAGATGGGGAAACAATGAAAACAGTGACAGACTTTATTTTGGGGGGCTCCAAAATCACTGCAGATGGTAACTGCAGCCATGAAATTAAAAGATGCTTATTCCTTGGAAGAAAAGTTATGACCAACCTAGACAGCATATTAAAAAGCAGAGACATTACTTTGCCAACAAAGGTCTGTCTAGTCAGGCTATGGTTTTTCCAGTAGTCATGTGTGGATGTGAGATTTGGACTATAAAGAAAGCTGAGTGCTGAAGAATTGATGCTTTAGAATTTGGTGCTGGAAAAGACTCTTGAGAGTCCCTTAGACTACAAGGAAACCCAACCAGTCCACCCTAAAGGAAATCAGTCTTGAATATTAATTGGAAAGACTGATGCTGAAGCTGAAACTCCAATACTTTGGCCACCTGATGTGAAGAACTGACTCATTTGAAAAGATCCTGATGCTGGGAAAGATTGAAGGCAGGAGGAGAAGGGGACAACAGAGGATGAGATGGTTGGATGGCATCACTGACTCAATGGACATGAGTTTGAGTAAACTTTGGGATTTGGTGATGGACAGGGAAACCTGGCATGCTGCAGTCTGTGGAGTTGCAAAGAGTTGGACCACGACTAAGCGACTGAACTGAACTGATTCAACAGGTACTTCAGAGAGGAGCTAAAGCAGAGGATATTGGGGAAGGTCTGTTCCAGGAAGGCTCCATAGAGTCCTGGTCTGGATGCCTTCACTTAAAAAAAATCTGTTAACATAATTTGATTTATTAATAGATTAAGGAGAAAAAGGATACAGTTTGTATGAGTAATATACAGCTTTAAATAAAATATCATATATATTATAACAAACAGCTTTAAGCAAACTAGTACTTATCCCATTTGTTGTTGTTCAGTCACTGTCATGTCCATCTCTTTGCAAAACCATGGCCTACATAAAGCCAGGAAAAAATTTTTTTAATATATACTAACTATTTTAATTATTTCAACAGACTCATGGGCTAAATATAGAAAACACTTATCCCATAAGACTGAAAAAATATATACCATTCCAATAACACATATGTTATTAAATAAAATTTTGATTTAAAAGACTGTAAATGAAGCCCTTAAGTAGGTCTTTTCCACATGCATATTATTTTTTTATTATTTCTTACATAAGTATGGAAAATACTTATCCCAGAAATCTACTGAAATAATTAAAAGTTAAGTGACTGGCATATCGTAGCATAATATTCCTATTTATAAAACAAATAATATAAGACCTGATCAAAAGTAATTAATAAATTCTTAGTAGAAAAAAATAAGAACTTAATTTGAAAATGTAGACCAAGGTGCTCGCTTTGGCAGCACATATACTAAAATTGGAGCGATACAGAGAAGATTAGCATGGCCCCTGCACAAGGATGACATGCAAATTCGTGAAGCGTTCCGTATTTTTCCTTCCTGGCAAATAAATTCCCGTTTCTATCCAAAAGGCCAATAAAACATTTTCAATGAAAAAAAAAAGAAAGAAAGAAAATGTAGACCAAGATAAAAAATGCCAAATTTTTTTATAGTGTACTGTATAAGTACTAAATTGCAACAAAAAAAGGAAAATACAGTTAAATACATGGGAAATCTACACAAGAATCATACAAGTAGCCATTAACAGATTTTTTTGCCACTAAGAAAATTCAAAAGAAATCCAAAATGAATATGTTGTTGTTTAATCACTAAGTCATGGCCGACTGCTGGAACCCCATGGACTATAGCTGGCTAGACTCCAATGTCCATGGGATTTCACAGGCAAGAATACTAGAGTGGGTTGCCATTTTCATCTCCAAAGGAATCTTCCCAAACCACAGATCAAATCCTTGCATTGTCAGGTGGGATCTTTACCACTGAGTCACTTGGGAAGTCCAAAATGAATATGAGGGTTTATCAAAGTTGATGGGCCTAAGTATATAAGATCTTTATGGAGGAAAGCATAAAACTTCATAGCAATAACAATAAAGAAGATCCCCAAAAAGAGATTATTTCCTTGGACATATTGACTAATGGACTATACAGTCCAAGGAATTCTCCAGGCCAGAATACTGGAGTGGGTAGTCTTTCTCTTCTGCAGGGGATCTTCCCAACCCAGGGATCAAACTCAGGTCTCCCGAATTGCAGGAGGATTTCTTTACCAGCTGAGCCACAGGGGAAGCCCAAGAATACTGGAAAGGGTAGCCTATCCCTTCTCTAGCAGATCTTCCCAACCCAGGAATTGAACCAGGGTCTCCTGCATTTCAGGCAGATTCTTTACCAATTGAGGTATCAGAGAAGCCCCAACTAAATATCATAATATATAAATTTTCCATAAGATGATCTCTAGACTAACTGGAGTTCTAATAAAAATTTCAATGTGTTAATATTTTTCATGGAAGTTAACAAAATTACCCCTTGTATAAAAATATGGTCAAATTCAATAGTAGTTGGCAAAAGTTTTAAATTTTGACAGCATCCCAGCTGGTCAAGTTACAGAACAATGAGAACCCTCACAAACTGTTGATAGGAATGTAAATAGCAAACTTTAATTTGGTATTTTCTTGTAATGTCAGACATTTGCATACCTATTACCCAGTAATTCCAGCCCAGAGAAGTCTGCTTATATATAGGAATAAGAAAAGAAAAAAACACCCTGAAAACATGCACAAGATATTTCATAAAAGCATTAGTCTTCAAAAAACAAATAATTTTAAAAATCATTGACAGAGAATAAATAAGCCAATTGTGAAATCAGCCCCTATTTATCTCTCACCTCATATGACATCTCTGCATAAAATCCAAGAATCTCCCTTCTGGGTAGACAATTACAAAGAAGTATTCCTCTTCTGGACTGAATCTCAGAGCAATAGCTCAGGCTGGATTTCAAGTCTCTGCTCCTGTTGGCTGACTGTCTTACAACCTCATGTATTTACAATGAAATTTTTCATCTGAATGAAACCCAACTATAATCACATATAGCAAAATGAACAGGTCTTAATAATATGCTATTTAGAAAGTATAACTTTATAAAACTATGAAATATAATATTTTTTAAATATCTGAAAACATGGGCAATGGTATTTTGTGGAGGGGTATGTACTTAGTACATACTTAGACTACAAAGAAAAGCAAAAATTTATTTAACAGAAAATGGAGAAGTCATCCCCTCTACAAGAACAGATGTGGGCTGAGAACCATAGTAAACCTCCCCTCTAGGAGTAATGGCTTTGGTTGTAGGTTATGATTATCTTTCAAGCTTTACCTCTATACACCCTATGTGTGTGCTGTGCTAAATCACTTTAGCTATGTCCAACACTTGCGACCCTATGGACTGTAGCCCTCCAGGCTCTTCTGTCCATAGGATTCTCTAGGCAAGAATACTGGAGTGGGTTTTCGTGCTCTCCTCCAGGGTGTCTTTCCCATTCAGGGATCAAACCTGCATCTCTAATGTCTCCAGCATTGACAGGACAGTTCTTTATACCTAGCTCCACCTGGGAAGGCCCATACCACCTATATTTTTTAAAAAATCATGTCTTAATAATGTATTCTACTACTTTCAGATGGAATGTCCTACAAATATCAATTAAGTTTATGTGGTCTAATATACCAGCTGATTAAAAAGAATAGGAAAAAAAAGAGAAAAATCTTAAGAACAGTGCTAAATGACTTAAAATAAAGAAATGTGAAGAGACAAAACCTAACATGCAACCGTAGAAGTATTTCACAAATAAAGAAAAGAGAAATGGGAAAGAGAAACTAATACCAAAAAAAAAAAAAACCCTAAGAAAATTTCCACAGAAAAAAATGACCAATTCAAAGCATCAAAACATGGAAATTGTTGAGAGAGCCGATGTAAAGCACTCTAACTCCATTATCGTGAAATTTTAGTATATCACAAATACAGGGAAGCTACTAAAGATTTAGAGCAGAAGAAGGAACAGGGGGAATAGGTGAAGATTACATGTAACCAAGACAGAATCAGATCAGCAATGAAATTATCATTAGCAAAACAGAATTCAAATGCAATTAAACAGTTCTGAGAGAACAGCGTTTTGATTTGGAAACTTCTATATAGTTTGACTTCCATCTAGTTGTGGGTAACATAAAATTATGTATCCATAATATAATATATTGAAGATTATCAAATCTACTTCTACAGTTCACATCTCCCTGGAGTTACAGACATATTTTCATGGTCTATTGTGCAGCCACACTTAGATATGCCCAAAGGCACCTTAAGACTCAGATGCCTATAATTGTATTAATTATTATTTCCTTACCCCAAAGGCCTTTCTCTTTTTATATGTTTTTGAGTCAATGTCCTCCAATTGTCCACTTTCTTACCATTCTTGCATTTCTTATTCCTCATT
This sequence comes from Capricornis sumatraensis, assembly GCF_032405125.1. Lineage (NCBI taxonomy): Eukaryota > Metazoa > Chordata > Mammalia > Artiodactyla > Bovidae > Capricornis > Capricornis sumatraensis. The sequence goes on along the minus strand of NC_091084.1, from coordinate 60,259,746 downwards.
TCCCATAAAAACCAACTCTATAAATTCCATATGCTGGCTGTGTATGTGTGTCTGGACCCTATCACATTCTTTTTAGGCATCCCTGGTGGCTCAGATGGTAAAGAATCTGTCTGCAATGTGAAAGATCTGGGTTCAATCCCTGGTCGGGAAGATAATGTATAATGACATATTCATCATTATTATATTCTTTTTAAAAAATATATATTTTTTGGCCACACAAGGCATGCAGCACCTTAGTTTCCTGACCATGGATTGAATCCATGGCCTCTGCAGGAAAAGCATGATGTTTTAACCTCTGGACCACCAGGGAAGCACTCTTTAACATTTACTGTCTCCTGGCTAATGCTTTCATCATCTCTTACCTGTTCCCACAGCAACCCGCAAGTCCTACCATTTAATGCATTCAACCCACTTTCATGAGAACTGCCTTTCTAAAACTAAAATACCATCATGAAAAGTTTCTGTCTAAAATTATTGCATCATGCATTAGCGTTCTTTCATTTATTAAACTAATTCCCTATCCAGGAATCAGGAATCTAGGAAAATAATGCAGATAGATGATATTTTATGACTTGTATAAATGAGGCTGTTTGAGGGACAAACTGTAATGCTTAAATGGTGATCTGAGGAAAGGAACAGAAGCAGGCACCTAGAACATCAGGCAGAAAGAAGCTGATGCCTAAAGGCAAACTTATTCCCGAGTGAGCTATTTTTAACACAGCTGTCTTGACAAAATAGAATCTGTAAAAAGGTACCTAATACATTCTACATATTTTCAAAAATTAAAATTATACCAATATAGTTTCCACGCTCCTAGACGATTTAGCAAGTGATATTTGCATTCTATTCCTTGATATTGTAGAAGTTTTCAAGAGCAGAGTATGCTACTGTATAATGAGAAACCAGTAGAGTCAAGACTGTAGCTTTTCTTGTTTCCTCTGTACTATAAGTAGATTTGAATACTTTCAGTTCTTTTTTATGCAGCCCATTTCTGATCACTACTCAAGGAAGGTAGTTTAAATAGGTCATTAACTGAGTGATAATTCTTATTTTCACAACAGTGATCTTTGGTAGGTGATAAAATGCTACTTCCCTTGTAAAGGGAAAGAGCAGCTGCCTACAAAACAACAGAGATCTTCTAAGGTGTGAGCAAAAGAAAATGTATTGTGCAGCAAATATAGGAAACAAGGAGTTATTTTAGGACTACTGGGTGACGTCAAATGTGGTCTTTTGAAGGTCAGCAATTTTGTGATCTGTATTATTAAAAATTTCAAGGAGTACTGAAGTATCAATCTAAAAAAAATTTATGTAAGTTATTTTGTTGGTCTTTATAACTAAATTAAAACATAGTTTAGATCTATATTTATTGTTCCTTATTATTCCAGAATTGACAACAGGGTACAACTGAAAGAATCGGAAGACAATGGCTATCATTATCTAAAACTCCTTGCTGACTATAGGATAAAATTCAGTTTTCTTACAATGGCAAGCAAAGATGTTCACAAACTGGCCGCTAACTACCTTTCCAGGTTCATATCCAACCCTCTCAACACCCTACTAGGCACAGTATCCTGCCAATACACACCAGAAGTCCACCAAATCCAGAACATTATAAGGTTCCTTTGCATCAACCTGCTAATGGCACTGTTGTCTTATCATTACCCATTTTGCAATAGAAAACTTCATTCTTCAAAGTACAAGAAACAGATCATTTCTTTTGCAAGCTCTTCTCAGTGACTTTCTAGGAAGCATGCAACCTGGTTATACATCTACCTTTAATACAGTCATTACCATACAATTCAGATATGATCGTATATTGAGACTTTCCATTTCTCTTCAGATTAGCTTCACAGTCCCAGTAAGGATTTTTAAGCCCCACCCCCCAGCATCGCCCAGCCTAAACCACCCTCATCCTAAACATCCACCGGAATTTCTTTCAGTTCTTTGAATGCGCTATGCTAATTACCTTTTATTTATTTTTTTAATGTATTTTATTATTTTTGTTTTATGTTTATTTTTACTTTATTTTACTTTACAGTACTGTATTGGTTTTGCCATACATTGACATGAATCTACCACGGGTGTACATGTGTTCCCAAACATGAACCCCCCTTCCACCTCCCTCCCGGTAACATCTCTCTGGGTCATCCCCGTGCACCAGCCCCAAGCATCCTGTATCCTGCGCTAATTACCTTTTAAATTATTTCTTTATTTACACCTTGCTGTTATGCTGTCTTTGTTGCTGCCCACTGGCTTTCTTTAGTTGCAGCTGGCGGGGGTTACTCTCTGTTGTGGTGCACAGGCTTCTCGTTGTGGTGGCCTCTCTTGCTGAGGAGCAACAAGGCTCCCCGTGTGCGGGCTTCAGTAGTTGCTGCATGCAGTCTCAGTAGTTGTGGTGCAAAGGCTTAGTTGCTCTGTGGCATGAGGAATCTTCCCCGACCAGGAATCAAATCCATGTCCCCTGCATTGGCAGGCAGATTCTTAACTACTGGACTACTAGGCAAATCCTGTGCTGATTCTTAAGGCTCTCTTGCCTTAATTTACTCATCCCCACAGGGTTCGGTTTAAAGATAAACGCGACATGCACTTTCCCTTGATCTCTAAACTGCTGCTAAGTCGCTTCAGTCATGTCCGACTCTGCGACCCCATAGATGGCAGCCCACCAGGCTCCCCCATCCCTGGGATTCTCCAGGCAACACTGGAGTGGGTTGCCATGTCCTTCTCCAATGCATGAAGGTGAAAAGTGAAAGTGAAGTCGCTCAGTCGTGTCCGACTCTTAGCGACCCCATGGACTGAAGCCTACCAGGCTCCTCTGTCCATGGGATTTTCCAGGCAAGAGCACTGGAGTGGGTTGCCATTGCCTTCTCCAGATCTCTAGGTTAGGTCAATTTGTTCCCAAGTTTCCAAAGGTCCTTTTAGTCTCTATCACAATATTATTCATTTATAATTGCATGTTGGCTTCCTCCAGTAGGCTGTAAACTCCATGAGAACAGAGATGATCTTTCTCTTATCTCTCATCTGCCATAAGCCTAATAGTTGGTGTGCTGCCTGGCACATTAGAGGTGGTTTATGAGTATTACTTGAATAAACAGACAAATGAATACTAAATCCATTACTTCACTGCACTAGAAGTATCTTTCAGTCAGGCACTTGGCTTTCACAAGTCCATGAACCTACTCATTTAACCCTCCTGAGTATTTCAGTTATGTAAGTAAAATTTCCTCTCATTTGAGGAGGGCATGGCAACCCACTCCAGTATGCTTGCCTGGAGAATCCCCATGGAGAGAAGAGCTGGGAGGGCTATAGCCCATGGGGTCGCAAAGAGTCGGACACAACTGACTAAGCACAGCACAGGTAGTTTTTGTTTACTGGATTAATTCAGTTTGAGTACAGCTTTGTGTCACATGCAATGGAATTTCTTTCCAATACATGGGATCACAGAAAAGACAACATTTTAACTGACTCTTAAAAGTTGAAGAGCAATTTGACAGGAGGAAAATAATGATATTAACAGTAATAATACATTACCTCTTATTTTGTCACAGCACTTTAACTGTTTTAAGTGATTTGCATATGTTGAGGAATAGTATGTGCAAAATCTAAGAGGTATAGAAAAAAATGGTGCATTTGAGATAAATAGTAACCTGCACAGTGTCTTCAATAGTATATTTACTGGGAAAAAAGGGGATGGGAAAAAAAATACAGAGACAAAAATGAAGTATATTGCATCAGTCAGACTGCAAATAATTCCATATGCCATACTACCAGCAATTCTGAGTCCCCATTTCCACTCAGTAAAAACAAACAAATATAGAACCATCAAACCAATCAGAATTTATCAAAAGTAGAGATCTTGAAAAATTAAACTGAAAAAAAAAAACACTGTGAATGGTGTGTTATAGTAGGATTCCAGGGAGACTAAGTGACTTGTTCCAGAGAATATTAGGCTACTGGATTAACTATAATAAAATGGAATTTTCACTTGCAAATCTGCAATTCTTTCCACAATACCCCATGTACCGACCAGTGTTATTAGTTTCCACAGACACAATAGCATAATGTAAAATATAGCTGTATAGAATTCAGTGCTCAGCAAAAGTGGTTTTCTTCTCAATTCTATGATTTAATAACTGTGTGAGCCCAAGCAAGTGACTTAACTTTACGAAGCCCTGTTTTCTCCTCTGTAATATGGGCATTGTATATCTCTTTTGCTCACAGGGTTATTCTGAAAATTAAAAGAAAAAATTTCACACAATGCCCAAAATGCACATTTTTGGCCCTTACCTAGTAAGAACAATGTAAATGTTTTACAATATTTTTACAATATTTTACAGTATCTTTCCTTTTCCATTTATACTGAAGAGATGAGGATATAATACCTTTTCAGCAATATTTGAGTATAAGTCCATTTTGCCCTAGAATGTGATCATGCTTTCCTTGTTAGAAAATGTTTGAGCGCTGAGATAAGAGGGCTCAGATAAGTACTAGTGACCAGAAAATACATTAGATAAATGTGGTTTTCCCTATGTAGAAAGAAATGCAAAGTTGTATCTCATTATATTAAATTCATTTGAGAGCTAGAGAAATATGATCATGACAAAATATGAATTAATACTTGCTATACACAGGAAATCAGGTCCTAGTGCTACAAATAAAAGTAGGGCTATCTACTGATTCTAACAAGATCATCTCTGCAGGATCTTTTGCTTCCCCCAGGTACAGTGGCCACCTATGATGCTCAAGCCTCTGCATCAGGGGCTCGTTTGAAGTAATGAATCAGATATGCATGGATCAATTTCAAGAACCAATTGAGAGGAAATCAAATCAGTTAACACCACATTGGTGTGAGCCTGCCAAGTGGCAGGCCAGCAGCTGGCCACATAGAATAAAGAAAAGTTGCAGATTATAAAGAGAAGAGGGAACTGGAGGAACCAACCTGCCTGACTTCAGGCTCTACTACAAAGCCACAGTCATCAAGACAGTATGGTACTGGCACAAAGACAGAAATAGAGATCAATGGAACAAAATAGAAAGCCCAGAGATAAATCCACGCACCTATGGACACCTTATCTTTAACAAAGGAGGCAAGAATATACAATGGATTAAAGACAATCTCTTTAACAAGTGGTGCTGGGAAAACTGGTCAACCACTTGTAAAAGAATGAAACTAGAACACTTTCTAACACCATACACAAAAATAAGCTCAAAATGGATTAAAGATCTAAATGTAAGACCAGAAACTATAAAACTCCTAGAGGAGAACATAGGCAAAACACTCCAACATAAATCACAGCAGAATCCTCTATGACCCACCTCCCAGAATATTGGAAATAAAAGCAAAAATAAACAAGTGAGACCTAATTAAACTTAAAAGCTTCTGCACAACAAAGGAAACTATAAGCAAGGTGAAAAGGCAGCCTTCAGAATGGGAGAAAATAATAACAAATGAAGCAACTGACAAACAACGAATCTCAAAAATATACAAGCAACTCCTGCAGCTCAATTCCAGAAAAATAAACGACCCAATCAAAAAATGGGCCAAAGAACTAAACAGACATTTCTCCAAAGAAGACATACAGATGGCTAACAAACACATGAAAAAATGCTCAACATCACTCATTATCAGAGAAATGCAAATCAAAACCATGATGAGGTACCATTTCACACCAGTCAGAATGTCTGCGTTCCAAGTCTACAAGCAATAAATGCTGGAGAGGGTGTGGAGAAAAGGGAACCCTCTTACACTGTTGGTGGGAATGCAAACTAGTACAGCCACTATGGAGAACAGTGTGGAGATTCCTTAAAAAACTGGAAATTGAACTGCCTTATGACCCAGCAATCCCACTGCTGGGCATACAAACCAAGGAAACCAGAATTGAAAGAGACACATGTACCCCAATGTTCATCACAGCACCGTTTATAATAGCTAGGACATGGAAGCAACCTAGATGTCCATCAGCAGATGAATGGATCAGAAAGCTGTGGTACATATACACAATGGAGTATTACTCAGCCATTAAAAAGAATACATTTGAATCAGTTCTATTGAGGTGGATGTAATTGGAACCTATTATACAGAGTGAAGTAAGCCAGAAAGAAAAACACCAATACAGTATACTAATGCATATATATGGAATTTAGAAAGATGGTAACAATAACCCTGTATGCAAGACAGGAAAAGAGACACAGATGTATAGAACAGTCTTTTGGACTCTGTGGGAGAGGGAGAGGGTGGGATGATTTGGGAGAATGGCATTGAAACATGTATAATATCATATATGAAATGAATCGCCAGTCCAGGTTCGATGCAGGATACAGGATGCTGGGGACTAGTGCACTGGGATGACCCAGAGGGATGGTATGGGGGGGTGGAGGTTCAGGATGGGGAACACATGTATACCTGTGGTGGATTCATGTTGATGTATGGAAAAACCAATACAATATTGTAAATTAAATAATATTTAATATCCAATTAAAATAAATAAGTTTATATTTTTTTAAAGTTAGATTTTTATACCAACAGATAATGAAGTTTGATTTATAATGCTATAAAACAAACATCTGAATCATTTTAGTATCATAGTCTTTCATGATCATTTTAAGAGAAAGTGAGTATTTTACAGTGTGTTATATTGGAATATTTCTTTTCAAACATTAAAACCAAGGTCTTTTCTTTTATTAAATAAATAAAATGTAAAAAAATAAAGTGCAGAGTAGCAGCTGATGTACATTTATACAGTGCATTATTCCCTGGGCCCAAGACCTACTATGGTTATTCACCAGATCGGCTATCTTTGGACTGTAAACTGTGCTCCAGTGAAATGACGAGCTATAAGGAACTTTCTCTGCTGGGATGCCATGAGCTTACTTCACTTCAACTCCAGTCCATTCATCTCATCTGGCTTATGCTTTGGGACCTCATGGGAAAATAAAGGAATAGAGCTATCTAAAGATCTGGAAGTGCTAGTTGGAGAAACAGAAAATGTAATAATAAAGCTGTTGTGCAAAGATCTGAGCAAATAGTAATGAATCTGCAGGGAACCAGGAAGACAGAGACCCTGGGCTTCCTACATGAGAGCCAAAGATTAGGTCTTGGATACTCTAGAAGGTTGTTATGAGCCCAGGTAGATTTAAAACATGAAGAGTGAGATAGGAAGAGAGAAAGAGGAAAAATGACAGGGAAATCTGAAGGGAAAGGATGTTAGACACATCATAAGTTGATGTATTTACTCAACAGATATTTTTGAAGACCCACTGTAAGTAAGTCTTTAAATTAGGCACTGGTGCGAGAAAGCCAATTAAAATCCCCACCCTTGAGAAATTCAAACTCTAGATAGCAAGAGACCTAGGAAAACTGACAAGTGCAATATAAAATGATATGTGATTCAGGTATATATAGCAAGGGACAGCTTATTATTGGGAGTAATAGGACATAAAGCAAATAAAGAATAAAAGTACCCGAAAATCTAAAGAAGTTCAAGAAAAATAAAATGTGATAACTTGAGAATGATAGTATGCAAGAACATGGCTATTCAGCAGATATTGTAACAGGTTTTGTCTGTTTTTAGTGTTAGTGTGAAAAAATGCACACTCAGGCAATAGATCAAAATCATAACCTCTTTTAACTACAATTTAGTTTTAAATGTAAACCTAAAATACATGCAAATATCAATTATCAGATTTTCAAACAGTGCCTTATCATGGCATTCCTGCTTACATTACATCAGGAAACATCTGTCACAAAGAAGAAACAGGAAGGATACATTGTCTTAAAGGCTGTAATTTAGAGAGGAAAAGTAACTTTCGCTACTAGCATAAACCTGGCAGTAGCTTATGAATCAAGAAGTGAGGTATAACCCCATATCTGCAAAACATGTAACCACATACCTGAGCCATAAGAAAAAATCATTTCAAACTATTTAAACTTCTGCATTCCCATAGTAATGTTGTCCCTGGAGTGGCTTAGAGGGGGCAGTAGTGAATAAAGAGAAACAGGTAAAAGGAATGAGTGGATGGAGTTAATGATACTTTGTTATCTTCTGACTCTACATTAGGAGCTATGTTGTCTTGGTTTGAAATGAAATTATTAAGACTGAAAGCATTTATTTTGGAAAGGAAAAAAATATCTATAAAAGTTTGGTTTTTAACACCAGCCCAGAGAAATCTTCAGCCAAAATCATATTCATATTTTTGAACTGTTATTAAGTGAGTCAGCACTGCCTTAAAGCAAGGGTCAGGACAGAGGTTAGCTTGAAAGGAGAATTCTTTGTAAAAAGAAAGATAGTAAGCCTGATAAGAATTATAAGTTTTTAAGGTTTAAATTTTAACACTGGTGCAAACCACCTGACATAGGATGAAAAAACGGCTTAAAAGGATATGATAAATCTATGTAGGAAGAGATATATTTTTCAGAAATTTGTGCTGGTTAATTGCAGGTAAGCAGGGAGTGTTTTGATATCTCTCAGAGGTTCTAAGTAAGGGACCATGGATAAAGCATCCTGAAATGTCCCAGGCACATTCTGTAGGGAGATCTGGGAATATAGTTTCACTCTTAGAAAAGCTATAACTGAATAGAGTGTTGCTAAGTTGATGCCCCAAGTGATATGTGAATTTTACAGGGTTTCTACAGTTTACTCTCTGAAACCTTGGACTCTATTTCTAGAACACAACAATATAGTAGTTAAGAGCCCAGATACTGAATTCAGAAAAACCTGACTTAGAGGCTAAGTCCTGGTCATTTCCCCACATAAAAATGGGTAATGGGGTTGTTGTGAACTTTCCATGATGTAAAATGGACAAAACATAGCACAAATCCCTCAATATAATATGAGCTTTTACCTTTATTCTTATAATAATTATCAAAATAATAACTCAGGGAGATAGCAAAGGACAGGAAAGCCTGGCATGCTGCAGTTCATGAGGTCACAGAGAGTCGGCCATGACTTGGCAACTGAACAACAACAGAAATAATTCCAGGTCATGTTTTACTTTGGCAAATATGGATACTTTCATAACTTCTTAGTACAGTGTATTGGATACTGCAATAGGATAAACTGGATGAGAATTTTGTCATATTAAATTGATAGTTGCCTAGTAGGAAAATTGGTTTAGAGAAAAGAGATTCATAAAACAAAACAATTACAGATAATGTTTCAGAACTTATTCAGTAATTTCATTTTCATTATTACCCTTAATCTGGAGAAATACCCTGAAATTACCCTGGTGGCTCAAACGGTAAAGAACCTGCCTGTGATGCAGGAGACCCCAGGTTCAATCCCTGGGTTGGGAAGATCTCCTGGAGAAGGGAATGGCTACCCACTCCAGTATTCTTGCCTGGAGAATTCCATGAACAGAGGAGCCTGGTGGACTACAGTCCATGGGGTTGCAAAGAGTTGGACACTCAGTAGAGCTAGAGAAATTCTCTACTGATAAAGAAATGGACGTTCAAATAGGTGAAGTTAATTGAAGTGAAGTGAAGTGAAGTCGCTCAGTTGTGTCCGACTCTTTGCGACCCCATGGACTGTAGCCTACAAGGCTCCTCTGTCCATGGAATTTTCCAGGCAAGAGTACTGAAGTGGGTTGCCATTTCCTACCCAAGGTCGTATAGTCAGGGCAGAGCAGAGTTGAGATCAAACCCAAGTTTTCTAAGTATGGGTAAAATATCTCTTATTTGCTAATTCATTTAACACCTATCCTATCAGTTAACTTTTGCTTTATTAACAAATCACCCCAAAACTCAAGGTGTAAAGGAACAAACATTTCTTTTTTTTTTCATGATAGTAAGCTGGCTTGATATTCCTATGGTCTGGGACATTTTGACTAGGGTTGGATGATTCTGGATGGCCTCACTGACAAGTTGGAAGTCTGGTAGGTATAGGAGGTCTTAGCTGAGACAACTCCTCTCTGCTCCATCACCCAGAAGGCTAGCTTGGGCTGCTCTTCCCGAGGGCAGTCTCATGGAGCTGGAGTGGGCAGATAGCAAGCCCCAAAGGCATGTTTCATCACTCTGTTTGCATCATATTTTCCATTTCCTGAAACTGGTCATATGGCAAGTCCCGAGGCCCTGGGTCCAGGGAAACATGAAGAAATTAAATTCCTGTAGTAAACTTGACAAGATTTAATATCCCAGAACTCTGTATGGCCTAAATCTAGGTGATACATGGCCTAAATCTAGGTGATTCACATTCAATTTTTCTCAATTTTCAGTATTTTCCAGATTTTTCAAAAATGATCATTTATTACTTTTATAATAACAAAATAGACATTTCTTAAATTATTTAGAGAATTGATCTATTTTCTAGAAAGCCACAAGTCCTGGTTTTGAGCTCATTTCTTTTGAAATGGGAATTAGACTCCTATCTAACCCACAATAGATGATGTTACTGTTAGTGTTCTGTCATCCTCATCTTACTGCATACACACTCTTCTCATGTCCTTAGAAATGATAAGCTCCGATTCATCTTCCACTTCTCTGCTTAAATGACACTTCCTCCCAGAAGCATTCTTTCATTGTCTCAACATGGATCACAGGCCCTTCTTAAGTGTTTTGAGAGTACCTCAAATTTTCTCTATCATGCAATTTGTATTTCTATATTCTTCAGTTAAGTTTACTGTATTTTCCCCATTACATTATGAATTCAGACTGAAGGTAAGGGAGATACTGGTCTCGTTCATCCTAGAATCCCCATTCCCTAGCTTAATGCTTGACACATGTATATGAGACATTTGGTAACTAACCTTTAACTTGCTCACTAAATGTACTCTTATCAGCTAGTACAATGGAAAGGAAATGACAATAAACCATATAAAATATGTTGTTTCTAAATACATTGCATACTTTGGAGAACATTTTACTTCTTAGCCATGCTGATGTGGGCTACTGTTAAATTAGAATTCAACAAGTGATATTAGGAACATGTGAACAGTCAGAGTGATAAAGACTAGAAATGAAGACTCTATGAAGACAGGTGGGTAACATAGTATCAATTTTAGAAGGCATTGATTTCCCAGAGAACTCCAGAAAAAAAAAAAAAAAACAAAAAACTTCTGACTTCTTGGGAAACTTTTTCTTCAGTTTTTAAAGGGGCAAACACAAATAGCTCATAGGCATCTACCTTCTATTCACTTATATCAAAGACAAGAGTAAAGATTTTCCTGATAGATTAATCCAAGGGATAATTCCAAACTTAAATAAATAATTCTAAAACTGAGTTTGGGTAAACTTCAGGAGTTGGCAATGGACAGGGAGACCTGGCGTGCTGCAGTCCATGGGGTCGCAAAGAATCGGACATGACTGAGCGATTGAACTGAACTAACTGATATAAACTTACTTATTAAATATATCTAGTTTATGAGTTCCATATCTATACAATGAAAATAGCTTAAAGCAACATAAACATATTTTTAAATTACCCAGAAACCATTTATTAATAATCTGAAACTGTGTAAAGCATTGTAGACACTTTTATTTAAAGAAAAGTTTTTAGTAGGCTAGTGTTTCATGAGAGATAAAGAATTATGTGTTAGTAATTGAATTTTTTTCCACAAAGGAATTAATAAATTAAATTGGAAATTTTGTCCAAAAATGTTTGCCTCTGGTGAATGCTCCTATCTAATTATAATGTAATTAAACCCATGGGCTTTGCATGAAGAGTGAATTTGGAGTTCTCAGTCTCATTTTCTCATTTGCATAATACCTTAAAAATATAGAATATCATTCCTTCACTCAGTTAATGTTTATTGAGTATCCACTACTCAGTAAACATTATCTAGCAATAAACAAGATACACACAGGCTACTATACTCAACTTACCACTGAACGGAGGAGATTTCATTAGTGAAAATGTGCGACAAAGCACTTAGCATAGTACTTTGCACGTAATAAACACTCCATAAATGTTCATCACTATTTGTGTTGTTATTCCTTCTCAAAGAATACTACATGCTATCAGAGACTTATGGAAAATAGAGGTGGATGTCAATTCAGTTGCATTCATATATATACCCACACATATATGTTTTCACACACAAAAATATATATACACAAGCAAGTCAAAGATTCTGTAATCTCCACTACAATTCTTCATTTTAAAGGTATAAAATTCAATATAGTTTTTTTTTTTCTTAGTATAGAGGCTTAGGATTCAAAGTAATTTAATGAAGACTTTAAATGAAGTTGGAATAGTCAGTGACTCATAGGTCAGAAGTGGGTGGCAGGTGACAGAGGGGAAGGTCTCCAGCAGAAAAGAGACTTAGTACAGGTTTCCCATTCAGAATGCCATGAGGCATTACTTCTTTTGGTATTTTAACCTATGGTGATGCATAAGTCACATTACTACACATTTCTATCTATGAAAGTACTTATGTTTAGCGAATTCCTTAAAAGAAAACTTGTCAAGCACCCCCGAAACAAATGAAACCAAAGGTTAAGTCAATTTTAAGAGTCTTTAAGCACAATCTTCATACTTAAAGGTTCTTAAAGAATCTGTTGCTTCTTGCTTTATCAAGAACTGTGTAACTTTTACAACAAAGCTTAATATTCAAGATTCTGTGCTATAAAGAATGTAGTCATTTGTCTAAAATGTGCGCTGAATATCTTTAGTAATTTGGAATTATACAGAGCAAACAAAAAAATATATTTTAAAACCTGTATATTATTAAATCAAAGATACTCATAATTTTCACTGCTTTTATCCTATTATGTTCATGAATGTATGAATGTCTGAACAAAAGTTCTCTGCACTATGATTTCACTACAGAAGTGCTGGGTTGTCTTCCCATACTTAACTGCTGTAAATTTTATGAAATATATTTAAGGTACATAAATTATTTCAGTTCACATCAGTCACTCAGTTGTGTCTGACTCTTTGCAACCCCATGTACTTCAGCACACTAGGCTTCCCTGTCCATCACCAACTCCTTGAGCTTGCTCAAACTCGTGCCTATTGAGTCAGTGATGCCATCCAACCATCTCATCCTCTGTCGTCCCTTTTCTTCCTGTCTTCAATATTTCCCAGCATCAGGGCCTTTTACAATGAGTCAGTTCTTCACATCAGGTGGCCAGAGTACTGGAGCTTCAGCTTCAGCATCAGTCCTTCCAATGAATATTCAGGGTTGATTTCCTTTAGGATTGACTGGTTTGATCTCCTTGCAGTCCAAGGAACTCTCAAGAGTCTTCTCCAACACCACAGCAAAAGCATCAATACTTTGGCACTCAGCCTTCTTCACAATTATTCTCCACAATTTATTCACAAATTTCTTCACAAATTATTTACCTCGATAATACAGTTAAGCCTAATAACTTACTTTGAGAATCTTTAGAGTCTGAATAATAATAATATTAACATTAATAAATAATAGAATAAACCTTGTTTAGTCTGAATATATTGAACAAAAGCCCCACTTGTTTCTAAGCAAATATCATACATTAACTACATAGGTACAGAACAGTGAGTTACATCAACCAGCATGAAATTATATAAAATGTAGATGGGACAAACTGTGAAATTTCTTTGCCACTAATTTTTAATAAGGTCAAGGAAGGAGTATTAAGTGGGTAAGTAATGTTTTCCCTTTTATAGTCAGCATAATATATCTATTTCATATAAAATCATTGAAAGTAAGTGCTTAATACATTAGATATTACTGAAATTATTTTTGGCAATTTAGCTATTTAGACATGGTATTAAAGACATTGGAGAAGCAAAAACCAAATATAAATATGAGTGTGCTTAGTATAAATCTACCCAACGAAGTGGTGCCAATAATAGATATCATTCACTTGTGACAAAGAAGAAAAGTCTGCACATCAATTAAACAGCCAAGATGAATGGTGGACATAGTATGTGGCCCTTAGTTGACTAGATCCTGTAGGTGATTCAGAGCTAAGATATTTATTTTTCAATATACACCGAGCACTAGCTAAATGACAGACATAGTGCTAAGCACTGTGTATAAGCAGGAAACATAATAACAAAATCCTTATGCACTATGAGTCTGGTAAGACTGATGCGTAAACAGGAAATTGAAATTTAATGAGATAGGTACTGTAGCACAGGAAATGCAGGATTACATTGGGCAAGATGAATACGTAAAATCTAGAAATAAGGAAGAGCCTGGCATATGTTTGCAAAGTTCAGATAGAAAATGTGAGAACACAGATTGATCTGGGGCAGAGGTTAGAAGTTAGTGTTTAAGGAGAAAGTATTAGCAAGATAAAGTGAGGTAAGCTTATCAGAATACTAAACCCAACCCGGAAAATATGAACTTGATGTTGTAGGCAAGTCAGGTATGGAGTGACAGGTTTAAAGTTTCTCTTAATATCAGTGCCACAGTGATGGTCCAATGATAGAAAAACAATGGAAAAGACCAGAAAATCATGCGATAGTATCAAGGCTGCGGTGTTGAAAGCCTGGGCTTTTGTGAATAATGAGAAGGGAAACAAAGAAACCCAGAGATTTTTCAAAAGAAGAATCAAAAGGCAAAGTGACATACTGGATTCTGTGTAGGACAGAGAGAGAAGAATGAAGGACAATGCTCTGATTTAAGTTCAGGGACCTAGACATATGAGAGAGATACTGCATACAATTTTATCTAGAAAGTAAGGACAGTTAGGGGAGCAAAATACTGAATTCATTTAGTATGCACTGAATTCACATGTTATCCACAGTTCAATCCAACCCATACGATTGCTAGCTGAGAATAAACTCAGGAAGAAGGCACACAGGCGAGGAGGGCTAAAGATGGCATTTGGGAATTGTCTACATAGAGATCAGAAATGAAGCTGTGAATATCTGTAAGAACAGCAAAGGCTCAGGCAGAAGAATGATTCAAGAAGAATATGTTCTCAAATATCAAACATCTAAGTGTATTGAAGGAACATAAGAGGAAAGGTACAGTTATTGGCTTTAGGGACATAAAGGTCACTCGTAATCTTTTGATACTGTTCTCAAGAGTTCACAGGGTTGGAAGAAAGCCGAATCCTATCTCTCATAGTTAAAATGAGTCAGATTGGAAGTGGAAGCAATGGAAAAAACTTAAGATTTCAATAACAAATGAAAAGATTAAAACGTAGCTATAGTCACTTAGACAGTAAAGAATCTGCCTGCAATGAGGGGGACCCAGGTTCAATTCCTGGGACAGGAAGATCCCCTGGAGAAAGGATAGGCTACCCACTCCAATATTCTTGGGCTTCCTGGTGGATCAGATGGTAAAGAATCTTGGCCTGCAACAAGGGAGACCTGAGTTTGACCCTTGGGTTGAGAAGATCCCCTGGATGAGGGCACGGCAACCCACTCCAGTATCCTTGCCTGGAGAAGCCCATGGACAGAGGAGCCTGGTAGGCTACAGTCCATGGGCTTACAAAGAGTCAGACATGGCTGAGCACTAACACCTTCAGAAGAAGTAATAACGTCAAGGGAGGTGTTTATTATTTTAATAGCAGATATTGTTGAGTGTGTTTGGAAGCCATCTTTACAACATAAGAAAATTAGCTGGGCATCAAAAATATAAGGGTGAATAAAAAAATCATGAGGGTTGCCCTCAAGGACTTAACAATCCAGTGGACTCTTCTCTGAAGACCCCATATGAATTCATGAGAAGATACTAAATTGATGATGAAGGAATGTGACCAAGTTTGCAAGAATATTAAGTTTGCAACATAAGAAGCAATATTTTCACTAAGAATGAGGGGGAGAAAATGGAAGATAGGTGAATGTTTCCAGGAGAAAACAATAATAAGTGAGAGAATCGCTTTGTGACATTTGATAGGTGAATAAAAGGTGTGATGTGATGACAGGCATGATCCTGATGAGACTCCTTAGAATGAATCTATAATTGTCGCACTCTTGTGCATTTTCTTTCATCAGTAATCTATGGCCTGACAGCCAAAACACAGTGAGTAAGCAGTGGGGATAATAGATGTTTGGGGAATAAGAAGCATCTTTGAAGATTAAAAAGAGCATGCAGTGATCTACAGTTGGATTACACACATAAATAAAGCAAAGTGTAGCAATTCTAGTCCTGGAAATGATGTGCCTTAAAGACTAATAATATAGTAGGGTTAATATCATTGCTGCTAATTGGCATAAAGGAAAAATATGAAATATGATTATGGTAGAAGTCTCAATGATTCAGATATGAATGTGGCATGTTATTTAGAACTTGAGAAGTAATAAGAATAGCTTTTCAGCTATGTTTCAGAGTTCCTATCTATTTCTGTTAAGTGTGGTTCTCAGTTCTCACAAGGCAAATGACTCTGTGGCTGAAAACAGACAAAAATGAATGAACCAGTATCAAACACCTAAGATGGGCCTCTTTACCATAACTTGGCTTTGCTTTTGGAGAAAGGCCAGAGCCAGAATCCTCAATGACAAGATCAGGAGTAAGAAGAGCTCTCCTACAAACCAGGTCTCCTAATACTGAAGGATAGAATCACTGTATCAGCCTTGTTAAATTTCACTCTCGAATTATACACAAAGCTCTACTCCATAAGAAGAAGAAATAAAGCATCTAGAGGGCAAAATATAGAGTCCTGTTCTTGGTAGCTCTCTAAGTTAGATATGTTTGGTGGCAAAGAGCAAAAATCAAAAATAAAGTTAATAACAGATGTCCTTTAAAAACAGATGTAATCATGAAATACACATTCATTTATAACTGGAAAATGAAAGGAGTAGACATCAGAGAAGATGAGTGAGAGACCTACAAATTCACTAGTGGAAATGTATTCCTTTCTCTTGCTCAGAATTATCTTCTCTTTCTGTTTCTTGCTGCTGATTTTCTATTTTCCCTCTAGTCAATCTCTCTGAAAGCTGTTTTTTCCTGTATCCTTGAATATAGTCAATCATTACCACCAACTCCCCAGTTAACTAATTCACATTCTCTCTGTAACTAGAAGAGATAATCTAACTGGAATCTAGGGCTGTGGACAGGGGGTTTTCTCAAGAAGGGGTTTGGAGGGGGCAAACATTTAGTGTCTCTAGTAGATTAGTCCAGAGCTTCATCAAGAATACAGAATCAAGACTATGTCTAAACAGAACAACTGACTTTAGTGTTTAAGTAAAATCATTCTGGAGCAGACAGTCCACACAGCATTAACTAAAAGATTTTCATGAACATATACCTTATGGTTTGGGCTTTCCAGGTGGCTCAGTAGTAAAGAATCCACCTGTCAGTGCAGGAGATGTGGGTTTGATCTCTGGGCCAGGAAGGTTTCCTTGAGAAAGAAATGGCTAACCCATTCTAGTAGTCTCCCCTGGGAAATCACATGGACAGGGGAGCCTGGTGGGCTACAGTCCATGGGATTCAAAAGAGCCAGATACAACTCAGTGACTAAAGCAACAACAACAATACCTTATGATTTAGCTTGGGTTAGAGGAACCAACAGGATACTGCCGTAGGTTGTCCTGAGTTTTTCCTGAGTTGTGATATAAAAATTATAAGAATAAACTGGGACTATATAAGCTTACAGACTGAGTATGCAACTTTTCTTCAGATAGCTTTCAATAATCTACTTTTTTGATGATTCTAAGTTTGTATTTTTCAATCAAGTATAATCATTACACAAATCCCTTTTGGCTTTCAAATGTGGCAAAGTGACATAGTAGAAAATATTGGTTACAGTTCTATAGAAGAAACCAACAGAATATAGCCACATATATTCAAATAAGCTTCTTCCTATAAGCTTCTTCCTATATTGGGGCTTCATTACTTTATCAGTTGACACCTGTATTTTTAAGCTTCAATCCAAATAAGACTTCCACTTAGCTATATTCCAAGAAGGTACAATTTGTTCCATAAAAGTAATTTATATTTAAGAAAGCTTAAACACGGCCACCACTTCCACCCCCTCTTCAATCTTGATCCAGGCAAGAGGCTGGTTTTAAATTGGATCCTCACACTTGAGTCAGATCTTTATAGGAACACAGCAAGACAGGAAACTTGTCCTGTGTGAATCATATCTTCTCCAATTGTGTTAACCTGTAAAGATGGCGAAAAATGACTTAGTGCCTCATACTGAAACTACTGGCCAAATCCCTCTCAGCTGATTTTAGAAAAATGTATTTTATGGTCTTTAAAAATCCTTCCTTTGTAGAGTATTGCTCCAAGCAAGCGGCCCATTAACTATGGCAGGAAATCCTATCATGGGGACATGGAAGTAATAGACTGGTAACAAGTTTACAGTTATATCCTATGGACTGAATTGTATAACACTAGAATTCATATGTTGACACCTTAACATCCAGTCTCATATTTGGAGATGTTGTTGTTCAGTTGCTCAGTCATGTCTGACTCTCTTTGCGACCCCATGGACTGCAGAACCTAGACTTCTCTGTCCTTCCTGGAGCTTGTTCAAACTCATGTCCACTGAGTTGGTGATGCCACTCAGCCGTCTCATCCCCTGTGGTCCCTTTTTCCTCCTGCCTTCAATCTTTCCCAGCATCCGGGTCTTTTCCAGTGAGTCAATTCTTTGCATCAGTGGCCAAAGTATTGGAGCTTCAGCGTCAGCATTGATCCTTCCAATGAATATTCAGGGTTGATTTCCGTTAGGATTGATTGATTTGATCTCCTTGCAGTCCAACGAACACTCAACACCAATTCTCCAACACACTTACAAAGCCTCAATTCTTTGACACTCAGCCTTCTTCATAGTCCAACTTTCACATTCATACATGACTACTGGAAAACCCATAGCTCTGACTACACAGACCTTTGTTGGGAAAGTACTGTCTCTGCTTTTGAATACAATGTTTAGGTTAATTTTTCTTCCAAGGAGCAAGCATCCTTTAATTTCATGGCTGCAGTCACCATCTGCAGTGATTTTGGAGCCCAAGAAAATAAAGTCTCTCACTGTTTCCATCGTCTCCCCATCTGTTTGCCATGAAGTGATGGGACTGGATGCCATGATCTTAGTTTTCTGAATGTTGAGCTTTAAGCCAGTTTTTTCACTCTCCTCTTTCACATTCATCATGTGCCTCTTTACTTTCTGCCATAAGGGTGGTGTCATCTGGATATCTGAGGTTATTCATATTTCTCCCAGCAATCTTGATTCCAGCTTGTGCTTCATCGAGCCTGGCATTTTTCATGATGTACTCAGCATATAAGTTAAATAAGCAGGGTGACAATATATAGCCTTGACATACTTCTTTCCCAGTTTTGAACCAGTCTGTTGTTCCATGTCTGGTTCTAACTGTTCCTTCTTGACTTGCATACAGATTTCACAGGAGGCATGTAAGATGGTCTAGTATTTCCATCCCTTTTAAGAATTTTCCATAGTTTTTTATGATATACACAGTCAAAGGCTTTAGCATAGTCAATGAAGCAGAGGTAGACGTTTTTCTGGAATTCTCTGGCTTTTTTTTAATGATCTAATAGATGCTGGTAATTTGATCTCTGGTTCTTCTGCCTTTTCTAAATCCAGCTTGAACATCTGGGAGTTCTCACTTCATGTACTGTTGAAGCCTAGCTTGGAGAATTTTTAGCATTATTTTGCTAGCATGTGAAGTGAATACAATTGTGTAGTAGATGGAACATTCTTTGGTATTGCCCTTCTTTGGGAGTGGGATGAATACTGACCTTTTCCAGTCCTGTGGCCACTGCTGAGTTTTCCAAACTTGCTGGCATATTGAATGCAGTACCTTAACAGCATCATCTTTTAAGATTTGAAATAGCTCAACTAGAATTCCATCACCTCCACTAACTTTGTTTACAGTGATGCTTCCTAATGCCCACTTGACTTCGCATTCCAGGATATCTAGTTCTAGGTGAGTGATCACACCACTGTGGTTATCTGGGTCATTAAGACCTTTTTTTTTTTTTTTTTTGTATAGCTCTTGTGTGTATTCTTGCCACCTCTTAATATCTTCTGCTTCGGTTAGGTCAATACTGCTCTGTCCTTTATTGTGCCCATCTTTGCATGAAATATTCCCTTGGTATCTTTCATTTTCTTGAAGAGATCTCTAGTCTTTCCCATTCTATTGTTTTCCTCTATTTCTTTGCATTGTTCACTTAGGAACACTTTTTTATCTCTCCTTGCTATTCTCTGGAACTCTGCATTTAGGTGGGTATATCTTTCCTTTTCTCTTTTGCCTTTCACTTCTCTTCTTTTCCTAACTATTTGTAAGCCCTCCTAAGATAAATATTTTGCCTTTTTGCATTTCTTTTTCAGGAGGATGGTCTTGATCACCACCTCCTACACAATGTACAAATCTCCTTCCATAGTTCTTCAGCCACTCAGTCTATCAGATCTAATCCCTTGAATCTATTTGTCACTTCTACTGTATAATTGAAGGGATTTGATTTGGGTCATTCCTGAATGGCCTAGTGGTTTTCCCTACTTTCTTCAATTTAAGTCTGAATTTTGTAATAAGGAGTTCATGATCTGAATCACAGTCAGCTCCCAGTCTTGTTTTTGCTGACTGTATAGAGTGTCTCCATCTTCAGCTGCAAAGAATATAATCAATCTGATTTCAGTACTGACCATCTGGTGATGTCCATGTATAGAGTTGTCTCTTGTGTTGCTGGAATAGTGTGTTTCCTATGACCAGTGCATTCTCTCGGCAAAACTCTGTTAGCCTTTGCCCTGCTTCATTTTGTACTCCAAGGCCAAACTTTCCTGTTACTCCAAATATTTCCTAACTTGCTACTTTTGCATTCCAGTACCCTATGATGACAAGAACATCATTTTTGGTGTTAGTTCTAGAAGGCCTTGTAGGTCTTTATAAATCTTTTTATTTGGAGATAGAGTTTTAATTGAAGGTTAAGTAAAGTCAAAAGAGTGGATACTTAATTTGATAGGACTGGTGGTATGAGGAAGAGAAAGAGGAGAGATTACTCTCTCCATGTATTTGCATCAGCGGAAAGCCACTTGAGCACACAATTAGCTAGAAGGCAAGCATCTGCAAGTCAAGAATTGTCCTCACAAAAACCAACCATACTGGCACCCTGATCTTGAACTCAGTTGCTCCCAAATCACAAAAATTGATACTAATCACCAAAGGAAAGAAGTTTAGCATAAAGAAAATTGTGAACTTGCAAATTCTATGGTGGCCTTCATTAGTTGTCAATTATAAGCATGTGCTACAGTTGGCTACTTTGTGGATATATTTTCTTATAGTCATAAAACACATTAAATATAGCTCCAAAGATAATTATACTTTGAACTGACACTTTATGGAAATAATTTTGATGTATGAGAATACCCAATAACTCTAAATTTAAGATAACTGAATTAATCATAAAGTGATTTTTCTTTTGGTAAGATTAAACATGAAGATGAAGTCATCATTATATTATTAATTTATATACTACAAAGATGCAATTACTGTTTGTGATTTTTTAATTTACAAGTTACAAATACCAGTAAAGCCTGCTGCTAATTTGGGCCTTTGGTTTAGCACTTTGGTTGCTTCTTTTTACATAATGCCACCTAACTTAATTCAGAGGAGAATTTCTAAATATTAATAGAGAAGGTAATTTTAGAAATTTAATTAGTGACCCCGCCCACACCACTGATTAAGTTTGGTTTTGTATCATTGATTTTCAAAAAAAAAAAAAAAAAGAAATTATCTCTAAAAATTCCAGGAGCTAAAATGAATAAATAAAATAAGTAAAATAATGTATCATTATAGCATCCATTTATACTACACATCTTTCTTAAAATAGGTCAGGTTTATCTCTGCTATTTGTTAATAAAAATGGAGTTATGGAGCTTTTAAATGGAGTTTTTCTTTCCAAGGCTGCATAGTATTTCATCAAGGTTTTATAATGCTACCTGTGTGATGGCAGATGAGGAGAAAACATGAAAAATTTTATATGTTTTGATCCCAAAAGAAGATATGTGTTTTCATACTTTCCTAAACTAGAAGTACTTTAGAAAGAGGGCAACTCTAACTATTTTTAATTATTGTGATTTAAAAGGAACACATTGACCTTGGAATATTGAAAAATAATTACTCTATGGACATGTTAGGATACTGATTATAGTGTCACCTCAGATTGCCTTTTAAAGGTTAAAAAAGAAAGAATTTACTATATTCATCCTTTTATAAATTCAAGAAAATATTTATTGAGTACCAACCAAGTGTTAGACTATATGCTAGGAAAGGAAGAGTCAATAATGACAAAAAAAGACTTGATTTCTATGCCTATGGAACTAATGACTTAGTGGGGAAGAATGGCACTAATTAAGTAATCATATAAATCAATACAAAATTGCAGGTATGGTACATTTGCTGTGAAAGAAAGGTTACATGGTACTCCAAGAATATTTTGGGTTAAGAGAAAAACACTGAAGTATCTTGAAGTAGAAAATATCTGGGCAAGGAAGCTTGGATCCCTGGGCTGGGAAGATTCCCTGGAGAAGGGAAAGGCTACCTACTCCAATATTCTGGCCTAAAGAATTCCATGGACTATAGTCCTTGGGGTCACAAAGAGTTGAACAGGACTGAGTGACTTTTACTTTCATATACCTTCTTGGTTAATATTGGGAATTTTGATGTGAGTTTTGAATCCGGGACAAAAACAAAGAAGGTAACACAATGAATTAAGTAACTTTTCAAATATTGGATCCAACTTCAATTTGTAATTGAGATTCTCTTTTCCTTTTAATAGAGTAATTGTTTCCAAAATAATTCAAGGCATGGTCTCAATTATTCACAGCACTTCCATGATCTGTTTTTCCTAACGGTCAAAATTAGGTCCTCAACAATTTTTGTATGACTCGTCTGACTGCTGAAGACCTGTCTATGAATTCACAAAGATAAATTCTCCCATTCATGTTGAAGTTTTTCAGTGTGACTTTCTCTCTCAAGACAAAGCCTCTTATAAAATCACAGGAAATAATAAAGCTGTCACATGTCACATTGGCTTTCTTGTCAACCCATTCTGCAGTGTCCTTTTTCCTGGAGTTTCATTTCTTCTAAAGAATAGATTTTGAAACTTGAATTCAAAACAGGAAAGCTAAATTCTTGTTGCAAATTCTTAAACTATAAGTATATAGATATGTGTGTAAAAATACAGATTATGTACTTTATGTACAAATATTTTCCATTCAGTCCTCTTTAAAGAATAAAGTGTAAGCACTTTTAATTTATACCAGTTTTCTTATATTTGTGTCTTCATCTGAGAACACCCACTTTCTGACAGTGCTGTTGACATGTCACCCTCAATATGACAGT
This sequence comes from Capricornis sumatraensis, assembly GCF_032405125.1. Taxonomy (NCBI): domain Eukaryota; kingdom Metazoa; phylum Chordata; class Mammalia; order Artiodactyla; family Bovidae; genus Capricornis; species Capricornis sumatraensis. Next base: position 60,236,572 of record NC_091084.1, on the reverse strand, counting down.
TTCATTATTTTATCCATTGGCTGAGGGTTGGACAAGTCCAATATATTCTAAGTTTGAATAAACTTCAGCTTAGAAAACTTAAGAGAAAAATACCATTTTATAGTAAAAGAATTCCGAATATCTTAGGGAAGATATAAATTAAAAGAAAAGCCACAAATATTGACATTGAAAATCTAATACCCCATCAACTTTTATGTAAACTCTGTTTCCCTATTTTAAATTGTATATGCACTTCTTTTGCTTCTCTTTGCCTCTTGAATTTTTCTAAGTTTTGTGAAGCTTTTTTGTTTTGTTTTTTGTGTTTGTCTTATGTTTTGTGTTTGTGTTTTTTTCCCTTTAGTTCTTTACTATTAATAGCACTTAACTTCTTGCATTTCTTTTCCTGGCATTTAATTTTTGCTTGTTAAACAAACCTATAATGTATATTAATAGATCTCCATTATAAAGTTAATACAGACTCATTATATAGATGTGAAATATAGAAACAAGTAAGAGAAAGAAGTATCTATTGTTTTAACACTAAAAGATAACCAACATTGACACTTTTCTTATAACTCAGAATCACTGGGCCAAGATGACACTTGAGAAATCATTTCAAATATAATATACTATGTCCTCTATAAAGACCAAATGTGGAAATTCTTCCACTACACTCACACATTTTTAAGGCCAAACAATAACCTTGAATAGGAAAAAATGAATTTTAGTAGTGACTGTCACTTCTTTTGCCAATGAAGAAAAATCTTCAGGATAACGAAGCAATTGACTAAGGAAAAACAGCTTGCACTGGCCTGAGAAATGAAGGCTAGCTTGCCTGCACTTTCCCCATGTCATTTTCCTATAATCACAAGGGACAGAGTGTTTTCTGTACCAAAAGTTAAACTTTTCTGACCAAAAGTTAAATCATCTGAGCAAGTTTTCTATAATACAGATTTCCTGGGTCACATAATTCTCATTCAATGAATGAGAATATCTAGGGGACAAGCACACGATTCTTTTTTCAAAGGTTGCAAAACACTGCTGACAACCAGCAAGTTGTGCAAACCACTGGTGTCAACCAACTCTTCTTTTAGAATTCTCATGTTACTCTTCACCTCCTCCATTCTATCCACCACTTAACTTAATTAAGGGAATAGGTTTAGCAACATGCTAACTTCAAAGGCAGATATAAAGATAATTAAGAAATTAATCTTGCCCTTGAGGGTTGGGCAATAGGAGATGGTGGGGAAAGGTGTGGACATTACGTAAGTTAGTAATTACACATTAAGCACTATAACTCAGGTATAAAGTGCTGTGTGATTGTTGTGGGATGAACTGTGTCTCCCAAAAGATATGTCTAAGTCCTAATCCCTGGTACCCATGCTGTTGTTGTTCTTTCTGTTCAGTCGCTAAGTTGTGTCCAACTCTTTGTGACCCCATGGGCTGCAGCACGTCAGTCTCCTCCTCCTTAACTTTTCTTCATTATCTCCTGGAGTTTGCTGAGATTCATGTCCATTGAGTCGGTGATGCTATCTAACCATCTATCTCATCCTCTGCCATCTCCTCTCCTCCTGCCCTCAGTCAGCTACAGGGTCTTTTACTATGAGTCAGCTCTTTGCATCAGGTGGCCAAAGTGTTGGAGCTTCAGCATCAGTCCTTCCCATGAATATTCAGGGTTGATTTCCTTTTGAATTGACTGACCTGATCTCTTGCAGTCCAAGGAACTCTTAAGAGTCTTCTTCAGCACCACAATTCAAAACCCTCAATTCTTTGGCATTTGGCCTTCTTTATAGTCCAACTGACATCCTCACATGACTACTGGAAAAACCATAGCTTTACTCAAAGTATACAGTATACAAGGTGACTTTATTTGGGGATTTGGTCTTCACCCATACAATCAAGGTAAAACGAGGTCATATTGAGCTAGACTGGGCCCTAAATCCAACAACTGATATCCTTACAAGAGAAGATAACAGAGATACAGATACACAGAGGGAAGAAGGCCATGGGAAGACAGAGGCAAAAAGGGATTCTTTCCTTGTGTCCTCAGAAGGACCATGTTCCTGCCAACCAACATCTTGATTTCAGACTCCTAGTTGTCAGGATCTGTCCCAATTTGGAGCAAACAGGTCAACCTTTCATAGGAGTAAGTACAAATCTGTTTTATCTGTCTATGTTTTGTTTTGTTCCACTTTTGAGCCAAAGGCTGAACTTACACATGTAGTATAACCAGACTTAGAAGTAATGAAACCTTGCACCTTGGAAGAAAAGCTATGAGAAACCCAGAAAGAGTGTTAAAAAGCAGAGACATTACTCTGCTAACAAAGGCCCATATATTTAAAGCTATGGTTTTACCAGTAGTCATATATGGATGTGAGAGCTGGACCATAAAGAAGACTGAGCACTTAAGAATTGGTGCTTTTGAATGAAGACCCTTGAGTCCCTTGGACTGCAAGGAGATCAAACCAGTCCATTCTAAAGGAAATCAACCCTGAATATTCATTGAAAGGACTGATGCTGAAGCTGAAGCTCCAATACTTTGGCCACCTGATGCGAAGAGATGACTCATTGGAAAAGACTCTGATGCTGGGAAAGACAGAAGGCAGGAGGAGAAGGGGACAACAAAGGATGAGATGATTGGATGGCATCACTGACTCAATGGACAAGAATTTGAGCAAGCTCCAGGAGATGGTGAAGGACAGGGAAGCCTGGCATTCTGCAGTCCATGGGGTCACAGAGTCAGACAAACTGAGCAACTGAACAACAACACGTAATGGATGGTAAATATATGTATAAATATATACATGGGAATATGGGCCAATGAACTCTGTGGTTACTCTTCTGTATGAATAACAATAGTGTTTACTATTGTGATTTCTAACCCAGATTCTCAGCCTTCTCTACTTTCCTAGATGGACTCCATCTAATGATAAGGATGATAATGATGACAACCCACATGAATAATCATTATCACTATAAGTTACCATTTTTGTACTCTTATGCTATAACTGCAGCCATGAAATTAAAAGACGCTTACTCCTTGGAAGAAAAGTTATAACCAACCTAGATAGCATATTCAAAAGTACAGACATTACTTTGCCGACTAAGGTCCGTCTAGTCAAGGCTATGGTTTTTCCAGTGGTCATGTATGGATATCAGAGTTGGACTGTGAAGAAGGCTGAGCGCTGAAGAATTGATGCTTTTAAACTGTGGTGTTGGAGAAGACTCTTGAGAGTCCTTTGGACTGCAAGGGGATCCAACCAGTCCATTCTGAAGATCAGCCCTGGGATATCTTTGGAAGGAATGATGCTAAAGCTGAAACTCCAGTACTTTGGCCACCTCATGCAAAGAGTTGACTCACTGGAAAAGACTCTGATGGTGGGAGGGATTGGGGGCAGGAGGAGAAGGGGACGACCGAGGATGAGATGGCTGGATGGCATCACTGACTCGATGGACATGAGTCTGAGTGAACTCTGGGAGTTGGTGATGGACAGGGAGGCCTGGCGTGCTGTGATTCATGGGGTCGCAAAGAGTCGGACACAACTGAGCGACTGAACTGAACTAAACTGATGCTATACTAGGCATTACTCTAATTACTTTGCATATACTGTCTATTTTATCTTCACATTAAAAATAACTGAATGATAGGTATTCTTATAGTAGTTTCACATATGAAGAACCTGAGGTTTAGGGAACCTAAGTGAACTGCCATAAGGTCACCAGTGGTAAATGGCAAAGTTAGAAATCAAATCCAGGTGTGCCTAACACAACAAGTCATGTTAGTAACCACTAACTTTCATGGTTTCCCTTATCTATCATCTCCTGTATCCTTTCAAATTGGCCCTTTGGCAGGACCAGTGTTATTCTACATCTAAACTGATGTAATGTCCAAAATGGAGTAAAAATCCCTCCTGAGGCTTTGCCTAACACCTCTCTAGATTCCCTTTATATCCTAGATGGCAAGAGTCATCAGTCTTGGGCTTGGGAAGTCCTTTCTGACATTTCTAAACAGGAGAGGAAGTTGAGTGAAGGATAATTCTCTTTTGAAGCGCCAGACCTCCAGCTGAAGAATTTGACTTGCTGGTACACAGATGCAAAGTTTCAAAGTCCTTCCCTACATGGATAAAAATATATAATAGTGGAAGCACATCCTTCAAACTCAAAAGAAGGGGAAAATTCGATCAGCTGATGAAAGGAGGAAAATTAGAGAGAGATTCAGAGACTGATTTCTGGTGCCTTCTGTGTAGTTGAAATTAGGAGGTGTGATTTAGGTAGCTTACTGCTTAGAATGTTCTTTCTGCACTTACAATTTCACAAGAGGTTGGAGTCATCCCAGTGGCAGCGTAGGGAAAAGTCGTTAATTTTCACTGTGCAAGTATTCATATTTATTTTTTAAAAATACACGTAAGAGCAGAAGGAAAATTTTAAATCATCTATACATATATAAATTACTGTTTTAATGTTATAATACTCTTTCTATTCTAATCATTCACATCTATTTAATATAGTTATAATTGTCTAAGCACTGGTTACACAGATCACATATCTATATATCATACATGTTAAACTCTAAATAAATACACTTATTTTTACAAAAGTAGGGATACCATATACAGTTTTCTGTAACTTCTTTATGTTTGTTAACAACATATTATGAATATCTTCCATATCAAAAACATAAATTCACATAATAGTTTTAAATGTGACATGTTTTATGATATAGATCAATGATAACATCTTTCAAGTCCTCTTATAGTAAATTTTAATGATTTCATTTTTTCTATTGTAAATCTTATGGTGATAAAAATCCTTAGAATTTATCTGATTGATTCTTTGGAACAGCTTTCTAAAATTAGACTCGAATTCAAAGAGAATGTCACCTTTTGATACACGCTGCCCTCTAGAAATACTGGAGGGAGTACTAGTTTACTCCCACAAGTAAAATATAAAGATGTCCATTCTCTAACACCCTCGCCCACACAAGCCCTGGCTAATGGCATATTTAAGAACTATTTTATGGCGTGGTATGTATGTGTAGGAAAAAAACTTCAGTATTAAGTGCTAATGTTTAGATTATCCTGTTTGGCCAAAATAGAGAAGCAAGTCATCCATTGCTTGATGAAGATGATGATCTCTGTTCGTTTCCAAGGCAAACCATTCAATATCACAGTAATCCAAGTCTATGCCCCAACCAGTAATGCTGAAGAAGCTGAAGTTGAATGGTTCTATGAAGACCTACAAGACCTTTTAGAACTAACACCCTAAAAAAAAATGTCCTTTTCATTATAGGGGACTGGAATGCAAAAGTAGGAAGTCAAGAAACACCTGGAGTAACAGGCAAATTTGGCCTTGCAATACGGAAAGAAGCAGGACAAAGGCTAATAGAGTTTTTCCAAAAGAATGCACTGGTCATAGCAAACACCCACTTCTGACAACACAAGAGAAGACTCTACACATGGACATCACCAGATGGTCAAAACCAAAATCAGATTGATTATATTCTTTGCAGCCAAAGATGGAGAAGCTCTATGCAGTCAACAAAAACAAGACCGGGAGTTGACTGTGGCTCAGATCATGAGCTCCTTATTGCCAAATTCAGACTGAAATTGAAGAAACTAGGGAAAACCACTAGACCATTCAGGTATGAGCTAAGTCAAATCCCTTATGACTATACAGTGGAAGTGAGAAATAGATTTAAGGGCCTAGATCTGATAGAGTGCCTGATGAATTATGGAATGAGTTTCGTGACACTGTATGGGAGACAGGGATCAAGACCATCTCCATGGAAAAGAAATGCAAAAAAGCAAAATGGCTGTCTGGGGGAGGCCTTACAAATAGCTGTGAAAAGAGAGAGGTGAAAAGCAAAGGAGAAAAGGAAAGATATAAGCATCTGAATGCATAGTGCCAAAGAATAGCAAGAAGAGATAAGAAAGCCTTCTTCAGTGATCAATGAAAAGAAATAGAGGAAAACAACAGAATGGGAAAGACTAGAGATCTCTTCAAGAAAATTAGAGATACCAAGGGAACATTTCATACAAAGACGGGCTCAATAAAGGACAGAAATGTTATGGACCTAACAGAAGCAGAAGATATTAAGAAAAGGTGGCAAGAATACACAGTAAAACTGTACAAAAAAGATCTTCATGACCCAGATAATGATGATGATGTGATCACTCACCTAGAGCCAGACATCCTGGAATGTGAAGTCAAGTGGGCCTTAGAAAGCATCACTACAAACAAAGCTAGTGGAGGTGATGGAATTCTAGTTGAGCTGTTTCAAATCCTGAAAGATGATGCTGTGAAAGTGCTGCACTCAATATGCTAGCAAATTTGGGAAACTCAGCAGTGGCCACAGGACTGGAAAAGGTCAGTTTTCATTCCAATCCCAAAGGAAGGCAATGCCAAAGAATGCTCAAACTACCGCACAATTGCACTCATCTCACATGCTAGTAAAGTAATGCTCAAAATTCTCCAAGCCAGGCTTCAGCAATACGTGAATCATGAACTTCCTGATGTTCAAGTTGGTTTTAGAAAAGGCAGAGGAACCAGAGATCAAATTGCCAACCTCTGCTGGATCATCGAAAAAGCAAGAGAGTTCCAGAAAAACATCTATTACTGCTTTATTGACTATGCCAAAGCCTTTGACTGTGTGGATCACAATAAACTGTGGAAAATTCTGAAAGAGATGGGAATACCAGACCACCTGACCTGCCTGTTGAGAGACCTATATACAGGTCAGGAAGCAACAGTTAGAAGTGACATGGAAAAACAGACTGGGTCCAAATAGGAAAAGGACTACGTCAAGGCTATATACTGTCACCCTGCTTATTTAACTTCTATGCAGAGTACATCATGAGAAATGCTGGGCTGGAAGAAGTACAAGCTGGAATCAAGATTGCCAGGAGAAATAACAATAACCTCAGATATGCAGATGACACCACCCTTATGGGAGAAAGTGAAGAGGAACTAAAAAGCCTCTTGATGAAAGTGAAAGTGGAGATGAAAAAGTTGGCTTAAAGCTCAACATTCAGAAAACGAAGATCATGGCATCTGGTCCCATCACTTCATGGGAAATAGATGGGGAAACAGTGGAAACAGTGCCAGACTTTATTTTTTGGGGCTCCAAAATCACTGCAGATGGTGATTGCAGCCATGAAATTAAAAGACGCTTACTCCTTGGAAGAAAAGTTATGACCAACGTAGATAGCATATTCAAAAACAGAGACATTACTTTGCCAACTAGGGTCCGTCTAGTCAAGGCTATGGTTTTTCCAGGAGTCATGTATGGATGTGAGAGCTGGACTGTGAAGAAAGCTGAGTGCTGAAGAATTGATGCTTTTGAAGTGTGGTGTTGAAGAAGACACTTGAGAGTCCCTTGGACTTCAAGGAGTTCCACCCAGTCCATTCTAAAGGATATTAGCCCTGGCTGTTCTTTGGAAGGAATGATGCTAAAGCTGAAACTCCAATATTTTGGCCACCTCATGAGAAGAGTTGACTCATTGGAAAAGACTCTGATGCTGGGAGGGATTGTGGGAAGGAGGAAAAGGGGACGACAGAGGATGAGAGATGGCTGGATAGCATCACTGACTCGATGGACATGAGTCTGAGTGAAGCCCGGGAGATGGTTATGGACAGGCAGGACCTGGTGATGGACAGGGAGGCCTGGTGTGCTGCGATTCATGGGGTCGCAAAGAGTTGGACATGACTGAGCAACTGAACTGAACTGAACTGAACAATTAACGGTAGGTTAAATGGCAAACTAAATTAATAGTAAGAATATTAGCAATTTTGGTAGTCTACCGTACATTTTAGTTTCCTCAAAATATTCTTGGATTACAGTTTCCAATAGCATCAGAAACTTCAGTTTTAATGACTTGAATGACATTTATTAACTTTCCTATTATTAGTACAAAGTAAACCAGCATTATATTATAGCCAAAAAGAAAAATTAATCTGTACCACAGTTCCTCTTTTGTGAGTCATCAGTTGCCACCTACCTGTGACAAGTTTCAGAGCCATTAGAAGGGATTTTCCATCCTCTGCAATGTCTTCCTGACAAAAGAAAAAATGTATAAAGTATACAAATTTGGTTTTTCTCAGGCAAGGGATTGTATTTATTTTAAAGGTGGTTTACACTGGAAAGAGCCATATGAAAGATCTCTATCTTTGCTTCCTTCACACCCATATGGATCTATTTCCATGACTGAAAGGCAAGCCAGATATTTTGCTTCAAATTTAAAAAAGAGAGAGAGAGAAGGAAGAAAAAGCCCACCCCACTCAATATGCTAAGTGCAGTCCTTAAGTGTTTATCAGTTTCTCAAGGGCAGTGGAAGAGTAAAACTATTCTGTACAGTTTACAAGGCAAAACTATAATCCAGTCTCAGTGTTCCTACATGTTCATGGATGATGCATATCCTGCCTCAGGTTCATCTGTGCAAGGATCAGCGACATCAACATGCTGTTTTCCTAATTTGGCTTTGAGTCACCGCCATGAGGTTATCAACATTTTAGAACAAAATGATTCTATTTTAAAGTTCTGAATAGGACTTTATTTTGTTTAAGATTCCATTCTTAGTATCACTTGGAACACTTTTGCCTCAACTGTTAATTTAAGAAAAGTCAAAGTCCTCAAACAATGCAACAATGCCAAGGAAAATGCAAAGCTAAATTGGGGGTGCCACCTCGCTGTACAGCAATGCTTCTTAGAAGTTGCTCATATAGACTCTGATTAGGATCCAGTTTAGGACTGGCCAAGACTAGAAAAATGAGTGATGTACTTTATTTAGGTATCTTGTCTCTGGAAATGGCTGCTTTTCTTTTATATCATTTAGAATTAAATGCATAAGGATTTTTCTAATCTTTTCTAAAGTGATGTTTCAAAATATCTGATTGCATGAGATAAATTCAGACCCCCATGCTTACACAGTCAGAACACTGAACTAGAATCTCACCTAAATTCTACAATCCAGTGATCCATCCCTGGGAGGAACTGTGTAACTTCCCTCACGAACATCTCTCCCTTTCAGAATTAGCTAATAGTAAATACCTTAGAGAGAGCCAACCAGTCCATTCTAAAGGAGATCAGCCCTGGGTATTCTTTGGAAGGAATGATGCTAAAGCTGAAACTCCAGTACTTTGGCCACCTCATACAAAGAGTTGACTCATTGGAAAAGACTCTGATGCTGGGAGGGATTGGGGGCAGGAGGAGAAGGGGACGACAAAGGATGAGATGGCTGGATGGCATCACTGACTCGATGGACGTGAGTCTGAGTGAACTCCGGGAGTTGGTGATGGACAGGCCTGGCATGCTGCGATTCATGGGGTCGCAAAGAGTCGGACATGACTGAGTGACTGAACTGAACTGAACTGAACTGAACTGAAATAACTTAGAACCTACTGACAACAACTGATGCTGATGTAACATGATGTAGAACTGCATCCATTTTACTATGTCCATATATTGTTAGTATGAACTGGCTACTCAGTTGGGCTGTTGGGTGGGTGCAGTCAAGCATCAAGGTCATTACAGGGATTGAGATCATTTAAGCAGCTCATAGAGTAGAAAGACAGTCAAGAAGGGCTTGGTTCCAATTCTAGAATTTATTAACTGTACAATTGGTTAATTCTTGAACCCATCTGGGACTCAGTTTTATAGTTTGCAATCGGCAAGGGCTTTTGTGAAGATGAATATTTAATTAGGTAGCACAGTACCAGCACATAGGGGTACACAATAATCATTTGTTGAATAAATGAGTGATCAATTCTCAGGAATTCAAGAATTAACAAAATCTTCTTTCTATTCTACTGAAGGTGAACTGACCAATAAGATAGTTTTGTTGTTTCTAAAGTTACTGACATATTTTTTCCTCTTTCCTTGCTTTTTTTTTTTTTAATAAACTTTAAATTTGAATGCCTATATACTGAATGGTTCAGAAAATTGATGCCTAAAATTAGTTTTCCCATCATCTCTTCTCTGCCAAACTATTAAAGAACAACAAAAAAGAAAAAAAAAATCACCCCACAGTTACTATGCCAGACACTTCTCTTTCTGTGTCTAAATTATTAATAGCTGCCTTAGCAGTGAATTCCTTTGTGGCCCTTTATGTCCTGGAGAATCACCATAACTTTAAGTACTGTCACTATACCTTAAACCTTACTATACATAAAGAGATGAGAAAGTTTTTGAAAACATGTGACCTTCCTTAAGGTAGAAGAAGTAGATGGTGGTCAAAGTACATATATATATATATATATATATATATATATATATATATATATATATACACACACATATATAAATACGTAGCATATATACTGCATTGTAGTATCCTCCCAAAGGGGCTTCCCAGGTGGTGCTGTTGGTAAAAAAATCCGCTTGCCAATGCAGGAGACACAAGAGACACAGGTTCCATCCCTGGGTTGGGAAGATTCCCATGGAGTAAGAAATGACAACCCACTCCAGTATTCTGGTATAGAAAATTCTATGGACAGAGGACTGTGGCAGGCTACAGTCCATGGAGTTGTAAAAAGTCCAACACACCTGAGTATGCACACACACCCTCCCAAAACATATCAAGCAGAGTTGTTTTGTTGTTAAGACATATCTTTTAGGTGTGCAATAAATCACATAGGTTGGCTTACTGAACACCCATTTCAACCCCTCTTCCTTTTGTTTCTATCTATTTTATCATGATCAACTTCTTCAAACCTAGAGGTGACCCAGCTCTGGTCAGTGAGGCATGAGTATGTGACTGCCAAGAAACCTTTTCCTCTTTTTCCTCTTCATTCCTAAAGCTGAGACTAAATCCCTGGAGAAGCAACAGCCTCTTGCAGCCAACAGGACAAAATAGAGTAAGGTCAGTGAAAGCTGAGTTAGCCTAAGTTCCATGTTTAATTGAGACATGTACTTTCCTAAGGTTATTATTATTATTTTTTAAATGAACATAAAGTCTTACTTTTAAGCTACTAAAGAAAGGAATTTCTGAACTTGTATTGGAATGCATCATGGTATAAAACCTGACTTCAAATCCCCCCTTTGAGCTGATTTCTTTGATGTCTAAAGTCAGATATTTTGTTATGCTGTGATCACATAACTTTGTGCATATGGTTTTCCAACGACAACAAAAAATGTTCTCATTGAGGTATAAATCAAAAAGTGCATAAAATAAAGAATATACCTTAATTGTCTATTACAAAGTGAGGCCAACTTGGAACCAAGTCAAGAAACAGAACATCTCCAGAAACCCAGCTTACTCACTGGAAAAGATCCTGATCCTGGGAAAGAGTGAAGACAGAAGGAGAAGGGGGCAACAAGAGGATGAGATGGTTGGATGGCATCTTCAACTCAATGAACATAAGTTTGATCAAACTCTTCCAGGAGATAGTGAAGGACAGGGAAGGCTGGCACACTGGGGTTGCAAAGAGTTGGACACAACTTAGCAACTGAATAAGAAGCCCAGAGTGTCCTCTTCTGCCACCTACTTGTCACTCTCCTTCCCCCTCCCCTAAAAACCACCAGATTAGTCTTTCCTGATTCCGAATTTATATATATGTATACTATACACCCAGTGTGGGGTCACAACGAGTTGGACACAACTGAGCAACTGAACAACAAACTACAAAATGTATTCTTTTGTGTCTGGTGCCTTTAGGAAAATACTGTATTTGTTCAGCTCATTCAGGTTTTTTTTATGTAGCAATAGTTCATTCATTTCCTTGCTGTTTAGCATTCCATTGTATAAATATACCACAATTTATTTATCTAATCTACTGTTGATGGATCCTGGACTGTTTCCAGACCTAGGCAATTAAGAGTAATACTTCTATAAACATTCTTGTGCGTGGCTTTTGGTGTACATATGTATAAATTTTTGTTAAATATATGCCTAGGAGAGGAATTGCTGGGTCATAGCATATTCATATGTCAACTTTAACAGTATTACCAAACACTTCTGCAAAGAGTTTGCACAAATCAGGTTCCTATCATCAGTGCATGAAAATTCTAGAAGCTCCACATCTGGACCAATATTTGGGATTTCAGTCAATTTTACTTTAGTCTTTCTTGTGGGTATGAAGTGAAATTTTACAGTGGGTTTAACTTGGTATTTTTCTGACTACAAATAAGAGTCAAAATATTTCAAATTTAACTTGGCTATTTGGATATGTTTTTGTGTGTGAAGTAACCGTCCAGGTCTTTTGTCCACTTAAAATATTTTACTATTGAGCTGTATTCCTTTTTTTTTTTTTCTCATTAATTTGGAAAAGTGGTTATATATTCTGCACATTAACACTTTTCAGCTACATGTAATATAAATAATTCCTCCCACTTTGTGGCATGATTTTAGATTGTCTTAAATAGTAATCCTAATTTTAACAGAGTCTAATTTACTAATGCTCTTTTATGGCTAATGGTTTTATAACCTACTTAAGAAATATTTTACTACCTCAGGATTTGAAGGTTCTAAAAGCCCTACTGTTTTTACTTTTCACACTTAGATCTACCTTAATTAATGTTTGTGTATAGTGTGAGGTAGATTTATTTTTTTAATATGATATCCACATAGTATGGTTTATTTATGATACAATAATGTGGCACCTTAGATTCTATGGAATATGGTAATATTCTCAATTAACCATGTTATTTGCAATGACAGAATAGAGCATAACATATTAAAATTTGATGAACTCAGACTGAGTAAGCTTTTAAAAGTTAGAATAATTTAAATATATTGCATCTATCAATATGAATTCATGATTTTCAATAAATATTTCCAGTTCTATTACCTCATCTAATATACACTTCAGAGAACACAAACTTTAGATCTCTAACACTATTGTTTACAGACATTTAGTGAAATGTATCTTTTGGACAGAGAAAACCAAAATGTGTCCAGAATATCTTGTTGTCAGACTGTAAGAGTACTTTCAAAGTTATCTGAAATAGCACTAAACAGGACATGAATTACAACTGAAAGGATAAAAACAAAAGTAATAATTAAACTTCACTGGAGAGAGTTAACTTTTAAAGTCTCATGGCTTCATAATATTACATAGAAGGGTAAATAATAAAAATTATACTAATTTAAAGTCATGAGTTAAAAATTATATTTTAATGTTTTATATGGATAAACCCAAGTTATTTAAATATCATCTTCAAGTTTTTATCATTATATAAGTTGACTATCAGAAATGTTAATGTTATATATATATGTTGTATATAAATGTTAATATATTACATATAACCATTATTTACTACTTATTTATATATAAATATATTTACATATCAAAAACCTGAAACATATAAATGTTATATTCAGAATTAACTTAAATATACATATATTTTCGTAAATTATAGGTAAAATTTTATTATAATATGTTGGATATTATAATACCATATGTCTCTACCCAGAGACTTGAAAGAGTAGGAAGAAATAAAAGACAAGGAGAAATTTTCCTTAAAGTCTGAATATTATCTGAAGCAGAAATTCTCAAATTTGGTCCCCCAACCAGTAGCATCAGCATCATCTGGTGATTTGTGAAAATGCAAATTCCCATACCTTCTGAAGCAGAAATGCTGGAGACGAGGTTTAGCAATCTGTAATCTTAAGGCCCTCCTGGTGATCCCATTGTACATTACAGTTTAAGAACCACTGATATAATAAAATTATGTAAATTATTGCACAGCCTGAGCTATAAAACTAAATTGTGTTGGACATTTAACACTGAACCCAAGTTCACAGGAGCTTGACTGATTATAGACCAAATAATCTACATTTTCCTCTGCACCACTGAGTTAGGACTTTTCATTTTGAGGCCTCACTAGACTCAAAATTACTAGAGTATGAATTCAAATCCAGATATGTCTTAACACAAGATGACACTCCACACAACATCATTCTCTGTCTCTCCCAACATTCATTTCAACTCTGCACACACACAAAGGACAAGAAAGTCACTTGCCTAAACTGAGCTTTTACCAAATCTTGGGCTCTATGTGTGTGTGTGTGTGTGTGTGTGTGTGTGTTAGTTGCTTAGTTGTGTCCAACTCTTTGCAACCCCATAGAACACAGCCCCACCAGGCCCCTCTGTCCATGGGATTCTCCAGACAAGAACACTGGAGTGGGTTTCCATCTCCAAAAGGAACTATAGAAAGAAAGAAAGTGAAGTTGCTCAGTAGTGTCTGACTCTTTGCGACCCCATGGACTATAGCCTTCCAGGCTCCCCCATCCATGGAATTTTCCAGGCAAGAGTATTGGAATGGGTTGCCACTTCCTTCTCCACTTAGGCTCTATACATTTCAGTAACTCTAATCCATGTACATGAAGATGAGATGTGAAGAAACCCAATTTCAGAGAGGTTAAGTATAGCCACCAAAGTCATGCAGCCAGCAAGGGCAGAACCAGGATTCCACTCTAACTCTTCCCGAATCCACAGTCCAAACATATGTTCCTCAGTATCATATACTTCTAATATGTACACCACAAGGATTCAATAAAAGTTTATTGGGTGAACAGTGAGTGAAGGAATGACCTGAATTTCTTTGTTATGGCATTTTCATGGATTCCTTCAGTGGACACGTTCCAAGTAGCTTCCAGAAACTGCAAAGACACACAGACTAACATGACGATTCACTTAATGTGAGAGTCAGAAAGATACCAGAGTCACTGAGGAAGTCACTGACATCATTAAAATGTTTAGCTCCTTCAGGAGAAGGATTTCCGTCACTCCATAATCTCGAGCTGTGAGTTTCTCACTGCTCTCTGAAAACAATGAACATACACAAAAGATATAACAGAAAAGTGTATAACTTTTTCAATGAAAATGTGAATTTTAATACCTTAAAAGGTAAATTATAATAATGTGAAGCATTCCTGGTTCATTTAACTTACCTTCCAGATAACTTCTCAGGGAAACTAAAGAACTTAATATAATTCTAAAATCATTGTAAAATTACATGGAATGACATAAGGGGATGAATGCAATAGTTGCTAATGTTTCTTGGAGGAGTCATGGGGCAAGGGAGAGAAAGGAACAGATTAAATGCTGCAGACATTTGTTACTTTAATAGCAGCAGGAATGGAAAACACACAGGGGTAGCATTTTAAAGCTGTGTGTGGGAGGCACTTGCACAAAATATTTTGTCAACAGGATTTCTGCGTACACCTCTCACACACTGCTTGGGAAATTTACCCCAGAATAGAGATTCTCAATTTTTTTTTTTCCCCCTCACAAGCTGTCTAGCCTATGCAATTAAAGTCCGCCAGTAGAATAGCATTCAGGTGCTGACAAGATGGATCATTCCCTAGACTTTGCCATAGAGAGACAAAACTAGACAATTTCATATCACTCAACTACAGTTGTGAAAAATAATCTCTCTCATCTGCCTCCTAGAGCAATCTCCACTGCTGGCTTCCTGCAAAGTTTCTCTGCCAGGTCCAGATGACATTTTTCCTCTCTTTTGCTGGTCGACATTCATTCTCTGCGAGCACATTTATTAATATTTGATCAAATGTGTGGTAACACCTTGAACCTTTATTCATGGTAATAATAAAAAAATCGTGGTGAAGCTCTCTAAAAGAGCTCCCTATAAAGTAGAATCTGTTGTGAGAGGCTAAGAATCATTGATTTTCTCTTTATTTATTTATAAGTATGTAATCCCAATTTCCCAAAGCATATTCATGTGTATAGTTATTAGATTATGTTAACAGTCAGACTCAAGTTTGCACATTAATTAGCTTAAATCTCATCATATAATATTCAAAGATTCTTTGGGCCATACACATTAAACTCTCCCTGAAAAGCCTTAGTTATTTCTGGGCATAACACTCTCTCTTTAAATCCTATATACACACAAAGAAAAACACACATATATACACGTGTGCACACACACACGAATATAACTGGTTTTCCATTGAACAGAAATGGGGAAAGTTTTTCTGCTAAAGATCAGATAGTAAAAAATTATGCATTAGAAGCCATACAATTAGATTCTTAATTATCCCCTTACAGGATACATAAACAAAACAACATGTCTGTACTCTATAAATAAATAAAATTTTATTTCCAAAAACAGGCTGTGGAGTAGAGTGGGTCTGTTAGTTGGAGTCTGTCACCTCCTCTCTAAGACTGTGTGTATGTGCATGTGCTTAGTCTCTAAGTCGTTTCTGACTCTTTTGTGACCCCATGATCCATAGCCTACTAGGCTCCTCTGTCCATGGGATTCTCCAGGCAGTTATCCTAGAGTGGGTGGCTATTTCTTTTTCCAGGGCATCTTTCCGACTCAGGGATTGAACCTGTGTCTCATGCATTGCAGACAGATTCTTTACCACTGAGCCCCTGGGAAGCCATCTAAGACTACACTTGCATTGAATTAGCCTCACTGTCCATCCTAGGTGTAATCAAGTGAGAAAATCTTTGTTACTATATGCTCTCTGTACTCAGGAATGCATTTTTTCATAGGCATAGTATTTTTTATTGTTGCTGTTTCTTGAAACAGTATTTCCCATTCCAGAAGAGCATCTTTGTATTCTAATGATACAGTCTACAGATAATATTTGATTAGGATATTCCAATTCTAGATGGTTCCTGAGCCCTTAGATCTGACACACTGATACTCTGTAGTCCACAGGCCATAAACAACTGTGGACATTTGTTAAATAGTAATTACTATTAGGCCAGCTTTATAAATATTACAGCCCATATACTTTAAAGGTTTTTATGTGTTAAAGAACACACAGGCAATTGACTAAAATAATAGTCAAAAAATAACTCTCATTTACAGAAGGTCTTTATTCAAGAGAAAAAGACCCAAATAATAAATACTGTCAAAGTATTATATTATATTATTAGTTTATGATCATTTTTATCTATTCAATAACCATTTAATGAAAAACTGCTGGTTTCAGGTACTGAACTAGATACTGAGATATAGTTATAAATAACACGTATGTGTATCTTTATTTTCTTGGGCTCCAAAATTGATGTGGACTATGACTGCAGCCATGAAATTAAAAGACTCTTGTTTCTTGGAAGAAAAGCCATGACAAACCCAGACAGTATATTAAAAAGCAGAGACATTACTTTGCCAACATAGTTTCATATAGTCAAAGCTATGGTTTTTCCAGTAGTCACGTATGGATGTGAGAGCTGGACAATAAAAAAGACTGCCAAAGAAATGATGCCTTTGAACTGTGGTGCTGGAGAAGACTCTTGAGAGTCCCCTGGGTAGCAAGGAGATCAAGTCAATCCTCAAGGAAATCAACCCTGGATATTTACTGGAAGGACTGATGCTGAAGCTAAAGCTCCAATACTTTGGCCATCTTACGTGAAGAGCTGTCTCATTGGAAAAGCCCTGATGCTGGGGAAGATTGAAGGCAGGAGGAGAAGTGGGGGTGACAGAGGATGAGACGGTTGGATGGCATCACCGACTCAATGGGTGTGATTTTGAGCAAACTCCTGGAGATGGTGAAGGACAGGGAAGCCTGGTGTACTGCAGTTCGAGAGGTCACAGAGTCAAACACAACTGAGTGACTGAACAACATGTGCATTCTGAAAGAAACTAGAGTCTAGGGTGATTATTAGAATCTTTCTATAGTCTTCTTAACCCTTAACTGCAATATCCAGTGTATTTCACCAGCTTGAACACTCAAGTGGATTTTATGAACAAACTAAAATGACTCTGGCAACAACTGAGTTTACTAGCAGGGATTTAACCACTTTTACAGGGAAGCCCCAAATCCTCAGTGGCACTTACATATGTTCATGAATTAGTCACTATTACAGCTCATCTTCAATTACCTGATAGAAGAGCAGATTCTGAAACCTTCCTCTTAGGGCCAGAGTCTATAAACGTAGATTTCTGAAGAACTCTGATAGTCTTTGCTGGACGCCTCCAGTGCTACTGAGAGAATAGCCAGGTGGTCGCATTGGCTACTAACTGTGCCAGGAGCCCTAGAAGTTCTACAGTGATGTCACTCTGACTGAACTTACTGTTCTCATTACTGCTGCACATCACTCATGGGACCTCTATTCCTGCTGTTTCATTCTAAGCTTCTGTCAATTAATCCAAGTAACTTTCTTACAACAAGGATGCATACTTTCCCCTCTTTACCCAAATCTCAGTAAAGAATGCCCTATAGCATAACTGTTTGGATTCTCCGGGTTGAAATTCTTTGGTGGTTTGGCTCCTTCCCTATACAACAGTGTTTCTTTAAGCAAACTTGTGAAGTCAAGATGGTGAGGTCAGGAGGAAGTCCTAAATTACCTGCATTGCATCACAGCCAACAATCCTCCTACTGCCTTTCTCCCTGACTTCAGCAACTGATATCTTTGTAATAAATTTGGGTATATATCCAGAGACAATCCTCTCTAAAGTAGCATCTATCAGACATGCTCTATATTTTTGAAACACAATTTAGGAATCTCCTATATCTGTGGACATTGCACATGAAAACAGATATAGGGAACTTTGTTCTCTGTCAATCTTAAATATCTTATGAATGGGGGAAATACAAGTCTTCATTTATCAAGAGCATCTCAGCTCTCCAGGTTCTTGTCCAGATAAAATAAATGTATAACTTATTTCTATGACAGTCAGTATCACTAAGGACAGTCAAAGTAACTATAGCAGAAGCTTTATTTTAGATAAAAATCTCCAAAGAATATCATTCATATCCTAACAATGATAAAAAGCTGAAAATCTAAAAAAAAAAAACCCATAACTTTTTTCTTGAGCCCATCAGAGAGAGAAGTTTGCCAAGCAACCAAATATCAAAAAAGAACAAGTTCTTCCAAGGACAGACAAAACACGAAAAGAACTATACCTTTGGCAGAGTGTGGGAGACTTAGGTGGTCACCACACAGGCAGATTAGAAGGAGTCAATTTAAAAAGTAACAGAGAGTAAAAGGCCAAATGTGGGCTAATGTTATTTTAGAACAGATGGAAGTACAAAATATAAGTGAAATTCATATTCATTTACAAGATGTTACCATGGGCCTCCATTAAGTACTTAGAAAGTAGACTGAGAGGAGGAAAGAATAGAAAATAGCTGTGTTCAGTGGCCTAGGCATGTGGAAGTTGACTGGCAGCTGTTAGTCGGCAGACATGAACCCCTGCCCACTACACAGACCCTCCTCTCCTACAAAGCAAAATTTAAAACAACCTGGGGAAGAACAGCAAATCTGTTACTCTCAGGACCCAGACAAAGGTCTATTAGGACTAGGAGAATAGTAGCAGAAAAAAAATCCTCTACTGCTGTGGAAGAAGCAGTGATTTATCTTGGGACTATATCAAGCAGAAGTCTGTAACTGCTAAGGGAAGAATAAGAATTTCCTGCCCAAGACTAAGAAGAGCTGCAAGGAATTTTGGTTGCCAAGGTGAGGAGGACCAGGAATATTGAAAAAGACTCATTCCCAAGACCTACATCCACAGAGTTTGCTGAGACTGAGTCAGGGGAGGAGCAAGACCATAGAGATCTAAGGACTTCTGAAAGCAGAAAAGAAATAGGAATACTGATATAGGTACTGCAGTTCACATTCTAAATACAAAGCAAAAGTAGCCCACCACCTGAGGAATTTGAAGCCTGTAGAGTCCTGAGAGTGACGATGATAACAACAAATCAAAACTAGTTCACTGCTGATGGGCAGACTCAAATCCCCATCCTGAGTGTAACCGCAGAGTTGTACCAATTTCAATGGCTACTTACCATTTGCTGTTTTATCAGCTGTTCTGTACATGAACATAGGCATTCAATCAAAAATGATACAGAAAAGAAAGGGAAGAAATATCCACTGGCAAGAGATAAAGCAATTAATATTATCAGACTCAAAAGATGACACAGATGTTGAAACTATCAGACAGACAGGAACTTTAAAATAGATGCAATTAATACATTAAGGGGTATAGCAGAGATAGTTGACAAAATCATGAACATGTGGTGAACATCAAGAGATTGGAACTATAAGCAACAGTTAAATAAAAATACTAGAAATAAGTGTGATATTAGGAATGAAGAATTCCTTTAACGGCATCATTAACAGACTTCAACACAAGAGAGGGAAGAAACAATGATTTTAAGTTAGGTCAATACAAATTATCCAACTGGAAGACAAACAGAAAAGGAAAAGAAAAAAAAAGAGTAAATCCCCAAAACCATGGAATAATATTAGAACATTAAGATACTTGTAATATTTAGTCCCAGGGAGATAAAAGAATGTGAATAGGCCAGAAAATAAGTTTGAAGAAATAATGTGGGAAATTACATAAAAATGAAGAAACTGGGAAGCATGATCAAGATGGCAGAGTACTAAGACCCTGAAGTCAAATCTCCCTAGGAACACATGAAAAATTCAACTATATATAAGCAAGTCTCACTGAGAACAGTCTGAAGACGAGCAGAATAGCTCTACCACATCCAAGGCTGCAAAGAAAGAAGCGCACAGAGTCTTGTAAGAAGAGAGAAGTGATCTAGTTGGGAACCAAACCTCGTGGGTGAGGCACAAGAGAGGGGAATATCACAGGCTTGAGGATCCTCCCTAAAGAATAAAGGGTTTGAGCCACATATTAATCACCTTGGCCCTGGGACCAGGACACTGGGATGATAAATAAACCTCCTGAACTTGCCTGCAAACCAATGAGGCTTACTGGAGAGTAAGAGGGTACTCAGCCCTGCCCACAGATAGAGTAGTGACTTAACACCAGTCAGCCTGGTAGAAGGAAATGGCAACCCACTCCAGTAGCCTTGCCTGAAAAATCCCATGGACAGAGGAGGCTGGTAGGCTACAGTCCATGGGGTCACTAAGAGTGGGAGACGATTGAGCGACTTCACTTTCACTTTTCACTTTCATGCATTGGAGAAAGAAATGGCAACCCACTCCAGTATTCTTGCCTGGAGAATCCCAGGGACAGGGGAGCCTGGTGGGCAGCCGTCTGTGGGGTCCCACAGAGCTGGACATGACTGAAGTGACTTAGCAGCAGCAGCCTGGTAGAAACCTTGGCTTGCATCCCGCTCCTGCTCTAGACCCTCTGACTCCATCAAGGCAGCAGCTGGCAGTGCATGCTGGAAGAAGATAAAACCCATGTGCAGTGCATGCTGGAAGAAGATAAAACCCATGTGCAGTGCATGCTGGAAGAAGATAAAACCCATGTGCAGTGCATGCTGGAAGAAGATAAAACCCATGTGCAGTGCATGCTGGAAGAAGATAAAACCCATGTGCAGTGCATGCTGGAAGAAGGTAAAACCCATGTGCAGTGCATGCTGGAAGAAGATAAAACCCATGTGCAGTGCATGCTGGAAGAAGATAAAACCCATGTGCAGTGCATGCTGGAAGAAGATAAAACCCATGTGCAGTGCATGCTGGAAGAAGATAAAACCCATGTGCAGTGCATGCTGGAAGAAGATAAAACCCATGTTCCAGCCAGACCTGGCTTTCCTATCAATTTAAACAAGTAGGTATAGCTATAGGTTGATAAATATAAGCTTCATGGTAATCACAAATCAAAAATCTACAATAGACACACAAAAAACAAACAGAAAGGAACCCAAACACAACACTAAAGAAAAATCATCAAACAACAAAGAACCTAAAAGAAGAAGAAACATAAAAATAACCAGAAAACAAGTAGCAAAATAAGTATATACATATCAATAATCACATTAAACTCAGCCATTGAAAAGAAAACATTTGAATCAGTTCTAATGAGGTGGATGAAACTGGAGCCGATTATACAGAGTGAAGTAAGCCAGAAAGAAAAACACCAATACAATATACTAAGCAATATATATGGAATTTAGAAAGATGGTAACGATAACCCTGTATGCAAGACAGCAAAAGAGACACAGATGTATAGAACAGTCTTTTGGACTCTGTGGGAGAGGGAGAGGGTGGGATGATTTGGGGGAATGGCATGGAAACATGTGTAATATCATATAAGAAACAAATTACCAGTCTAGGTTCGATACAGGATCCTTGGGGCTGGTGCACTGGAATGACTCAGAGGGATGATACGAGGAGGGAGATGGGAGAGGAGTTCAGGATGGGGAACACGTGTACGCCCGTGGTGGATTCATGTTGATGTGTGGCAGAACCAATACAATATTGTAAAGTAATTAGCTTCCAATTAAAATAAATAAATTTTTAAAAAAATGTCAATGAACTGACTACTCAAAAGACACAGGGTGGCTGATGGTACAAAAAAAAAAAAAGATTCAACTATATGTTACCTATAAGAGATTCACTTGAGAGCTAAAGACATTCACAGACTGAAAGTGAGGAAATAAAAAAGATAGTGATAGTGCATGCATATAAAGACCAAAGAAAGCTGAGGTGGCAATGCTGTATCAGGCAAAGCAGACTTTAAAACCAAGTCTGTAATAAAAACAAAGAATGGTATTATATAATGATAAAGAAGTCACTAGAAGAAGAGAATATAACATATATAAATATATATGCACCTAATGTAGGAGGGCCTAAATATAAGTGAATATTAACAAAGGGAGGAATTGATATCAATATATTGATCCCAATATAATAATATTGGGAGGCTTTAAAACCCCACTTATATCAGTGGATAGATCATCCAGATTGAAAATCAGTAATCAAACACTGTCCTTAAATTATATATTGAACCATATGGACTTTATAGATATCTATAGAATATTCCATTCAAAAACAGCCAAATATATAATCTTCTCAAGTGCACATGGAACTTTCTCCATGATAGATCATGTGCTAAGCCACAAAACAAGTCTCAATAAACTTACAAAGGTTATATCAAGCATCTTTACCAACCACATAGATATGAAATTAGAAATCAATTACAGGAAGAAAAATGGAAAAAACACAGTTTATGATAAACAACTACTACTAAAAAACCAATAGGTCAGAGAAGAAATCAAAGAGGAAATCGCAAAATACCTTCAGAAATGAAAATAAAAACACAACTCTCCAGAATGCAACAAAAGTTGTTCTCAGTTTATAGTAATACAGGACAACCTCAAAAACAAGAAAACTTTCAGTAAACAAGCTAACTTTCTGTCTAAATCATTCAGACAAAGAATAATAAACAAAGCCCAAAGTCAGTAAATGGAAGAAGATTATAAAGGTCAGAGTTGAAATAAATAAGAGACAAAAAACAATAGAAAAAATCAGTGAAATTAAGAGATGGTTATTTGGAAAGATAAACAAAATATATTAATCTTTATCTAGACTCATTAAGAAAAAAGAGGGAGGGCCTATATAAAGAAAGATAGAAATGAGAGAGAAGTTCTAACCAATATTACAGAAATACAAACATTCACAGGTGAATACTATGAACACTTATACATACTAAAAACAGAAAATCTTCCAAGACTGAATCAAAAATAAACAGAAAATCTAAACAGACCAATCATTAGTATGCAAATTGAACCAATAATCAAAAAACTCCCAAGAAACTAAAGTCTAGGACCAGATAGCTTTACAAGGAAATTTTATGATACATTTAAAGAAGACTTAATACCTGTAATTCTCAAACTACAAAAAACTGAAGAGGAGCAAGCACTCCCAAATTCATTCTATAACATTAACATTACCTTGATATCAAAATCAGATAAAAACACTAAAAGAAAAAAGAAGAAAGATAATTATAGGTCAGTATCTCTGATGAATTCATGTAAAAAGCTTCAACAAAATATTTGACAACCAAACTCAACAATACATTAAAAGGATCATACATCATAATCAAGTAGGATCAATATCTGAAAATCAATCAATGTGAAACACTGCATTAACAATATGAAGCATAAAAAGCAGCTGATCATCTCAATAGATGCAGAAAAAGCATCTGACAAAATTCAACATTAATTCATGACAAAGATTCTCAACAAAGTTGATAATGAGGGAACACATCTCAATATAATAAAGGACATTTATGAGAAATCCACAGCTGATATTCAGTGATGAGAAGCTGAAAGTTTTTTCTCTAAGATCTGGAATAAGACAAAGATACTCACCTTTGCCATTCTATTTAACATAGTATTGGAAGTTCCAGCCACAGTAAACAGACAAGAAAAAGAAATAAAAGGTATTCAAATTAGAAAGGATGACGTAAAACTGTCACTATTTGCAGATGACATGTACTAAATATAGAAAACTCTAAAGACTTTAGTTCAAAACTATTAGAACTAATAAAGGAATTTAGTAAAGTTGTAGAATACAGATTAATACACAGAAATCTGTTGTATTTACGTACACTAATAATAAACTATCATAAAGAAAACTCAAGGAAAGAACCCCATTTATAATAATATAAAATATAACAAAATACCTAAAAATAAATTTAACCAAGGAGGCAAATATCTATACTTTGAAAGCTATAAGACACTAATTAAAGAAACTGAAGATGGTACAAATAAATGAAAAGATATCTTACGTTCATGGATTTGACAAGTTAATGTTATTAAGATATCCATGTTATCAAAAGTAATCCACAGATTTAATGTGATCCCTGTCAAAACACCCATGACTTTTTTTCACAGAACTAGAACACACAATTCTAAAATTTGTATGGAACCCCAAAATACCCTGAATAGTCAAAGCGATCTTAATAAAAAGAACAAAGCTCCCTAACTGCATACTATATTTGTATATTCATACAAAGTTACAATAATCCAAACAGTATGGTACAAGGCTTTCCTGGCGGTCCAGTGGTTGAGAGCTGCCTGACAGTGCAGGGCACTCGGGCTTGATCCCTGGTCTGAGAAGATTCCACACACCTCAGTGACTAAGCATGCGTGTCACAACTACCGAAGCCCACACACCTAGAGTCCACGCTCCACAAAAAGTGAAGACACCACAAAGAGAAGCGTGTGCACCACAACTAGAGAATAGCCTCTCTCCTCACCTGGAGAAAGTCCATGAGCAGCAACAAAGACCCAACGCAGCCAAAAACAAAACAAAAACAGTATTTTACAGGCACAAAACCTACACATAGATCAATGGAATGAAATAGAGAGCCCAGACATATACCCACACACATATGGTCCATTAATCTACAACAAAGTAGGCAAGAATGTGCAATGAATAAAAGACAATCTCTTCCATGGCAGATGTTGAGAAAGTGGATAGCTCCATATAAAAGAATGGGATTAGAACATTTCCTCCCAATTTATAGGAAAAAACAAATTCTAAATGGATTAAAGGCTTAAATTTAAGACCAGAAACCATAAAAACTCCTATATATGGAGAAGGGAATGGCAACCCGCTCCAGTACTCTTGCCTGGAAAATTCCATGGACTGAGGAGCCTGGTAGGCTATAGTCCATGGGGTCGAAAAGAGTCGGACAGGACTGAGCGACTTCACTTTCACTTTCAACAAACCCAAAACAGACTCGGATACAGAGAACAAACTCGTGGTAACCATAAGGAAAAGCTTTGGGAAAATGCAAACTAGATGAAGGGGATTAAGAAGTACAAACTACTAAGTATAAAATAAGCTACAGGATATAATATACAGCACAGAGAATATAGCCAGTATTTTATAATAACTTATATGGAGTATGGGCTTCCCTGAGAGCTCAGTTGGTAAACAGAAGTGAAAGTGTTAGTCGCTCAGTGTGTGCCTGACTCTGGGAATCCATGGACTGCAGCCCACCAGGCTCCTCTGTCCATGAACTTTTCCAGCCAAGGATACTTGAGTGGGTAGCCATTTCCTTCTCCAGGGAATCTTACCAACCCTGGGATCAAACCCAGGTCTCCTGCACTGCAGGCAGATTCTTTACAGACTGAGCTACCAGGAAGCCTAAGTTGGTAAACAATCTCTCTGTAATGCAGGAGACCCCAGTTCAATTCCTGGGTCAGGAAGATCTGCTGGAGAAGGTATAGACTACCCATTCGAGTATTCTTGGGCTTCCCTTGTGGCTCAGCTGGTAAAAGAATCTACCTGCAATGCGGGAGACTTGCATTCGATCCACTGGGTTGGAAAGATCCCCTGGATAAGGGAAAGTTACCCGCTCCAGTATTCTGGCTTGGAGAATTCCTTGGACTGTATGCTCCATGGGGTCACAAAGAATCAGAGCAACTTTCACTTCACATTATATGGAGTAGGACACAACTGAGTGACTTCACTTTCGCTTTTCACTTTCATGCATTGGAGAAGGAAATGGCAACCCACTCCAGTGTTCTTGCCTAGAGAATTCCAGGGATGGGGGAGCCTGGTGGGCTGCCATCTATGGAGTCGCACAGAGTTGGACACAACTGAAGTGACTTAGCAGCAGCAGTAGCAGCAATCATAAAAATATTGAATTACTATGTTGTTCACCTGAAAGTAATATACTATTGTAAGTCAATTATACTTCAATTTAAAATTTTTTTTTAGAAATTAGAAAAATAAAGCCATCAAACCACAGATTCATAAAAATACAGATTCTCTAATCAAGATAAATACAATAAAAAAGTCATGTCTTAGTAATTTTATTAACACCAGAGACAAAGAAAAAGTCTGAAAGATAAAGATAAGAAAGCTGTAAAGACACCTTACATGGAGGAAAACAACAATCACAGCAGAACTGTTAGAACTCATGTAAGCTAGAAGAAAATAAAATATTACTTTTAAAATATCAAAAGAAAAAAACTAAGTCATAGTTTGGGCTTCCCAAGTGGTGCTAGTGGTAAAGAACCTGCCTGCCAATGCAGGAGATGCAAGAGACACAAATTCGATCCGTGAGTCAGGACGATCCCCTGAAGTAGGAAATGACAACCCACTCTAGTATTCTTGCCTGGAAAATCCTGAAGCATGGTGGGCTACAGCCCATGGAGTTGCAAAGAGTCAGATACAATTGAGCACACACACACACATACTTAAGCCATAGTTTTATACCATGAAAAATATTTTGTTTTCAAATGGAGGTAAAATAAAGTCTTTAGTAGGCAAAGAAAATCTGAGTGAAAGTCATTTAACTTCTCTAATGAGCAGAACTATGCTATGAAAGATATTAAAGAAGTTCTTCAGGCAAAAGAAACATGATACTAGATGGAAAATGCCCAATCTAAACAGAGAAGCATGATGCATTAAAATGGTAAAAATAAAAGAAAACTTAAGAGACAAACTTTATATATTTTCAATGACTTTCATATATTATCATTCTTGTGTCATTATCTATTAAAACTATAACACATTTAAGGTAAAATATATAAAAACAGTTCAAAAGTAGAAGTTGACAGCACTGTTATAAGTTTCGTACATTATATACAAAGTTGTATAATATTATTTGCAGATAGATTGTGAAAAGTTAGATATAAAGTTAAAAATGGATAATATGAACTTTATAACAAGAACTAAAAACTGAAAAACACATATCACTAAAACCTAATAATGGAGATCAAATTATAAACAACAATTGAAACTGAAGAAGCAGAAAAGGAGGGAAAATGGAACAAAGGGTAGAGCAAATATAAAATAGCTCTCAACATGGTAATTTAAATCCATCCATATCAGTGATTATACTAAAAGGAACAACAGGTAAAAATCCTCATTCAGTTCATTTCAGTTCAGTCCAGTCGCTCAGTCGTGTCCGACTCTTTGCGACCCCATGAATCACAACACGAGAGGCCTCCCTGTTCATCACCATCTCCCAGAGTTCACTCAGACTCACATCCATCGAGTCTGTGATGCCATCCAGCCACCTCATCCTCAGTTGTCCCCTTCTCCTACTGCCCCCAATCCCTCATTAAAAGGAAGAAAATCAAAACAAAGCAAAATTGAAATATACTCTCTGCCATTAAAAAAAAAAAACACTTTAAACATAAAGATATAGATGAGTTAACAGTAAAATGACTGAAAAGGATGTTATCAGTAATTAAAAAATTAGAAATTTAGATTAATAACAAACAGAGTTTATAAGAATAAATACTTCAGATATATAGAGGCATACTGCCCAATGGTAAAGGGGTCAATTAATCAAGATGACCTAAAAACCATCGTGTGTCTAAAAAAAAAAAATTTTTTTAAGAAATTCAAACTGACAGGAAAAAATATAAAACACAAAAATTACAGTTGAAGACTTCAAAACTCTTCTCTGTGTAACTGACAGAAAAAGAAGACATAAAATCAATAAGGATATAAAATAATGGAACAACGCTATCAACCAACTTCAACCAGTTATAAAATGCTACACTCAACAACAGTCCCAATGAAAGGCAATGTCAAAGAATGCTCAAACTACCGCACAATTGCACTCATCTCACATGCTAGTAAAGTAATGCTTAAAATTCTCCAAGCCAGGCTTCAGCAATACGTGAACCGTGAAATTCCAGATGTTCAAGCTGGTTTTAGAAAAGGCAGAGGAACCAGAGATCAAATTGCCAACATCTGCTGGATCATGGAAAAAGCAAGAGAGTTCCTGAAAAACATCTATTTCTGCTTTATTGACTATGCCAAAGCCTTTGACTGTGTGATTCACAATAAACTGTGGAAAATTCTGAAAGAGATGGGAATACCAGACCACCTGACCTGCCTCTTGAGAAACCTATATGCAGGTCAGGAAGCAACAGTTAGAACTGGACATGGAACAACAGACTGGTTCCAAATAGGAAAAGGAGTACGTCAAGGCTGTATTTTGTCACCTGCTTATTTAACTTCTATGCAGAGTACATCATGAGAAATGCTGGACTGGAAGAAACACAAGCTGGAATCAAGATTGCCAGGAGAAATATCCAACACCTCAGATATGCAGATGATACCACCTTTATGGCAGAAAGTGAAGAGTAACTAAAAAGCCTCTTGATGAAAGTAAAAGAGGAGAGTGAAAAAGTTGGCTTGAAGCTCAACATTCAGAAAACGAAGATCATGGCATCTGGTCCCATCACTTCATGGGAAATAGATGGGGAAACAGTGGAAACAGTGTCAGACTTTGCAGATGGTGACTGCAGCCATGAAATTAAAAGACGCTTACTCCTTGGAAGAAAAGTTATGACCAATCTAGATAGCATATTCAAAAGCAGAGACATTACTTTGCCAACTAAGGTCCGTCTAGTCAAGGCTATGGTTTTCCAGTAGTCATGTATGGATGTGAGAGTTGGACTGTGAAGAAGGCTGAGCACCGAAAAATTGATGCTTTTGAACTGTGGTGTTGGAGAAGACTCTTGAGAGTCCCTTGGACTGCAAGGAGATCCAACCAGTCCATTCTGAAGGAGATCAGCCCTGGGATTGCTTTGGAAGGAATGATGCTAAAGCTGAAACTCCAGTGCTTCGGCCAACTCATGCGAAGAGTTGGCTCATTGGAAAAGACTTTGATGCTGGGAGGGATTGGGGGCAGGAGGAGAAGGGGATGACAGAGGATGAGATGGCAGGATGGCATCACGGACTCGATGGATGTGAGTCTGAGTGAACTCCGGGAGTTGGTGATGGACAGGGAGGCCTGGCGTGCTGTGATTCATGGGGTCGCAAAGAGTCCGACATGACTGAACGACTGAACTGAACTGACACTCAACAACAATGTAAGATACAATTTTCAACTGCACAGGAAACAGTCACTGAAATGGACCACATTCTGTGCCATGAAGCAAATATCAACAAATGTAAGAGAACTGAAATGACCAAAATGGCCTAAAATGAAAATCCAACTGTCTTGAGTTTCAACCTGCTCCTGACGCCAAGTGTCTTGCTGTTCACACTGTCCACACTGTTCGCTGAACCCAGGGGAGAGGCAAGGTGCAAGCTAAGAAGCTGGAAGAAGACTCGAGGAGCCATAGGAACCACAGACATGTTTATTCTCTCCTGGCTGACACAACAGACACAGCTGTGACTCAGCAGTAAACGCCACCCCCTTCTATGTGGAGCTCACACGTCCCTATAGCACAAAGTGACTCATCACCAAGTGAGCCCTTCATGATGTGCACGTGCAAGTGCAGCACTACAAGTGATCTCAGCCATCGTACAACCATGCAGAGTCACTGTTCACAGATCATGGGGTGCGAAGTCATGAGAGTGCAATGAGAGACCTGAACGTGCATGCCACCTTGGCCCCACACCAACCAACCCAGTTAAACCACAAATAAGCAAAGAACACAGGATAGAGGGGAAATCAAATAATAAACTAGAAAACATTTGTCATGAAGTCACATGTCAAACATTGGTGAATCTAGCTATGATAGTGTTTAAGAGAAAATGTGTACTTTTACATGCATATATTGGAAAATAAAAGAGGTTTACCTTCAACAATACAAGTTCCCAGTTTAAAAAACTAGAATTAAGAAAGTAAACCAGATGCTCTTGAACTGTGGTGTTGGAGAAGACTCTTGAGAGTCCCTTGGACTGCAAGGAGATCCAACCAGCCCATTCTGAAGGAGTCAGCCCTGGGATTTCTTTGGAAGGAATGATGCTAAAGCTGAAACTCCAGTACTTTGGCCACCTCATGCGAAGAGTTGACTCATTGGAAAAGACTCTGATGCTGGGAGGGATTGGGGGCAGGAGGAGAAGGGGATGACAGAGGATGAGATAGCTGGATGGCATCACCGACTCAATGGACGTGAGTCTGAGTGAACTCTGGGAGTTGGTGATGGACAGGGAGGCCTGGCGTGCTGCGATTCATGGGGTCGCAAAGAGTCGGACACGACTGAGCGATTGAACTGAACTGAACTAAAGCAAAAGGAAGAAAGTATTACAGATAAGGAAAAAACCCAATGAAATTAACCAAGAAAAAAACAAAATATTTGTAACAAAGCGTGTATAAACACAAGAGAATACTGACAATACTGAAGTGGACGTGGAGCAACCAGCACTCTGATACATGGCTGGAGGGAATGCAAAATGATACAGCCACTTTGAGGCACAGCTTGGTAGCCTCTTAAAAGTTAAACATACAATTTCCATACAACCCATCAACACTGCTCCTAGTATTTACATAAGATAAATGAAAACATATGCTTCACCAAGGACTGCACACTGAATATGTATAGATTTATTCATAAGAAAACGCACTAGGAATAGTCAAATATTCTTCAACTGACGAATGGATTAACAAATCATGATCCCCCTTGTAAAGAAATACTACCGACACAATGCCATGGAATAGGCACAGATATATTCAACAAAGGGAGAGTCAGAAAGCTACATAGCTGATTCAATGTACATCACATTCTAGAACAGGCAAAACTGTAAGTGCAGAAATCAAATCACAGACTGACAGAAAATAGAGCTGAGGGAAAAGACTGACACCAGTGGGCCATAGGAAAATTTTCACTATAATAGGTATATTTGATAGCTTGGTAAAGCAGTGATTAATGGCAGTATGTGTGTGCCAAACTCAAAAGTTATATATATATACACACATATAGTTATATATATTGTGTGTTATACACACACACACACTGGATAAATATTTTATATAAATTATACCTACCTCAATAAATATTTGATTTTTTTAAAAAATATCTCTTTTAAAAGTTCTATACCTAGTCTTATCACATATTAATTTTGATGACTTTAAGGGCTTCTCTGGGACTCAGTAATAAAGAATCAATCTGAAATGCAGGAGACTTGCAGGAGAGGCAAGTTTAATCTCTGGGTGGGGAAGATTCCCTGGAGAAGGAGACAGCAACCCACTCCAGTATTCTTGCCTGGGAAATCCCATGGACAGAGGAGCCTAGCAGGCCATGGTCCATGGGGTTGCAAAAGAGTTGGACATGACTGAGCAATTAAACAGCAACAACAAAGGCAAGGAAAAAAATACAGGTTTCACCTCTCCATTTTCATGAACTCCAATGCAAAATTAAGGCTGAACAGTTAGAAAAACTTTGGCTATTTTTGGCCTTTATATTTTCCAAATGGATGTAACAAGGAAAAGTTTATTGAAAATATAAAATAACAAACTTAAAAAGAAACAACAAAGTCTATTCCAAGAAATCTCTCAGGAGAATGATTCAACATTTGTGCTAAGGAAACACAAGAGGGCTAGAGTTAGGAATTTGGCAATGAGTGGCATCCTCAAACAGCACAGAGCTTAGGCTCACAACGCAGGTGAGTATAAATGAAAGCCACATGACACCTCTCTATACAAAAGTGACCCGTACCTCAAAGTATCTCTGATTAAGTCTTAGCCCAGAGTTCAAAGATCATGCTATAATGAGACAAATAATAAACTTTCTATGAGAAAATGATTCAGTTCAGTTCAGTCGCTCAGTCGTGTCTGACTCTTTGCAACCCCATGAACCGCAGGATGCCAGGCCTCCCTGTCCATCACCGACTCCTGGAGTTTACCCAAACTCATGTCCATTGAGTCGGTGATGCCGTCCAACCATCTCATCCTCTGTCATCCCCTTCTCCTGCCCTCAATCTTTTCCAACATCAGGGTCTTTTCAAATGAGTCAGCTCTTCTCATCAGGTGGCCAAAATACCGGAGTTTCGGCTTCAACATCAGTCTTTCCAATGAACACCTAGGACTGATTTCCTTTAGGATTGACTGATTTCCTTTAGGTTGGACCTCCCTGCAGTCCAAGGGACTCTCAAGAGTCTTCTCCAATACCACAGTTTAAAAGAAAATGATTTTTTTTTACTTTATTTTACTTTACAATACTGTATTGGTTTTGCCATACTTCAACATGAATCCACACGGGTGTACACATGTTCCCAATCCTGAACCCCCCTCCCAACTCCCTCCCCATACCATCTCTCTGGGTCATCCCAGTGCACCAGCCCCAAGCATCCTGTATCCTGCAACGAGCCTAGACTAGCGATTCATATAGGAATTAAATTTTCATATCATCCATATCCAGTACTGATCTCCAATACCTCAAAATCTGAATGTCTGAAGAACTTGGAATCACCATTTGCCTTCAATTGGGTAAGGCAATATTGAAACCTATTCCAATCTTCTGAGCTTCCAGGTGGTGTCAGTGGTAAAGAAGCTCCCAGCCAATGTAGGAGACATAAGAGACATGAGTTTGATCCCTGGGCCAAGAAGATCCCCTGGAGGAGGGCATGCAACCCATTCCAGTATTCTTGCCTGGAGAATCCCATGGACAGAGGAACCTGGTGGGCTATGGTTCATAGGGTTACAAAAAGTCAGACATGATTGAAACAACTTAGCATGCACACATGCTTTCCAATCTTCCATACTTATTTTAATTTAACAAATGTGATGAGTTTATTCTAGGTATAGGTATCTAGAGTATCACTGAAGCTACTCTTGACTATGATTTTAGGGTTAATTTTCAGGAGACCTTTTGTGACATTATACAGAGTTATTTCATCTGTTACAGGTATTGGTGTAAGCCTCTCTCTCAAGAAAGCAGTGTATTATAACAGCATTAGGTTTTTCTTTTTTTAAAGAGAGGCAGAACTTACAGAGTCAACCACTGATAGGGCAGCATCTGTATAGACACCAACTCAGTTCTTCCAAGATAACACTTGTGTTTCTAGATATGAAGACAAAGTACTAAATTTACCCTGGCATTTGCTTATTATAGGCAATCTTTGCTGCAGAAAAACCTTTTTCTTAAATGTCACCATCATTTACAAATCTTACAGGGCTACATCATAACATTTATTGGTGAAATCTGTTGACTCATCAATCTGCAGAGAAACTTGTTTTTCAGTATATTACACAAAACCTCTTTGGTCGACATGGCATGTCATCAATATGTCAACTTACTGTACTGCTTGAGACTGGAGGCTTCAATTTCTCATACTGCATCTTGGCTAAACAGCATACTTACTATAATTTTACATGCTGACATTATTAGTGTCTCATCTGATGTATGACCTTTTCTGCACAATAGGTTCAGTTAACATAACTTGATTCTTGAGGCTTTGGACTGAATATGATTTTTTTAAAACAAAAGTTTACTGTGCTTTGAGAACATAATAGCTACTTAAAATAACCAGTAGCGTTATTTCTCAAATGGCTGTGAGTTGCCAACAAAGATCGTCTAGTCAAAGCTAGTGGTGTTTCCAATATTCATGTATGGATGTGAGAGTTGGACTATAAAGAAAGTTGAGCACCAAATAATTGATGCTTTTGAACTGTGGTGTTGGAGAAGACTCTTGAGAGTCCCTTGGACTGCAAGGAGATCCAACCAGTCCATCCTAAAGGAAATCAGTCCAGAATATTCATTGGAAGGACTGATGCTGAAGCTAAAACTACAATGCTGTGGCCACCTGATGCGAAGAACTGACTCATTTGAAAAGACCCTTATGCTGGGAAAGATTGAAGGTGGGAGGAGAAGGCAATGATAGAGGATGAGATGGTTGGATGGCATCACCGACTCAATGGATGTGAGTGTGAGTAAGCTCTGGGAGTTGGTGATGGACAGGGAAGCCTGGTGTGCTGCAGTCCATGGGGTCACAGAGTCTGACATGACTGAGCGACTGAACTGAACTGTGAGTTGTACACAAGTGACTTTAAATTTTGTTGTAATCTTTGTTGCACCTAAGTAGTGATTATTCATTATTCATTGTATCAGAATTGTCATCAAGCCTAAAATCCTCTTCTATGTCTTAATCTCATCTTTAATCAGCACAGTGTTGGATAGCCAGACATGTTTTTAACACATGAAGGCTAATAAGGTATACAAGAGTAGAATAAGTAGCTAAATGATAAAATTATAAAATAATAAAAGAAATTTCACAATATAATCCAATTCTAATACAGTCCTCGCTTTGCTTCAGTCAGTCGGGTAGTTCAGTTGCTCTGGAGAAAATCTGGAGAGGAAGGAAGCTAAGTTGTGGTATGTAAAAGTTTCTTTTTTATGTTGAAAAACGTCCTCAATTTTATTGTTGCCCTGGAAGAGTTTGTTTAATCCTGTAAGTCATTCAGCAGAAAAAAAGAAAGGGTGAGGGAAATAATTTATGGGGAGAAGACAGCATCATCATCATATTGCCCTGCTGCTGCTGCTGCTGCTGCTAAGTCGCTTCAGTCGTGTCTGACTCTGTGCGACCCCATAGACGGCAGCCCACCAGGCTCCCCCATCCCTGGGATTCTCCAGGCAAGAGCACTGGAATGGGTTCCCGTTTCCTTCTCCAATACATGAAAGTGAAAAGTGAAAGTGAAGTCGCTCAGTCGTTTCCGACTCCACGACCCCATGGACTGCAGCCTACCAGGCTCCTCTGTCTATGGGATTCTCCAGGCAAGGGCACTGGAGTGGGTTGCCATCTCCCTCTAATAGAGCAGTCACCAGTAATCAGCAATTTTCCTTATCTTATGTTGGAAACTGAGAATAGACTGAACCAAATGAAATGGCCCTTCCTACTGTGTGCTGCCATACAAGGCTGACACGCTTATAATAAAAATTCTATTGGTGCTGTGCTCAATCAGTATTCACTACTGGCAGAGTTAGAATTGCAAAGCATTCAAAATTTAAATAAAAACTATTTCACTAATCCTGATCTCTCACAGAACCTCTAGCAACGTTTTGTAGAACCTTATCCAAGAAACTCTTTTATAAGACCGATGCAATAAAATTAATATATTTCTTTTCAGTGAAACCACAGAATTTCTGAAATAAATTATAAATTCATAATTTGATGCCTAATAAGATATTGGGAGGAGTCTATAAAGATTATTTTAGTGGGCAAATGTAGACTGTTTAATGGATAATTCTGGCAAGACTGGCTAAAAATTTGGAAGAAAAGAAAAATAACTCCTAGTATCCTAAAGTAAGATAGATTAAATGGTTAGCAACAACAAAAGCCAAAAGACTTGCAAAGAACTCTAAGAAACTATATGATCTTAGAATCAGGGAGATTTTCCTAACTGAAACCTAGATGGTATGAAAGAAAAGAGAATAAATAGATTAAAACTATTGCATTGAAAAAGATATCATTAAAAATTAAAAGAAAAATTTTGTCCTAAAAAACATATTATGTAGATGACAGATCATGGGCTAATGTGTATAATATACAACAGCTATTACAAGCTGAAAAGAACAAAACAAATTACTGATAGTATAAAAATATACAAATTATCAGAATAGAATACTCACAGAAGAACAAATTCAAATTAATAATAAATATGGAAAAATGTGCCCAATATCACTAGCAGGGAATTGCAGATTTGAGTGACAATAATATCTAAGTTCTAGAGTCTATAGGTCTTTCTGATGGCAAATAATCTCATATTATTTTTGAGAATGTAAAATGCTACATCTCTTTAGAAGGCAATTTAGTGATATTTGCCCCCAAAATTCCATGGATGGAGGAGCCTGGTGTGCTACAGTCCATGGGTCTCAAAGAGTCGGACACTACTGAGCAACTTCACTTTCACCCAAAAAATGACTCATGGTAATCCACCCCAGAAAAATTAAAATACCAACTCATAAAGATAATAAAAAATATAAATAAGGATGTTTATTCAACCTTATTCAGTGACCAAGAACTGGAAACAAAGGGACTGCCCAAACAAGCTAGAGGTTATCACTGGCTTGACTGTGGTGTTCTACAATGTGCAATATTAACAACCATTAAAAAGAATGAATTTAAAACACAGATGACAGTGACAGTTTTTAAAAATGAGACAATGAGATGTTTTGACAATGACAATAAGAGTTTTGAAAAAAATGATGTTTTCAGTTTGGTAATAATATTTACCACCTGTAGAAACATCAGTTTTTAAATGGACAAATTTATGCTTATACACCCAGATATCATCCTAACAAGAGTAAATATTTGAAAAGCCAGCTAAAAGAATGCCTAGGTTTTTGGAAATGTTTCTTCATCCCTCATGAAGTGCAACAAAACACACACAGAGGTGGCAGGATTGCCAGCCCTCACCTTCGTCACAGAGACAGATGGCAACTTCAAAATTCATCTCAACACCCTTACCTGTTGGTCATAGTTTGCCTAATGCAATTAGAATGGATATGTAAATCTGACATACCTTAGCTTGAATCCAGCTTCACAATTTATAAGCTGTATAATATTGGGAATGTTAATTGGGCTTCCTATGTTACTTCCTGTGAAGGTTAAAAACATGTGGAAAAAATATTTAAAGTAGAATCAGGCATATTTAGTCATAATACATATTATAACCATTGTTATGACATCTGTGCCATTATTGTTAATATTATTGCTGGTATCATTGCTATTGGTACTATTGCTATCATTGTTATTATTATTATTATTACTGTAGTTGCCCGACTGATACTGGTCTAATACCCAGCCTTTACTGCAAAATTCTAGAGTTAACTCACATTTTGTGGCAGTCTTAATGAAGTGATATGTGAGGACACTATTAAGTAAAAAAAGTTAACATCTTACCCAGATATGCTAATAGCAGTTGGGTGAAAAAAAAAAATGGCAACCTGCTGAGGAACAGAAGAGCTCATGTGATAATAATAGTTTAATTTCCCAATCAAAATTGAATATTCAGTTGCCAGTAGTTTTATGAGCACCTTCATGGATGGGGGAATTGACAATTAATAACATTGTGCATAAATATAGAATCTTATGGGCAAGATAATGTACTGAAAAAAATCATAATTTTGGCCAAATATCTGTTTATTAATCACTGGAGAGATCTTCCACAACACTTTGACAGCATTGTGACTTTAAGTCCCTCAAGTATGGTACAGTATGAATCTCTACAATGTTAGATCTCTTGACATCTTAGCAAAAGCAAGCACTTCACAAATGTTGGTCAAACAAATGGATGAAGAGGTAGGCAAGCTAGAGGGGCTTTCTCCTCTTCTCTTAAGGAGGGCAGATACTGATCAATAAGTCTGAAGCAGACTAAATATGGGATTTAGTCAGCATATGGCCCAGATTCATTCAGCTACATAAATGTCTGTCTTTAAATTATGATTAAATTTAAAACTATCCACTATATGATAAAATGAACCGTATGCTGGCATGAAAATCAATATTACAGCTCTTATCAATTTGTATTCCTTTGACTTTGGGGGAATACCAAAGAGTAAAGTGCTATATCAAATCATGCAGAAAGCATCAGTGAATTATATATGCCTGTGCAGACCTTATCCCACTAAAATCTCTGAGGCTTGAGTGAGGGGGGTGGGGGGGATGAGAATCTGCACTTTAACAAAGTCCCTAGGTGATGTGCATGCATACTGAATTTTGAGATGCACTACTCTAGAACACAGGCTTGCTCTAGACTCATCTCTAACTCGTCAATGTGCTAAGCCACACTGGGATTCTGGAAAAGCCAGTTCCTCTGAGGGGAGTCACAGGAGAGCCAAACTCAAGGCCCCCGAAGTGAGCTTCAAGTTAGCTGCTCCCCTCCTTGGAACATGCCAGCTGCAGCTGAGACCACTTGGTCCCCTCTGTAGATTACAAAGCCACAGACAGGACTCAGATCTTGAGCCTATTGCCAAACCCTCCCCCAACTCACTGCTGAACCGAACAATGGTTTCTGAAAGGACCACACCACCATAGTGAGCATCTCAATGCCGGAGGAGTGTGAGTGAAGAGTCTATAGGGACCGATGTTATGGGGAAAGCAAACTCTGGACAAGGGAGTTGGAGCCTGACCTGTGTTCCCAGCTTTGTCACCAACGCCCCATGCAGATGTGGGTGAGTTGCTGAATGTCTCTAGGCCACAGTTTCTACATAGATATAAGACAGAGGTTGGAATAGCTACAGAAGGCCCTCATGCACTAATTGTAAATAACCGTTGATAAGAACCACTGAGTGATGGTAAATATGCTGTGATAGATTAGTCATGTCTGCCATGGGCACAGGAATTCAGGTTCTCCTTCTGTTTGTCTTGACGGGGCCAAATATCTTGCATTTTCAACAAACTCCAAGGGGATGCTAATGCTACTGACCCATGGACCACACTTTGAACATCTGCTGTCCAGTGATGGGCACTCACCACTATTGTGACTACTGAACACTTGAAATGAGGTGAGGCTAGACTGAGATATGCTTTCAGTGTAAAACCTATACCAAATTCAAAGACTTGGGAGAAAGAAAGAAAAGAATGTGATGTAATTTATTACAGAACATGCAGAATTGTTATAGAACATGCAGAATTGTTAAATATTGAAATTATAATGTTTGGGATATACTGGGTGAAATAAAATATTCTGTTAAGGTTAATTTCACCCTTTTTTATTTTTTAAAATATGATTAGATTAAGTCTAATTTATTTTTCCCCTTGTTTATACTTTCGGTGCTATTATCTAAGAAACTGCTGCTTAGTCCAAGGTCCCAAAGATTCACTTCTATGTTTTCTTGTAAGAGTTTTATAATTTTAGCTTATATTTAGGTGTCTGATTCACTTTTTTATAAAATTCTTGGCTGCACCAAGTGGCGTATAGAACCTCACTTCCCTGACCAGGGACTGAACTCATGTTCCCTGCAGTGGAAGACAGAGTACTAACCACACCCAAAAAAATGACTAGAAAATTTACAATTAGGTATGTGACTAGCATAGTATTTTTCTTAAAAGAAGAAAAAAGCAGCTTTGTGAGATACAGTTCACATATCATATAATTCTCCCAGTTAAACTATTCGATTCAGTGAGTTTGGGCATAATTCATTTTATATGTATATATATATATCTATATCTAAAATGGCAAATTTACATGTGTAAAACAAAATTTGCATTTTAATCGTTTCAAATTTACAATTCATTGGTGTTAACTGAATTCACAGTGCTGTGCAATCATTACCACTATTTCATAAACCTCTTTGTCACTCTGAACAGAAACTCTATAATCATGAAATAGTAACTCTCTATTCCCTCCCCCTTAGCTTCTAATCGCTCATCTATATTCTATCTCTATGATGTTTGCCTCGGAGAAGGCAATGGCACCCTACTCCAGTACTCTTGCCTGGAAAATCCCATGGACGGGGGAGCCTGGTAGGCTGCAGTCCATGGTGTCGCAAACAGTCAGACACCATTGAGCGACTTCACTTTCACTTTTCACTTTCGTGCACTGGAGAAGGAAATGGCAACCCACTCCAGTGTTCTTGCCTGGAGAATCCCAGGGACAGAGGAGCCTGGTGGGCTGCCATCTCTGGGGTTGCACAGAGTCGGACATGACTGAAGTGACTTAGCAGCAGCATAATGTTTGCCTATTCTAGATATTTCAAATAAGTGGAAGCATACACTTGTCATTTTTTCTTTGGCTTCTTTATTTAGCATAATATTTTCAAGGTTCATTCACACTGTAGCATATATCTTGAAAGTCCTCAGCATAAGAAAAAAATTTTTTGGTAACTATGTATGGTGTCAGACATTAACTAGAATTTTGGGCTTCCCTGGTGGCTCATATGGTAAAGAAACTGCATGCAGTGTGCAAGACCTGGGTTCAATCCCTGGGTTGTTAAATTCCCCTGAAGGAGGGCATGGCACCCATTCCAGTATTCTTGCCTGGAGAATCCCATGGACAGAAGAGTCTGGCAGGCTATAGTCCATGGGGTCACAAACAGTCAGATATGACTGAGCAACTAAGCACAGCACAGCTCGCGGTGATTATTTTTTGAGATACATACAAATATCAAATCATTATGTTGTATACCTGAAACTAATACAATTTTTTGTGTTAATTATTTCTCAATTTAAAGAAATCGAGGTCTGTGTTTGTGATACCATGATCAAGAGTTAAAGATGTAAGGTCTGTAGTTGCTAGCAGGGTATGCTCTCTGACAATCCATGGAAGAGATTGAGAAGCTGATACAATGTGGCCTCATTAGGCTCCACTATTTCCAATTCTTTTAAGAGATCTAACTGAATATATAATCCATGTGGGAAGAAGCTTTTGAGACTTCAAACCAACTATCCAGTAGATATTCTTTTTAGTCTTTGTATTAAGTAACTTTTGGATTTGGTGTCTGTGTCTCAAAGTAGACCACTATTGCTGTCCTGTCCCTTCATTCAGTCTCATAGATTGAAATCCTTTGACTCACTTGAATCTTCCTTTAAAAGCTGAGTGATCTTTACCAGGGGTTTTGTCTGATCTCTTTTCTGACACATTTAATATACTGCATACTAATAACCGACTTCTATCAACCTACATGCAAGGAATTGAATACACTTGTTAAATATAACTTAAATATCAAGTGAGAAAATGGTAAGAGGACTTAAAAGAGATCTAATTCCATTCTTAACTGTTGAAGAGGAGGAAACAAAGCCCAGGTCCTAGAATAACTTTGCTGAAGGTTTGTCAAACACCCTAATTTTCTCACACCCGGGGAAGGACCACCTCCACCCAGTGGCTTCTTATTCTGCAAAGCTTAATCATAAATCATCTCAAAAGACAATTTAAAGCAAATGTTTTGCCACCATTAACATGGGCCAACAGACACTTTTGCAGAACCATATCCATTAGAAAGCAAAGACCAGTAAGCTGATTGCTGAGAGCCTGCTGGTTGGGAAGGCTACTACATCTCATTTGCTGACTGTCCAAGCTGCTGATTGAGTCTAAAGCAATAACCTCCTGGAGCTGTTTTCATGTTTTACCTTGTGTAGAAATTGGTTAGCAACAGCAACAGCCATTAAATTTGTTTCCCTATGATTTTTGATGAAACAAAAATAAACATATAAAACATCTAAATACTTGACAGGTGATCTGGTCATCCCAAAAGGAAGGTTTGAATGCACAACACATCCTACTTGAACTTAACCAATACCTCTCTGTATCAATGCTTATTTTTGCCATACATCAAACTGGCAGCCAGGTGGACAGATGGAAATATTAGCATGAAGATATTGTTTCATTGATTAATTGCTTGGCCTTGAAAAAAAGGCCATTTTCTCTTTTAATCTGGAGTATCCATAAAGAAGCTATTGCTTTAGAAATTTAATCCAATAGTATGTTTGGAGTTAAAAAGTAATTTCTCACTTTTTGAACATATCTAAATGCCACAAAATAGGGGGGAAATCAAGTAAATTATGATACATTCACATGATACAGAGTTTTCACTAAATTATATAATTAAAGTATAATCTGTATATCATATATAATTAAACTATAAAATATAAAATGGACCTACAATCTGTCATACAAAATGAAGTAAGTCAGACAGAGAAAACTAAATATCTAAAAAGATGGTTCATCCCCGTGGTGGATTCATGTCAATGTTTGGAAAAACCAATACAATATTGTAAAGTAAAAAAAGTTTTTTTTTTAATTAAAAAAAATAAAAATAAAAAGATGGTTCCAATAAGACATTTGCAGGTCAGGAATAGAGACAGACACAGAGAAAGGACATGTCGACATGCGGGAAAGGGGAGAGTGAGATGCACTGGAGAGCAGGATCGACATATATACACTATCGTGTGTAAAACAGAGCTTGTGGGAAGCTGCTATATAACATAGGGAGCTCAGCCGGATGCTCTGTGATGGATCAGGGTGGAAGGGATGGGAGGGGAGTTCAAGACAAAGTGAATAGCTGATTCACTTCGTTTTACAGCAGAAACATAAACTGTAAAGCAATTATACTCCGATAAAAATGATAAAAATTGCAAAATATATTACCTTATAATTAAGTTATAATAAAAACAACAAAAATAGCAACCACAATAGAGTCCATACTGTTTGCCAGGCACTATGCCAAACAATAAATGAGAATTATAACAGTCCTGTGAGAAAGGTGGTGTTATTATCACACACATACACACACACGCACACACACACACAAATAAAAACCTTGAATAAAAAGAAAAGAGCCAAATTGTGAACAGTATTTACTTTAAGGATAGGTGGTTATTTTTTACTGTGTGCTATGATTTTCTAAATTTTCTATAATATAGTTATTCACTTTTTAAGATTCATTAAAATTTTTCCTATCTTTAAAACTGAATTCATGAAATGAGACACAACAGTTTATTTAAAATTTTGTGTGGTGTGGAAGAAGTCCAAAGTAAGCAAGATTATAATATTTGAACAACCATTATATTGGGTTTTTGACTCCTTTTACATTATATTAATAACTGTTACAATATTTGCCTTGTGATTGCTTAGATGAAACACATATACTTTCAAGAACATCAGGAAGAACTTCTTGCATCTACCCCACACCCCAAATTAGCTTTTGCTTATCTGTGGAAATGCCCAAAATTTTCATCATTTTGTAATCAGTTCTATGGCAATGTCCCTGGGAAAAATAACTCTTCTTCTCCTGAAATGCTTATAGTTTCCAAGATGTTGACTCGGTGGTTCTCAGCCAGGGTGATTTTGCCCCCAAGGAACAGCTGGCAGAGTCAGGTGGTGACATCTGTGACTGTCTCAACTGCAGAGGGGTACTACTGCTAAACAAGCTACAATACAGAAGTTAGCCCCACCCCCATTTCCCTAAAAAAGCATTATCCCACCCAAACATCAAATGTGCAGATATTAAATAACTATGAGTTAAAGTGACAGCTTTATGAGTTAAAGTGACAGCTAAGTCCCAACCCTGGGACACCACAGACCAGGGTTTTAGATGGAAACTGGTGAAATAGAGATAAACCCAGAGTAGAAAGAGGAAGGAAACAAGACTCAGAAAGCTAAATTTTGGTATAGCCATATTTTCTCCTCTACAAACCAGAAATGTGACTTTGCAGGAGTTCCCTGAGCCTTATTTCCACACCTGTTCAGTGAGAAAAATAATTACAATTTTCTCATAATGAGTCTTGTGGGAAAAAAACAAGGATATAACGATTCTTACAAATACAGTTGCAACTCTAGCTAGTGAGCATGAACTACCCTCTCAGTAGAGTAGGCGGTGTGTCAGTCTCATACAGCCAGTGAGCCTGCAATCAGTAGTGATGATGGTGATGATAACAATGATGATGGAGGTGCTGACGATGCCATTGATGATATCATTGGTGATGATGGCAGTGTTGATTTTCACCGTGGCTTATCATGCCCTAACCTTCACACCAATATAGACTGCAGACCATCAGAAGTAGAGATGACAAGGCTTCTAGTTTTTAATGTCTCAGAACGAATTTATTCTATTAGTTAGTGTAGGAATATAAAGAGAATTAACTCATTACTCAAGAGAATGATCACCAAGAAGCAGTAAGAATTCTGTGGACAGAAAAAAGAGCTGTGAGGATACATCAAAAAGTAAATGCAAACAGAGCCCAAGACTCAGCATCTGATATTTCCACTGGGAAATGATTTTACCAAAGAATACTGCTGAGGTAAATTCACTGCTATGGTCAATTTCTTTCTAACACAGAAATTAAGTGGAAATAGAAAATAGAGCTTCAGTGGAGTC
Source organism: Capricornis sumatraensis (assembly GCF_032405125.1). NCBI lineage: Eukaryota > Metazoa > Chordata > Mammalia > Artiodactyla > Bovidae > Capricornis > Capricornis sumatraensis. The sequence goes on along the minus strand of NC_091084.1, from coordinate 60,192,452 downwards.
TTGAAGGCAAATAAACTAAAATTAAAAATGAAAGTCAACTATTCATTCAACTGCTCGGGACATAAGGTGATCACTGGACTAATAAATTAGTTTCATAACTTGGCACAACCATTTCAAAACCTTAATTATGTTAAAGAGCATGGCCATTTTAATTATCAGATTCCTTTGGCTATTTTCAATATACTTTTTGATATGAGTTCATTTTTTTAAAAATCCTGTAGATTCTCATGTGAAGTTCAAGGAGCTTGTCACTTAATGATGACCCTTGAAAGGAGTTCAGGGCAAGGAATAGATTGAGTCATCTCTACCTGTCAATCACCCATGTGTTTTTCAATAGCTGCCCACTCATTCCACCTCCAACTTGAAGGCTCTTGGAATCCTTTGCTCAACAGTTCTGTCTTTCCAGGTTGGTGCTACAATGTCCAGATACTTTCATCAGCAAATGTACAGCTCTTTTTACTGTAATATGTTGGAAGTGTTTAGACTGCTATCTCACCATTTAATCATATTCGTTTATCTTCCTGAATTGCTCATCTTGTTTTTTCTCCATTCCATTTCCCACATTTTCTTTTGTCTTCAAGGTCTAAACATAAGTCCTCCCTCTTTTCCCCACTTAAACTACTACCATTCTGACTGTTCCTTTCTTTCTCTGTCCCACATAGCACATACCATATATACTGACATATCTGTGCTGTAGCGGCTGTATCTTGACAATTAGAATATAGTGTCTTAAGCCATGCTGGCCTGGGTTAATATTGGGATTCTGAAGGACATGTACTAGATATATATATTTGGGCAAGTTACTAACATTTTCTTTGCCTTGGTTTCCTCATCTGTAGATAGGGTAGCATTTACCTCAAAATATATAAAGAATTTTTAAATGCCTGACATACAGAAAAATGGGGGCTTCCCAGGTGGCACAGGTAGTAAAGAATCTACTCGCCAATGCAGGAGATATGAGAGTCTCAGTTTCTATCCCAGAGTTGGGACGATCCCCTGGAGGAGGGCATGGCAAACCACTCCAGTATTCTTGCTTGGATAATCCCATGGACAGAGGAGCCTGGCGGGCTGCAGTCAGTTGGGTCACAACAAGTTGGACATGACTGAAGCAACATAGTATGCACACATGCATAGAAAGAATACAGTTGTTAACTGTCATGCTACAGAAGGTATTATTCCACTGAGTGCTTATTTCTCTCTCCAGTTGGGTTGTAATTCCTGTGGGGTAAGGACAGTAGCAGATGTAGTGTGACAAGTCCTGGAACATGAACGCACCATTTACTAAAGCCCCAGTTCTCTCCTTATTATTGTCATCTCATATTACAGAGAAGGAAACTGGGGCTTAGGAATGTGTAGATTCAATATCACATATCTCTGGTGCAAAAGTAAGGGTTAAACCCATTAACGTTAAACTTCAAAGACTTACTCTCTTAACACCTCTATAATATCCCCCACCTTCTCTTTATATAACTGCACTGAATACATCAAATGTATAACAAGTGTTTATCGATGATTATTATTTAAGCTGTGTTTACTTATTATAATATTGAACAATATACAACAAATATATACTATTTTGGTATTTTTAATATCTTAAAAATTACTGTAAATAAGATTCCTACTCAAAGGTTTAATATAGGTTTTCTTAAGTATAGAATGTTTACCACATAAATATTCCTAGATGGTATATATGGAGCCAAACCACGGATTTAAAGTGAAGATCTGAGCAAACCTCCGTATTACTGGAATGAGCCTTTTGAAAAAAACATAATGTATCGAGAACCATAAGGAAAGTGCTAAAAGCAATGGTTGCTTTGCTTAATGGAGCAAGTCCTAAGTGTTTGGCGTTACCCTTAATAGTAGTCAGTAAAACAGTTTCCAGTAAAACTTAAGCGAGGAAATTAATCCCATAATAACAGCATGCATGCAGGTTAGGCTCAAGTAATAGCAGTGTGATAGCATGAAGAAAAGAGGCTTTAATTTGTGCTTTAGAATGTATTGGGTGGGTGAATTGCAGACACTGAAAGTGAGTTATTGTTTAGTCAATTTTATTACTTAGCAGTAATTTTGAAAATACAATAATAAGTAAATCTTATATAACCTAAAACTATCAAATGATAGTTTTTCAATCCAAATGCTACTGTAATCAATCATTCAATCAATATGTATTGGACACCTACTATTTTGTACCAGGGACTTTGCTGCTAGGCTCTGAGGATACCAGATTGTAAGTCAATGTAGTTCTTATCCTCAAGAAGCTCACAGAAGAGTGAGAGAGATGAGCAGATAAATAATATTTTAATTACAACATGATGTTAAAAGTTCTATCTGACACAGACTGCTGTAGGTGCACAAAAGCCATTTCATTTTTCTTCTGGGAACATAGCTAGAGCACATTTCCCAGACACCCTTGTAGACAAGTATGGTCAAGGGAATGAGTTCTTGCCAATGGAATCTGGATAGAAATTTTGACACATCTGTCCCATAGAAACCATGCACAGGTTTTATTCTCTCTCATTTCCTCACCTGCTGATAAATAGAACTCTGAGAACTTCATGGCTGGCAGAGCCACAGGATGGAAGGAACGTTCATGTCAGAAACTCTGCTCACCAGGGTGTCTGCAGAGTACTCACACTGAATGCTTACCTGAGTAGGAAATAATATTTATTGTATAAAACCGTTGACATCTAGGGGTTGTTTGTTATAGCAATTAGCCTACTCTTTCTATTACATATTCTCTACAGAAAAGATGATTGCATGTGGCCAAGATATACAAAAGAGGAAGGACCTACAACTACCTGGATCACAGTCTAGAGGGAAAACACACTGGACCTTTAGGGCCACCTTCTCTCTATAATGGACAAGTTAAAAGTGCTCAGGGAGGGACTTCCATGGTGGCCCAGGGTTTAAGACTTGGCTTTCCAATGCAGGGGGTGTGGGTTTGATCCCTGATCAGGGAACTAAGATCCCACTTGCTTCACGGCCACAAAAGCAAGACATAAAACAATAGTGTAACAAAACTTAATAAAGACTTTTAAAATGATCCCACGTTAATAGTCCTTTAAAAATGCTTCAGTTCAGTTTAGTTCAGTTGCTCAGTCGTGTCGGACTCTTTGCGACCCCATGAATCGCAGCACACCAGGCCTCCCTGTCCATCACCGACTCCCGGAGTTCACTCAGACTCACATCCATCGAGTCACTGATGCCATCCAGCCATCTCATCCTCGGTCGTCCCCTTCTCCTCCAGCCCCCAATCCATCCCAGCATCAAAGTCTTTTCCAATGAGTCAACTCTTTACGTGAGGTGGCCAAAGTACTGGAGTTTCAGCTTTAGCATCATTCCTTCTAAAGAAATCCCAGGGTTGATCTCCTTCAGAATGGACAGGTTGGATCTCCTTGCAGTCCAAGGGACTCTCAAGAGTCTTCTCCAACACCACAGTTCAAAAGCATCAATTCTTCAGCACTCAGCCTTCACAGTCCAACTCTCACATCCATACATGACTACTGGAAAGGGATAGCCTTATCCATTCTTTTAAGTCTTGCCTAAAATGAGGTATGGTTCTGCTTTGCTCTTTCTAGACCTGGACACTGCAGAATTGTGTACTTACACATAAAAACATAAGCCAATCAGAGGCACGATCTAGTGAGCTGCTTACATTAAGAGAAAAATTGCTGAGGTCATGGCTCTCAGGATGGCATGCCCCTTGCTGAGGCAAGTGAGTGCTTATGTGAGACAGTGAGAGTAGTTCACTGGCTGTAGGTTGTGACTTTTGTTACCGGAGAAGAGAAACGATTTGCACTCACACCTTTTACCATCCATAGTAACATGATGCAACTATTCTATGGATTTCATCAGCACAATTTACTACTCCAGGAATCTCTTGACAAGAAGATAATAATTGCATAAAACTGTATTGTTCATGCTAGGAACTTTCTGAGCAGTACATCAACTCTTTATTAGAAAGCTGAAATGACAATTCACCCTTCAGGGTTTTATGACCCTTCAACTCAACTTTCTCACTTGCTATCTACCAATCCTAAGTAGTTAAGAGTGTGGTCTTTATACACTGGCAATCAAGTCCCTTCAGTGAAAAATCCATCTTCAAAAATGTCAATAAATATACTGACAATGTTCCTCTCCCCCATCTAAGAAGCTACTAAAACTCTGGCAGGGTAACAAGGTCCTCCTTTCTACAGTAAGTAATAAACTCAACTTTGTTTTCTCAATGAGTTGTCTGGATGATCTATTGGTATCCTGAGGCTTCTGTAACAAATTACCACAAACTGGGTGGCTTAGAAGAACAGAAATTCATGGTCTCACAACTCTGGGTGCAAGAAATCTCCTATCAAGGTGTTGGCAGGGTCATGCTCTTTCTGAAAACTCTAAAAGAATTTCTTTTTTGACTCTTCCTAGCTCCTGGTAGTTGCCAACAATTCTTGACACTCTTTGGCTTGTGGCAACAACTCCAATCCGTGTTTCTGTCTTCACATAGCATCTTCCCTTTGTATATTTGTCCTATTTCTCTCTTGTTATAATGATATTATAGCCTAATCCAATATAAGAGTGAGTGCTAAGTCACTTCAGTCATGTCCAACTCATTGCAATCCTAGGGACTGGAGCCCACCTGGCTCCTCTGTCCACGGGATTCTCCAGGCAAGAACACAGGAGTGGATTACCACGCCCTCCTCCAAGGGATCTTCCTCACCTAGGGACTGAACCTGTGTCTCTTATGTCTCCTGCATTGGAAGATAGGTTCCTTACCACTAGTGCTACCTGGGAAATCCAATCCAATATGACTTCATCTAAACTGGATTACATTTACAAAGACTCTATTTATAAATAAGGTTATAACCACAAGTTTAGAGTGAATGTGAGTGAGTTTGGGAGAGAACACTACTCAACCAGTGCAGATGTTTTGTAGAGCCAGAATTTTACTTCTCTCTTCATATTAGAATGATTAAAACATCTCTTGCTGTTGATAGAATCTCTTGGTTTTCTTCTAATTTTTAAAATTAATTTATCTATTTTAATTGGAAGCTAATTACTTTACAATATTGTAGTAGTTTTTGCCATACATTGACATGGATCAGCCATGGGTGTACATGTGTCCCCCATCCTGAATGCCCCTCTCACCTCCCTCTCCATCCCATCCCTCAGGGTCATCCCAGTGCACTGGCCCTGAGCACCCTGTCTCATGCATTGAACCTGGACTGGTGATCTATTTCACATATGGTAATACACATGTATCAATGCTATTCTTTCCAATCATCCCACCCTCATCTTCTCCCACAGAGTCCAAAAGTCTGTCCTTTAAATCTGTGTCTCTTTTGCTGTCTCACATATATGGTCATCGTTCTGTTCAGTTCAGTCACTCTGTCGTGTCCGACTCTTTGTGACCCCATGATTCACAGCACACCAGGCCTCCCTGTCCATCACCAGCTCCCAGAGTCCACCCAAACCCATGTCCATCGAGTCAGTGATGCCATCCAACCATCTCATCCTCTGTCGTCCCCTTCTCCTCTTTTCCCAGCATCAGGGTCTTTTCCAATGAGTCAGCTCTTCGCATCAGGTGGCCAAAGTATTGGAGTTTCAGCTTCAGCATCAGACCTTCCAATGAACATCCAGGACTGGTCTTCTTTAGGATGGACTAGTTGGATCTCCTTGTAGTCCAAGGGACTCTCAAGAATCTCCTCCAACACCACAGTTCAAAAGCATCAATTCTTCAGCACTCAGCTTTCTTTATAGTCCAGCTCTAACATCCATACACAACTACTGGAAAAACCATAGCCTTAACTAAATGAACCTTTGTTGACAAAGTAATATCTCTGCTTTTTAATATGCTGTCTAAGTTGGTCATAACTTTCCTTCCAAGGAGTAAGCGTCTTTTAATTTCATGGCTGCAATCACCATCTGCAGTGATTTTCGAGCCCAAAAAAATAAAGTCAGCCACTGTTTCCCCATCTATTTCCCATGAAGTGATGGGACCAGATGCCATGATCTTCGTTTTCTGAATGTTGAGCTTTAAGCCAACTTTTTCACTCTCCTCTTTCACTTTCATCAAGAGGCTCTTTAGTTCCTCTTCACTTTCTGCCATAAGCGTGGTGTCATCTGTTATTGATATTTCTCCTGGCAATCTTGATTCCAGCTGTGCGTCTTCCAGCCCAGCGTTTCTCATGATGTACTCTGCATAGAAGTTAAATAAGCAGGGTGACAAAATACAGCCTTGACGTACTCCTTTTCCTATTTGGAACCAGTCTGTTGTTCCATGTCCAGTTTTAACTGTTGCTTCCTGACTTGCATGTAGTTTTCCAAGAGGCAGGTCAGGTGGTCTGGTATTCCCATCTCTTTCAGAATTTTCCACAGTTTATTGTGATCCACACAGTCAAAGGCTTTGGCATAGTCAATTAAGCAAAAATAGACATTTTTCTGGAACTCTCTTGTTTTTTTGATGATCCAGCAGATGTTGACAATTTGATCTCTGATTCCTCTGCCTTTTCTAAAACCAGCTTGAACATTGTTACCATCTTTATAAATTCCATATATATGTGTTAATATACTGCATTGGTGTTTTTCTTTCAGACTTACTTCACTCAGTATAATAGGCTCCAATTCCATCCACCTCATTAGAACTGATACAAATGCATTCCTTTTAATAGCTAAGCAATACTCCATTGTGTATATGTATCACAGTTTTCTTATCCATTCATCTGCCAGTGGACATCTAGGTTGCTTCCATGTCATAGCTATTGTAAACAGTGCTGAAATGAACAGTGGGATACACATGTCTCTTTCAAGTCTGGTTTCCTTGGTGTGTATGCCCAGCAATGGGATTACTGGGTCATATGGGAGTTCTAGTTCCAGTTTTTTAAGGAATCTCTACACTATTCTCCATAGTGGCTGTACTAGTTTGCATTCCCATCAACAGTGTAAGAGTGTTCCCTTTTCTCCATACCCTCAGAGGTTAAAGCATCTGCCTTGCAGTACAGGAGACCTGGGTTTGATCCCTGGATCGGGAAGATCCCCCGGAGAAGAAAATGGCAACTCGCTCCAGTATTCTTGCCTGGAGAATCCCATGGACAGAGGAACCTGGTGCACTACAGTCCACAGGGTCACAAAGAGTCGGACACGACTGAGCAACTTCATTTTCACTTTCACTTTCACTTTATTCTGACCTCTGTGAGATGGTACATCATTGTGGTTTAATTTGCATTTCTCTGAGAATCTCTTGTTTTTAAATTAGACTTAAAATTCAGAAGCCACTCAAGAGAAATACTCTGCTTAAATTTGCATTAAGCTGAAAATGACTGGCATTAGAGTCTTTCCAGAAGGCAAATTTTACAGAGATGGTAGAGAGGGAATGAAAGGCTAAAGAGCACCCAACAGAATTCTAGAAATATTACATGTGCTAATGTGCACACACACACACACACACACACAAACCCATTAAAATTTTGGCCAAATACTAATACTAATTCTAGGACCAATATTTTATCCCCTTTTGGTCTACCCTGATGAAAGAATTACAATCTTAAAATGTTGATATTTGAGACTCACGATGTGGGCTTCCCTGGTGGCTCAGAGGTTAAAGCATCTGCCTGCAATGTGGGAGACCTGGGTTCAATCCCTGGGTCAGGAAAATCCTCTGGAGAAGGAAATGGCAAACCACTCCAGTATTCTTGCCTGGAAAACCCCATGGACAGAGGAGCCTGGTGGGCTACAGTCCACAGGGTCACAAAGAGTCGGACACAATTGAGCCACTTCACTTCACTTCATGCAGTGTATCCTTAGGTAGTCCAGCCTTTACATGTAATTACTTTGGAGAGAGATGACACACTAAGGTATTGTATAACATAAAAATTTTAGTAGGATTTTTTTTTTTAGTTTTTTATTTTTTTAATTTTAAAATCTTTACTTCTTACATGTGTTCCCAAACATGAGCCCCCCTCCCACCTCCCTTCCCATAACATCTCTGTGGGTCATCCCCATGCACCAGCCCCAAGCATGCTGTATCCTGCTTTAACAGATAACCAGTTATCAGAAATGTCAGTGTAAAAAAGTCAGAAGAAGGCCCTAACAATACAGAAACCCCTAAAACAGCTAAAATTATCATATTTATTTTTGATTGAAATATAGTTGATTTATAATATTGTGTTAGCTTTAAGGGTACAACACAGTGATTCCGTTTTTTTGCAGATTACATTTCATCATAGATTATAACAAGGCATCAGATATTCTTAGCTTCTTGGGGAGGTAGGCACTATGGGAGACACTCCTGATCACTGACATACAAGTAGCGTTCCTTAGAATTAAAACATCACAAAGCAAATCAATTATTTATCAATATTTCTTTAATTTATGTTTGACTGCTCTGGGTCTTCATTGCTACATGTGGGCTTTATTTTGTTGCAGCAAGTGTGGGCTACTCTTTGTTGCAGTGCTCAGGATTTTCACTGAAGTGGCTTCTTTTGTTGTGGCTCCTGGGTTCTAGAGTCCAGGTTCAGTAGTTGTGGTGCATGGGTTTAGTCACTCCTCAGACTGTGGAAGCTTCCTGGACTACGGATCGAACCCATGTCCCCTATATTGGCAAGCAGATTCTTAACCACTGAAGGAAGGAAGTCCTATCAATACTTTTTGTATGTATCTGTCTAATGCAAGTGCTCTCAATACTTTTTGTATGTATGTGTCTAATGCCTAGTGTTATCTTTATTCATTTCATTTCTTTTTAAATACTTCCTAAATTTTTCCATAAGTACTGCATATTGAATTTCTGAAATTTGTTTATGCTTCAAGTGTCTATAAAAATCACCTGTGAGTTCAGCAAAGGTCAATCTTACTACACCAAGAAGTCCTGCCAAATGATCCTTGCAAGTGGAGAAGAAGAAACACTCAGCAGATCCTTGATTAACCCGTTCACTGATTCTACTGCACAAAACTTCTGCATCAAAAACTGAGGCAAAATTTGCTCATGATTAATCATACAGATGTGAGAGTTGAACCATAAAGAAGACTGAGCGCCAAAGAATTGATGCTTTCGAATTGTGGTGCTGGAGAAGACTCTTGAGCATCCCTTGGACAGCAAGGAAATCAAACCAGTCAATCCTAAAGGAAATTAACCCTGAATATTCATTGGAAGGACTGATGAAACTCTAATACTCTGGCTATCTGATGTGAAGAGCCAACTTGTTGGAAAAGACCTTGATGCTGTGAAAGATTGAGGACATACGGAGATGGTGGCAACAGAGGAGGAAATGGTTGAATAGCATCACCAACTCAATTGGCAAGAGTTTAAGCAAATTCTGGGAGATAGTGAAGGACAGGGAAGCTTGGTGTGTTGCAGTCCATGGGGTGGCAAAGAGATGGACATGACTTAGTGACCAAACAACAATATTAGCTTATAGCTGATATTTCTAGTTTGTCTAAAAACTGTCATTTTCCTCTTTTAAAATATAAAACATATTACCTTCCCTGAGATTTTAAAATGTCTGTTATGTTCCATAAGCTATCATAGTACAGTGAACTTTTTTCCTAAAAGTATACATACAGAGTTTTATCTCAAATAAAATAAAATTCTGTAATTATGTCTTTGTATTACGTATTTCATGTTTGGGCTTGGATATAAGTTTTTTCACTTGACTAAAAAAAGTATAACTAACCTGGGTTCTAGTTCTCTTTTGGAGATATTTATTTAGTCCTTGCCAATTAAAAAGAAATTCTTCTTCTATAGAATTTTGTTACAATAATATATGAGAACATATATATTTTATCAATATAATCCATGCAATAAATATGTGTATGTGAGGTGAAAGTTGCTCAGTTGTGTCCGACTCTTTGTGACCCATGGACTATGCAGTCCATGAAATTCTCCAGGCCAGAATACTAGAGTGGGTAGCCTTTTCCTTCTTCAGGGGATCTTCCCAATCCACGGATGGAACCCAGGTCTCCTGCGATGCAAGTGGATTCTTTACCAACTGAACCACTAGGCAAGTCCAAATATGTGTATGGATATTCACAGTTCAAAGTGCCTAAGAAAATGGAAATTACCTATTTTAACTAACCATTTAGTGGTTAAGCATATGAGTCCCATAGCCAAATCACTTGAGTTTTAATCAAAAGCAAGTTGTGTTACTTTAGACAAAGTATTTAACTTCTCTGTGCCCCAGATTACTGAAGATTTACCAAATCAATCCATGCAAAGTGCTGAGTCATGATTGAGACACAGTAAGAGTCCACTAAATACCATGTGTTAATGTTATGATTACTGTTCTCTGAGGCAACAAATGGACAAACATAATGTACCTGTCTTGAGACGTTCAAGGCCTGGTGTGGAAAGGTTGACCAAAAGGTAACTAATCAATACTACAAGATCTATTATGCTACATGTCAAAGGAAATAAGGCGCCTGAAGTGATCAAGGCTTCATTTTGAACTTGGGACTCAAATGAGGCCCGGAAGAATGAGTAGGCATGGCTAAGTGATTAGGAGAATGAAAAGCATTCAAGGGAACAGTCTATAGCATGAAAGTTAGCATGAAGGCAAGAAGGGACAATTTATTCATTTGATGAGGAGACATTTTTTTAGAACAGATTTTCACTATTGAAGACAGTCAAAGACTGAAGTAACAAGACCCTAATACAAGAGACCCCTGAAAATTGGGCTAAGATGTTTGATTCTTAATTGTTTGTGTTTATGAAAGAGATAGGTAACAATGGTAGGCCTGACTTGGGAGAGGCTGATAATTGACATCTTATCCCTGTATAAATTCAACTGTCAATCAGGTATCAATGTCATTAAGTTATATATTTGATCATTTTGCATATCATCAACAAAATTTATTCTACAGAGTTGAACCTAGCCTTAACACTACAGTGACATTTGATTAATGATGTATAAAAAGTACAGATGATGATAGAATAATGATTAAAACTAGGCTCTACTCTCAAGGAACCCAAAGTCCATTGTTAAACTGATCAATGCCAAGTACAAGCAGTGTCATCTGAGAGAGCTAAAACACACTAACAGTTCAGAAGTGGGAAGGGACACAGATTCCTGAGAATACCTGGTAAGATGATGGACAGAACACAGACTTAGCTTTGAAAGATATTTGAAAATGGTGGATGAAATATTCCAAGATGAGAGAACTGAATGAACATAGGAAACTCCTGGGCAACAATTCAGTGTGGCTAAAGCAAGGTTCAGATTCAATTCCTGGGTCCAGAAAATCCCCTGAAGGAGGAAATGGCAACCCACTCCAGTATTCTGCCTGGAGAATCCCATGGACAGAGGAGCCTGGCAGGTTACAGTCACAAAGAGTTGGACACGACTGAGTGACTGAGCATGCACACACAAAGCACGGCTTTCCCAAACTCAGAAACTCTTTTCTAAGGTAGTTAGAGGTATGTGAAATAGTAATCTATGATCCCTTGGTTAACCCTAGGAAAACACTGGGTTAAACAAAATGGAAACTGGTTCTTTATTAAAAGATTTATCAGAGCTTTTGAGATACTAATTTGCATTTTAAATATACAGCCATTAATAAACTTATTTTACTATGAAATTCACTTCCTTCTGAAAATAGTTTAGAGGACTAATGTTTAGTCAATATAACATTGTAAAGTGCTTGTTTAGAATAGAGATAGGGAATGCTTAGGGGATCTGATGTCAGAAGACTTAGAGTTGAGCTAATGAATTCTGACTTTCATTCAGTAGGTTTCAGAAAATCAAATCAGTAAGGGAAACCAATGTTTGCTTGTGCAAATTGATTCATTATAGTATGTATTCAAAACATTGCACTGGTCAATTGGGAGTCATTCTTATTCTCAAGCATATCAACCAGAGAAAAATTGAGAGGAATTTGCCAATATACCCATTGTGATATTCAAATGATCATAAGCCAGCATTGTAAATGTGGGTGGGCAACAGCATGTTTTGGAGATAGCAGCAGGAGAATAAGCCTGGAAACCTGATTAAAAGCAATTCCTTATGCCTTTGCATCCCCAACAATTTTATTTCCACATTTATGTTTTATAGGCTTCCCAGGTAGCACTAGTGGTAAAGAACCTGCCTGCCAATGCAGGAGACATAAGAGACACAGGTTCAATCCCTGGGTTGGGAAAATCCCCTGAAGAAGGGCATGGCAACCCACTCCAGTATTCTGACCAGGAGAATCCTATGGACAGAGGAGCCTGGTGGGCTACAGTCCATAGGGTCACAAAGAGTCAGACATGACTGAAGCAACTTAGCAAGCATGCACTAAGACAAAATAAATAATATGATAATATAATATATGGGAAAGAATTTTCAGTTCTGTAACAAAAACATGCTCTGTAGAAATCCATATTTTTGTATCATTTTCTTTATTATTATTCTCTGAATATATCACTGATCTGTCTATGAAAATAGAGCGAATGGATTCTAGCCTTTGATATACCTACCAAAATACAGGTAACTAGGAAACCAGGAAGCTGAAGCCGGTCATTTTAGGCTTTAAGAATGCTTCAAAAATATGGGACCAAATATTTGCAAAGGAGCTTGAGCTCCTTAAAAGAAAGATGCAACATGCTTAGCTCACATTTCAAAAAACTTGGAAAATTAAATTGATTTAAAGAGGAATTTTCTCCCCAGGAGAATCTATTTACGCAGCATCTACTTTCATTTCTCTTATACTCCATGAGTCATCAGGAAGTAACACAAAGTCACACAAGAACACAGAGTCCTCCTGGGATTTTGAAACAAATGGATTTGAAACTGTTCAGTTGATCCTACCCAGAGGATGATATATACAGGAATTTAGCATAAGGAGAGTTTGATCAGTGCAATTAAATGTAACCATTGCACTTGTGGAAGCTAGAACAAAATGTTGCAGTGTGATTTATGAGGCCAGAGTGGGTGGATTTCATTAATTCAAAGACTTGCTATCTTGCATCTTTGCCATGTGGCTAATGTTACTACCATTTTAATGGTGCTTGCAGGCAATCTAGCAGTGAAATAAGAAACATATTGTTGAACTTTTCTTAAATTTATTGAGTGTTTACTATGTGCCTATGACAGAATGAGCCACTGAGAGTTCAGATGTGAGTGGGAATCACTCCAGCTTCTTTAAAAGACAATTAAAACTCGGCATAAGTCCTTTATGTTAGAAGCAAGCCTGGGGGCCTACATGAGCTCATGAGAGACAGGCTATGCCATCTCATTGTTTGGAAGAGATGAACTGTAGTGAGTTCTGAAGGATTAGATGGAGTTAGCTGGGCAGAACTGGGAGCAGACCCGGGAGGTAGCAAGAGCCATGGTCCCTGAACCAGATGAGGACTTACATTAGAAGAAGTATAAGCAGTCTCTCTGATTCTTCTGCTGATTTTGATAATTTAGATGTTCTATAACTTTGAAGACATAAGAGCTCAGAAAAAGCATCACCTGTCAAGGTAGGGACCATGGGATTTACTTTGAATGACAAGAAGACATACTAAAATGTTTTTGAGCAAAGCAAGGAAAATAGAATAATAATCATTTACCATTTAGGGCCACCCAGCATTTATCTCCCCTTCCTAACAACACTCCAATTTCCCTCTTGGGGATGACCTCTGTCTCACTGTGCACAACTTTAGAGATTGTAATTCCAGTTTCTTTTGTCTTCAGCAACTGAGTCACTGGAGTTTCCAACTGTCACATACTTTCTGTCACTACTCTCTGATAATCATTCAGAACAAAAGCACCACCTAATTCCAGTCAATCAAGTGAAAATATACCCATATTTTTCATTTCCAACAAGTGTGCCTAGGCAAACCTACAGAGCAATTCCCACTGATCGTATTTAGTTTATATCTGTTCAGAAAATTATTCTTTAAAAATACCTATCTTTAAATATTCACATATCTTTCTAATTCTTTCCAATTGTTAGTCAGAGATGCTTTCTCTTGCTTTCCACAAAAGAACCCTAATTAATATAAACAGCCTTGATAGTGGTGAAATGAATGACTTGAATAAATACAAAACTGGAAGAATAAAAAACAATTAAAAGGCAGCTGTGGAAATCTAGGCAAGAGATAATAGGGCCCTAGAAGAACATAGAGGCTGGAGGATTTAAATGAAGTGAATGCAAATAAAATATATAAAAAGATAGAACTGACAGGACTTTGCAATTCATCAGACGTGGGAAGTGAGGGAAAGGAGGATTCAAGTCACTCAGATACACAGGAAGTGGTATCTACTTAAGGATGAAAACAAGGAACATGTGTTTAGACAAATCCAGTGATGCAAGCATGCTTAAGTAGCCCATCAATGGTTAAAAATTCTAGAGCACGAAGAGATCATAGTGGGACGCAGAGATCTGGGCATTATAAGTTGGAAGAAGAGAATTACGTCAAGAAGACAGATGCATCACCAAGAACAGTATATGGAGTACAAAGAGAACAAAGCTAAGGGTGGACAAAACCTGGATTTGAAGAAGAAACAGAGAAAATAATTCCCACAAAAGAAAGTTAAGAAAGAGCAACCGTAACAGCAGGCAGGTGAAAAACAAGTGGGTTATGGAAATCAAGTTACAAGAAGAGGAAGTGGTCAGAGTGACAAAATTTAGAAGTGCTGTTGAATTTAATAGACAAGAGATAACTTGTGACTTTCATCAGTCTGCAATTGACACATAAATGCAACAAGACAATTCCCAAACAGGAGGTTTAAAACCACGATCACTTATTCTCACTTTTCTAGATATTGCAAGAACATCAGCTCATCTAGTCTGAATTCAGCTGGAGCCATTCATATCTGCTCATCCACTTCCTGGAACTACCAAGCTAGTCCAGAAACATTATTTTCATGGAACTCTTAGGGGTCAAGAAGATAAACCCAGTCACATAAGCTTGTTCAAGTATTTGGTCCTATCATACTCAGTAACATTTCACTTCCCAAAGCCATGGTTGAATAAGTCAAAGGAAAAGGAAAGGTACTCTGCTTTCTTAGTTATAAAAACTAGAGTCACAGAGCAAAGACCTGGGCACAGAGAGGGAAGAATTATCAGAGCCAATAAAGTAATCTGTTGCCATCTGCCTTCCCCATTAAAATTATTCATATCCCTCTAACGTGCAAAATACCCTGAGTCTCATCTCAGAAACCACAAAATATTCATCTAACCATGTAGGATATTGTGCTCTGATATATCATGTTCAAATGTGACTTCCCATGATCTAAAGACACTATCTAAAAAAACAAGTTATTTACCCTACACAGATCAATACACAATGGTGAAACCAGGGCAAGGTAAGAGAAAGAACACTCCCGAACAAAAGGAGAAATGAGATGGCAGCTTGGTGAACACTGCAATTCTAAAATCACCCTGTGCAGAACTGTCTCCTTCTCTTGGGTTCAGTTCAGTTCAGTCACTCAGTCGTGTCCGACTCTTTGTGACCCCATGAGTTGCAGCACGCCAGGCCTCCCTGTCCATCACCAACTCCCGGAGTTCACTCAGACTCATGTCCATCGAGTCAGTGATGCCATCCAGCCATCTCATCCTGGGTCGTCCCCTTCTCCTCCTGCCCCCAATCCCTCCTAGCATCAGAGTCTTTTCCAATGAGTCAACACTTCACATGAGGTGGCCAAAGTACTGGAGTTTCAGCTTTCGCATCATTCCTTCCAAAGAACACCCAGGGCTGATCTCCTTTAGAATGGACTGGTTGGATCTCCTTGCAGTCCAAGGGACTCTCAAGAGTCTTCTCCAACACCACAGTTCAAACACATCAATTCTTCGGTGCTCAGTTTTCTTCACAGTCCAACTCTCACATCCATACATGACCACTGGAAAAACCATAGCCTTGACTAGACGGACCTTAGTTGGCAAAGTAATGTCTCTGCTTTTCAATATGCTATCTAGGTTGGTCATAAGTTTCCTTCCAAGGAGTAAGTGTTTTTTAATTTCATGGCTGCAGTCACCATCTGCAATGATTTTGGAGCCCCAAAAAATGAAGTCTGACACTGTTTCCAGTTTCCCCATCTATTTCCCATGATGTGATGGGACCAGATGCCATGATCTTAGTTTTCTGAATGTTGAGCTTTAAGCCAACCTTTTTACCCTCCTCTTTCACTCTCATCAAGAAGCTTTTTAGTTCCTCTTCACTTTCTGCCATAAGGGTGGTGTCTCTTGGGTAGGGGAGGTTTATTAGTCACTAATTCTCTCTCTGGGAGTGAGTCCCCTGCACATTGTTCTCCATGGCTCTGACCTCTGAAGCACCCTTCTTTTCTATCACACTTCCTGAGCTACTTGTGAAGAGAGCCTTGACAGACTGGACATTTCTGAGGCTGAGCAACTTCCTGCTTTGAAGAAGTTAGGGATCTGATGGTCTTCTTACATTTTGAACAGTCTCAGTATGTTTTAGTCTAGGATGGTAGCAAATAGTGCAACTGAGTTCTCTAAAACATTTAGTGGGATTTTATTAGATTGCTCTGCCATAATGTCTGATAGCACTTTCTGCACCAATGAAAATGCACTCTGTACTGTCCAAAAAGGTACCCATTAGCCACATGTAGCTAACTGAGCAGTTAAAATGTAGATACTGTGGGAACTTCTCTGTTGATCCGCTGACTAAGACTCTGAGTTCCCAGTGTAAGGGGCCCAGGTTCAATTCCTGATCCCACATGCTACAACTAAATTATTCCATAGGGCTCAATGAAGATGGAAGACCCCATGTATCATGACTAAGACCTGACACAGAAGAATAAATAATAAAATTAAATTTAAAAAAATGTTTAAATGTTGATACTATAATTGATGAACCAAAACTTAATTGCAGTTAATTTTAATCAACAGTGGCTAGTACCTATCATGTAGGACAAACTAGCTTACTTAATTATGTATTGGGGCATATTAGGATGCTGTGTATTGCTAGCCTTAACTTTCCTAAAAGCTCTTTGCTCAACTAATGAAGTCTAAAAGCTGATGGTGGTGGTTTAGTCATTAAGTTGTGTCCAACTCGTATGATCCCATGGACTGTAGCCTTCCAGGCTCCTCTGTCCATGAGATTCTCCAGGCAAGAATACTGGGGTGCATTGCCATTTCCTTCTCCAGGGGATCTTCCCCACCCAGGAATCAAACCCAGGTCTCCTTCATTGCAGGCAGATGATTTACCAACTGAGTTAGGAGGGTAGAAAGTGAGCTATTTTTGGCAAATACAAAGCGTGGTAGTTGATTTTAAACAGTTAGCATATGATTTCTCAAATAAAAAAAAAATGGTCTTATTCTGCATTGACATGAAGATCAGAACTAACACCAAGCAGTGCCAGAAACATATGTCAGACTTAATTCATGAAGAATTGTAAAAGAGATATGAGGAATGTAGATTTCTAAGAATGTAAGGTGTAGTAAACAGGAAAGGTGGGAAATTTCTTGTCAATCCAGGCATCCAAGAAGTGACATAAAGATTACTTTCTGAGGCTCCTGCAGAAAGAAGCCTAAAGTTGGAGGCTCTACTACCTGACCCATGTTTCCTTCTAACTCTGGTAATCCGTCGTTTTATGAAGTATGTCATCTACATTCAGCATCTCTAAGTCCCTCCCATTTACTCCTCACTGTCTTGCAGTCTAATGTGCTTATTATCACTCAGTTTATCTCTCTTACTAGATTACATCCATGGTCCTGTTTCTTCACCTACCCAGTATCCTTATTGTGTGATTTTTGCAGTTTCCATCACTAAAGCGGAATATATTTCTCTGCCTCTGACTTGAGTTTGACTATGTACCTTGTCAAAACAGCTCACTTTCTGCCTAACTCTATAGCCTTGACTAGATGGACCTTTGTTGGCAAAGTAATGTCTCTGCTGGCTGTTGGCTGTTTCTTACACAATATAATATTGAGTGTATTTACTTTCCTGATTTGACCTTTAGGGTATTGCCAAATTTACTATCATGAGAGGGTTAATTACCCAGCCTGATAAAATAATTTGTTTTTCCAATAGGAGCATGCTACAATTTTGATAGGTGCACATGAGCAAGATGATCAGTTCATGAGGAAATTGATGAAGGTTGGTTCAATTTGGTTTTGATGGTGAAAAGTGGGTGTTGCATACACGACAACTGAGTCTAAAGGATTATTCCATGAATCTTCTTTAGAAGGAAGTGCTTTTAGAACAGAGATAATTATTTTATCCTTACCAGTGACCTCATTAATAGCATGAAAATTATGTTCATGCAATCAGTAGATGACATTAACTTGAGTATGGCTGCCTGTAACACAAGATAACAGAAGGATAATTCAAATGAATATTTG
This sequence comes from Capricornis sumatraensis, assembly GCF_032405125.1. Classification (NCBI taxonomy): domain Eukaryota; kingdom Metazoa; phylum Chordata; class Mammalia; order Artiodactyla; family Bovidae; genus Capricornis; species Capricornis sumatraensis. The sequence continues at coordinate 60,174,206 of NC_091084.1, read as the reverse complement.
ATTAATTAGAGAAATATCCATCAGAGAAAGGATGAAATGCACTAGGGGTCATTGCTTGATTTGTACTGAAGGGCTTAAAGCCATTGAGGAAGAAAAGTCAGAAAGTCTGGTTAGGTACAAGAACAACATAAAGAATGGGGTATCAAAGTGATAACAAACTCAGACAGAACCAGTGCTATTTGGTTGTATCTTCATTATTATTAATTATTAATTTATTATAATGGATAACTAATGATAATATGCAATAATATTGATGAAATAAATACAGAGAAGAACGTCAAATAAATAAGCAGACTTGCAGACCAGAAGAGATTAGAGATGAAGTTGGCAAACAATACCATTACATTGGCCTTCTTATTTGATATTGATACTTGCTTTCATTTATATTATGGCTGCCTATGAAGCTGGACAAGGAAGCTTTTAGGAGAACTGAGCTATATTATCCATTTTTTTCATTAAACCATCTAAATATGCCAGTTTATATTCAAAGAGTTTAGGACAGATTCATAGAGGCAAAAGAAGTGAGAACTAGATCCATATTTTTGTTAATATTATGAAAAGAAAAAAATCATTGAAGACTGCTTACCAAAAGCTACACTCTTTTCAGATTCCCATTAGTGTCTGCATGGGATTCAGCCAATGGAATATTTAATATTAATTTTATTTCTTAAGAGGGCTATGGATTTTTTTCATAAGGAAGTAGTACAAGTGTGAATACACTGGCTACATCTGATACTTTTTTCCTGCAAGAAGGTATCTAATGCCAGTAAATGCCTGCCATGAGCTACCTTCATTTCTGAGAAACAAGAAAGATGCTCTAGTCCATTGCCTTCATATTCTGGACGCTGCTTCATCTAATATCAAAGCTAACTGGGGCCTTATTATTAACGCTCATCATGTTTTGTTGATTTCATTTATTTATGACAATTTATTCTATGGCCTGTTGTCATCTTTTCAAAACAGATTATTTCTAGTGGAATGATAAGGCTGGAAAAGCAGAGGGAGAAAAAGCCAGTAATCAGGCATGTATCAGGCCACACAAAGTGGTGATGATGTACAGTGAACCCTTGGCATGAGCACACTTGACTACTTCATGAGTTGACTCTTCTCGTGCAACCCCAAAGAGCCCTGACAGGTAATCTGTGATCATTTTCCCAGAGATGTGCATTTAAATCATGGTCTCTGTGAACCTGCTAAGAAAAAAGCAAGTCATCTACTTGTAGGTCCCCCAAGTCACTACCCAGTATATACTCTTGAGTATATGTTTAATTTGGCAAAAGAATGCAAGCTTGTATATTTATAAATATGGGATGCTTTAAAGCATAAGGATTAATTAATAGCTTTACCTTATTAATATTTATTAAGGACCTATGATGGGCTAAGTGGCTAGTTTTACTATCAGGTGCAAAACCAACATGATTTCAGGCATTCTGTTATTAATAATAGTTGATGTCTCCTGAATGCTTACAACATCTCCTGCACCATTCTAAATGCAGTAAGTCCTCTACATATGAACAAGTTCCATTCTGAGGGCACGTTCATAAGTCCAACAAAGTTAGCCTGCTGCTGCTGCTGCTAAGTTGCTTCAGTTGTGTCCGACTCTGTGCAACCCCATAGATGGCAGCCCACCAAGCTCCCCCGTCCCTGGGATTCTCCAGGCAAGAACACTGGAGTGGGTTGCCATTTCCTTCTCCAGTGCATGAAAGGGAAAAGTGAAAGGGAAGTCGCTCAGTTGTGTCTGACTCTACATTATTTTAATTAAGATACATGGCTTCTTCAACCCCTATTTCACTTAGTTATTAATTAATACATTAATTATTTAGTTTCCTCGAAAACAAAACATTCTTGATTAGTCAGATGTATTAAAAATGAATAGGCAGTGTGAAAAAGTGGGAAAATGCTAGTTTTAGACTCTAAAGTTGGAATTTTATTCCTGATTCTGCCACCAACCAGCTATTAATGATCTTTCTTAAAATAGTTAACATTTTATACCTCAGTTTTCTCATCTCTATGGAAAACACTGAATTTGGCACATTTCAGAAATGGCCAAATGTTCCATCTTCATGCCAACTCCTTATGTCGAGAAGAGCTCTGCAGTCATATATAAAATCAATGGAAAACTAACACTAACCTGATGAGTTACTGAGGTCTACTGGACATGTGGGAGGAAATAGAGCCTGGAAAAGTATTTTGCCAGGTACTTACCTTGCAAGAACTAGATGGTCTATTCATTCAAAATGCATTTATTGAGTATGTGCCAAATGCCTGTTACTGACTGCATCAGGTAAGGATAAAGACAGATTAAATAAGGTATAGTCCTTTATCCTGCTGGAATTCACTTTCTACAAGGTATGACATTATTGTAAGCGATTGTTTCTAGAAGTTTATTCAAACTCCAGAACTGCATGAATTCCTGATTTCTCTGGAGGTAAAAAATCTGGATGTTACAGAGTAACTCTTTAATCCTTTATTTACTTACATTTCCCATATAAGCATATGTGGAGGAATAACTATATACAGACAAACAGCCTTATGGCTGGGTGGTGGCTCTGTGGGCAGGGTGAACAAACAAAGTTATACTGCAAGTTAATCAAGTTAAGACAGTACTGCTGCCACTGCCTCATGGCAAGCCCTCAGCTCTCAGTGCCCACAGCACTGATACAGAGCATGGACAATAACCTAAAAATCACTGCCTTTCGACACTGGATGTGGCTGCCACCAAAGCGTCACCATGTGACACTCCAGCATGAAGTACATGCGCAATTCCTGTTTCTGAATCACTGGTTTCTGACTCAAAGATGGACCTAAGGGTGTGTAGGTGGGGTCATAATAAAGTATATGTGTGTGAGCTGCAAGAAGGATGGTATCTTCAGTTCCCACAGGAGCTCTCATTGCCTAGAGAATTCTAAAACTTCCCGACCTAAATTCTACAACGTCCTCCTACCCAATCAATATTGACCAGTCTGGGGCTCTGCTCTCAGCTATATTTTTCTTGTCAATTAAAGAGATATTTATACATCAATTTCCTGTGGAATTAGTTAGCATGAGTCAAGACATCCAAACTGAATAATTTCTTTGACACCCAAAAAACCCCAAACAACATTAATAGCAACAACAATCAACAAAACAAAACAAAACAAAAACCTGAGTTTAGAAGTATGTAATACCCAAACTCTGATGTACAGCAACTTGATCAGGGAAAACTCTGCCTTCTAAGATCTTTTGGCAGCCATCCACCTGGACATAAGCAATCCCTGTGCTTACAGCATGCTGGGAAATGTTTTTCATTTTCAGACTTCAAAATAGGCAGATGTCAGTGCCATTGAATGCAAGTGCCAGAGTCATATTCTTTTTTTTTTTTTTTTACCATCTCCAATAGGCTGCTTTAATTTTGTTCATTTCCACATCCAGCTTATTGTCTCTTTCCCCAAATCAGGAAAATATCCAATGCATTTCATTCTCATTTATTAAATGTCTACTATGTATCTGTCATGTGTTTGAGTTCTAGTTAGGTCCTCATAACAAAACTCCAAGATGAGTAACATACTTCTTAGTTTACATCCAGGAAAATGAAACTCAAAGAGATCTTGTAACTTACCCATGGTCACACAACAGGCATAAGTCTGTCTCTTTCTAGAATTCCTGCACTTCCCCTTATTGTTGTTGCTGTTTAATGGCTAAGTCATGTCCAACTCTTTTGTGACCCCGTGGACTGTAGCCCGGCAGGCTCCTCTGTCTGTGGGATTTCCCAGGCAAGATACAGGAGTGAGTTGCCATGTCCATTTGCAACTATTATAAACTGTCCCTGGTCCTGTGAATGGTGCAGTCTTTAATGCGGGGCAGGAGAAGTCAAGGCTTCCTTTCATTTTCCCTTCTCTGTCTACAAAGTCAGTCAGCAGAGTAATATTCTTAAAGCAGTGTTTCAAGTGTACTAATCTTCTTCACTGAAACTCTCTAGATACCCTTCTTTTACCCGGTGAATTAAGTAAAACTCAGAGGGGAATGTAAGGCCTTTTACAATCTGGCTCCTGCCATCACCTCAACAATTCCTCCCATCTTTTCCTCTCCTCATACTCTTCCTCCTGGAAGTCCTCACTTGGAATGCCCTTTCTACTGCTTCTGCTTTTCAAAAAAATATTTATTTATTCATTTATTTAATTTTGGCTGTCCCAGATCTTCACTACCTCAGTCCACTAAAAATTGAGGCATGCTATGATTTTGACCTTTCTTATGAATCATTACAATGATTTTGGAATTGTCTTATTTCCTATCTGTATTATACTCTCTGTAAAAAACAAGGAAAATGCCATTTATTTCATTCCTGCTATAGTCTAGGTGCCATACTAAGATCCCTTATTTAATCCTCACCACAGCCCTATGAGGTAGACATCATCCTGTTGTACAGATGAGAAAGGTGAGACTCAAGGCATTGAGGGTCTTGCCTGGAGTTATATATTAACTTCTGGAAGCAGAATTTTCATTTAGATACCCCTGGAGCCAAACACATATGTTTATTTCTGTGTCATGCTTTGAGTCTTGTGAAAATCTCACTACACATGGCTAGCACATAACCATCCCTTGAACTTAGGAATATTGTCTACTTCTGATGGATATCTTTAAGAAGATCCAGTAAGATGCATTATAGTAGGCAAATAAAAAGTAAGATGAAAATACATAGCAAACACATGTGGTAAAGAATCCTCACTAACCATCACTGCCTGGTTGGATAGCAGGCTGCAAAGTGATAAGATCAGCTTTCTCAGAAAAGCAGTAATACCTGTTCTTCCAATGATATCCATGGAACAAGTTATTGATATTGCCATTATTAGAACTATTTCTCAGAAACCATCTACTGAATTTTTCACAATTTCAAACTTCTTCAGTGCCATCTTTTCAAAACACTCCTATTTAATATAGTAGAAATATGATGGATTTAGTATGTAGACAGATCTATGTACAAATTTCATTTGCATCCTCTCACTATTTCTGTGAGCTTGGGTAAATCACTGAACCTAAGACTAATTTCCTGATTTTTAAAGTGAGTATACTACCATTTACCTCTAAGAATCACTGAATTTGTGCAAATTTATGTGTTATTCCTAGCATAATGCTTGGCACGTGGTCAATAAACGTCTTGTGATTAATATTGTGATCTAAAAAACCCAACCTTCTCTATTATTCTAATCACCACTGCCTGTAAATAGCATCTGGATTCTCTATTTACAAAGAAAAATCAACCTAGGATGAACATACAGAAACAGGTTAAATACAACAGTTGAAGACATATCAGCCACAGGCCTGCAAGAGAAGAAGGTCTACAGCATCACTAGAAAGAATGGCACTGCAAAAGAGAATTTGGGAGTTATTAGGTGCGTGGACTGTGGAGTCACCATCTGTATGAAAATCCTGGTTCTAACATCATCAGTTGTGCACAGCCAAGACACTTAACGCCTCCATATTTATTATCATATTCTGGAAAACAGAGCTGATAATAATGGAATCTCCTCATAGTGTTGTTTGAAATTGAAATTAAGTCATATATGTAATATATATTAGCATATTTCCTGGCATACTGTGAATTATCAATTATTGCTTTATTTTTTATGATAATTATTACCATTGTCAGTACAACTGGGTTATGAATAAGGGTCTGCTTGAGCCAATAGTTAAAATGATAACTGGGAAAGCATCTGTTTGATTTTTCCCTAAAGGACCTGATTTCATGTTTTTTCCCCAAGAGCTAACCTTTCATGCCAGAAATGTACAGGGCAAATGAATTATCTATCCTAATAACAGGGAAAATGGTTGTTTTCCACAGGGAGGTGAGATGATCTCCCACTTAAAAAAACCCACTGTGGCTGGACAGAACCAAAACTGAAAAAGCAAGGACTGAACGGAATTGAACTGAACTAAAGGAGTAGTGTGCTGCCTGGGTATTAAGTGTGGAAAACAAGGGCAATATCAGGAATAGGCACTGAATAAATACATACAAGTTCTAAGTTCTATTGCTATTTACAATTAGCAAGAAACTCACAAAAGGAGTCATGAACATTAGAAACAGAATCCATGATTATAGACGGAACATACTTCAACATAATAAAAGCCATTTATGACAAACTCACAGCTAACATCATACTCAACAGTGAAAAACTGAAAGATTTCCTCAAAGATCTGGAATAAGACAAGATGCCCATTCTCACCAGTTTTATTCAACACAGTATTGGAAGTACTAGCTGCAACAATCAAACAAGAAAAAGAAAAGGAATCCAAGCTGGAAAAGAAAAAAGTACCTGTATGGACTGCTTAGGTGGCAATAGATTTTAATGGGGCAAGTGTGGAAATAAGAATGCCCAGTAGGAGACTCTTCCAGGATTCTAAGAAAGCAAGTTAATATCTTAGCCAAAAGTGGTAGAGATGCAAAGAAGTGGACTATACGAGGTTATATCTTAGAAACACAGAACTTATGGACAAATTAGATATACGTGTAATAGAACAGAAATAATAAGATTCTTTCAATTGGGATTTGATGCTACCATTTTCAACTAGGACCAGATGCTACCATTTGCTAACTGGAGGAGAAATAGGTTTAAGTAGAGAAGAAAATGTAGAGCTCATTTTGGCCACCCAGTGGAGTCATTGGAGACACATATTTATAACTAAATAGATAGGCCAGGAGAGACAATTTTTTATTTGCAAAGTTGACAGTCCACATGATGACATTTAAGATCACCAGGATAGCTGAGATCACCTAGGGGGAAAAAAAAAAAAAAGTATGACTGAGGAAAAGTAGAAGAACCTAGTGCTAAATCAAGAGGAAAACCAATAGTTAAAAGAGATTGCAAAGAAATCAGGAAAGTTGCCACTGGGAAGGTATCTGGAAAACCAGGAAGTGGTGGGATCACAGTAATAAAGCAAAACAAAACAAAAAACAACGTTAGTCTGTTTTCTAAGAAGATGGCATGATCACCATCCAAACATGCTGAGAGATCCTGCAAAGCAGCAGAAAAATGCTACTGGATTTGGAGATGGATCATTGGCTTTTCAAATATGGCTTGGCAACGAGTAAAGAGGCAGGAAATAAAGCCCAAGCAGAGGGCACTGAGGAGAGAATAGGATGAGAGGAAGTGGAGCTACTAACAACCTGTCAATTCTGAGTCGAAGGAGGACAGAGAAATGGGGTCGGATCTAGAAGCTCCGGCAAACGAGTTTTTGGATTGCTTGCATGTTACTTGAGATGGGAGATATAATTACTACCGGTTCCTGCTACTTACTTAATGATTACTATGTACAAGGTGCGGTCTTCTAAATGCATTCCCTGATCTTATTTAAAAAAAAAACAACTTCGCAAAACTCCTATGAGGGAAGTACTAATACGATCCCCAGTTTATAGAGGAGGGGAGTAAGACAGAGAGAGGCAGACTCCTGTGCTTCACTTGGTGAACACTGAGACTGTGTCAACCAAGACAGCCTGACTCCAGAGTTTCTCGTTTTAATTTCTACTCGGAAGGGTCCCTTGCTATGTGAGTCTGCCTCTACTCCATGTATTGTTATGCTGGTAAGAATCAACCAGTAAACAGAAAATGTGATGGTGCCAGAGAAAGAGTAACAGTGCAGAAGCAAAGTCCTTAAGAGGGCAAGACTGAAGGAGACCGAGAACAAGATGGCGTCATAGATGAGGAGGGGGACACCTCTCACCGGAGGCAAGGGAGAGCGCATGCGTGCGGAGGTATTACTAGTAGTTTTACACATTTGGTGGTGGGAAGATGAGGGCGTTACCAGATGTGTATTTTCTTATCACCAAACTGTAAAGTGAGATCTTCTAGATCTTTCTCGCTAAACTGTGAAGAGGAAAGAGTGCTGAGGTAACGATACTAGAGGAGAAATAGAAAATGCGGAGAATCTGAGAGAGTACAACGCATGGAAACACAATGGGAGAAGGTGGCAGGCCTGAATACTCTTTTGAGACCAGGGATCATGCATTTAAAGTAGATCTATCTACGTGGTCATCTCTTTTTCTCCAGACCTGTTCATCTGCTTGGGGACAGATGAAAAACTGTTGGGTTTATCTGAGTGAGTCTTAATCAGACATGCAGGATGGAGGGGATATAGGAATGAGTCAGTTAGGACTGTCACAAGGTAAGTTTCCCAGATGCAGATGCTGAGGAGATGTTCAGGCGAAAGATGTTATCCAGGAATCTGTACCTGTGGAAGGAAGAGGACGGATGCAGGGTTCAGTAGACAGAAGAGTTCACCTGAAATGCAGACACCACAAAAAGTTTGCTCAACCTTGTGAGGTGCTCTGGAGTGAACATTTGCCATCAGGATTTTTCCCACCTGACCATGTCAGGTACAAAATGCTGGGTGTCGTTGATACCCCTGCCTTGCTCCATCAGTATGTAAGGACTGCTCTGGCAGGGAGACTTCAGGCAAGGTGATTCTGTGGTTGGGGCTAACTCAGAAGGGGGCTGAGAACAGGATCCTGCCTGTGACTGCACTCCCTACACTGGTCAGCCAGTTCTTCCATAAAGGAGAATGTGGACAGCCCATTTCAATGTCTGTGAGTGAGAGAAAGAGTAACTATGATGATGGACTAAGGAATTCAAGATCCCTGGGTTGGGAAAACCCCCAGAGGAGGAAATGGCACCCCACTCTAGTATTCTTGCCTGGAAAATTCCATGGACAGAAGAGCCTGGTGGGTTGCAAAGAGTCGGCATGACTGGGCTCCCATGCACACACCAAGAAGGGAAGCCCAACTGAGAGAATGACGCCTTTTTCACATGATATTGAGTTTGGTGTGCAAGTGCAAAGGCACCAAATAGAGCTGAGATATCCCAACTGAGATAGATTATCCTCTGCTTTAGTTTGAAAATAATCACAACCCAGAAGCAGTCTTAAACCCTCAGACCCGCTTTTGCAGAATATAACCTTCCTTCACACACACACACACACACACACACACACACACACACACACACACACATTTGGTTTGTTAGTCAACCCCTCAAACAGATATTCTGAATGCTGGAATGTTACCTATGACTGTTTAGATCCTTTGTTATCACAAGCAGTAAGAGCTATTTAGGTTTAAGGAAAATGTCACTCAGAATAAATTAGATAACCTCTTAGATTATCTTCCTTTCTGTTGATGTTTATGTTTGCACTTCAACTTTTTGGATAAAATATTATGTTTGAAGATGATTTAATTGTGAATTTGAGCTCACATTTAGAGGGCAGAGTAAGTCAGAAAATAATATCAAGAGAGCCTTTCTTTTCCTCCCACATTATGGTGGGTGATAGAATATGCACCGTTATCACACCCTCCTCCTCAGAAGGGTATCAATCACCTTGGAAATAAATGCAGAGGCTCCTGGTTATAGACTCCATCACCTAATGTGGTTTCTGCCCACTCTTCCCCTGCCATCCCTCTAACTGGAAAGGTTCATGCAACACATTGTGACGATGTCATCTATTAATAAGAGGTAAAACATGCTAGACTGTCTTCTTTATTTTATGGAAATTACATGGCTAAAAGCAATAGCTTCAGAGGCTAACAAAAGACTGTTTCATCCGACTCTGACAGTTCTGCACTCAGGAAAAAATAAAGAATTATTGTAATGGCAAACTTAACAGCCTGGGCTATTAGCAGCTAAGTTTAGACTAAGTCTTTACCCTAGATACTATGTTTAGACCCAAAAATGAAAATATTATTTCAAGATGGAATGGAAATGCTCACCAGGCTTCTCACATGGGAAAGAAACAGTTGCTGAAGAGTTTGAATTGGTTATGAATACAAAGCAATCATTCTATTGAAAACATTGGCTGGAAGAGTACTTTTCTAAAGATAGGAACCAAATCTTCAGTGAGATTCCTCCTCCCCCAACTCAGACTTCACCTTGGGCTTTCCAGGTGGTTTTAGTGGTAAAGAATCCGCCTACCAATGCAGGAGACTCATGTTTGATTCCTGGGTCAGGAAAATCCCCTGGAGAAGGAAATGGCAACCTACTCAGGTACTTTTGCCTGGGAAATCCAATGGACAACGGAGCCTGTTGAACTACAGTCCAGGGGGTCACAAGAGAGTCGAATACAACATAGAGACTGAAAACAAATCATGCACACAGTCAAATGGAAGGCATTTGATATTCTTAATCATGAAATCACTGAAAATACTTACCACTGAGCACCTTCTCACTGCTCAGAGAGGGGAAATGTGCTGAATTAGGAGTTGAGACTCTTCCTACTACTGCCACATTTGTGACTTGAAGAAGCCACTTCTTCCTCTTTGAACCATAAACTAAAAGCCCTATAAACTAAAGCCCCCACATATCTAAAGCCCTATCATGCTCCCATTCCAATAAAACAGTCATTTTCGTGCATGACTTGAAAAGTAATACCCGCTTTGTGGAATGCACGAAGGTTCTACTCAACCAAGAAGTCAGGCGGGCACAGGACCAATGGTTTGGAGGATATGCTTTGTGCGAGATGATCTTTGGCTTTCCTGGTGGCTCAATCAGTAACGAATCTGCCTTCAGTGCAGCAGACCACCTGCAAGCAGGAGATGCAGGCTCGATCCCTGGGTCAGGAAGATCCCCCGGAGAAAGAAATGCCACCCGACTCCAGTATTCTTGCCTGGGAAATCCCCTGGGCAGAGGAGCCTGGCAGTCTACAGTCCATGGGGTCACAAGAGTTGAACAAGACTTAGCAAATAAACCACCACCACAACCAGATGATTCCAGGCACTTTATAAACTTTAGATCTCCTTTCAACCTCTCCAAATACTCATGAGATTGTATTCACTATCAGATGGGCCAAAAGGTCAGATTGTCAGAGCATTAAACATGGGATTTACTACAGCATTCAAACCCTGGTCAGGGTCGCATTGATTTTATAATTCAAAGCTTCCCCAAATGTTCTTTGTCACAAACACCAAACTTACCCTTACTTATGGTGTAAATTAAGCCATGAGAACTTCACATGAGAAATTCCTTCCTTTCTGTTTTAGTCTTTCCAGATATCTGCTTTGGAAATGAGACATTTCAAAATTTGAAATGTAGCATATATTCAAGAGTCAGCCTAAGCTGGAATTCTGACTTTGTTATAATTCACTTAAGCCTGAGCTTAAGGTGAAGTGAGCCTGAGAGTCCTATCTGTAAGATGAAGAGAGCAACACTGTCTTCCATTTCGGTGAGAATTTAATGATCTCATGTGTGTGAGGTATTTTATTCCTTTCTCTACCTCTCTCTTTACAGGCCAACATACTAATTCTCTACCATGTATTCATTGCCAATGTACAGTATTTCAACGCTATGTGAGGGCAAATTTCCAGTCCCGGAGAACATAGATGTGGGTTATCGAGAGAGCAGTCATGGAAGCAAGAGTACTAACTTGTTACCAGTTATGTGTGAGCAAGTCCTGTTCACCTGGCCTCACCTGGTTCAGCTGATGCCTCGTGCTAACTTGTAGGCCTTGCAATTGGATTGGTTGTGGTCAATAGGCCAAAAACAGAAATGACTTTGTCACTTTGGTCCAGGGCATTTAGAAATTAGTGTGAATTTTCCATACTTGCTCCTTTCCCTTTTCCTATCAAGGTAATCTTAGATGCCCACTGCTAATGCGGCAGCATCATTAAGATTGTGGCACCTCTTTCTGCCCAGGCCTCTGAGTGATTGTCTCAGTGAGGAATGTCCTCCACTCAGGGCACCAGATATGCAAGAGAATAAGAAATAAGTTTAGTCATGCCAAGTCACTGAGATTTAGGGCCCACATGCCATAACTCACTGTATCCTCACTCGATTACCCTGGAACTACTGTAGTTGGACTGCAAGGAGATAAAACCAGTCAATCTAAAGGAAATCAACTCTGAATATTCATTGGAAGGATTGACACTGAAGCTGAAGCTCTGATAATCTGGCCACCTGATGAGAAGAGCCAACTCATTGGAAAAGACTCTGATGCTGGGAAAGATTGAAGGCAGAAGGAGAAGACGGCAAAAGGTGAGATGGTTAGATAGCATCACTGACTATGTGGACATGAACTTGAGCAAACTCCATGAGACAGTGGAGAACAGAGGAGCCTGACATGCCTCAGTCCATGGGGTTGCAAAGAGACACAATTTAATGACTGAATAGCGACAACTGTAGTTGTGTTGTAAAAGAAGTTTGTACAGGATTCAGCGAGGGCAGAGATGATGAAGCTCTGCCTGGATTGTCTGGTTCTACCTGATTATCTGCCTGGAGGGTGCTCTTGCTTCAGTTTTGAAAGATAAATTGTTTTGTTCGCCAGGGAGCCCTGAGTAGTTTGGGAGCTAGGGACTGTCATTCTAAGCAGGAGTAACAGAACAAGGAAAGGCATGAGCTATGAATCTACATGGCAGAGAAAGCTGCAACTGATTAGGTCCACAACATGATATTGCAGTCGCAGAGCCCCGATAAGAAATTACATCTCATGGAAGGGTGCAAGTCCACTCACCTGAGGGTCGAGAAGAAAGAGGGAGGGAAAAAATACTGCTTGAGATGCAATCCCAATGAAGATACTTTTCATCTACTTTAGAATTTTGCTCTAAGTTGGCCCCGCTTAAAAACAGAAAAGGGTTCAATTTCACCACTCTATTTTTGCTGAGGCCAGTGTAAACTTCAACACCCATTCATTCACACTCCAAGTGCTTTTCAAGTTGAAGAGGCCAATTATCCAAAATGGCTTCCTAGTATGAAATGTCCATATTCCACTTGGGGCTCCCTTATTCCATAAAACTCATTTAATGTATGAGCTTAATTACATGGAGATAGATCAAGGGCCTCAGAGGTGAAAGGCTAACGAGGGCATTAAATCCTGAACCACTTAACAGCTGCCCTATCATTTGGCAGAACTGTATTTTAAAATAGTGTTTGAAATATATTTAAACTGAAATAAATAAAACATATTTTCCTGTAAATGATGCCAAGCCCTGCCAATTAAAGTCGGATCTATTTAAAAAAAAAAAATCTTTAGCTCTCAACAAATGCTGGCTGCTTTTTCCCACTAAAAGCAATTCTGAGCATTTATGCTCGCACTTTTTCCCTGTATCATTATGCCATGTTCCTCCTTTTAATATTTAAAGCCTCTGAAACTGTTTTTCCCATATGCTTTTGGAGTAGAACACAAAACTTAAGTTTTCCATTCTTATGAAGCTTTGTAAAAATAATCTAATGTGCTGTTTATTAAGGCAAGATATTACTGATATCTATGGGCATGAAGCTTTCACTAAATAGCAAGAAAAAAGGGAGAAAAAAGACTTGGTGGAAGGTCATTTATCTTTATCATGCTGTACTATTCACCATTAAACTTGATTAATAATGATGGTACAGCAATAATAATAATTGTTGAATGTGATACACTAAGTGCTTTTCTAAGCACTTTATATATAGTACTATTTTAATGTATACTCACAACTACCATACAATTATTTTTCACATGAGGAGACTGAGTATCAGCGATTAAAGAAATTTGCCGAAGATTTCAGAGCTTTAAGCACCTAAGCTAGAATTTGTACCCACATCTGTCTAACATCAGTTGAAATCCCTATGTTATTCTGCCTTTAAATTATATAGTTAGTTAACCACAAGGGCTTCCCTTGTAAAGCTGGTGAAGAATCCACTTGCAGTTCAGGAGACCTGGGTTCGATCTCTGGGTTGGGAAGATCCCCTGGAGAAGGAAAACGTTACCCACTCCACTATTCTGGCCTGGAGAATTCCATGGACTGCACAGTCCATGGGGTCGCAAAGAGTTGGACATGACTGAGCAACTTTCACTTTCAACCACAAAACATATATTTGTTTTGAAACAAATATTTGAAACCACAAGATAAATATATATTAGTGTGGCTGTTGCAGATTCAATTAAAATGACTTTTATTTGAATCATGGATCCCAATTTATGGGGTCAAATTAAAAAGTATAGTAATAAAATCAGAACTATCATCCCTGACTAGGGAGACTGACTGATTAATACAGCCAATTTTAAAGACAGTAAACACAGAGCATGGAAGGTGATGCATGTTCTCCATCATGAAACAATGCCCAGTTGTGCATGTGACTGGTGATGGAAGTAAAGTCCAAAGCGTAAAGAACAGTATTGCATAGGAACCTGGGAACATTAGGGCCATGAATGGGTGTAAATTGGAAGTGGTCAAACAGGACATGGCAAGAGTGAACATCAACATTTTAGGAATCGGTAAACTAAAATGGACTGGAATGGGCAAATTTAATTCAGATGACCATTATATCTACTACTGTGGGCAAGAATCCATTAGAAGAAATGGAGTAGCCCTCACAGTCAACAAGAGTATGAAATGCAGTACTTAGGTGCAATCTCAAAAATGACAGAATGATCTCTGTTCATTTCCAAGGGAAATGAAAATCACATTCAAAATCACAGTAATTCTAGTCTACGCCCCAACCACTAGTGCCAAAGAAGCTGAAGTTGAACAGTTTTATGAAGATCTACAAGACTTTCTAGAACTAACACCAAAAAAAAAAAAAAAGATATCCTTTTCACTATAGGGGACTGGAATGCAAAAGTAGGAAGTCAAGAGATACCTGGAGTAACAGGCAAGTTTGGCCTTGAAATACAAAATGAAGCAGGGCAGAGGCTAACAGAGTTTTGCCAAGAAAATGTACTGGTCAAGAGCAAACAGCCTTTTCCAACAACACAAGAGATGACTTTACACATGGACATGGACATCACCAGATGGTCAATAGCAAAATCAGACTGATTATACTCTGCAGCAGAAGATGGGAGAAGCTTTATACAGTCAGCAAATACAATACCAGGAGCTGACTGTGGCCCAGATAATGAACTCCTTTTTGCAAAATTCAGCCTTAAATTGAAGAAAATAGGGAAACCCACTAGACCATTCAGGTATGGCCTACATCAAATCCCTTAGGATTATACAGTGGAAGTGACAAATAGATTCAAGGGATCAGATCTGATAGACATAGTGCCTGAAGAACTATGGACAGAGGTTCACTACATTGTCCAGGAGGCAGTGATTAAAACCATCCCCAAGAAAAAGAAATTCAAAAAGGCAAAATAGCTATCTGAGAAGGCCTTACAAATAGATGAGAAAAGAAGAGAAGCAAAAGGCAAAGGAGAAAAGGAAAGATATACCCACCTGAATACAGAGTCCCAAAGAATGGCAAGGAGAGATAAGAAAGTCTTCTTCAGTGATCAATGCAAAGAAATAGAGGAAAACAATAGAATGGGGAAGATTAGAGATGTCTTCAAGAAAACTAGAGATACCAAGGGAACATTTCCTGCAAATGTGGACACAATAATGGACAGAAACAGTATGGTCCTAACAGAAGCAGAAGATATTAAGAAGAGGTCGCAAGAATACACAGAACTATTACAAAAAAAAAAAAAGATCTTAATGACCTAGATAATCACAATGGTATGATCACTCACCTAGAGCCAAATATCTTGAAGTGGAAAGTCAAGTGGACCTTAGGAAACCTCACTATAAAACAAACCTAGTGGAGGTGAACGGAATTCCAGTTGAACTATTTCAAATCCTAAAGGATGATGCTGTTAACATGCTGCCTTCAATATGCCAGCAACTTTGGACAACTCATCAGTGGCCACAGGACTGGAGAAGGTCAGTTTTTATTCCAATCTTAAAGAAAGGCAATGATAAAGAATGTTCATACTACCACACAATTGCACTCATCTCATATGGTAGCAAAGTTTTGCTCAAAATTCTCCAAGCTAAGCTCCAACAGTGAGTGAACCAAGAAATTCCAGATGTTCAAGCTGGATTTAGAAAAGGAAGAAGAACCAGAGATCAAATTGCCAAGAACCGTTAGATCACAGAAAAAGCAAGAGAATTCCAGAAAAACGTCTACTTCTGCTTCACTGACTATGCTAAAGTCTTTGACGTGTGGGTCACAACAAACTGTGGAAAATTCTCTGAGAGATGGGAATACCAGACCACTTTACCTGCCTCCTGAGAAATCTGTATTTAGGTAAAGAAGCAACAGTTAGAACCGGACATGGAACAGACTTGTTCCAAATTGGGGAAGCAGTGCATCACTGTATATTGTGACAATGTACTGTACTGTCCATACAATGCAATGTACAGTACTGTACAGCCTGCTTATTTAACTTACATGCAGAGTACATCATTCGAAACACTGGGCTGGATGAAGCACAAGCTTAAATCAAGATTGCCGGGAGAAATATCCCGGGAGAAATATAACCTTAGATATGCAGATGATATCACAGACAACAAAGAGTAACCAAAGGGCCTGTTGATGAAAGGGAAAGGGGAGAATGGAAAAGCTGGCTTAAAACTCAACAGTCAAAAAACTAACAACCTCAGATTAACATTCAAAGAATTAACAAACTCAGAAATATTAACAACCTCGGAAATGCAAATGATACTACTCTAATGGCAAAAAGTAAAGAAGAACTAAAGAACCTCTTGATGAGAGTGAAAGAGGAGAGGAAAAAGCTGGCCTAAAACTCAACATTAGAAAGACTAAGATCATGCCATCCAGTCCCATCACTTCATGCCAAATAGAAGGGGAAAAATCTAGAAGCAGTGGCACATTTTCTTTTCTTGGGCTCCCAAATCACTGCAGATGGTGATTGCAATCATGAAATTAAAAGACACTTACTCCTTGAAAGAAGTGCTATGACCAACCTACACAGTGTATTAAAAAGTAGAGACTTCACTTTGCCATCAAAGATCTGTATAGTCAAGCTATGGTTTTTCTAGCAGTCATGTACAGATGTGAGAGTTGGACCCTAAAGAAGACTGAGTGCCAAAGAATTGATGCCTTTGAATTGTGGTACTGAAGACACTTGAGAATCCCTTGGACAGCAAGGAGATCAAACCAGTTAATCCTAAAGGAAATCAACTCTGAATATTCATTAGAAGAACTGATGCTGAAGCTCTAGTACTCTGGCTACCTGATGCAAAGAGCCAACTTATTGGAAAAGACCTTGATGCTGGGAAAAGGCAAAAGGAGAAGGGGATGGCAGATGAGATGGTTAGATAGCATCACCGATTCAATGGACATGAATTTGAGCAAAACTCGGGAGATAGTGAAGAACAGGGGAGCCTGCTGTGCTACAGTCCATGGGATCACAAAGAGTTAGTGACTGAACAACAACAACCACTACGCTAATAGAGTGGAGATCTTAGCTGGAATTAAATGTGTTGAGACTCAGAGATAGATGGGCATTTTAGGTACATTGCTGTGTGTGCGTGTGAGTCGCTCAAGTCATGTTCAACTCTTTGCAAACCCATGGACTGTAGCTTCCCAGGCTCCTCCGTCCATGGAATTCTCCAAGCAAGAATACTGGAGTAGATTGCTATTCCCTTCTCTAGGGGATCTTTCTGACCCAGGGGTCAAATCCAGGTCTTTCACATTGCGGGCAGATTCTTTACTGTCTGAGCCACCAAGGAATCCCTAGATAAATTGCTGAGACAGTCCTAAACAAAGTTAATTTTCATGAGATGCTTTCTACAGGGCCAGCCATAAAAAGAGGTGGACTCAACCAGATATCCACAGTTATCAGAGGATAAGAACAATTCTGACTACAACACAGCTGTTCCTTAGATTTATCTCTAAGCACAGCCTCCTTTTTAGACTCACTGCTTGGTCCTATTGAGAATGTGAGTGAGTGAAGGAAAGGAGGTGGGCTTTGTATAAAACACAGAAAATCTTGTTTCATTTAAAATAAGTCCTGCCTTTCTTTAAGCAGCTCTCCACAGAAGCCTGAAACTGTAACAAAAACACACTTCTCACTCACAGCTTATAACACTTTAGTCTTGGAATGAAGACATCAGACCTTAACAAGGCCCACTCCAGTCCTTACAGACTTCAGCATCAGGCTGCGCCATTCTATCCCGTCTTCTCTGAACTTCAGCCACCTTGGATTTCTTCAGATCCTGAGAAGATCTGTGCTTCAATCACCACAGCCTAGACTTCCCTGGTGGCTCAGATGGTAAAGCATCTGCCTACAATGTGGGAGACCCAGGTTTGATTCCTGGGTCAGGAAGATCCCCTGGATAAGGAAATGGCAACCCACTCCAGTACTCTTGCCTGGAAAATCCCATGGACACAGTCCACCAGGTCACAAAGAGACACACGACTGAGCAACTTCACTTTTCACTTTCTGTTGCAATTATCTACCCCTCTTTCCCACTCTATCCATTGCACTTTATTAGTTAGTTTTTGACTGATCTTTTGAATCACTTAGTAGCCTTTTACTTCCTTTTACAGTCCTTTCCACCATTTTAGTTTTGTACTTGCATGTGTTGTTATCAGAATTTGAGTACCTCTGGCTCCTCAACTAACTTGACTGTTTTTGCCCGTTATTTCAAACTGGACACAAGGCGACTTGCCTAGAATGAGTCAACATTCCACATGATCTTAGGGCCCAAGGATTGCTGCTTTAGTACCCGATAATAGGGTATGTCACAAAAGAATGAGAGACATTCCTTTCTCTTTCACAAGAGAAAATCATGCATCCCAGTGATCAGTTTTTGTATACCAACAGAGCATCAGATTGGCAAGTGTTGGCCATGCCCTGCAGCCTCAAACTGCAGAACTCTACAGAAGCCACAAAGGTTCCTGGCAATGCCCCGCAAGTGTGGAGACACACAGCAATGGCGATTCAGGAAGGAGACAAGTGGAATATCAGTAGTGTGTGCATGCATGCTAAGTCACTTCAGTTGTGTCTGACTCTATGCAACCATATGGACGGCAGCCCACCAGACTCTTCTTTCCTTGGGATTCTCCAGACAAGAATCCTGGAGTAGGTTGCTGTGCTCTCCTCCAGGGGACCCTCCCTACCTAGGGATCCAAACTGCATCTCTTAAGTCTCCTAAACTGGCAGGCAGGTTCTTTACCACCAGCGCCACTTGTGGAGCCCATCAGTAGCACCACAAGGTAACTAACCAAACTGATGACATCTTCTTGAACATACTTGCAATATCTGAGAATTCCCAAAATATAACTCCCTAAAGTACTCTATGATCTAGTTGTCCTGAGTAGGTAGATTGAGGCTCATCTCTATAAAATATCAAGAATAGCAGCGTGCTAGTTTCCCCACTAATCCAAACTAAGGACATGATCCTGTTACAGGAAGAAAGTCAGCCATTGCTGACTCATGGCCAGAGATTAGTGGAGGGGCTAGCTCTTTGCCCATAAATCACATTATTCAAGAAAACTAGAGAATAATGTTGCTTTAGGATTTCTACATTTAGCATTTCCTGTTTTAATACTTCTTAATTTCTATTCTATATTTGTAAACATGCTTTATAATTTACTGAGTGCCAATATTTAGAATAATGTATTGCTGCTGATCTGGTTTGCTTCTGTAATCCTAAACCTTTCCATCTGTCTATTATTTGGACACCATCAATTTCACAAGATTTCAACGATTGAAGACATTAGGCATATTATCCTAATTTGCCTCTTAAAGTAATATGATAGCCTTTCTCTCCATATTTATTCAAATAAGAATTTCAAATGCCAGTGGATGAAGTCTGCTACCAAAGGGTCGAGGGTGTGGGGCTGGACTGTAATGATGCAGTCTTTGCTGAGTTAATGCAATGGGAAATCAACTTTTCTGTGATTTCAAGCCGCCAAGCCTTCCATTCCTTTCCCCGATACTTAAATTATTACCAACTCCTGTTGTTCATCTTTTAAAAGTGTTTTTATGGTCCTTCACCTTGTGCTCATCTCTCCCACCATGTCCTTAATCCCAGAAACATCTGCTGCTCCTGAAAATCTTGCTGGCTAATATACCCAGAATGTTAATATAGTTCTAACATTCAAAAACTTGGTGACTCATGACCAATCAATTTACTCTCAGCTCTTGTTCCTTTGGTTTAAAAATGACAAATTAAAAATGCATCCCATGTGAATTCTAGAGACAGGAACAAATTTTTTTTAGGTGCAAAACAATTTTCCCATAGTCTTATATTCAGTGATGCTCTTTTCTTCCTCAAGCTCACTCCCTTTACTCCCCAATTTTTGCCAAAGACCTTGGTATCTTCTCATCCTTCTGAGTTATTTAATTCATGCCCATGAAGCATCTCTGAAATCTGTTTTCTGTGTAACTCTCACTCATGAATGCAATATTTGCAGGTTCCATATTGGACATCCCCACCTAGATGTGCCACAGCAATCCAAATTAATGCCTTTAAAGTTGAATCCATCATTCCTTGCATCACAACCAGCTGGTTCCCTTCATCCATTATTATATTAATGAGTACCACTAACAGCAACCTGGTTCTCTATAATTATTTTTCCTATCCTCAATATCCAATCAATTGATTTTATATTCTTCCATTTTATTCTGCTTCCACTTCTTTCCTGCCATTTACTGTCCCCAGTGTTTCATCATCTCACTCCAAAATGTTTACCAGATACTCAAAAGATTTCTCCCTATTCCTGTACATATGTTATTCAATCTATTCTTCTCAATGTACTTGGAAAGGTTTGCTAAGATGGAAAATAAAATGATACTATTTCCTTTCTTAAAATCCTTTAATAGCCCTATTCTTCAGTGGCTTAGATCATAAAGAATTTGCCTATAACCCGAGTCCAATCCTAGGGTCAGGAAGATCCCCTGGAGAAGGGAATGGCAACCCACTCCAGTATTCTTGCTTGGAGAACCGCACAGACAGAGGAGCCTGGCAGGCTACAGCCTATGGGGTCACAAAGAGCTGGACACACTGAGGGACTAACACTTTCACTTCACTTTTACACATAGGGGAAACAACTCAAAAACATTAACATGACACTCAAGGTCCTTAAAAATCTGATCCTTTTCTACTTCTGTAGCTTCTTATCTTTCCAATCCCCTCCAGCCAAGAAAGACTCCCACCATTCTAAACAAGTATCACTTTTCTAAATTCACCACGCTCTCTCACTTCCTCTACAGACAAAATTCACCTTGTCTTAAAAACATTTCATCCCCTCTGAGGATGCTTGGGGCTGGTGCACTGGGATGATCCAGAGAGATGACATGGGGAGGGAGGGGGGTTCAGGATGGGGAACATGTGTGTACCTGTGGCGGATTAATGTTGATGTATGGCAAAACCAATATAATATTGTAAAGTAATTAACCTCCAATTAATATAAATAAATTTATATTAAAAAAAAACATTTCAGACTTTCTTTTCTCAGATGCTCTTTCTTTGTATTTGTAAATTCTGTTCAGTTCTCGAGGTCTATCTCAGGTATTGCTCCTTCCAAAAAGATTTCTCTATTACCTTACACCTCCATTGGGTTGCCTTATGTCTGTTTCTCTTCTACCATAGGACCAAGCAAAATTTACTATATTTTCTAACTGCATTAGAAATATCCATGCATGAGTCTGAATTTTATTTTTTGTTTTTTTTTTTTAATTTTTACTTTATTTTACTTTACAATACTGTATTGGTTTTGCCATACATTGACATGAATCTGCCACGGGTGTACATGAGTTCCCAATCATGAACCTCCCTCCCACCTCCCACCCCATGTCATCTTTCTGGATCTTCCCCGTGCACCAGCCCCAAGCATCCTGTATCCTGTATCGAACATAGACTGGTGATTCGTTTCTTACATGATAGTATACATGTTTCAATGCCATTCTCGCACATCATCCCACCCTCTCCCTCTCCCACAGTGTCCAAAAGTCCAAAAGTGTCTGAATTTTAATTGCAAAGCATTATCTGTCACTGCAAGTGCCATGGCTTAAACTGCCTTGAAGTATTTACCACTGATAACGGTAAGCATGTTGCTTCCTTCAATCTAATTCATGGATTATCTGCTGTCATTGTTTATTAATTGGGGATGCCCTGTCTTTATGTTGGCGGTCCAATGACTTTCCGCATTTCTCAGTCTCTGTGTTCTGTCATGTGTGGTGGTAAGATGGGTTTTGGTGAGTGTTATGGCTTCCTCACTGTATACAAAAAAAGCATCTTCTCACTCTGGAGGAAACCTGAATTTGAAATCTGCTCTTTTCTGTCTACATGAAGTATCCTCCATGACTACTTCTGTTTGGCCACCTCCTACTCTTTAGTCAGAGATGCTACTATTATTGACACACATAACTTTCATTAGAAGCCTTTTTGATATCTGTATGCCTTTTCCTATGAGATGCCTAAAATATTTTAAAGTACTACTGAATTTTTTAAAAAAATCAATGAAGTAATCAATTAACATAGGCACTTAATAATAACCCAATAAATGACCTTACTCTGATATGATTTAATGAAGTTTCAAAATAATTCTCCTCTGTTCTTCAATACCAATTAATAGTGTTTAAAAAAAAGGACTTTTATGCCTTTTAATAGATGTAGGAACATATGAGACCCTTAGTAGTAGCAGTATTAGTTGCTTAGTCTTTAGGCATCCTTCCAATGATGCTACCTGAGAGCATCATTTTTATATTACAAAGATAAAGTACAATCCATTTAGGGATTACTTTGGTTTAAATCAATTCTATCCATGTGATGAAATCATCTTATATTCTCCTTCTGGAATGAATTTATTAAAGATAAGAATATCAGAGTCACAATACATAGTTTGTCTAATATGTTTTTTGTTTAAAGGGATTTTTTTCCCCCTCAGTAACACTGTGGTCCAATATGATCCTATGGTAAATGCGTCAAACTGCAGACTTTTACTTGTGCTTGAGAACTACAACTTTTCAAATGCCAATTATGTCCATTCCCTTTGTTCTTGACAAAACTTCGTATATGCAGTGAGAGAATCTAAAAATGGTATTCTTTCATTGTCTAGAGTATTTGACCACCAAGAACCATTTTAAAAATCCAAAACAACAGTGATTTTTAAAATAGTATCTCAAAAACTTCACTTTCAAAACATTTTTTCCTCTAAGAAATCAATATTTGGAAGGACTCTAACATAATCAATTAATGAGCTAATAATTTTCCAAATTTTTCTATTATTTTCTGCTTATATTATACAGCCAACTGAGGACAAATTCCCTTCTGAAGAATGTAGGTCATCATAGATTTTTATAAAAGGGAACCAAAATCTTCTCTTTTATGCTCATAAAACAGAATACATACAGTTTTTTTGTAATCTATTGTAAAGCCAATGAAAGTGGATGGAAATAAAAGAAGGCGGTATCTTGAAGTACTAAGAGTGTGGCTTTGGAGCCATGAAAAATAGATTTGAGTTAGGACTTTGTTACTTATTATTTGTAAACCTTTGACAAGTTACTTAAGTTCCCTGAATTTCCTCTATGGAATTAAGATCACAGTACATGAACAATCCTTAAAATGTTTTCTGTCTTTAAGGGTTTTTTAAATGATGTATATAAAGCACAAAGTACAATGCCTAGTAGGTACCAAATGCTCATTAACCAATAGATGGCCATCTTTAAGGAGAGAATTCAGGCATCAACTGTGTAGGAACATTAGTGTTACCTTACCCTTCCCACTACTGCAACATTCTTTTCTACATTATCACAGTTGCGTTAGTAAAACAGCCAAGGGCATAAGCCATCTCTAAAATGAAATTTTTGTCCCAAGTAAGCCTGGAGCACACAAAATGGAGCACACAAAATTTATAATTCCAAAGGCATTCTTTGTTCCCCTCCCCCAAGGAATTTAGGCAAGAGGAAGAAATTAACCCTGATTTATAGTATATTTGCTCAAAGAATGATATTCTCATATCTCAATTTTGGGGTCAGACATTAAGTGGAGTAGGTTATATAAATCTGAATTAAAAAGCAAAGTTTGTAAAGCCTCCAGTGATTTCCTGAGAAACCAGACTGCATAACTTCATTAAGAATGGAAATGAAGTTCCTTGATCCTGGTGCTTCAGAAAATGTACTTTAAGTGCACAAAAAGGAAAAACAAGTGAGCAATAAGCATGCAGAGAAGAAAAAAGGAGAAGAGAGAAGAGGAGGAAGAAGAAGAGTGTGTCTTAGTTACCCAGTCATGTCCAACTCTTTGTGACCCCATGGGCTGCGTCTGTCCAAGGGATTCTCCAGACAAGAATACGGGAGTGGGTTGCCATTCCCTTCTCCAAAGAGAAAGAGTGATATAAATAAGGTCTGCCAATCTCAATGGTAGCATTTGTTCTACTCAGAAGAATTCTATAATTTCTGTTAAAAAAAAAAAAATCAAAGAAGCTTAGAGTCATCACACATAGGAAAATAGCTGAGTTTGGAATTGCCCTTTTCTTTAAGCTTTATCACACTTCTCATATAGATGAGTGTCATGACCAGATGCCACTAGTGGAAAGGCATTTTACAGACACCCTAAATTCTATTTAAAATAATATAGGGATGAAACAATTCCAGATTCACTGACATTGAAGTATTTCAGGGGTTACAAATCTACTTTACAGGGGGAAAATGATCTAGCAAAAAACTAACCTTCAGTCTATAATATGTTAATTACCTGTGAAAAATTCACAATAACTAGGCATAAACTAGTTGTATCCCTCCCTTTAGCTGGCCATGTAAAGTGAATAAAGTTGACAGCCATCTCATTAGTAAGATGTGCAGTCACTTAAAATGTCCCTTATCTCCATGTAACTTATGATATGCCCCATCATTGCATCTAAAGTAACAGCATTTGATGAGTTGATCATTTTACCCAATATATATTATATGTCCTCATGCATGCACGCTAAGTCACTTCAGTCGTGTCTGACTCTTTGCGACCCTATGGATTATACCCCACCTTGCTCCTCTGTCTAAGGGATTTTCCAGGCAAGAATACTGGAGTGGGTTGCCATGCCCTCCTCTACTGGATCCCCCCAACCCAGGGATCAAACCCATGTCTCCTGTGGCTCCTTCACTGCAGGCGAAGTTTTTACCACTGAGCCACCAGGAAAGCCTCAAAGTCTACCTGTTACAACTTTATATATTATTTCCTAAGACTACGACAGATGATTAATACCTTGCTGAAGTTTATCAATATATTCATGTAAGTATTTACTTTTATACATATACCAGGAACATTTTATATGAGTAGGAATGGAATAACAAGAAAGAGTCATGGGTCCTGCCATCAGATAGCAGTGGGTCCATCCCAAGAATCTCAAGCGATATTACTGCAAGAATGACTATTGTCAGGATAGGCTCCTGAGAATATGATGAGAGATAAAAGAAAAATATAACAACAATGAAGAATCAAGAATGGTTTTAGGACTTTCTAAACACATTTCTGCATGATTTTAATGTGTCTAAATATCTGTCATATCGAAGACATACCCTTAATGTAGAAAGTACTCAAGTATATAATTCACAGGTTAATTTCTTGCCAACACTATGAATGCCTGTTTTCATTGGGTCTCTGACTTTACTGTAAATTTAAATGCTATTTCCATATTGAGTCCTAAGTATACAATTAGGCATATTAAAAGTACAAATATTCAATAGACCTCTATATGTACATACCGCTGAGAATGTATGTTAACATTTCACCATATCTGCTACCTCTCTTTCATGAAGTATAGTGCAGCTAAAGACTCACTTTTCCATCCCTTTTGCCTTCTTCTCTTCCTCCCCAAGAATAACCAATATTCTGATGTTATTTCATTTATTTAAACATTTAACAACTATTTGATGAATGCCTACCATGTGCTAGACATTA
Source organism: Capricornis sumatraensis (assembly GCF_032405125.1). NCBI lineage: Eukaryota > Metazoa > Chordata > Mammalia > Artiodactyla > Bovidae > Capricornis > Capricornis sumatraensis. Next base: position 60,148,591 of record NC_091084.1, on the reverse strand, counting down.
TTTCAGGTATTTGGAACACATCAGCAAACTAAAGAAATAAAGATTGTTGACCTTTCACAGCTCATTTAGATGGGTGAGACAGATTTTAATCAACAATCACAATTAATAAGTATATTTTATATTCAGTGAGTGAGTGACTAATGCTCTAGAAAAATGAAATAATGGAGCAAAGTAAGGAAGATTCAGAGCTGGGAGGGGGGCAATTAGAAATTGAAAGGTGACATTAGAGTAAAAACTCAAAGAGGTGAAATGGTACAACCACAATAAAAAAATAGTCTGGTACTCCCTCAAAAAATTAAACATAAAATTACCTTTTTACCCAGCAATTCAAATTCTACATATATACACAAGAGAAATGAAAATGTATGTCCATGCAAAAATTTGTATCACATTATTTGGAATAGATAAAGGGCAGAAACCATGCAAATGTCTATCAGCTGATGTAGGAATAAACAAAAGTGGTATATCCATACAACAGAATATAATTCAGCCATACGAATGAAGTGATGTACTGATTATACTACAGCATGGATAAACTTTGAAGACTTTATGCTAAGGAAAAGAAACCAGTTACAAAATATCACATATCATGACTTCACTTACATGAAACTGCCAAAAGAGGAAAATATATAGAGATAGAAGGTAGATTAATAATTGCTTTAGGCTGGAAGTATGGGACAAGGAATTGGGGTTAATAGCTAGAAGTTTAGGGATATCTTTCAGACATGATGAAATTGTTCTAAAATTGACTGTGATGACAGCTGTACTACTCCATCACTATATTAAAAACCATTAAATTATATGTTTTAAATGTGTGAACTGTGTTGTATGTGAGATATAGCTCAGTAAAGCTATTATGAAAAAAAGTAACACATACAAGTTATCCCTTTATTTTTAAACATTTATATGTTCTCTGCTTTTTACTAATGATATCTAGCTTAATTGGTTTAATTATTACTTCTTGTCCTCAATTACATTTAGATGTTCACCTCATCATATTTATCTTTTTATTCTACAGACTACACATAGTATTTTTATTCATTTATTTGTCTGATTTCTTGTTCTGAATTATAGCTTCTTTTTTCTGCATCTTAATAGATGCAGGAAAAGCTTTTTGATAAAATTGAACATCCATTTATGATAAAAGCTCTCCAGAAAGTGGGTATAGAGGGAACATACCTCACAACATATAAAGGTCGTATATGAAAAACCCACAGCTAACATCATACTCAATGGTGAAAAATGGAAAGTGTTTCCTCTAAAATCAGGAACAAAGTAAGAATGCCCATTCTATCCTCTTTAATTCAACATAATATTGGAAGTCCTAGCCACAATAATTAGATAAGAAAAAGAAATAAAAGAATCCAAATTGGAAAATAAGTAAAATGGTCACTGTTTTTATATAGCAAAGAGAAAATCCTAAGGATGCTACCAGATAACTCTGAGAGCTCATCAACTAATTCAGTACAGTTGCTGGGTATAAAATTAATATACAGAAATCTGTTTCATTTCTATATACTAACAATGAAATATCAGAAAGAGAAATTAAGGAAACAATCTGGTTTATCATCACATCAAAAACAATAAAATACCTAGGAATAAACCTATGTAAGAAGGCAAAAAACCTGTATTCTGAAAACTATAAAATGCTGATTAAAAGAAACTAAAGATAACTCAAAAAGATGGAAAGATACACCATGTTCTTGGACTGGAAGAATCAGTATTGTTAAAATGACTGTAATACCCAAGGCAATCTATAGGTTCAACACAATCACTATCAAATTACCAACAGCATTTTTCACAGAACTAAAATAATTTTAAAGTCTGTGTGGAAACACAAAAAACCTGAATAGCCAAAACAGTCTTAAGAAAGAAAAATGGAATTGGAAAAATCAAGTTCTCAGACTTCAGACTATACTACAAAGCAACACTGATTGAACAGTATGGCAATGGCACAAAAACAGACATGTAGATCAATAGAGAATGACAGAAAGGCCAAAAATAAACCCTGATGCTTATAGTCAATTAATCTATGACAAAGAATGCACAGTGGAGACAGGAATATACAATGGAGCAAAAACGGTCTCTTCAATAAGTGGTGCTCAGAAAACTGGACAGCTACATTTAAGAGAATAAAATTAGAGTATTCTCTAATATCATATACACACACACAAACACACATATACACATATGCAAAATGTAAGGTTGGATACTATAAAACTCCTAGAGGAAAACACAGGCAGAACATTATTTGACATAAATCACAACAATGTTTTTTTGGATCCACATCCTAGGGTAATGTACATAAAAAAAGAAAAAAAAACTAAACAAATGGGACCTAATTAAACTTAAAACCTTTGGCACAGTGAAGGAAACCATAAACAAAATGAAGAGACAACCAATGAATTGGGAGAAAATATTTGCAAATGATGCGACCCACAACAGATTAATTTCCAAAACATAGAAACAGGTCATATAGCTTAATATAAAAACAAACAACCCAACCAAAAAAATGGGCCAAAGACCTAAGCAGACATTTCTCCAAAGAAGATGTACAGAAAGCCAACCGGCACATGAAAAGATGTTCAATATTGCTAATTATTAGAAAAAAGCATATCAAAATTACAATGAGCTACCACCTCACACCAGTCAGAATACTGGTGTGAGCCATCATTAAAATATCTACAAATAATAAATGCTGGAGAGGATGTGGAGAATAAGAAACCTTCCTACACTGTTGCTTTGATTATAAACTTGCCTAGCTACTGTGGAAAACAGTATGGAGTTTCCTTAAAAATTGATCCCACAATCCTATTCCTGGTCATATATCCATGCTTGTGTGCATGATAAGTCACTTTGGTCATGTCCAACTCTTCGCAATCCCATGAACTGTAGACCACCAAACTCCTCTATCAATGGGGATTTCCCAGGCAAGAACACTGGAGTGGGTTGCTGTGCCCTCCTCCAGATCTTCCCAACCCAGGGATCGAACCCAGGTCTCTTATGTCTCCTGCATTGGCAAGCAGGTTCTTTACCTCTGGCACTCCCTGAGAAGCCCATATATATCATAAAAAACTCTAATTTGAAAAAATACATTCACCCCAATGTTCACAATAGCACTAGTTATAATAGCCAAGACATGGAAGCAACCTAAATGTCCACCAACAGATGAGTGGATAAATAAGATGTGGAAGATATTAATTTGTATATGTACATATATACTCATACACACATAGACACACACAGGAGGGAATATTACTAAGCCATAAAACAAGAATGAAATAATGCCATTTGCAGCAACACGGATGGACTTATAGATTATCATACTACATGAAGGAAATCAGAGAAAGACAAACATCATATAGTATCACTATATGTGGAATCTAAAACAATGATCAAATGAACTTATTTACAAAGCAAATATAGACTCATAGACCTAGAAAACAAACTTATGGTTACCAAAGGAGATAGTTGGAGCAGAAGAGGGTGAAGATAAATTAGGAGTTTGGGATTAACATGTACACACTACTATCTATAAAATAAAGAGGGACTTACTGTATAACACAGTGAACTATAATATATTCAATAAGCTATAATGGAAAAGAACCTGGAAAATACACACACACACACACACACACACACACACACACATATATGTATGCATAATTCATTCTCCTTGCTGTACAATTGAAACCTACACATTATAAATTAACTACACTTTAATTTTAAAAATGACTTAAAATGAATTACAACTTCTTAATTGAAACATTTATATATTTTATAAAGGAAAATCTACAAGTATTCTTTATTCATATACCATCAATGGCCCATTCCCCCATTCCTTTTTTTATAATCTTTTCTGTGCATATGTTAAACATTTCATTCTGTTTGCTTTGCCTATACACTATTTTTCTTTCTTTTTAATTTTTGGATTTCTTTTTTCACTTTCAGGTAATTTGTTTGGTATCATTCTTATTCATTAACTTTCTTTTCAGATATGCCTAATCTACATAACACTTACCCTTGTGGCTTAGATGGTAAAATATCTACGTGCAACGAGGGAGAATTAGGTTCAGTCCCTGGGTCAAAAAGATCCCCTGGAGAAGGGAATGGCAACCCACTCCAGCATTCTTGCCTGGAGAATTCCATGGACAAAGAAATCTATTGCAGAGTTGGACACAACTGGGCAACTAATCTTCCACCTTCACTTTCAATCTACTTAATTTGTTTAGTTTTTAATATCAATAGTTTTTCCTTCATTTCTCAAAATTATATTTGCTACTTTTACATGTCATTTTAAGTTCTTTTATGTTGTTAATCACTTAAGCATAACTATTTTATATTCTTTTTCAGAGTATTATTCTATATCTAATTTTGTGGAACTCCAATCTTCTATTTTGTTTTGAATTCCAAGTCTCATTGATGTTGCACTGCTGATCATACATTTTAAAGTTTCTAACTGAGAGTTGATCTTCGTCAGAGGCTATTTATTATGTGTGAGAGTCCCAATGGTCTACATTGTGAAATCATCTTTCCAGGATGGTTTTCCTTTCATCTCTACCATATGTGCAGCAATTTTCATCAGTTAGGTCTACTTTTATGGTCATTTCTGAGTGTGAAGTGTTTTAAAATCTTTTAATAGCATAAATTCAAATTTTAAACTTCTGTAAATACAGATTCAAGTCTTCAGCGTTTCAGGTGACTCTTCTCCCACCCTAGTCAAGAATCCAGGCCTAGATATAGTTTCTTGTCAGTTCTTTGTGATGTGGTAGCTTATGATCAATCTATCTTTTGATGAGGTGATAGCCTATTCAGGCATCTTAGTCTTAATTCTTTACCTCATTCAGACCCAAGATCCCATTTCCTATAAAAATATTGGGAGTGAGATGAGCAAACTCTTGATAACCAGATAACTACTCGTACCTCCAACCTAGAAGAGACACTGCCTGCTCAGGCTGCCAGTGCTTTTAGTTAAAAAGTAGGGGGGAAATCATTTAAAGCAGTCTCTTCCCACAGAAACAGTTTTCATGATCCAAATAATAGATTTTTCTCATTTCATTGGGCAGATGCTGATTGCATTAACAAGAATATGTGGCTATTTGCAAATCTGGTCAAGATGACCAGAAGGCATCAATCAATACAATCTGAATCACTTTCTCTCCATATTTCAAAGTACGTCAGAAAAATTTCCAATAGTCTCTCACTTCTTCTGAAAAAATGAACCATACTTTTTAAAGGGAGGGATCTAACTAAAATATTACAATGATGCTAATCATCTTACTAACACTTGATGATAGTTTCCTAATTATTTTCAAAACAAACACTCAAAATGATATTTCTGCTGAGAAACCAAGTTGTGCTAACCCTGACCATTTCATTGACATATTTTTTCAACCTGGAATGTAAGAATATAACTTATTCTCTCTGTAGTCGACATACACACAAACACACACACACAAATTACAATACATGGTTTCACTTATGTGGACCATTTTTAAAGTATTTATTGAATTTGTTACAATATTGCTTCTGTTTTATGTATGGTTTTTTGATGGCTAGGCAAGTGGGATCTTAGGTCCCCCACCAGCAAACACACCCACACCTGCTACATTGGGAGGCGAAGTCTTAATCACTGGCCCACCAGGGAAGTCCCTTCACTTTCAACTTTCTATCATTACAATCTCCTAAATTCCTTTGTGCATAGGACACAATTCCACATGTGACGTGGCTATTAATAGAAAAGATGGAGAATAATCAAATGGAGGGGAAAAGATTCATAGACAAATCTTGACAAAATTCATAATCTGTGAGCTACTAAGAACAACAACAAAAGTGTATAGAACTCTATGTTTATGCAAGCTATTTATTCTCTTTTACTTAGTCCTGATTAATATTTTAAAGAAGGCAAAGTGGAAGAGAAGGAAGAAGTTGGGGGAGGGGAGGAGAAGACAACATTTGTTGACTGTGTTCATACCAGGCCCTTAGTTATTTCTGTTTTACCTGTACTGTTTTATATAATAATCACAATTCAATAAGGTTAAATTATTATCATCTGCAATTTAGTGATAAAGAATTAGGGATGCTATGGTAGAATACAAAGGTAAAAAGACCAAACTGAATTGAGACAATTTCTCTTCCAGTTCTACCACTAGTTACTTTGTGACTAGTTACTAGTTACTTTGTGGCAAATTACTTAACCTCTTTATGTCTTGATCACCTTATTTATTAAATAGGAATAATGGTAGTCATGATTACAGATTAAATAATTTATTATATGTAAAGGACTTAAAACAGCAAATTGTTTATATTTAGTTATCAATATGAGGTAGCTCTGAAGGCATGGAAATATTTCAAAAAACAATAACAGCTAATAACTGGCTAAATTTGTGCTTGAACACTGGTATTGTGCTTAGTCACTCAGTCATATCCAACTCTTTGCCACCCCATGGACTGTAGCCTACCAGGCTTCTCTGTACATGGGATTCTCCAGGCAAGAATACTGGAGTGGGTAGCCATTCCCTCCTCCAGGGGATCATCCTGATCCAAGGATTGAACCCTGGTCTCCAGCATTGCAGGTGGATTCTTTATTGTCTGAGTGAGCAGGGAAGCCCAAACACTGCTATATGTACTTTCAAAAGGAGAGCCTTTCACAGTAGTCAATTTAAACACAGGTATCAACAATTCTATAGTTTTAATTAACACTCATTGCTTTCTCATGTCAGAAAGGAACTTTAAAAGAACATTGTTCCCCCAAAGTACTAAGAAGATAGAAGGAACCAAATAAGCTTGAGTGTCCTGTTATTTGAGTGTCCTGGCCCAAATAAATTATGTTCCAGAGTGGTAAATTTGGAAATGAAGCAATTCCAAGCCAGGATTAGAGCTCTATGAGAAGAAAAAGGTTGGAATCAGGGAAATCTTTCCCTAATTTTTAAACAGCGAGCACTAAAATCTACATTATCAGTTAATTTAACATTGACCCTGGGCAAAAATCTGAATTGCTTCATCAAAAAATATGTATGTTTCAACATGGATTCTATATAAAACACAAATACAAAGAAGGGCAAATCCTTTAACAAATCTATGCTTCATTTCTCAGAACTTAAAATAATGGAGGAGGTATAGCAGAAGGGTCCAGTGAATGCCAGCTCTTAGATTCCAAGAAGCAATGCCTCAAAGCTTACAAAGTTGCTAAATGCTCTGTCAAGAACAGAAAAAAGAAATACTGGTTATATCGATATCAACAAATATGTTAAACAACATGTAGTCTGATCCTTTGAATTTTAAAAATGATTACAGAGATAAAACTTTCAAATTAAATAAAAATTGGCATGGAATTAACCGTAAATGGAATGATCAAATTTTATCTAACGTTTAAATTCAAATGCTGTCCATTCAAAGGAGACTAAAAGGAAAATACCATTTTTAGTCTTTGCAAATGTTATTTGAACATTTGTGCTTTAATTTGTGACACTCTGATTGTATTACATGGATCATTATATTATAGTAAATGCAGCATAGCACATGTACTTATTAACTCAATATTATCTGTTAGAAGATGACAGCCTATACATTTTGAAACTATGAAATTAAGCTTCAGTGAAGACAAATTAGACTAATTGATTACATTATCATGTGTCACTTAGATTGGCAAGAATAAGATTGCAATGAAAGGAAAGATGGAATCCAGGTACAAATTTGCAGTTCAAACAAAAATCTGATACCTGCTGAGCAACATTCAGATTTCAAACGTGACTTAGCATCACTTTATTCCCCTAATTGAATAGTATTACCATAAACTTTTAGTTAGCAGGCAGGGTGAGTTGAGAAAATAAATTGCTGCTAGCAGCTTGGTTGTTTTAACATCTAAAATATGTTAGCCCAGGGAATATAATCATTTCTGCCCTTCATAAATCTAGTAAACTGCCAAATGCTACCTCATTTTTTTCATCTTTTCTTTAGTAACTTTCCAAGACTTTTTTTATTTTCACCCACCAAGCACATGTCTAGGAGGTTACAACCAACTGATCAAGGTGGTTTCTCACTAGACTAATCAGTCCATGCTTGTGAACCCTTCACTCCCTCATATATCACTAAGGCCACTGTCAGATCGATACTAGAGAAAGTCATTTATCCCGCCTTTGATTTTATAACATCATATGGAATGTGTAATCTGTTATCCAAACTACAGTAACTTGAGTCTTTATGGAGAAATCTACAAAGAATTTTCTTTACTGGATATTAAACTCTTTGGAACTGGGACTTTTTAACCTTAAATATCCTTAACAAATTCTATCACAACATACTGTGGATTTTTAAAGAATATTTAATAAGCAAACCTGGCAGGATACATCTGCCCTGGTGCCAAAAAATTAAAATCATGGAATTAAGACTAAACCTATGGAACAGTCAGAAGACAAAAATAGTAACTTAGAGACTCGATTTATGACATAAAGAATACATTTTGAGTTCAATTTAAAAAACCCTCATAATGACATATTGACCCTTGATGATCAGCAATACATGAATGAGAAAAACAGGAAGATATAAGCAACAGAGAAAGCACACTGTGTTTCTCCCTATTGGTACATTAAGTTTTTGCTGGGGAACAGTGAAAAGCATCATTTGATAAGGGGAAGTGAGTTCACTTTATGGAGGATCCTGACATTCACAATTATTAAATAATAAGAAAGGTATAAAATAACTGGCTAGTTCTTCACGACAGAGCCACCACCAATTTCCCACTAAATTATACTGAGAGACAGTAAAATCAAAAGCAAAATAAAGGCAAAATAAGACTACTGCTATCCAACCCTGGTCAAGATCTAGGAAATTTTCTATAAATTATAAAAATGAAAAATTTTCCTGAAAAGGGTAGTCAATAGTATACTAATCCTGTAAAAAGTAGGCAAGCATATTGTTTGTCTTTCTTTACCTACTTCTTCAATGGCTTAAAAAAAAAAAAAACAAGATGTGTATACAGAAAAGTTAGCACATCCTATGTGTCAGAGTATCTTACTTTTTACATTCAGTTGAAGATTTCAAATATAAGAAAGGTGTGGGCTCAGTTGCTTCAGTCAAGTCTGACTCCGTGACGCTATGGACTGTTGCCCACCAGGCTCCTCTGTCCATGGGATTCTACAGACAAAAACACACGAGTGGGTTGCCATCTCCTTCTCCAGGTTATCTTCCCTACCCAGGGATCGAACCCACATCTTTTATGTTTCCTGCGTTCACAGTGGGTTCTTTACCACTAGCGCCACCTAGGAAGCCCATAAGAAAGGTACTGAAAGGTATTTTCTGGAGCATGACACCCTGGGAAGTGTGGAATCCACAAATAAAGGAGTATGTAAGGAAATACAGAAAGAGAAGCACTGAGAACTGCTACACAATTAGGATTCTAGTCTTTTCTTTCCACGTGCACCATCTCTTTCAGAGTTTCAAAGAACCAAACTGTGAAGCATGAAAAAAGCATGTGGGCTAGTACTGCAAAAGAAGTTTCCATCCAGTTGTATCTGTTGGAAAGAGTTTCACCCATCACCTGAATGGAAAAGGTGGACCAATACAAATCTCTATACTTGGATGCTGACTCAAATTTGATCTAGATAGATCTAACAATATGAGGCAAAAAAACATGACCTTTTGAAACAACATCAGGAAGTCATGAAAATAGAAGATGCTGAGAATGAAATACCATAGAATAAGATAAAAAGAGAGCTAGAATAGGAAAAATAATAAGGAAATGAAAAGTTAAATAACTGAATTCATATACACAGAATTAGTAAAAGCAAAATATAAAAAACTGAATAAAACCCAACCTCAAAAAATAAACAAGAAAAAAAAACCAGGATGCCTAGATAAAAATAAACATCAGAACTGCTCAGATTGTTTTGTAATATTATATGAAAAAATAAAGCTACATAGCTCTATTTCAAGATAAAGTTTTGGAAGACATAAAAGTGAAACAGTCAATTTGACTTAAATAAAAGAGAAGGCAAGAACAAGACAAGACTGACACAATCAGGGTTACAAGTAAAAAGACTACAGACCCATTTTCTGGTGGCTCAGACAGTAAATAATCCACTTGCAATGTGGAAGACCTGGATTTGACCCCTGGGTTGGGAAGATCCCCTGGAGAAGGACATGGTAACCCACTCCAGTATTCTGACCTGGAGAATCCCATGGACAGAGGACCCTGGCAGGCTACAGTCCATGGGGTCTCAGAAAGTCGGACACGATTGAGTGACTTTCACTTCACCATTTCTGAAGACAGACTTGAGATGGGCCCACAGGGTAATCAAAATTTAGTATTTGAAAACAGAAGTATTTGAACTGAAGAGAATGTAAATGAGTAGTAAAAATAAATATCTGAGTTGATGCTGGATATGAAACTCCAAATTCAAATATAAAATTAAGATTAGAAGAGAACATCTGTAATTTTAAAAATCAGTTACAATAATACTATGATACAACTAATACAACTAATGCTATATTTATAAAAATGAGATGTAGACAAAACAAAGTTCTAGTAAATCCTGTATTTTCTGCAGAGAAGAAAGAGAACATTAAACTTGTGACTTTAATGATTAGGAAATATTTTGAAAGCTAAGGAAACCACTTACATAATTACAACTATAAGATATACTTTCTAAAACACTAAGAATATTTAAAATATTTTAAAATATACATCAAAATATATACTTATTACTTTAATCTGGAGACCGGAATGGCTACCCATTCTAGTATTCTTGCCTGGAGAATTTCACAGACAGAGGAGCCTGGCAGACTACAGTCCATGTATTCCCAAAGAGTCAGACATAACTGAGCAACTAACAATTTCATGTCAAATACAAATGGTTTAAACTCTCTTAAAAGAACAAGGTTTTGATTAGGTCAAAAATAAATAATCTTAAGAGGCACAGCTAAAATAAAAAAGTTTAAAAATAAAAGAATGAATACGTATGTTTTAGGCAAACACATAAAGTAAAGCAGGGGTTAAAATACATCAAATAAATAAGAAGAATCGAAGGCAAAGTCCTTAAAATCTAAGACAAAAAGTAAACTGTAGAATTCTACAAGGATCAAGTCTATTTTTAAACATAAATCGATAAATTCATGGACTTTGATAAATTCGTGGACTTTGACAAATTTAAACATAATTGATAAATCCCTGGTCTGAATAAGGTTAAACAAAAGCCCATAACACTGACGTATGTACATTAAAAATAGCTTGAAATGCAGGGATATAATAATAGCTCTCAATATGTGAGAGAATTTAATTCTTTAATATGTAGCCAAAGAAAATATTTGAAAAGATAAATAGGGCACAGAGAATTTAACAATAAAGTATTAATGATGGTATCAAATTAAAGCATATATATCGAATTTTGTACCAAGATGGTAGAACAGGAAGCCCCAGACCCTCCTTACCCTAAGGAGAAAGGTACTCTACAGTAATACAAGGACAAATACCTTTGTGAGATATTCATAAACCAATCTAAACCAGTGGAACCAAAAAAAAAATGAACAAATATAATTAAACAGAAACAGAGTCATAGATACAGAGGACAAGCAAGTGTTTGCTGGAGGAGTTAGGGGAGCAAAGTAATAGGTAAGGGAAATCAAGAGGTACAGATTTCCAGCTGTAAAATACATGAGTCACAGGTATGAAACGTAAGTGTGGGAATATAGTCTGCAACTGTGTAATATCTTTGTATAGTGACATACAATAACAACACTATTGTGGTTATCAGTTTGAAATGTATAGAAACACCGAACCAGGTTGTGTGACAGGAACATAGTGTTCTAGATTAATTATACCTCAAAAACAAACAAACTCACAAAAAAAGAGATCAAACACTGCTATATGTTAGATATGGAAATTGTTAACAGTAAATTCTAAGAATTCTCATCACAAAACAAAAGCCTTTTTTCCTATTTCTTTAATTTTTTTTTGTATATATATATATATATATATATACTAAACTTATGGTTGACAATCACTTCATAATGAATGCAAAGCATTATGCTGTATACCTTAAACTTACACAGTGTGGTACACCAATTATATCTCAAAAACTGAAAGAAAAAGATAAAATGCAAAATACATACACACACACACACACACACGCACACACACACACACACACACACACATGACAGGATATCAACAACATGGCAGAACAGGAAGACCTAAGCCCTCTTTTCCCTAAGGAGCCATTTACTCTACAGCAATCCAGGAACAAATTCCCTTTGTGAAATCTCCATGAACTGGTTAAGAGGTTCCCACATGGAGTTGTATAGAAGAGCAAAACTAGCTGTATGGAAGCTGGTAATAAGATCCATGGGACTCACTCACCTAGTCCTCACCCTTGGGGCCCTGCGGCACAGTCAGGAGAAAACTCCCACTTCCTGGATTCTCCCTGGGGAGGAAAAGAAAAAATTGAAATATGCAGGTAACATGCAGACATTGCGGGGAGGCACCCAAGGGGCCAGTTTCTATCTTGCCTGAATCTAAAAGGTCAGGTTGGTTGCTGCTGAGAACAAAGGCAACAATTTGGACTAGCACACACTCACCGCCATCATCCCTCCCCCCACCCATAGTCCCCTCCTACCAGATCAGCACAAAGGAGCAGGGAGAAATCCCCAGCTGGTGGCTTCTCCCAGAGGAGGGAGAGTTGGAACATGCAACAATGTTCTAGCTTTTCCCAATGGCTGCCCCAGAGACTGGTTTTTGTTATGCCTATCTCAATGCCCTAATGGAACCCAGAGTACTCCAGATGCCTGAGGGCCACAGAGAACAAAAAGGAACTGGGAAGGTTGCTGCTGTTCCTGAGGACCAGGGGTACAACAGGCAGAATTAGCACAGCTTGGAAGAAAGTGGGGAAAGTGAAGAGTAGAGCTTGCATCCAATGTTCCTGACTTCAAAAAATAGCAGCAAAACTATTGCAAAAAAAAAAAAAAGAAAGAAAGAAAAATTATATATAGTCCCAACATAAAAACAGACCTAGGTGGCACAGTGGTCAAGAATCTGCCTGCCATTGCAGGAGACATAGGTTTGATCCCTGGGTGGGGAAGATCCCCTGCAGTAGGAAATGGCAACCCACTCTAGTATTCTTGCTGGGAAATCCTCCCAACAGAGGTAACACTGTAAATTCTGGTGGCAACAGTCCATGAGGTCGCAAGAGTCAGACATGACTTGTCACACATACCCAACATAGATCAATGGCACAGAATACAGAGCCCAGAAAGGTGAACAAAGCACATGAGCCGGAAGTCACGAAACACACCCTGCAGAGTCCCTGCCTTCCTCAGAGATTCCACACACCACTCACCTGAACCAGGCCCCCAGTCCCTGCTGAGAGCCTCTCTGACGATGTTAAAGGAGAAAATAGTTCCTGATGGAGGACACTGAGTGGAGGAACTAGCTTCTCCAGGCTGCTATCAGTAGGGCTGGGTCAGAAATTAAGTAACGCTCTGAAGCTGCCCTTAAAGGCAAATGTTTGAGAGACAGGCAGAGTTGGTGTCCTAGTCTGAAGTTTAGATACTTCTAAGAAGTTTAGCAGTACATGAACCGTGACCTTCCAGATGTTCAAGCTGGTTTTAGAAAAGGCAGAGGAACCAGAGATCAAATTGCCAACATCCTCTGGATCATCGAAAAAGAAAGAGAGTTCCAGAAAAACGTCTATTTCTGCTTTATTGATTATGCCAAAGCCTTTGACTGTGTGGATCACGATAAACTGTGGAAAATTCTGAAAGAGAAGGGAATACCAGACCACCTGACCTGCCTCTTGAGAAACTTATATGCAGGTCAGGAAGCAACAGTTAGAACTGGATGTGGAAAAATAGACTGGTTCCAAATAGGAAGAGGAGTACATCAAAGCTGTTTATTGTCACCCTGCTTATTTAACTTCTATGCAGAGTACATCATGAGAAACGCTGGGCTGGAAGAAACACAAGCTGGAATCAAGATTGCCGGGGGAAATATCAATAACCTCAGATATGCAGATGACACCACCCTTATGGCAGAAATTGAAGAGGAACTAAAATGCCTCTTGATGATAGTGAAAGAGGACAGTGAAAAATTTGGCTTAAAGCTCAACATTCAGAAAATGAAGATCATGGCATCTGGTCCCATCACTTCATGGGAAATAGATGGGGAAACAGTGGAAACAGTGTCAGACTTCATTTTTTGGGGCTCCAAAATCACTGCAGATGGTGACTGCAGCCATGAAATTAAAAGACACTTACTCCTTGGAAGGAAAGTTATGACCAACCAAGATAACATATTCAAAAGCAGAGACATTACTTTGCTGACTAAGGTCCATCCAGTCAAGGCTATGGTTTTCCCAGTGGTCATGTATGGATGTGAGAGTTGGACTGTGAAGAAAGCTGAGCACCGAAGAATTGATGCTTTTGAACTGTGGTGTTGAAGAAGACTCTTGAGAGTCCCTCGGACTGCAAGGAGATCCAACCAGTCCATTCTAAAGGAGATCAGCCCTGGGTGTTCTTTGGAAGGAATGATGCTAAAGCTGAAACTTCAGTACTTTGGCCACCTCATGCAAAGAGTTGACTCATTGGAAAAGACTTTGATGCTGGGAGGGATTGGGGGCAGGAGACGGGGACGACAGAGGATGAGATGGCTGAATGGCATCACCGACTCGATGGACATGAGTTTGGGTGAACTCCGGGAGTTGGTGATGGACAGGGAGGCCTGGCATGCTGCGATTCATGAGGTCGCAAAGTCGGACACAACTGAGTGGCTGAACTGAACTGAAGAAGTTTAGATACCTCTAAGTCCATGGGGATCGCAAAGAGTTGGACACAACTGAAGCGACTGAGCAGGCACTCAAGCTCCTGCTATAAACAGCTGGACTCAAGAACAGCAGAAAGGTTGGTCGAGTTGCTGCAGCTTTGACCGTGACAGGCTAGTGTTAGTAGCCCTACCTAAGTCCTTTGGGTCCCTTTGGAAAGGGCTAGAGCTGTGTATGTCATGCATACGCAATTCGCTCTTTCTGGTTTCCACTGTCCTGCGGCTGCTGGGTGCTTGAGCCGATGTGGTTTGTTCAGGGGCTGGCCTCTGTGGCCAGGAACTACTGCCCTGTGGCTCTGAGTAGGAAGGGGGTTGGGGCACAGAGTACAGCAGCCTGGGGATTGTATGCCAGGTGATGTGAGCTAAACTCTATACAGAAGTCCCTGCAGCAGTGGTGGAGGAGGTGGGTGGGTGGAGGGTGGTCCCTACACTGGTTCCCAGGTGTCTCTCATCGCAAGACTCCACTGCCCACCCTATTTTTAAGTGTGAAGTTTTAAACAGTAGTGAAAATGCTTCCCGATGGAGAAAGGAGAGTTTCTTTAAAAAATAGTGTTGGGTAAACTACATATCTGCGTGTGCAAAAAAACTGAAATACACTCAAAATGAACTGAAGACATAAATGCAAGACCTGAAACCATAAAACTCTGAGAAGGAAACATAATGGAAAAAACTTTATAAATTGAGCTTAGAAATGAATTTGTGAACATGATGCAAAAATCATGGGCAACAAAAGCAAAAATATACAAGTAGGACTACCTCAACTAAAAACTAAAAAACTTCTACACAGCAAAGAAATAAGAGTGAAAAGTCAATCTACAGAATGAAAGTAATTGCAAATCGTGTATTTTATAAGGAGTTAATTTCCAAAGAATACATATTCATAAAACATAAGCATAAATAAATAAATGGATTAAAAAATGAGCAAATGACTTGATTTGACATTTCACCAAAGAAGACAAACAATTATAAAAAAAGTATAAAAAAAAAGATGCTTAACATCGCTAATCATCAGGGAAATCAAAGTGAAGACATATCACCTCACAAATGTTAGAATGACTGTTAGCAAAAAAAAAAGAAAGAAATAGTAAGCATTGGTGATGATGTGGTGAAACTGAACTCCTGTGCACTGTTAGTAGGAACGAAAAATGATGCATCCACTATGGGAAATAGTGTAATATAGTTTCCTCAAAAATAGGTCTACTATATAAGCTTTTCATCCCATTTTTAGGTATTTATCCAAACACACTGAAAACAGAATCCTGAAATGATATTTGCACTCCTATGTTTATTATTATTATTCACAAGAGTCAAGAGGTGGAAATAACATAAATGTCCATCAAAAGATAAATAAAGAAAATGTAATCTATTCAGCCCTGAAAAAGAAGGAACTCTTGACATATGCTACCACATGAATGAACCTGGAAGAAATGCTAAGCAAAATAGGTCAGTCACAGAAAGACAAATACTGCATGATTTTACTTTTATGAGATATCTAAAGTAGTCACACTCACAGCATAAGAAAGTAGAATGGTTGTTGCCAGGGGCCCTAAGGAGGGGGAAATGAAAGTTGCTGGTCAATAGACATAGAATTTCAGACATGAAAGATGAAAAAGTTTTAGAGCTCTACTGTATAATAATTTGCATGAAGTTAACAATGCTGTACTGTACACATGAAAATTTGTTAAGAGAGTCAACTTCATGTTTTTTTTTACTACAATAAAATACACACATATGAATATATATGTATCACATTTATTTTTAGAAAATTTATAAACTAAAATAGTATTCAAATAAATTTTAATTGTTCACCTAAAATCAGAAATTTTACAGAATAATTTACCTGGTCATGCCATTATAAAACCAAAAGTTTAAAATAAAAGTCTAAAAACAAAACAAAAAAATTTTAAGTTATACTATTCTGGATAAATAGAGCTGTAAAAGGATAAAGAAAACACAACTTAAAACTAAGGCATATTTAATAATATAAAGAAAATCATATGTATTTCTTAGGTCATATATGGGAAACTCTTCACTATTTAGCAAATGCCTATCATTCAACTTTTCATATTACGGGAAGTTATAAGGACAATGAAGTCTAGTTAAGACAATAAGGACAGAAATTTGTTTTTCAAAAGTTGTAAAAACAATAATGTAAAGGTTCAATCTTAAATGTTGTAAAAAATATGTAAATCAAACATATCTAATAATAATAATACAAAATAGCATTTTAAATAGCCAAGATATAACAACAGATATGGGATTGTTCTTAATTTGCAAAGAATTACTATAAATCACACTTGTTCTCTGATCTTCAGAGCATGTTTAGTACATCACAGAAGAGTTTTTGGGCAGCTAGGCCCTGAGCTGAGTAAAACAAAAACAAAATATGAAAATCCTTTGGAAATTCCCAGAAATGTTCAGGAAGGACTAGGAAGAACCACAGTTGTGAATAAATTGAAATATGGAGCCAAGGTGATTTGAGAATTGGTTCTTTGGTGACTTTGTAAACATTGATTGATTTGGTTGATAACACTGAAATTAATTTGAGCATGGGGGCATGTCTCATTCAAGATGAAATTCTGAAATTTTATAATGTAAAGGATATTTCAGTATGATTCTCTCTATATTTTTCTATCAGTATATCTTTAAGTCATTAATTTTTTAATTTACATATAGGAAGTACCTGAAGTCAGGTTTGATCAACATTAATATTGGCAATTTCTGGCTCATGGAATTCTGTGTGAATTTTGCATATTTCTATTCATTGGTTTTTTGCATTGTGTGAAATTTTTATAATTATAATGCATCATTTTTATCGAAACAATAGTTCTTATGGTACAAATTATGATATTTAGAATACATGCATTTGTATTCTTTCCCTCTCGAGACTTCATTGTAATGAGAGTCTACAATGCTGAAAAGTAATACATTCATAACAAATAAGAAATCATGTCAGAGACATCAACAGGTCAAGATCTACAGTATAAGAGAGTTCAACAAATTACTGGAAAATGGATTGTAGTTGAAGTGGTTGACAAGACAGTTGAAGTACTTGCAGTCCAGAATAAATACATGGGGGAGGTTCAAAGTTGAGAATGGAGCACCATGGAGTCAGCAGATAAGAGGAGATGTGAGGGGAAAATATTAAAGAATGTGTTATAGTTCTGCAAGCAAAATTGGCGTGGTAGGCAGGACTCTGCCCGCTTCCCATCAAACACGCTTCAAAATGAAGGACTGTCAACCCAGTATTTTCTGAGTGAAATCAGAGGGCTTTATGAAAAAGGAAAGAAAGATGAAGGGGAGAGAATGAGAGAGGAAGGAAGGACAGAGGGAGGGAGAGAAGAAAGGAAGGGAGGGAAGGAAGAATCACCCTGGGATAGCTAAGACTTGAGGTTGAAACACCAGAATAAAGTTCTGATTCCAGCACTGGAGGCCAACTACCTATCCCCGCACCCTACTGGTAAGCCTTCCTATCCATAACCCTGTCTACAAACAAAACACTTTCAGCAAACTTTCCCATTTTGGAGAAAAGGCTATTGTTAAAATTGATCTCCATATACAGCAATAGAAAAAAACCCAGGCTAGCTACTGAGAATATTTAAACAAGTCCTTTATTCTTAAAAATGAACATCTATGAACCAGAAGAATATATGAGAAAAAGGAGTAGCACAGAAGAATAATATAAAATTAAAGATAAACATAACAATAAATCCCAGAGGAAATATAATTTATATAGTTTAAGGGGAAAATGTAATGTGTCCTAAAAGAGACAGCACTGATAAAATATAAGCACAGTGAGGAAAAAGACCTTTCGGAAATCAGTTTTTAAAAAATCAAAGACCTGGGAGATAAGCTTTTTGCTTTGTTTTGTTTTAATCTCTCATCTCAGAGCAAAGAAGACAAAACAAAAAATGAACTATGAAAAATACAGGTAAGAGATATAAAGGATCATTCAGGAAGTTCAATAACCCACTGATAGTCATTTCAACATGAAAACATGGATGAAAATGAAAGGGGGCCAAATAATATTGACAACAGTGACAACAGCAAATTCAAAGCTGTTAAAGAAAAATATTATTTAGAACGAATGTGTTCAGGGAGTAAAGTACTAGACCTCTCCTCAGATTTTCAAAATTAAAGATAAGACAATGAAAGTTTACAGAGAAAGGCGGGAAAAGCAGGTACCTATAAAGGTCTAAAGATCACTTAAACTAAATGCTTGAAGATATTGGAGCAATGGCTCCAAGGACTGAGGGAAATACATTTGAATTCTAGAATCTTATATTCAGTTGTTCAAAAAAAAAAAAGAGCAAAGTAAGATATTTTCAACATGTAAGGTTCAGAAATTTAAGCATCCACAATTCTTATTTGTGTTTATTTGAGTATATCCTCCAGGAAAATTAAGGATTAACCAATATATAGGAAGACATAGCTGCAATACTATAAGTATGTAGTCTTTCTAAGTAGAAAGCCTAGAGATTAAAAGACCCAAGGAAAGGAAAGAGGATTTCATACAATGGAAAGCATGATTGAACTGGATAAACTTGACTAAATGGTTTAATATTAAGTAATTAATATTACTAATATACAACTGACCTACCTGAATATAAGCTAGGTTCAGAATATGGCTAAACCTGTCCACCCCACAGACTGGTAGCTCTCAGACATTCCTTTCACTTGAAATGCATTATGATACTTTAGGATGTAATCAGTGTTGCTGCAGCATCCCAGGGACAGAGTTTGGAAGAAACCCTACATCTTCAAGAAACTCAGTATAGAACTGGTAGTATAGAAAAGTTGGAAAGATTCATAGAGATATTTGGTGTCTTGAAGGCTTTTATCTGTAGTTATCTGTGGTATGAATCCATAATAAAGCAAGTATCTTTCTTTAAAGGGTATCTTTCTTATAAAAGAAACCACCAGTAGAGGGAAGAGGGTGACTACACGCCTTTCTCAAGAGGTTTCAGCATCAGCAAGGAGACCAGAGGGGAGGACCATGAGTTAATTCTTCCTAAACACCCATTAAGTATCTTCTGGAAACAAACAAACCAAAAAATCACTAACATTTGGGGTAAGGTAGTATCAAGTTAGAGCAGGATTCCGGACCAATGAGTCATCAACTTTTAGATTATCAATATTAACATATCTTAAATCATTCCCACAAGCTCATGTAAATAGGCAACATTCATTTTACACTAGGGAATTTATTAAAGATTATATTGCAGAAGTAATTAAAAGGGAAAAACATATTTTTCCTTCTCAGATGATGGCAAAGAGAAAATTTGATAAAAATTAAACACCTTTTTCTAAAACTCTTAGAAAGGAAAGAAAGGATACTTAGGAACATACATCATAAATCTATACCTAACATAATATTTCGGAGAAGGCAATGGCACGCCACTCCAGTACTCTTGCCAGGGAAATCCCATGGACGGGGGAGCCCAGTAGGCTGCAGTCCGTGGGGTCATGAAGAGTTGGACACGACTGAATGACTTCACTTTCACTTTTCACTTTCCTGCATTGGAGAAGGAAATGGCAACCCACTCCAGTGTTCTTGCCTGGAGAATCCCAGGGATGGGGGAGCCTGGTGGGCTGCCATCTCTGGGGTCGCATGAGTCGGACACGCTGAAGCGACTTAGCAGCAGCAGCAGAAACATAATATTTAATGAAACACTAGAGTTATTGCCACTGACATCAAAAGCAAGATGTGAGCTATTTCCATTATTAGTTAGCATTTTCCTGGAAGTTCTATCCAAATTTAATAAAATGTTGAAAAGAGTAGGAATATCATCATTTTTTGAAGAATATATGATTATGTGCCAAGAAACTGCAAGAAAATAGACTGAAAATTCCTAGAATCATTGAGAGTTGAGTAAGTGAGAATATTTTAAAATTAACAGATATCTACATTTTTATATGAAACTTTGATAACCAGTTAGGAAATACAAAGGAAAAAGTTTTGAATTACAATAGCTATTTAAAATATTTAGAAATACCACACAGAAGAAATATATGACTTCCATGTAGAAGGTTATAAAACTTTATAGAAATATGTAAGACAATTTTACCTTTAAATTCAGAATATAATTATTCCATATTCTTAGTGGGAAGACCAAATATTTCAAAGAATTCAAATGGAATCTTTTTAAGGAACTTTATTTTTTATTTTTAATTGGTGGATAATTGATTTACAATGTTGTGTTGGTTTCTGCCATACAACAATGTGAATCAGCCATAAGCAAACAGATATCCCCTCCCTCCTGAACCTCCCTCCCACCCCTCCCCAGCTCATCCCCCAGGTTGTCACAGAGTACCAGGCTGAGCTCTCTGTGTTACATAGCCACTTGCCATTAGCTGTCTGTTTTATATGTGGTAAAGTATATATTTCAATGCTACTCTCTCAATTCGTTCCACCCTCTCCTTCTCCCACTGTGTCTGCAAGCAAGTCCATTCTCTATGCATGCACCTCAACCCAGCAACCCCACTACTGAATGTACACCCTGAGAAAACCAGAATCCAAAAAAAAAAAAAATCACATGTACCTCAATGTTCATTACAGTATGACTTACAATAGCTAGCTCATGGAAGCAACCTAGTTGTCCATCAACAGATGAATGGATAAAGAAGTCATGGTACATATATACAATGGAATATTACTTACCCATAAATAGGAACAAATTTGAATCAGTTCTAGAGAGATAGATGAACATAAAGCCTGTTATACAGGGTGAAGTAACTCAGAAAGAGAAAAACAAATGTCGTATATTAACACATATATATATATGGAATCTAGGAAAATGCTACTGAAAATGGAATTTTTTTAACATGACCATATTTTTCATTTTCTCTCCAAATAGGTGAAACTCTTATAATAAAAAAGGGTAGTAAATATACTGAGGGGAAAAAAAAGGCAGAATGAGACAAAGCTGTGATTCATTACATGCTTTGTCGAAAAAATGATGACCAGAAGCCGTGATGTACGAAGATCATCTACGGGTGTATGTGTAGTGAATCCAAGGGGGAAGAGACCAAAGTGTGAAACATTGGCAAGATTACAGCTGTGGCAAGAACTAAGAAAGAAAAGGAGAGGGAAAGTGAACAGCATAAATATCCTTGAGAAAGAATTGATAGGGTTTTATGAGAATAAAATAGACTGAAAGGGAGCATGATCTACGATGACCACAAGAATTTCTTCTCCCTGAGGGACTGGAGTATGAAACCAGGAAGAAAAACAGATCATGAGTTCCAGTTCAGATACACTGTTTCAGAAGTATTAGAGCATTCTTAACAAGTTCAGGATGTTAGATATGCTGTTTATGTAGATGTGTAACTTAGCTACGATGACAGCTGAACTTAAAATACAAACGTCATGCAGCAAGTAAATAAGCCTTCAAAGAAAGAAGGCAATAGACAAGATGGTGTCTAGATGATAGTGACAACGAGAAATAGACAGTTGTATTCTCAAATATTAGACATTTCAAAAGGAGGAAGGAACTGTAGTCTGTAAGACAAATATGGGGGCAATGCTAATTTAACACAACAACCCTGTTATTTCAAAAGATATTACAGCATTTTCTATGAAATAAACAACAGAAAATACATTATGATTCTGGTTTTAAAATGTAGTCTCTATATGACCTGAACAATTGAAAGTCTCAAAGCCAGTCTGTTTTATAATTCTATTACATTAGAAGCTGCTCGAGGGATAAAGATAATTCTATTTTGACTCCTTATGAAATCAAAATATAACTAGGAAGTCAAGTTATATTCTATAGTGCAGTATTATGCTTCCTTCTGAATCATAGTGGAAAAAATCTGGCAATGCAAAGTCCCATGTAGTTATAAAGTCTTTGAGTCATCACAGCAGACACACACACAGTTATTTAGCACAGGTGCTTCTGAAGTTGAGACACGTTTGGGGAGTTCAAAGTACCTGTGGTTCTCACACTCATACTTCTCCTGGTGTGATTCTGGGCTAATGTTAGTACACAGAGATATAACATTAATTGTGTCATATTTCTGGGTGACTCATTAGCTGCTAGGAATTTGTTATAGAGAGCCAAAACTTTCCAAAATGTCTATATTTATTCTGTAGTTTCTGCAGTTATATTTCTTCATTTAAAAAAATCTCAGAGAATATGGAAATCATGTGAGTGGATTAAAGTCTTATGTAACACATATTATTTTGATTTACCCCTAACACTGAAAGTAGAAACTCCCCCGTCTGTGTTCTTAAAACATACAATTTATTTGTTGCTGTTTCAATTTATTATTATTTATTTGCAATTTATTGTTGGTGTTTAGTCTTTAAGTTGTGTCTGACTCTTTACCACCCCATGGACTGCAGCATGCCAGGCTCCCATGTCCTTCATTATTTCCCAGAGTTTGTTAAAAATTTTCCATGTTGGATTGGTGATGCTATCTAACCATCTCCATCCTCTTGTATCTTTGTACTTAGATGATACTATATTTATGTCCACATAAATTTTTTTACTATACTGAAAGACCTTTGGAACAGTTACCATGTTTTATTCATTTTTATATTATTATTTACAAAAACAATGTCTTGCTATCAGAAGCATTTATTAAATGTTTCTTAGTGGATGAATTAATCAAGTTGATCATTTTAAAGCTGCATTCTTATGAAGCAATTCAGCAAGAACCCTTAAGATAAACTACATTAATTATTCAGCATACTGAAATGTGATGTCTGCTTAAGGAGTTTTCTGGTTACCTCATCATTCTAATTTCCAAATATTATTTGGTTTGAATTCCAGTTTAGAAATTCTTTCTGTATCCTGTTTTCTTGCCTTCAACTCTTCAAGCAAGAGCAATATGTTAAGGTATTCAATTATTTTATAGCTACTAATTTTTAGACTCTTAGAATTCACTATCGGACCATCATTTTTAGTTGCAAAGTATGTGAGATAAAGATAAAAATTCTGAAGGAGAGATCTGAGTGATTCTATGCTATGTGAGTCATGGGGTCAATGATATCAGATTTTTGTAGCTCAGTTTTCTCTTCAGTTCAGTTCAGTCGCTCAGTCGTGTCCAACTCTTTGTGACCCCATGAATCGCAGCACACCAGGCCTCCCTGTCCATCACCATCTCCCGGAGTTCACTCAGACTCAAGTCCATCGAGTCAGTGATGCCATCCAGCCATCTCATCCTCTGTCATCCCCTTCTCCTCCTGCCCCCAATCCCTCCCAGCATCAGAGTCTTTTCCAATGAGTCAACCCTTCTCATGAGGTGGCCAAAGTACTGGAGTTTCAGCTTTAGCATCATTCCTTCCAACAAAATCCCAGGGCTGATCTCCTTCAGAATGGATTGGTT
Source organism: Capricornis sumatraensis (assembly GCF_032405125.1). Lineage (NCBI taxonomy): Eukaryota > Metazoa > Chordata > Mammalia > Artiodactyla > Bovidae > Capricornis > Capricornis sumatraensis. The sequence goes on along the minus strand of NC_091084.1, from coordinate 60,124,449 downwards.
GGATCTCCTTGTAGTCCAAGGGACTCTCAAGAGTCTTCTCCAAGACCACAGTTCAAAAGCATCAATTCTTCTGCGCTCTGCTTGCCAACTAAGGTCCGTCTAGTCAAGGCAATGATTTTTCCTGTGGTCATGTATGGATGTGAGAGTTGGACTGTGAAGAAGGCTGAGTGCCGAAGAATTGATGCTTTTGAACTGTTGTGTTGGAGAAGACTCTTAAGAGTCCCTTGGACTGCAAGGAGATCCATCCTGTCCATTCTGAAGGAGATCAACCCTGGGATTTCTTTGGAAGGAATGATGCTAGAGCTGAAGCTCCAGTACTTTGGACACCTCATGTGAAGAGTTGACTCATTGGAAAAGACTCTGATGCTGGGAGGGATTGGGGGCAGGAGGAGAAGGGGACAACCCAGAATGAGATCGCTGGATGGCATCACGGACTCGATGGACGTGAGTCTGAGTGAACTCTGGGAGTTGGTGATGGACAGGGAGGCCTGGAGTGCTGCAATTCATGGGGTCACAAAGAGTCGGACTCGACTGAGCGACTGAACTGAACTGAACTGAACTGCCTTCTTCACAGTCCAACTCTCACATCCATATATGACCACAGGAAAAACCATAGCCTTGACTAGACGGACCTTAGTTGGCAAAGTAATGTCTCTGCTTTTGAATATGCTGTCTAGGTTGGTCATAACTTTTCTTCCAAGGAGTAAGCATCTTTTAATTTCATGGCTGCAATCACCATCTGCAGTGATTTTGGAGCCAAAAAAAATAAAGTCTGACACTGTTTCCACTGTTTCCCCATCTATTTCCCATGAAGTGATGGGACCGGATGCCATGATCTTCGTTTTCTGAATGTTGAGTTTTAAGCCAACTTTTTCACTCTCCACTTTCACTTTCATCAAGAGGCTTTTTAGTTCCTCTTCACTTTCTGCCATAAAGCAACTCTCCTCCTCCACTATGTTGTCAAAACAACAGAAAAAAATACCATTCATATATGTATATGACTATATCATATATATATATATATATATATATATATATATATATAATGAAGTTATATAGCACTGAATGAGTTTTCTTGGTATTTGTTATCACTCTGAATAAACTTGACTCTCCGAATGCACAATATGGAGTACTTAATGTTGAAATTCAGTTCAATAAACATTCATTTAGCATCCATATGGGAACTTCTATGCCGAGCATTATGGTATGCAAAGATATAAGACCTGCTGGAGCTTAAAGTTTATTGGGGAAACCAGGCTTGTGAATAAAAATTAAAACTATTAAGTATAACATAAAATGTTCTATCTTTGTGACTATAAATGCGTTAACATCTATGATCCTCAGTTTTCTTATTTGCAAGATAATGGAAGTAGAGGAACCCATTTCAGATGTTTTTTATGAGAACAAAATAAGGTAATGTATATAAATTTCTTAGTGCATGACCTATTAAAGTCACTCAGCAATAATATCTCTTGCTAGTAAGATCACAGAAATGCAGGTACTACATTGGGCTTTCCACTTATTAGCAATGAGCTTTCATAAACTCTGAGACTTTTTTCTGACCTGTAACCTGCAAATTATATTTTACAGAGCTGAAGAAGTGAAGTGAAAGTCGCTCAGTTGTGTCCTACTCTTAGCCACCCCATGGACTATACAGTTCATGGAATTCTCCAGGTCAGAATACTAGAATGGGTAGCCTTTCCCTTCTCGCACGGATCTTCCAAACACAGGGATGAAACCCAGGTCTCTGGCATTGCAGGCGGATTCTTTACCAACTGAGCCACCCCAGAAGCCCAAGAATACTGGATGGGGTAGCCTATCCCTTCTCTAGGAGATCTTCCCAACCCAGGAATCAAACCAAGGTCTCCTGCATTGTAGGAGGATTCTTTATCAGCTGAGCTACCAGGAAAACACTATTTATAGAGCTGAATGAAGGTTAAATAAGATAAGGTGTGTGTGGGGGGGGGAAACACCCTGATATATAGCAAGCATTGATGAAAAGAAAGAAGGAAAGAAAGGTGGGGGGAGGGGGTAAAAGAGGGAAAATAGGGACTTTCCTAGTGGTCCAGTGGTTAAGATTCCACGCTTCCAAACCATGAGGCATAGGTTTGATCCTTGATCAGGGAACTAAAATCCCTATATGCCATGTGGCCAAAAGAAAGAAAAATAATAAAAGTGCTAAAGTTGTATCAGTTTTCTATGATTGTATAACAAGTCACTCCAAAAACTTAGCAGCTTAAAACACCTATTATTTCAACTGTTTTGGTCAGGAAGCTAAGTACAGTGTTCCTGGGTTCTCTCACAAGAGAGGACATTTGCAAGAGAACAATTACAGAGTTGGCTTGGTCTGCCGTCTTTACAAGGCCAACTGTGGAAGGATCCACTTCCAAGCTCACTCACATGCTGGTTGGCAAGACTTAGTTCTTCCCTAGATATTGGACTGAGAACGTCAGTTTGTTGCTGGTTGTTGGCTGTCAGCCGCCCTGAGTTCTTTGCCAAGCAGGCTTCTCCATAGGACTGCTCACAACATGACAACTTGCTTCATCAGAAGAAAGAGCCAGAGAAAGAGCAAGAGAGAGAACAAGATGGAAGTCACAGACTTTTTAAACCTGATCCCAGAGGTGCTATCTCCTCACTTTTGCTGTATTCTATATAAATATTTGAAGCACGTGATTAAATCTGGGCTTTACACAAAGAGAAGAAATTACAGAAGGGTTGAATGTCAGAAGTCAGGCATCATTGAGGGGGTCATTTTAGACTTTGCTTAGCAGAGGTGTTCACACTGATGGTGGGTATTTATAAACATAGTGAATCGACTCTAGAGCCATACTGCCTGCATTCAAGTCCTGCCTCAATTACTTAATAACTTCTCATTCAGAACAAGTTATTTAACCTCTTTATTCCTCTGTAAAAGGTGGAAGAAAATAAGTCCTTCATTAGGAGTAAAGAAGTTAATACATGTAAAGTTTTTGAACAGAACTGAAACAAAGTAAAAGGCTTCCTAGATAGCTTAGTGGGAAGGAATCCACCTGCCAATGCAGGAGATGCAGGAGACGTGGGTTCAGTCCTTGGGTTGGGAAGATCCCCTGGAGCATGAAATGCCTACCCACTCCAGTACCCTTGCCTGGAAAACTCCATGGATAGAGGACCCTGGAGGACCCCAGTCCATAGAGTCACAAAGAGTTGGACACCACTGAGCACACACACAATGCAAAAAAATACAAAGTAAATTATCAGTAAATGTTAGCTTTTGCTGTTGTCATGTCATGTCACGGTTACAACTGCAAAAAAATATAGAGGCAAAGTACCAAGTCACAGAATGATGGAAAATAAAGGAGAAGAATTGCTCAGTTGAGTCTATTCTTGTAACACATCTCACCAAGGCATCATGGGAAGATGGCGTCTGTACTAGATCAGCTTTTGAAACAAGGCCTGCAAACTGGGAAATCCACTATGCTTTGCTGTAACAAGAAGTCACATGGGGGCAGGGAGGCAAAACTTCCCCGCTGCCACGTAATGGAATAAGCCATACCACCATAGGCAAAGAGCCTTCCTGGTAATTACTCTGACGCAAGTCTACAATTTAATTAAATAGATCAAATCAGAATATTGCACCCTTCCAGGCTTCCCGGGGGGAGCGCTAGTGGTAAAGAACCCACCTACCAACGCAGGAGCCACAGGAGACATGGGTAGGGAAGATGCCTGGGTCAGGAAGATGCCTTGGATGAGGGCATGACAACCCACTCCAGTATTCTTGCCTGGAGAATCCCATGGACAGAGGAGCCTGGCGGGCTACAGTCCATCAGGTTGCAAAGAGTCAGACACAACGGAAGCGACTTAGCATGCATGCAACCCCCTTCCTCAGAAAAGAAAATCTAGAAATATGGGAGAAACTGTTGCAGTTTTTATAAATGGTAAAAGTTGTTAATTCTGCAGTGAATTTTATACATGTTTTATCACAGCAGAGAAATTGTGTTATTTCCAGCTTCTCTTTTTATTGCTAGTAAGCTTCACAGAATTACAACCAGTGAAATATTCCCCATTTCTCTTGGGTGGTAATGAATTTCCCAGTGGAAAAGGAGTTGTTTCTTGTTCTCAATACATAATAACTCAAATATTTGGCTATGCTGTAACATAATATTTTTTAAATTGTCTAATCAAGATGGAGTCTTATATGCTAAAAATAATCCAGATATAGTTTTTTTCTTATGCTAAAACATAATTATATAGGTAAAGAGAACTCTTCCCATGAAATAGTCTAATGCTCTCATTTTAAAGATGAGCTGAGACAAGAGGGCTATGAAAAATGCCCAACTACACAATTTGGAATCCTGGTGCTTGTGCTTATAACAATAGCATCCAGCCTGGGTGAGGCCCTCTCCCAGATCCTTCCCATGTCTATCTCACCTAAATTTCACTCCAACTTACTTATCTTCTTTACAGGTTGAGCAAGTGAAGCTGGGAAACACAACTGTCCAGATCTTTAGTCACCTTCTCCTGTCTCCCTGAGGCACTCTCAGTTCAAGATAATGCTAGTTTCCCAAACTCTAATGCTGGAACAATTGCTAACAAAAAAAGTTTTGATGGTCCAGTAGCAGTTTTGGCTGCAAGTGTAACAAGTGAGTCTTACCTTAACACTGAGGAGAGAAGAGAATGAATAGTTCTTGACCACCTGTGCTCATATCATCTCATTTTTCTCCTCATAGCAGACTAAGATATATAGGTCTTTTAAAAATGTAGCTCAGAAAAAGTTAAAAAAATTTTTTTTTACTCAAACTGACACAAGTTAAATTGAAACTCATGCCTAATTCACTGTAGATTACAGTTTTTATATTTTCTCAGTACAACTGCATTTTTGAGGTAAAATTCTGGGCAGAGTTCTCAGCATAGATGCGAGAGGATATCCTTACATAGTACCGTAGATGAATAACCTCTGGTTTAGTAATCCTTTTATTGGGAATATTAGCAAGAGCAGGTTAGTGATGGATTATACTCCACCTAATTGGCTAATGAGTGGATACATTTTGATATATCATGATTATTGGTGGGTGATTATACCTGAGCAGTCATATAAAAGGAAGAGAAAGCCTGTGCTGTAACTTAGCACTGAAATAAAGGCTCCCTAAATTCCAATCTGTAAGCAAAGGCAGATACGACTAATCTCTTAGGACCGCCTCTGGTGTAGGCAGACAATCTGGCACTGATGCAAACACCCCCATACATCCCACATTTGTGTGCTGAGTCAAAATGCTATGGGAATATAAATTCCTACCCAGCAGACTCTGGGGCTCCGTGCTTGCTTTCAGAGATCATTTTATAAGGTGCTGTCCCAATTCTCCGTTTCTACACTAATGGGCACATTGCCTTACAAGTACAAATCATTATCAAAATAGACCAGGGATTTGACAGTACCTTTCATCAGCAATTTCAAATGCACTAGTTGGATGCTAGTAAAGTGAATCAACCTTTTCCTAAAAGCAGGTGAGCTGAGATACAAGTTAGCTTCTGGAAAAGGCAAGTGTAAATGAGGCCAACCATCCTCTGAACTGAAGGGGGATAAAAGGGGTATTTTAATGTAGAAAGGTGTCACTTTTCTCCATTCCCCAAAGCAGTTCTTAAAATTCATATTTCCTTTTTTTAATCCTCTTTTAGCTTTCTTGCTTATTTAAAAAATGCCAGAATATGAGTGTTAGATTTAAATACCCCCTTAAAAAGTTATATAAGTAGTTGCATTACAGGAATGTCCAATTGAGACTGTGCAAGTAAAGTAAAACAAAACAAAAACAAGTAACATTTCTGAGTCCCATAATATGCCAGGTGCTATGCCATGAAGTTCACATATGAGCCTGAGTGTAAAATGGAACATTTACTGTTGCCTGAGCATTTTGGCTAAAATTACATACTAACAGACAATAGGAGATAAGTCCCTCTGGGTTCTGAAGTCAGCAGTAAAGGAGGCATGTTATATAGTGGACACACGAGTCCTTCAACCTTCAAATTATCTCTCCATCCAAATCATGTAAGGTAAGATGAAGAACTGCTAGCCTAGCTGGGAGTATGTCCACTTCTTCCTAGCGGGAGAAAGGAGGTAGATGGTTTTCTCATGCCTGCCAGCCAAGAGGCCCAGAGCAAAACTCATAGACATCTAAAACACCTGGAAAAAGAAAAGATGTACATCTCCCTCCAAGGCCGGATGCTCGATGACCTAGAAAAACCCACGGGCCCAGCTTGGTGCTATCATGAGAGTACAGTGGGGGCATAAATACCTGAGGATCTTGACATGTGTCCTCTAGAGTTCTGTCCTCAATCAAGATTAGTATCTGCTTCAGAAAATTCTGATGATGGGAGCATGACTAGAGATGCTTTAGAGCATAAGACAAGAGGCTAGCAATGGAATGACTGCACATATTCGCATTTGTCGTGGAAGAAATGAAGGAGTCTTTTTGGGCCAGCTGGATTCCACAGAAGATAACCAGCTTAAGCCATGCTACTGAGACTCCTCAAGACAAAGGGTACTCTAGGTATCTTAGGCTGAACTGCTACACAACTGGTAGACTGCTTAGTAAATGCAACAGGCCAGGTACTGAATGCATCATTTATTTAGCAGCTGCCCAGTGTGGAAGTCTTGGATGGGTATTTAATCACTCACACATTTGTGTCTTACGCAAACAGAAGCATTTAATAATTTGCCAAGACAGAGGGAATGACAAGTAATGTAAGCCAAGACAGAACTTCAAACAGGACAGGATAAATAAAAATAACTTTGACCATTTTCCTCCTCTTCTTCTTAACCCTAAAGAAGTTGGAGGATGAAAAGTGGGGGAGTTAGAGAATAAAAGGAATATTGAGGAATACTAAAAGGAGAAACCATGCTATCTCCCCTGAATAGATGGAATGAAATTGAGACCAAAGTTTAGAATTTAGATTTAAGTCTATATGAAACTTTTTAATTGCCTGAAATTTAATCTTTATTATCAAAGTAGAATGGATTAGGATGAGCTCTAGCTGTAATGTCTTGCCTAAATATTATTGAACTAAGGGAAGTACAACAGAGCATGTTTGAAGACTGTAGAAAAATGAAATACTTTCTGATTGAACCAAACCACGTTCAGTCTAATCAATAAATCAGTCATGTGGTGTTACTTTATATTGACTTCACGACATCCCTGTTACATAAGGTTGAAAGCAATAGAGCAATTCATCCAAGGTTACATGCTTTATCAATAATTGCTCGAAGGTTCACACCAAGGTCCTTTTTATTGCCAATTCTCTTCTTTTCCGATTACACAATGGAATCCATAAAAAAAAGATATAGGAAATAAAACCTGGAATATCTAGAATTTAGACCTATGTGAGCAAGTGGCTTTGAGAGGTATTTGGAGAAGTAAGCAAGGAAAATCATAAGAAGTTCATACATCATATAATAAGACTTTATTCTGTCCTCATCTTATTCTTTCAATTTCCTGATGGCTCGAGGGGTAAAGAGTCTGCCTGCAATGCAGGAGGCACAGGAGATGCGGGTCTGATCCCTGGGTCAGGAAGATCTGCTGGAGGAAGAAATGGCAACCCATTCCAGTATTCTTGCCTGGAAAATTCCGTGTACATAGGAGCCTGGAGGGCTACAGTCCATGGGGTCTCAAAGAGTCAGACACAACTAAGCACATGGCATACATGTAAACTAGGTATGGGGACAGGAAGAGAGAAGGGTCAGATATGCCAGAAGGTGAGGGAATATTCCAAGAAGAGCAAACAGCAAGAGCTCACAAGACTTGTGGGTCTCCCTCTTCACTTGTTCTTTCTTCCTAACTGAAATACCATCCCCATTGTGCCTTCACCCATCCCATCCATAGCTCATATTTGCAGTGAAGTTTTTCTGACCTTCCCAATCAGGATTAGGACTTGGCTCTCTGATTTCACAGTTCGTAGTACTTTAAACCACATTGTTATTCTTTAATTTTATGTCCTCTTCTCCATAATTTTATGTCTTCTCTGAAGATAGGATCTGTCTTCTGATCCTGTTTAAGCAGTAGTGAATATGTGTTCTATTCACCCTTGAATATCCTGTAGCTAGCAGAGCATCTGACACATTGTTGTTGTTGACTATGAGAATGAATGGGTAGGGAGTGGGTGGGAGGAAGGGTGAAGACATGAATTTAAAATTACTGAGGCAATTAAATTCATCTGTGAAAAGCAAAATCTCCTTTTAAAATTCAAAACCAATGAATTCAGATGTTATTCCAGGAAAATCAGGCATACGTTTGATTAGTTAGTTGGTAGACTATAAAGTTTAAGAATCACAGTGTAATGCAGCATCTATCTGCCCATGTTCTAAAGCTTGGATGATGTGATCTCCTCTGTCAAGGTTCATTTGAATTAAAAATGCTCTGCATGTAAGTGAATTAATATAATATCCAATTACATGTTGCAGTAGTCAAAATTATGTCTCTCCCAAAACATGCTCGTGTCTTCATCTCTGAGCTCTGTGAATATGTCATTCTATGTAACAAGAAAGGATTAAAGTGGCAGATGAAATTGCCTAAAATCTAAGCATCCCAGCACAAACTGGATGTCCAGACAAAAGCATGCTGACTCATTTCTTTTTCTTCTGTGCAGTCTCTCACTGATGGCATATTAAGCCCTCTATGATCTTTCTTATTGTTGTTACAGCCCTCTGAGAACGTTTGCTCTTACTCGAGACAGTAACCTGTAATATCCTGTCACGGTTCAGGTTGCTTTGTGGTCCTGTTGGGGAACCTTATTCATCATTTAGGTTCCACAAAGTATCATCAATCCAGTTGGGTGGAATAAAAAGGTTGGCAGGAAATGACCTGAGTAGAAACACTGTGTCCTGTTCCTGTCTCTCACTTCCCACTCATGCCCACTCTTTTCTCCCATAAGCATCTCGAATGTATGAATTACAGCTCTCTCTCACCACCTCTTTCCACCAATGCAAAATGCATCACATTTAAAACATTAGCATCTTCTATAACCGAGTGCCCACAGTCATTCTACGTGCATGGTGAACCCTCAGAGAATATCTATTCTAGAGTTTGTGGGAATAGAACAATTTCATGACAGTGAAATATCTGAGCATTTTCCCCAACACGCTTCTGACCTTTACACTGAGACAGACATTTCAGTGGTAATGAAATCCTTAGTCTCTATTGACAGGAAAAGCATCTACAAATGACAATTTTTATCACATAGTAAATTGTCCCAAATGCAGCTAAGTCTAATAGTACTTTTGCCAAGTAGAAGTCTCAGAATTGAGCTTCAGCTGCCGATAAAATCTTTAAAAATAAAATAAATAAAGTAAAAACAGCAAAGCCATCCTTGGCACTTAATTAGCTTTCTGCCATCTCCTCTGACGTTCAAATACTGAACGATGCTTTATGCCTAAAGAAGTGGCTCCCTTGCCATGAATGGGATGCCTCAGTGTAACAAATTCCATTTCCTTCATAAAGGCCTCCATGAGTTTCCACTGAAAGTGGATCAGTATAGCGTCACTCTATCTGTAGCTCTCACACTGCACTTTATACTTTGGTTATTTATGGATGTGTCTTATATCCCCTATTAAACTTCATTTTCTTTTAGGCATAGGGGCTTAAAATGTGATGGCGGTGATAGAAAATAAATTTGGGGATAGTTAGGGACTGAAGCGACTTAGCAGGAGCAGCAGCAGGGACTTTGGGATGAACACATACACACTACTATATTTAAAATGGATAACTGACAAGGACCTAATATATAGCACAGGGATCTCTGCTCAATGTTAGGTGGCAGCCTGGATGGGAGGGGAGTTTGGGGGAGAATGCATATATTATATGTATGGTTGAGTCCCTTTGTTGTCCACCTGAAACTATCAAACATTGTTAATTGACTATATGAAAGTGAAAGTCGCTCAGTCATGTCTGACTCCTCGCAATCCCACAGACTATACAGTACAGGGAATTCTCCAAGCAATAATACTGGAGTGGGTAGCCATTCCCTTCTCCAGGGGATCTGCCCAACCCAGGGACTGAGCCCAGGTCTCCCACATTGCAGGCGGATTCTTTACCAGTTGAGTCACCAGGGAAACTCTAACTTGGCTATATTAAAACATAAAAGTTTAAAAAAACCTTTTAATTAAAATTTTTTTAAATCATGATAATATGCTTCTCAGAGTAAATTAATGCTTTTTCAAAGACATTAATAAATGGAATAGCTAAGTATAGAGAATTCAATAAATTAGATATTATTCTGGCTCTGTATAGTGGATAAAATGTGTGTGCTTGTATGTATGTGTGTGATCAGTTATATTCAGGTATAATCCAAACTATTGGAAGCAAGAATTATTTGAAATATTGGCTCAAACTATGGATGTTCTCAGAATGAGGTTATTGGCATTTGGGCCATCTGGAAATGGATATATATATATATATATATATATATATATATATATATATATATACACATATAATAAGCTTAGCATTGGCTATAGTGTATTAAGAAACAAAGTTTCTAAAAAAATAAGTTTTACTTTTTTGTTTCTAAAACAATAAAATCAGTTTTGGTTGTAGGATTAAGAGACTCACTTTCAAGACATGGCTGAACAATTGAGTACTTAATCTTCAGAAGATCCTTGTGACTTTTGGGGCTCACGTTATCCTGTTTCTGTTATAAGTATTTTAGTCAGAATTGGGGGAGCTACTCAGGTGTCTCTCTACTACACAATGATGATCTGCATTCACTTTTCATTGGAATATATTGACTTAGTTTTGTCTTTTTTTTTTTTTTCTAATTGATATATGTAATCTATACTCTTCTGTTGCTACCAGACATGGTAAAGACCCAATTACACATTTTAGACTAAAAGTTATTTTAGTTGTGTCTGACTCTTTGCAGGCCCATGGACTGTATCCCTCCAGGCTCCTCTGTCCATGGGGATCCTCCAGGCAAGAATCCTAGAGTGGGTTGCTGTGCCCTCCAGGGGATCTTCCCAACCCAGGTATTGAATCCGGGTCTCCTGAGGCTCCTGCATTGTGGGTGGATTCTTTTACCACTGAGCCACCAGGGAAGCCATCCCTTTTACATGATATATTTACATGTGAGATAAAACCTGGATTCCTTAGTCCTTTGGCATATATGCTGGTGGTCACAAGATGAACTCCCAAGGAGAGATTATCATAGAAAATGCCTGGGGACAAGTGTCTCCCACAAACAGCTTAGTGACAGGCTTTTAGCCCTGTTACTTCTGGTTGTAACTCTGATCAGAAGAACTGAAACTCAGAGAAGACCACTGAATTATTACAGTGAGAGAAACTGTTGTTGCTGTTGTTCTTGCAATTATTTTAATCATATACACTTTGTTCAAAATGGAGCCTTTTGAATTGGTAAGGGGAATCCTTAACTTAGTTCCTGCGGTGCAATTGACTAGTAGTAAAATTGATTTATTCTCCATAAGCCAGAGAGGTCTCTGCCGTTATTACCTGCCCTCTAGTTCTCCCAATGGACATGGTTTTCAAGACAGTCCTAGTATTATCATACAGGTAAGATACGTTTGAAGTTATTGATTTGCAGACTCTTATTTTCTGGTGTAGTTGAACTTGTATCTGATTTTTTAATGGTTTATGAACTATTAAGTGCAAAATGAATTTATTGGAGAAATGTTATATTACTTGTTTCTGTTTCTCTCCTAGTGCTTTGAATCCGGTCAAAATTGATTAATAATATGTTGGAAAAATAAATGAACAGATATATACAAATGCTGTTTACCTTTTCCTATAAACAGACATTTTCACACACCACAGAGCACTTATTATCATGTGACCTACTTATCTTAATTATCATTTCCTTGACCTCCCTGACTAGGTTAAATTTCCCATTTTAAATGTTGTCATAGCAACCTGCATTTTTCCTTTCTAGCACTTTACACTTTTCCTTCCTAGCACTTTACACAAATCTAATTAATTACTTTGTTGGGTTATTAGTTTAAAAGATTGTTTGTACCTGAAGTGCAATAATCATGTTTAACTTATTATGACTAATAAGATTCCATATATTGTTAAATATTTATTGAATGAATAAATACATGTAAATTTGACTCTGCAAAGTATTGGGGAAAAAAATCTGTCATGCTGCTTCTATTTGTGGGGAGGGGGAAGGATTTTATGAGTGTTTTAAGCACAGTTGTTATCTCTTATACTTACCAAGAGTTCATCGTACCTGCGTAAAGTCCTAGTAGGAAAAGTAACAACCTCCACACGTGACATGTAAATGTTCATGAACAAGTCCTGAACCAGACTCTACAAACTTTGACTTTTCATCCTGCTTCTAACTTTCTAGCCACACTAGACAATTATTCTCTAAACACTTCATCCTTTTCTGTCCTTCTGCAAACTACTTCAAACTCTTTGTGGAATGAGGAATATAAATAACTAAGTAATGTTATTTAGATAAACTGGTGCCCTTGTTAAGCCATTTCCTCTGCTTTCTTTCCCTCTCTCTCTTCACTAACCCTGAAGGTCTAGCTCAAATACCCTCTTCTCTGTGAAAGCTTTTCCTGATATTTAGCCCACACATCCCCTGGAAAATCAGGCAGAATGACTCACTTCCTTTTACTTTTCCATGTTTCCATGGCACTAAGATGCTTCTGTGTTTTATCACATCATGTTATACTCTGTTGCTAATCAATCAATTTCCCTCTCTGTCTCTTACTTGAGAAAGCCCGTGACCAGAGAGTGTTGTATCCACCAGCACAGTGGTAGGCACATAATGGATACCCAGTAAATGACGGAAGCACCGTCATCCATCCAGGACTAAAGGCAGAAATGTGTTATTCATCTTTAACTCCTCCTTTTGCCTTATCTCCAGCTGCTTCAGCTCATCCGGTGATTCTTCCTCCAGAATGGACCTGTTTGTCTATCCATCACTCTGTCTTCTCTGTCTGCATCCTGATCCAGGCCATCATTCTCTCTCACTCAGAACACTGCAATTATATCCTCACTGGTCTCTTCATATCCACTTCTATTCCTTTCAAACCATTCTCTGCACAGCTGCCAATTCATTTCCCTGTGTAAAATAACTCTATTTTGTTTTCTAAGAGGTAGTTTCACTAAGAATAAAACAAACCTCTTTGCATGATCCAAACCTCACATCCTGCTCCAGTAGCACCAGTGTTCATTGAAGTCTGGTGGCACTGGCCTTCTGTTGACTCCTAGGATATGCCAACTCTTTCTCTCTTAATGGCTTTTTCCCTTTTGTTCATTCTGCCAGAACTGCACTTCCCCTGGCTATTTGCATCTTTGGGTTCTTCTCATCTATCACATAACAACTAAAGGTATCTCAGAGAAGAATTTCTGATCGCTCCATTGGAAGCAGGTCTTTGTTTAACAACATAAACTCTGGAGCAAATTGGCCAAAGTTTAAGTCTCAGGTCTGCTACTGACTCACTGGGAAACCTTGGACAAGTTGTTTAACGGCATCTTAGTTTCTTCATTTATAAGATGAATGTGCTAACAGTAATACTGTACAAAAAATATATTATTTAGTTAAAATGCTAGAAATTCATTTACATTACCTAAAACAAAGTATAGATTAATATATTTTTTGAAAAAAGTACTTGACATAAATGCTCAATGATCATTAACTATTATTATTGTTATTATTTACCACCATCTTATTTATGTGCTTTATACTATTTATCACAGTCTATGATTATTGGTTTTGATTATGATTAGCATTTATCACAGCACATACCTATTATTCCTTCTTACTGAATTGGTCAAATTGGACAGACCAATTCCTTCTTTATGTTTCTACTGATTTGCCCAAACCCTATTCATAGTACCTATATGACATGATGGTATTTCTCTCATTTTCTAAACCAAGACATCTTGCAAGGCTATGCATCACAAAATCTTTATAAACATTTGTGCAGTAATTTACTAAACAAATGAACCCTGATATAAGGAACACACATTGTAATATAGACTATAGTTTTAGTGTTCCATTACTGAGTAGCAATATTACCACAAGCTTGTCAGTTTAAGACAATACATAAATTTCATTATCTTACAATTTCTATGGGTCAGGAGATCAGTCACAGCTTAATTGTGTCTCTCCTTCAGGGTCTCATAAAGCTTCATTCTAAGCATCAGCTAGGGCTGTGGTCTCATTCAAGGCTTGAATGGGGAAGAGATCCACTTCTATGCTCACATGATTATAAGCAGAATCCAGTTCCTTGCAAGATGTTAATGAATGGTCCCAAGATTCTTGCTTGCTGTCAGCTGAAGGCTGATTTCAGTTCCTTGACACAGGACCCTCTCTATTTAGCAACTTGGAGCATGGCAGCTTGCATCTTCAAAGCCAATTAGGAATAAAAAACGTCTCAGCAAGATAAATGTTACAGCCTTAAGTAAGATAATTATGGACACATCATCATATGTTATATATCCCCTTATATTTGCAGTATTCCATCATTTAGAAGCGAGCCATGCCCTGCACACACTCAGGAGGAGGGGATTATACAAGGGTGTGGCCATTAGGAAATAGGAATCATGGGACCAGCCTAGAGACTGTCATGGCCTCCCTGGGAAAGGAACAGCATGGGACAGAGATAATACTGGACTCTGAATAATTCAGCATAATGAACATAAACCAGGCCAAAAGAGGGATATCCAAAGCAAACAAGCTAAGAAACTTCCAAGTTCATTATCTAGTGCCCATGTTTGTGCAGACAAACATGCTTAATTTAGGTAGAAAGAGTACCGAGTTTTTATTCCTTAGTGTGACAGAGAAATCATTATTATGTAATCAGTTTTAATCTATAATAAAAATTCTGTATTAACTATAATTATTTTATTTTTATATTTTATATTTACTAGTCATAATTATGTTACCAAGTTAATGGAAAATAACTTTCAAGGTTCTGGTGTGGAGCTATCAGTTCAGTTCAGTTCAATTGCTCAGTTCAGTTCAGTTCAGTCGCTCAGTCGTGTCTGACTGTTTGTGACCCCATGAATTGCAGCACGCCAGGCCTCCCTGTCCATCACCAACTCCCGGAGTCTGCCCAAACTTTTGTCCATCCAGTCGGTGATGCCATCCAACCATCTCATCCTCTGTCGTCCCCTTCTCCTCCTGCCCCCAATCCCTCCCAGCATCAGAGTCTTTTCCAATGAGTCAACTCTTTGCATGAGGTTGCCAAAGTATGGGAGTTTCAGCTTCAGCATCAGTCCTTCCGATGAACACCCAGGACTGATTTCCTTTAGGATGGACTGGTTGGATCTCCTTGAAGTCCAAGGGACTCTCAAGAGTCTTCTCCAACACCACAGTTCAAAAGCATCAATTCTTCGGTGCTCAGCTTTCTTCACAGTCCAACTCTCACATCCATACATGACCACTGGAAAAACCATAGCTATAAGCAGGTACTTTTTCTCCTTTAAATAAGTAAGTTGTTTTTTGTTGTTGTTGTTGTTGTTTTTTGAAGCACACAGACCAGGTTCATCTCAGAGATAAATAATTATTTGGGTACTCTTTAATGGGTCTAAGTAAATGTTGTTCAGAATTAGCCTGGTACTTTGGGGATGAACCATCCAGACACAAGACACTCATAGTGTCTTGCGAACACATAGATATACAGCAGTTCTCAATCGTACCTTTCAAACATAACTTTCGTGCCTAAATGCCAACTGCTGGAAGTTGTAATTGCTAGTTTCTATATTTGTTTCCAGAACTTTTAAATAATTCAGGAGAGAATTCAATGACCAAATAACTGAAAACTTATGTTTAAAAAAAAAAAAAGATATTTCTTGGGAGAGAGGATTTTATTTCAGGACTTCTAAAAAGATATTTGTTCCCAGAAACCTCTTACCAAGACAATCTAAAACATCCCTCCAGGTATTACTAAAAATAGAAATAATACCAAATAGCTATTGCAGTTCAGAGAATATGCTGAAGGTGAATAGTATCAGATAAAGTGTGCACGTATATATTTATGGGTGTGTGTTTCAGTGGTCTTTCAAAAGTCTTAATTCCATTTAGATATATCATGTTAAAATTAATGAATTTTTCATGGTGTGTGAAGCCAATTTAAACATTCTAAGATTTTTTCCCTTGCTTCCTGGATATCGAAATGATGTTTATACTATAAAGAATGGTTGAAACATAAAACAAATATAGTTGAAAATGCCTTGATCTTAACGTAAGAAGCCCAAGATGTAACTTTTAACAGTTACACTAACAAGTTTTCTGATTTTATCAAATTCCTCTGAAGAAGTAGAGGAAGAAGTGAAATTGAAAAAATCTCAAAGACCATCTTCTGCTCTAAAAGGCCACTGATACACTTTACACCAAAAGTTATCTTGGAGATATTCAAAGATCATATTTTGAAATATGTCAATATTTATGAGACTTCAAAAGTTGTCCCACACATGTGCCTTAAAGCCTCCTTATTTGATGAATTCCACAACTCATATTTGCCTTAAGAATAGGACAGTAAGAACTCTTTTTACCTATTTATTTACTTTTACTTTTTTCCAACCAAATTTTCTTTCTAAATTTACCTGCTGCTGGCTAATGCTTTCCAAAAAAGTATCTTAGTAGCTGTATCAATTTACATTCCCACTGATAGTGGAAGAGGATTCTCTTTTCTCCACAGTCTCTCAAGCATTTATTGTTTGTAGATTTTTTTCATGATGGCCGTTCTGACTGGTATGAGCTTCCCTCCCATCTCCCATCCCACTCCTCTAGGCCATCACAGAGTGCCACACTAGGCTCCCTATGTTAAACAGCAGCTTCCAACTAGCTATCTACTTTTCACATAATAGTGTATGTATGTCAATGCTACTTTCTCAATTCATCCCGCCCTCTCCTTCCCCTGCTGTGTCCTCAAGTCCATTCTCTATGTCTGAATCTCCATTCCTTCCCTGCAATAGGTTTATCACTATTTTTCTAGATTCCATATATACGTGTTAATACACAGTATTTGTTTTTCTCTAACTTATTTCGCTATGTATAATAGGCTTCACCAATACATGAACCATGAACTTTCAGATGTTCAAGCTGGTTTTAGAAAAGGCAGAGGAACCAGAGATCAAATTGCCAACATCTGCTGGATCATCAAAAAAGCAAGAGAGTTCCCGAAAAACATCTATTTCTGCTTTATTGACTATGCCAAAGCCTTTGACTGTGTGGATCACAATACACTGTGGAAAATTCTGAAAGAGAAGGGAATAGCAGACCACCTGACCTGCCTCTTGAGAAACTTATATGCAGGTCAGGAAGCAATAGTTAGAACTGGACATGGAACAATAGACTGGGTCCAAATAGGAAAAGGAGTACGTCAAGGCTATATATTGTCACCCTGCTTATTTAACTTCTGTGCAGAGTACATCATGAGAAACGCTGGGCTGGAAGAAACACAAGCTGGAATCAAGATTGCCAGGCAAAATATTGATAACCTCAGATATGCAGATGACATCACCCTTATGGCAGAAAGTGAAGAGGAGCTAAAAAGACTTGATGACAGTGAAAGAGGAGAGTGAAGAAGTTGGCTTAAAGCTCAACATTCAGAAAACGAAGATCATGGCATCTGGTCCCATCACTTCATGGGAAATAGATGGGGAAACAGTAGAAATAGTGTCAGACTTTATTTTTTTTGGATCCAAAATCACTGCAGATGGTGATTGCAGCCATGAAATTAAAAGACACTTACTCCTTGGAAGGAAAGTTATGACCAACCTAGACAGCATATTCAAAACAGAGACATTATTTTGCCAACAAAAGTCCATCTAGTCAAGGCTATGATTTTTCCAGTGGTCATGTATGGATGGGAGAGTTGGACTGTGAAGAAAGTTGATGCTTTTGAATTGTGATGTTGGAGAAGACTCTTGAGAGTCCCTTGGACTGCAAGGAGATCCAACCAGTCCATTCTGAAGGAGACCAGTCCTGGGTGTTCATTGGAAGGACAGATGCTAAAGCTGAAACTCCAGTACTTTGGCCACCTCAAGCGAAGAGTTGACTCATTGAAAAAGACTCTGATGCTGGGAGGGATTGGGGGCAGGAGGAGAAGGGCACGACAGAGGATGAGATGGCTGGATGGCATCACTGACTCGATGGACATGAGTTTGAGTATATCCAGGAGTTGGTGATAGACAGGGAGGCCTGGCGTGCTGCAATTCATGGAGTCACAAGGAGTCAGACATGACTCAGCGATTGAACTGAACTGATACTTGTCCACATTGTGGTGCAGCAGAAACTAACACAACCTTGTAAAGCAGTTATATTCCAATTTAAAAAAAAAATTAAAGTAAATAAATAACAACGACACCAAAAAAAAAGAGAGAGAGTGAAAAGACAACCTATAATATGGGAGAAAATTTTTGCAAATCATATTTATAATAAGGGACATGTATCCATAGTATATAAAGAAATCTTACAACTCAATCCAGAAACAAGAAACACAACTAAAAAATGGGCAAAAGTTTCAAATAGATGTTTCTCCTAAGAAGATATACAAATAGCCACTGAGCACATAAGAAGGTGGTGAACATCATTAGCTTCAAAAAAACAAATATCAAAGTCACAATGAGATACCACTCCACAGTCTCTGGAATGGCTACAATAAAACAAACAGATAAAAACAAATGTGGAGAAATTGGAAGCCTCATACAATGCTGATTGGAGAATAAAATGGCACAGCTGTTTCAGAAAACAGTATGGCAATTTCTCAAAAGTTAAACAAAAGTGATCATATTACTCAGTAATTCCTCTCCTATGTATATACCCCAAAGAAATGAAAACTTATATTTACTCAAAAAACTTGTATATGATGTTCATAGTAACATTAACTATAATTGCCAAAAGGTATGAACAAATGAAATATTATGAGCCGACAGCTGGATAAGTCAATATGGTACATTCATACAGTGAAATGTTATTCAACAATAATAAAAATTAAATACATCATGGATGAGCCTTTAATATATTTTTAAGTCAATGAATCCAGTCATAAAGAACAATATACTCTATGATTGCATGTATGTGAAATGTTGAGAACAGACAGACAGAATGTGCAGTGGTAGGTGCCTAACAATGGGGTTCCTCATTTGGGTTATTAAAATATTCTTACATATTCTTAAGTTGTGCTGATGGTTCCACAATTTTGTGAATATACTAAATACCACTTACATGTTCACTTTCAAGAATTCCATTACATGCTTTGTAAATTAAGTTATAATAAAACTGTTAAAATTGATATAAGTAAATAAATTAATTAAATAACATTTCAAAAAAAGTATCTTAAAAGGAGTTTTCCTTATAACCAGCTCAGAAACACTTTGGCATTGAATTCCTTGGAATATATCAGATATTTGATTATTATGTCTTATTTTTCTGCCCCCAAGGCCATTCCAGTGTAATTTAGCAGAGGCTAACCAGCAATGCCCATGTGAGTTTTCATGGCATCTTCACTATGAAGCAAAAATTTGGGGGGGCATATAACACCCGTCTTTGGAATCTAGATGCACAAAAAGCTTATCATTAATGTACTGAAAAACCTTTTTATTTCATCTTCTAAAAAGTCTTTTCTTTTTTTTTATGTACTTGTCATCTGCTTCAGAACCCAAAGCCAAATAGCAGAACTTGACATCAAGCCAGAGAAAATTAATCCTGCTAATTGAATGGCCTTTGACACACAGAAGAAGAACAACACTTGATGCTCAATTTATAAACGAGCAAATTATATGTTCAACCTGGGAAGAGGCACAACCTAATTTTTCTCCTATTCTAAGGTTACTTAGACTGTATATTCCTAAACAAAAGAAACCGCTAATTGAGACACAGGAAAATTGCTCTTGCTGCAAAGAAACTACATGACTAGCAAGCAAGACAAAAATACTGAAATGCTCATGGTGTACTCTCAAGATAGACACTGCAGATTAAGTAACTTTGAGAAAATGAATCCCATTTAATATAGGAACATTAAACTCACATGATCTAAATAAAATATAGATAAGTCAACACACAGTATTCTTTAATATTGAGGGAGTGCAAACATCTCACTTTACACCTCCTGCTGAGTGCACCCCTTTTCACCCAAATATACCCGTGTTTGCTAAAATATATGGTCAATCTGTTTATAAATGCCAAAGTCTTACATGACAGTAGCTAGCAAAGGTTAGAAAACATTCTTAGGCATCAATTATAAAATATCTGTTTTCATGAGCTACTTCTTCATTTTTCGAATTGTCAGCCTTTATGTAGATTAGCACAGAATGTCAAAATTATTCACCCAGGAATCTATGGGGAGAACCTACTCATGAATATGGAAATGGAAGATTACAATTGTGGGTCCAACTAGCAATCTCTCTGGCCCAGCACTGTTCTCATCATGGATGCTGAGGCAGATGTTGCAAATTGGCAGCCTGTGAGCTGAAAAAAATCCTGTAGACACTTTTAGTGAAGCTTGGAACATTTTACAATTGGCAGATTTCATATGAAATACAAACTGAGTTTCAGGTTTATGTGTGTGTGTGTGTGCGTGTGCGTGCAATGTGCTCAGTCATGAAAAGCCAAATATCTGGCAACACTGACCCAAATTCCCACAGGGCAAAACAAGGCAGGACCTAGACAGCAGCTTCCACTTGTGGACAGGGTGACCTCTGCCACAGGACAGTCTTGTTCATCATGCTATACCCAAGCTTCTCTGCCCGTTAAATTTCACGTCTGGCTCCCATTTGTGTGTGCTCAGTTGCTCAGTCATGCCCGATTCTTTGCAACCTCAAGGACTGCAGCCCCACAGCTTCCTCTGCTCATGGAATTTTTCAGGCAAGAATACTGGAGTGAAGGAGAACAAGATGGTGGAGGACTAGGTGGACGTGGAGGACATCTTTCTCCATGGATACATCAGGAACACACCTTCAGACACAGAAGTGCATGCAGAACATCAGCTGAGAGTGGACAGGAGTACCTGACCAGCGGAAAAGAATATACAGAACCACAGAAATCTTGGTAGGATGAAGGAAGTGAAAGTGAAAGTGAAGTCACTCAGTCGTGTCCGACTCTTTGTGACCCCGTGGACTGTAGCCTACCAAGCTCCTCTGTCCATGGGATTCTCCAGGCAAGAATACTGGAGTGGGTTGCCATTTCCTTCTCCAGGGGATCTTCCCAACCCAGGGATCAAACCCAGGTCTCCCACATTGCAGGCAGATTCTTTATCAGCTGAGCCACAAGGGAAGCCCAAGAATACTGGAGTGGGTAACCTATCCCTTCTCCAGTGGATCTTCCTGACCCAGGAATCAAACTGAGGTCTCCTGCAATGCAGGCAGATTCTTTACCCACTGAGCTATCAGGGAAGCAGGATGAAGGAACTAGGGGAAAAAACAGGAGTGTTAGTAGGACTGGACCTGCCCTCAGTGGGTGGGGGAACTGAAGCAGAGGTCCAATCCCCACATCGGGGCAATTGTCTGAGTCAGAGGAGAAACATTTAAGGCTGAAACAGCTGATCTGTGGCTGCCTAAATGGAATGAGAATCAGACAGTCCCTGGGCAGGGACACAAGTCACCTGGAAGGCACAGTGGCTGGGAGCTGGAGTTTAAGAATTGTGGAGCAATCCCAGGGTGAGGGCTGCTGTTGACTGTGGAGAGACAGATTGAGGGGATGTGAGGGAGGAGGTTGTGGGGGGAAATGTGGGTGGAGGAAAGCCGGGCACCCATGGAAGCAAAGTGATACTGCTGAGTCATGGATAGGGGGTGGAGCCATCACCATAGCCTCTTCTCCCCATAGGCCAGTATCGGCAGCTGAACAATGCATAGGCTGGCCCATCAAATGCAGGCACTGAACTAAAGAGTGGAACCCCACCCAGAGTGTGCCTTTAAGTGACTGATGCTCTGATCTACAGAGTAGAATCCCAGCCGGGGGCGGGGGGTTGAGGGCGTGGGGGGGACCTGTATGTGCCTGACAGTGGAACAACAGAGAAGGACCCCAGGCAAAGGAGCCCTCTAAGTGCCTGAATGGGCGGAGCTACCAGAGAAAGACTGGCTAAAGAGGACTTCTGATCACCAGCTACCAAAGAGGCTCAGAAAAAAGATTCTGATAGTGCCATAACTCCTTTGGCAGAGGCAGTCCGTGTCCTTGCACACTTTGCACTGCCAGGGTACCTGCAAGCCAAGCAGTTCCACCACCTTCATGCTCAACTCTCACGGGGGCAGGGCTGTCAGAGGCAAAAAAGTCTTGTGTCTGTGTGTAAGGTCACTTTGGTCGTGTCCAACTCTTTGCAGCCCTGTAGACTCTGGACTGCCAGGCTTCTCTGTCAGGGGGCTTCTCCAGGCAAGAATACTGGAGTGTATTGGCCAATACTGGTTGCCATACCCTTCAAGAGCACTATATTTTCTGCTTCCCTAGCCGCCAACTCCCCTGAGTACCTGGTGCTGCCAGAACCCCTGTGACTCAAGCAGCTGCACCACCTCCACACCTGGCCCTCACAGGGGCAAACCCAACTCCTCCAGGGCAGCCTCAGGAGCAAACGCCAGCGGACGACCCACTTGCAGAGGTGGAAATAAAACCACAATTGAAACCCAGGGGCAGTGTGGCTAAGAAAAGATTCAAAACCTTCCCACTAGCTGTACAAGCTGCAGATTAAATCCGCATGATCAACTAGGCAGACTCTGTGTCTATGGAATATA
Source organism: Capricornis sumatraensis (assembly GCF_032405125.1). Lineage (NCBI taxonomy): Eukaryota > Metazoa > Chordata > Mammalia > Artiodactyla > Bovidae > Capricornis > Capricornis sumatraensis. Next base: position 60,101,788 of record NC_091084.1, on the reverse strand, counting down.
TAAAAGGACATTGAGAGCTCCCAAAAAAGAAGACGCACTAGTTCTGATAGCTGTAGACAATGGGGGCAAGAATACACAGGACTAGCACCAGATTAGAATCTGAGCTGCCCCCACAGCAGGTCCAGAGGCCAGCACAGTGTTGGAGGGCATCCTAGGGAGGTGAGGTGGACTGTGACTCCCAGAGAGGGAAAAGACTCTGACAGCAGAGACTCAAGAAAACATTTTATTATCTTATGTTTTGACTTGTTCTGTAGATTTTTTTCTTTTTTTTTTCTTTTTTCTTCCCCGCTCCCACTCTGTTGTAGTTGTAGATTTTATTGGCACTATGAAATCTTATTAAACTTTTGAGATTTTTTTTCTCAGTCTTATTTTTTATTGTTGTTATAAACCTCTGCCTCTATGTTGGGCTTTTGCAGTTCTGTGGCATTTTCCTTTATTTTTTTTCTTTATTTTCTCTTTTTTTATTTTTAATTTTTAAACCTAGTATTATTTTTTCTACATTTATTCCCTTGTTTGCTTTTCCTACTGTTCTTTTCCCCTTGCAGTTAATCTTTATATATATCTTCTTCATCTACCTCTATTTAACTTTGCATATCTATTTTTTCTTTTTCTTTTCTTTCTTTCCTTTCCTTTCAACATATTTGTTAGTTTTATTTTCATTCCTTTATTCCCCACTTGGCACCTTGCTTTAGTTTTGTTTTCCAGTCTGTGCTTTAGTTAGTTTTGTTCCTAACTGGTAAATATAATTTTTTATTTCCTTTGTTTGCCAGGTCAATCTGCTGTACTTTATTTTAGTTGGACTGTTTTGACTTTGATTAAGGGTATATGTGTATATTCCATTATTTTAATTATTATTTGCCTGATTTTGTAACTGCCATTTGTCTGGGGTTCATCTTTGGTTTCTCATTTTTGGGTATTTGTTTTAATCTCACTTAATGCCATAACAAACCACTTGTGGAATCTTCATTCCAGACCAGAGATCATGCCCTGACCCTTTGGAGTGGGAGCATTGACTCCAAGACCCTAGACTACCAGAGAACTAACCCTAGGGAGTATCAGATAGTGAGAACTCACACTAAGGAAACCAAACCCGGTTGAATACAAAACCTGGCATCACCCAAGCACCAGTCGCATCCTGTGCAGGATGCCCCATCTAAACAACAAACAAAACAAAAATACAAACCCAACCATCAGCAGACAAGATTACCACCTCACTCAGCCTTGCCCATCAGGGGAAAAACAAACAACAACAACAACAACAAAAATCTCAGGTCAAATCTCACCCTATATGAAGCTTACACAAACCACTGGACCAAACTTAGGAAGGCAAAAAACAAAAGGAAGAAAGAATTCAACCTTGAAGCCTGGGAAAAGAAGACCTCAAACACAATAAGTTAAAAAACATATATATAAAGAAAAAGCAGAGAAATACTACACAAATGAAGGAACAAACTAGAAGCACAGAAGTCCAAATAAATGAAGAAGAAATAGGCAAACTACCTGAAAAAGAATTCAGAATCATGATAGTAAAGATGATTAAAAAAACCTTGAAAGCAAAATGGAGAAATGCAAGTATCAATTAACAAATACCTACAGAATTAAAGAATAAACATACAGAGACAAACAAAACATCGCTGAACTTAAAAATACTCTAGAAGGAATCAATAGCAGAATATCTGAAGCAGAAGAATGAATCAGTGAGCTGGAAGATAAAATGATGGAAATAACTTCTGAAGAGCAGAATAAAGTAAAAAGAATGAAAAGAACTGAGGATAGTCTCAGACACCTCTGGGACAACATCAAATGCTCCAACATTCAAATTATAGGGGTCACAGAAGAAGAGAAAAAGGATATGAGAAAATTTTTGAAAAGATTATAGTTGAACATTTTCCCAACCTGGAAAAGGAAATAATCAATTCCAAGAGGTGCAAAGTGTCCCATAGAGGATAAACCCAAGGAGAAACATACCAGAACACATACTAATCACACTAACAAAGACTAAACACAAAGGAAGAATATTAAAAGAAGCAAGGGAAAAGCAACAAGTAACAAACAAGGGACACCCCATATGCTTAACAGCTGATCTTTTAGCAGAAACTCTGCAGGCCAGAAGGGAATGACAGGATATTTTTAAAGTACTGAAAGGGAAAAATCTATAACCAAGATTACTGTACCCCAAAAGGATCTCATTCAAAATTGATGAAGAAATAAATTTTTTCAGACAAGCAAAAGTTAAGAGAATTCAGTACCAAGAAACCAGCTTTACAACAAATGTTAAAGGAACTTATATAGTCAAGAAATACAAAAGAAGGAAACATCTACAAAATCAGTTCAGTTCAGTTCAGTTCAGTCGCTCAGTCATGTCCGACTCTTTGTGTCCCCATGAACTGCAGTACTCTAGGCCTCCCTGTCCATCACCAACTCCCGGAGTCCACCCAAACCCATGTCCATTGTGTCAGTGATGCCATCCAACCATCTCATCCTCTGTCGCCCCTTCTCCTCCTGCCCTCAGTCTTTCCCAGCATCAGAGTCTTTTCAAATGAGTCAACTCTCCACATAAGGTGTCCAAAGTATTGGAGTTTCAGCTTCAACATCAGTCCCTCCAATGAACACCCAGGACTGATCTCCTTTAGGATGGACTGGTTGGATCTCCTTGCAGTGCAAGGGACTCTCAAGCGTCTTCCTCAAAATCAACCCCAAACAATTAAGAAAATGGCAATAGGAACATATATATCAATAATTACTTTAAATGTAAATGGATTACACACTCCAACCAAAAGACACAGACTGGTTGAATGAATACAAAACCAAGACACATACATATGCTGTCTACAAGAAACCCACTTCAGATATAGAGAGACATTAGACTGAAAGTGAGAGGATGGAAAAATATATTCCATGCAAATGGAAAGCAAAAGAAAGCTGGAGTAGCAATTCTTATATCAGACAAAATAGACCTTAAAATAAAGAAGATTAAAAGAAATAAGGAAGGACACTACATAATGATCAAGAGATCAATCTAAGAGGAAGACATAAAATTTATAAATATCTATGCACCGAACATAGGAGCACCTCAATACCTAAGACAAACACTTAACAGACATAAAAGGAAAAATGGACACTAACACAATAATAGTAGGAGACTTTAACACCCCACTCACACCAATGGAGAGATTACCAAAATAAAAAATTAATAAGGAAACACACGTCTTAAATGACACATTAGATGAGATGGATCTCATTGATATCTTCAGGACAAGGACATTCCATCCAAATACAGAAGAATAAACCTTCTTCTCAAGTTCACAGGGTACATTCTCCAGGATAGACCACATCTTGGGTCACAAATCAAACCTCAGGAAATTTAAGAAAGTTGAAATCATATCAAGCATCTTCTCTGACCACAATGCTATGAGACTAGATATCAATTACAAGGAAAAAAAAAAAAAACTGTAAGAGACTCAAACACATGGAGATTAAACAACACATTTCTAAATAACCAACAGGTTACTGAAGAAATAAAAAAAAATTCTAGAAACAAATGACAATGAAAACACCACAACTCAAAACCTATGGGACGCAGCAAAAGCAGTTCTAGGAGACAAAGTGAAAGTGAACATGAACACGCTCAGTTGTGTCCAGCTCTTTGGGATCCCATGGACGGTAGCCTACCATGCTCCTCCGTCCATGGGATTTTTCAGGCAAGAGTGCTGGAGTGGGTTGCCGTTTCCTTTTCCAGAGGATCTTCTCCACCCAGGGATCAAACGCAGGTCTCCTTAATTGTAGACAGATGCTTTAACCATCTGAGCCACCAGGGAAGAGGGAAGTTTACAGCAATATATTACTACCTCAAGAAACAAGAAAAACATCAAATAGACAACCTAACTTTATATCTAAGACAACTGAAAAAAAGAAGAACAAAAAAAGAAAACCCAAAATTAGTGGAAGGAAAGAAATCATAAAGATCTGAGCAGAAATATATGAAAAAGAAATGAAAAAAAAAAACAATAGTAAAGATTAATAAAACTAAAAACTGGCTCTTTGAGAAGATAAATTGACAAAACTTTAGCTAGACTCATCAAGAAAAAAAGAGAGAAGAATCAAATCAACAAAATTAAAAATGAAAAAGGAGAGGTTATAACAGACAATGCAGAAATAGAAAAGATTATAAGCCTATTACAAACAACTATATGGCAGTAAAATGGATAACCTGGATGAAATGGACAGATTCTTAGAAAGCTCAATCTTCCAAGACTAAACCAGGAAGAAATAGAAATTATGAAAGCCCAATTACAAGCACTGGATTGAAGTTGTGATCAAAAATCTGCCAAAAAACAAAAGCCCAGGACAAGATGGCTTCAAAGGAGAATTCTATCAAACATTTAGAGAAGAGCTAATGCCTATCCTTCAAAAACTCTTTCAAAAAATTGCAGAGGAAGGAATGTTTCCAAACTCACTCTTCAAGGCCACCATTACCCTGATACCAAAACCAGGCAAAGACAACACACAAAAGGAAAACTACAGGCCAATATCACTGATGAACACAGATGCAAAAATCCTCAACAAGATTTTAGCAAACAGAATTCAGCAACACATCAAAAAGCTCATGCACCATGAACAAGCTGGATTTATGCCAGGGATGTAAGAATTCTTCAATACATGCAAATCAATCAATGTGATACAACATATTAACAAATTGGAAGAAAAACCATAGATAATCTCAACAGATGCAGAAAAAGCCTTTGACAAAATTCAGCACCCATTTATGATTAAAACTCTTCAAAAAATGGGCATAGAAGGAATCTACCTCAACATACTAAAGGCCATAGGTAATAAGTCTACAGCAAACATTAATCTCAATGGTGAAAAACTGAAAGCATTCCCCCTAAGATCAGGAACAAGACAGGAGTGCCCACTTTCCCCATTATTATTCAACATAGTTGTGGAAGTCCTAGCTACAGCATCAGAGGAAAAAAAGTAACAAAAAAGAATCCAGATCAGAAAAGAAGTAAAGTTCTCACTGTTTGCAGACAACATAATACTGTGCATAGAAAACCCTAAAGATAGTATCATAAAATTACTAGAGCTAATCAGTGAATTTAACAAAGTTGCAGGATACAAAATCAATACACAGAAATCACTTGCATCTCTATATACTAAAAATGAAAAATGAGAAAGAGAAATTAAGGAATCAATCCCATTCACCACTGCAACAAAAAGAATTAAATATCTAGGAATAAACTTACCTAAGGAGACAAAATAACTGTACACAAAAATTATAAGACACTGATGAAAGAAATCAAAGATGACATAAACAGATGGAGAGATATTCCATGTTCCTGGGTAGGAAGAGTCAATATTGTGAAAATGACTATACTACCAAATGCAATCTGCAGATTCAATGTGATCTTTATCAAATTACCATGGAATTTTTCACAGAACTAGAACAAAAATTTTCACAATTCATATGGAAACACAAACACAAGACTCCAAATAGCCAAAGCAGTCTTGAGAAAGAATGGAGCTGGAGGAATCAACCACCCTGACTTCAGATTATTCTACAAAGCTACAGCCATCAAGACAGTATGGTACTGGCACAAAAACAGAAATACAGACCAGTGGAACAAGATAGAAAGCCCAGAAATAAACCCATGCACCTATGGGCACTTTAAATTTGACAAAGGAGGCAAGAATATACAATGGGGCAAAGACAGCCTCTTCAATAAATGGTGATAGGAGAACTGGACAGCTACATGTAAAAGAATGAAATTAGAACACTTCCTAACACCATACAAAAAGAGAAACTCAAAATGGATTAAAGACCTAAATGTAAGACTAGAAACTAAAAAACTCTTAGAAGAAAACATAAGCAGAACACTCTATGATATAAAGCAAAGCAAGATCCTCTATGACCCACCTCCTAGAGTAATGGGGAAAAAAAGTAAACAAGTGGGACCTGAATAAACTTAAAAGCTTTTGCTCAGCAAAAGAAACTGTAAGCAAAGCGAAAAGACAGCCCTCAGAATGGGAGAAAATAATAGCAAATGAAACAAATGACAAAGAATTAACTTCCAAAATATACAAGCAGCTCATACAACCTAATACCAGAAAAACAAACAACCCAATCAAAGAGTGGGCAAAAGGCCTAAACAGATATTTCTCCAAAGAAGCCATACACATGGCTAACAAACACATTAAAAGATGATCAGTGTTGCTCATTACTAGAGAAATGCAAATCAAAACTATAATGAGATATCACCTCACACCAGTCAGAATGGCCATCATCAAAATGTCTGGAAAGAGTGTGGAGAAAAGGGAATGTTCTTACACTGTTGGTGGGAATGTAAATTGATACAGCCACTATAGAAGATGGTATGGATATTCCTTATAAAAAAAAAACTAGGAATAAAACCACCGTATGACCCAGCAACCCCACTCCTAGGCATATACCCTGAGGAAACCAAAATTGAAAAAGACACTGGTATCCCATTGTTCATTGCAGCACTATTTACAACTAGAACATGGAAGGAACCTCAGTTCAGTTCAGTTCAGTTCAGTCTCTCAGTCGTGTCCAACTCTTTGAGACCCCATGAATCGCAGCACGCCAGGCCTCCCCATCCATCACCAACTCCCAGAGTTTACTCAGACTCACGTCCATCGAGTCCGTGATGCCATCCAGCCATCTCATCCTCTGTCGTCCCCTTCTCCTCCTGCCCCTAATCCCTCCCAGCATCAGAGTCTTTTCCAATGAATGAACTCTTCGCATGAGGTGGCCAAAGTACTGGAGTTTCAGCTTTAGCATCATTCCTTCCAAAGAAATCCCAGGGCTGATCTCCATCAGAATGAACTGGTTGGATCTCCTTGCAGTCCAAAGGACTCTCTAGAGTCTTCTCCAACAACACAGTTTAAAAGCATCAATTCTTCAGCGCTCAGCCTTCTTCACAGTCCAACTCTCACATCCATACATGACCACCAGAAAAACCATAGCCTTGACTAGACAGACCTTAGTCGGCAAAGTAATGTCTCTGCTTTTGAATATGCTATCTAAGTTGGTTGTAACTTTTCTTCCAAGGAGTAAAGCGTCTTTTAATTTCTTGGCTGCAATCACCATCTGCAGTGATTTTGGAACCCCAGAAAATTAAGTCTGGCACTGTTTCCACTGTTTCCCCATCTATTTCCCATGAAGTGATGGGACCAGATGCCATGATCTTTGTTTTCTGAATGTTAAGTTTTAAGCCAACTTTTTCACTCTCCTCTTTCACTTTCATCAAGAGGCTTTTTAGTTCCTCTTCACTTTCTGCCATAAGGGTGGTGTCATCTGCATGTCTGAGGTTATTGATATTTCTCCCAGCAATCTTGATTCCAGCTTGTGTTTCTTCCAGTCCAGCGTTTCTCATGATGTACTCTGCATAGAAGTTAAATAAGCAGGGTGACAGTATACAGCCTTGACGTACTCCTTTTCCTATTTGGAACCAGTCTGTTGTTCCATGTCCACGTCTAACTGTTGCTTCCTGACCTGCATACAGATTTCTCACGAGGCAGGTCAGGTGGTCCAGTATTCCCATATCTCTCAGAATTTTCCACAGTTTACTGTGATCCACACAGTCAAAGCCTTTGGCAGTCAATAAAACAGAAATAGATGTTTTTCTGGAACTCTCTTGCTTTTTCCATGATCCAGCGGATTTTGGCAAACCTAGATGCCCATTAACAGACAAATGGATTAAGAAGTATGGTACATATACACAATGGAATGTTACTCAACCATAAAATGGATCACTTTTGAGTCAGTTCTAATGAGGTGGATGAACCTATAACCTATTACACAGAGTGAAGTAAGTCAGAAAGAGAGAGATAAATATCGTATTCTAATGCATATATACGGAATCTACAAAAATGGTCCTGAAGAATTTACTTACAGGGCAGCAATGGAGAAACACACAGAGAATAGACTTGTAGACATGGGGGGCGGGGAGGAGAGGGTGAGATGCATGGAAAGAGTCACAGGGAAACTTATATTACTATGTGCAAAATAGATAGCCAAAGGAAATTTGCTGTATGGCTCAAAAAACTCAAACAGGGGGTCTGTATCAACCTAGAGGGGTGGGATGGGGAGGGAAATGGGAGGGAAGTTCAAAAGGGAGGGGATATATGTATACCTATGGCTGATTCAGGTTGAGGTTTGACAGAAAACAATAAAATTCTGTAAAGCAATTATCTTTCAATAAAAAAATAAATTAAAAAATAAAATACACACAAAAAGAATACTGGAGTGGGTTGCCAATTTTCTCCTCCAGGGGATCTTCTCAACCCAGGGATCAAACGTGTGTCCCCTGCATTGCAGGCAAATTCTTTACCACTGAGCCACCTGGGAAGCCCATAGGTCATTGAATTTGCTGCTTCAGGGTTAGAAAACAAGTAGCAATTGCCACAATGTTTGCTTCCTTAGTGGCCCAGATGGTAAAGAATCTGCCTGCAATGTGAGAGACCCGGGTTTGACCCTTGGGTTGGGAAGATCCCCTGGAGAAGGAAATAGCAATTCACTCCCATATTCTAGTCTGGAGAATCCCATGGACAGAGGAGCCTGGCAGGCTACAGTCCATGGGGTTGCAAAGAGTTAGACACGACTGAGCCACTAACACACACACACATTTGCCACAACATTTGCTTCATATCCTAAAGTTATTCCCTTCTTTCTATTTTATCAGCCTTTAAATCTTTTAGTGACATATCTTCCTTTCATTTATTTTTTTCCTCTAAAGAGTAGTCTGGAACTTATCTACCAAACAGAAACAGACTCATAGACTTAGAGAAAAAACTTACGGCTGCTAGAGGGAAAGGGTAGAGGGATGGAATAGTTAGGGAGCTTGGGATCGACATGTACATACTGCTATATTTAAAATAGATAACCAACAAGATCTTACTGTATAGCACAGAGAACTCTGCTCAATGTTATACAGCAGCCTGGATAGGAGGGAAGTTGGGGGAGAATGTATCCACATTTATCTATGACTGAGTCCCTTTGCTATCCACCTAAAACTATCACAACATTGTTAATCAGATATACCCCTGTATAAAACTAAAAAATAAGAAGGAACATTATTCTGTATGCCTTCATTCTAAACTATTTTACGCTTCTTACTTTATTTGAATGAAGTTAATCATACCTAGAGGAGGGTATGGCAACCCACTCCAGTATTCTTGCCTGGAGAATCCCACGGACAGAGGAGCCTGATGGGCTAGAGTCCAGGAGTCACAAAGAGTCGGACATGACTGAAGTGACTTAGCACACAGCACAATCATGCCTACAGACTCAATTCTTAGTGAATATCTCATACACATATATGTCTATCCCAACTTTTCTTCTGACCCCTAGGCCAAAATATCCAACTATACAGATGATAGTTTGCAATATCCTATATTGTTCATGTACATCATGAGAAACACTGGGCTGCATGAGCACAAGCTGGAATCAAGATTGTTGGGAGAAATATAAATAACCTCAGATATACAGATGACATCACCCTTATGGCAGAAAACAAAGAAGAACTAAAGAACCTCTTCGTGAAAGTGAAAAGGAAGAGTGAAAAAGTTGGCTTAAACCTCAAAATTCAGAAAACTAAGATCATGGCATCCAGTCCCATCACTTCATGGCAAATAGATGGAGAAACAGTGGAAACAGTGTCAGACATTATTTTGGGGGGCTCCAAAATCACTGCAAATGCTGACTGCAGCCATGAAATTAAAAGATGCTTACTCCTTGGAAAGTTATGACCAACCTAGACAGCATATTAAAAAGCAGAGACATTACTTTGTCAACAAAGGTCCGTCTAGTCAAAGCTAACAGTAGTCATGTATGGATGTGAGAGTTGGACTGTGAAGAAAGCTGAGTGCCAAAGAATTGATGCTTTTGAGCTGTGGTGTTGGAGAAGATTTTTGAGAGTCCCTTGGACTGCAAGGAGATCGAACCAGTCCATCCTAAAGGAAATCAGTCCTGAATATTCATTGGAAGTACTGATGTTGAAGCTGAAACTGCATTGCTTTGGCCACCTGATGCAAAGAACTGACTCATTTGAAAAGATCCTGATGCTGGGAAAGATTGAGGTGGGAGGAGAAGGGGATAGTAGAGGATGAGATGGTTGGACAGCATCACCAACTCAATGGACATGAGTTTGAGTAAACTCCAAGAGTTGGTGATGGACAGGGAGGCCTGGCATGCTGCAGTCCACGAGGTCACAAAGCGTCAGACACAACTGAGTGACTGAACTGAACTGAACTGATATTGTGCATGCTCAGTCATGTCTGACACTTTGCAACCCCACGGGCTATAGCCCACCAGGCTCTTCTGTCCATGGAATTTTTCCATGTAAGGATACCAGATTGGCTTGCCATTTCTCCTTTAGGGGATCTTTCTGACCCAGGGATCAAACCCACGTCTCCTGTAGCTCCTGCTTCAGGCAGATTCTTTGCCCACTGAGTGATTGGGTAAGCCCTATATCCTCTAGGTACTACCAACCAAATAGACTCACAAACTCATTCAATAGCCTTTTTATATTAATTGTCTGTTTTCCTATATTCCCCATTCTAGTGACTATACTATCATCTACCTGAAATAAATCCTTTATTTATTGGCTAATATCCTTATTACTTAATTGGATTACTGAAATAGTATTTTAGTTGTTTATTCTAATTGTTTTACTTGTATGTAGTCTCTCTATCATTTAATCCAGCCTTGACATGACACCAGGCTGGTTTTTGCCAAGTCACAGATACTATTGTGTTCCTTATAGCTGCATTCATTGCAGAATGAAAGTCAAGTTGTCCAGCACAAAACGTCATTCACAACTTAGTGCTAGTCAGCCTCCCAGTCTATCACTCTTCTATCTTGCCATATAAAAGGTTTCCTGGAAGCATTATGCCAGTTTATGCTTTTGACAGTGATGTGGACTCTTCTTAATAAGGCAGTTGTTACTTTTCCTTGAAGTCTCAGGCCAAGCAGTGCCCACAAGAATCCCTGCCTTCTTGTACAGTTTGAGGTTAGATGTTCTTATACTATATATACAGTTCTCCACCATATTATCACTGCCTACTCTCTCTATATCTTTTGCTTATTTATTTATATGATTTTTCAACAGGACTCTCAACATATCAGAAGACAATAGTGGTATCTTAATTATATTTGCATTTTAAAACATTTACCCCAGTGCTTGACACAGAATAAGGACTCAATATAAACATTTTTGTATGATTGATGAATAGGTAGTTCAGTACTAAATAGTTCAGTGGTCTTTGAAAACTGGTGAAACTTAATTGCTCATCTTACTTAATCAAGTCTACCAAGCTCTTCTCTGAAAATGCTAGTCTATCGAGAGTTCTCTTTTCAAAATTTTTTAATAAAATTACTTCTTTGAAATTTTAGAAGTGAGGATGATGTCTTGACTCACATAATAATATTTTTCAGTAATATTTATAGGCCCCTTTTGTATAACAAAAGTGTTTTTATAGAGATAAATCATATAACCATTCTCAGTTTTCTTTCTGCTGACTGAACAGCCCTAACTAGTTCATATCTACCAGTGTGACTTGATCCCTCTACAGTCATGCTCTGTTCTATACTCTGACTTTAGAGTGGTTATGTCACCTGGAGCCTTAGATTATAAACTTAATCTGATGCACTTTCTTTCTTTATCTAAAAGCTGTAATAAATTATCTTTTATTCTCATTGTTCTGTAAAACAAAACCTAAAATGGGGATGGGGATAAATGGTCATCTGAGTGTACTTTAAGGGAAAACATTTTGAAAAATGTAGCTCAAATTTGATTCAGTCAAAAACTTTAAGGGATATTTATTTTGAAAGTTCTTATCATGGATTTCCTTTACTCAGATAATGTGTACATGCTAAACCACTTCAGTCGAGCCTGACTCTTTGTGAATCTATGGACTGTAGCCCATCAGGCTCTTCTATCCATGGGATTCTCCAGGCAAGAATGCTGGAGTGGGTTACCATGCCCTCCTCCAGGAGATCTTCCCCACCCAGGGACTGAACCCACCACTTTTATTTCTCCTGCATCGGTAGGTAGGTTCTTTACCACTCGCACCATCTGGGAAGCCCTAATCCTGTAATACTTAAACATTTTTTGTCTTGTACCCCTTAATACATTTAGATGAGTACTGTATCCTAAGTAGACATCTTTCTGCAGTAAAACTGATAATTAACAAACCTCAGATCTTACAGCAGCCTTGGTGAGCAAGTATGTGGGTAGAGAGAGTAAAAGATGAAAGGGTATCAAGAGTTTTATAGAAATTTTCTCTAGCCTTTTAAATTTAAACTATTTAGAAGGTTTTCAAAATAACATAAAATAAGTATCTCTAAATCTAAACCTGTAAGCTGACTCATGCCCCCTTGATGATGTCTGTGTTCTAATCCCCAGAAACTGTGAATATGCTACCTTACATGGCAAAGGGAACTTTGCAGATGAGGTTAATTTAAGAATCTTGATATAGGAAGATTATCTTGCATTATCTAGGTAGATGCATTATAATTATTATACAAGGATCTTTATAAGAATGAAGTAGGAGGGTCAAAAAGCATGAAGGCTATGTGATAAAGAAAGTAAATATGTATGTGATATACTTTGAACAACAGAGAAAGGGTCCATAAGCCAAGGAATGCAAATGACCTCTAGAAGCTAGAAAGGGCAAGAAAACAGTCTCCTGTAGAGCTTCCAGAAGGATCCAGCCTGAAGATACCTTGTCCTTATCCCAGTGAAACTGATTCCAGAATTTCTGGCCTCCAGAATTGTAAAAGAAATAAATTTGTGCTGTTTTAAGCTGCTAAGTTTATGGTAATTTTTACAGCAACATTAAAAATTAATATATCTTGCTTTTTCTTAAAATGTTTGTGGAAATAAAATTTGTGTAGCTTATAACTTAATAAAAGTTATAAATAAATTACTTAGAATAATATTATGATCTGATTTTTTTAATTAAAAGTTGACCATTTACTCAAGTGACATTGAATGAATAGTAACATTGGTGGGCACATGATAACAAATGGGGGATGTTCAAAATAGTATCATGAAGAATACACAAATTGGGGTAAAAACCATTGTGTTCTATGCCTGGCTGTACTGCTTACTAATAGAATGATATTATGCAAATTACTAGCTTCTGTAGGCCTCAATTTTCCCCTTTTTAAAATTAAAAATTAGTTACCTCTAATAATGCTATAAGAATTCAGTTATAATAATGACAATTTAAACATAAATCATGATTTTTATGTGCCAAGAATTGTTCTAAGCACTTTCTATTTATGAACTACTCAATATTAACAAAAACTATATCAAGTAGGGACTATTTCTATTCCCATTTTACAGAAAAGGGAACTAAGCCACTCTTCCAAGGTCACCAACTAAGTAACAAAGAGGACTCTATACAAAAGTCTGGTGGCATATTCTATGCTATTAACCACTGCATTAAACTTGGACCATGGCCCCTAGACAGAGGATAACTAGCCTAAAGCTCCTATCTATGAACTTAAGAATTTTTTATCTTTTCACCTGCATCTACTTTAAGGAAAATATTTACAGAAACAGAGAAATCTTAAAATAATCCCTGATGGATTGATCACAAAGGCCTTTTCAGGCCCAATGAGCCTATAAAATTGTCACTGTTGCCGCTCCAAGGTACTGGATTGTCAAATTTCCTGATCCAAGAAGACAAAACTCTTCTATGTCCAGATTAACTGACCACTTCTAGAACTTCCCAGGTGGCTCTGAGGGTAAAGAATTTGCCTGCAATACAGGAGACTCAGGAGATGCGGGTTCAATCTCTGGGTCAGGAAGACCCCCTGAAGGAGGGCATGGCAACCCACTCCTGTATTCCTGACTGGAGAATCCCATGGACAGAGGATACTGGGGGGCCACAGTCCACAGAGTTGCAGAGTTGGATACAACTAAAGTGACAGAGTGCATATGACCACTTCTACCCTTCTCACGCCACTGAATCTCTAATTAATTTACCACAGAGAGACATTTTTTTAAATCTTAGTTTAAAATATCATTATTCCAAGGGATAAAAATATTTGTCATTGGAAAAGTACTTGGTCATGAATTAATTCCAGCTTGTCCTTTCTGGAAACATGTTTATTTTAACACAAGTCAAAGGTTCTGCTTCAGAGCAAGATATAAAAGGAAAAATACAACCACCCCTAAAAAGGTCTTAATGGGATTTTTAGCAGTTTATTTTTATCTTCAAAGGAACTGAGAGAGTATTTCTAAAGGAAGCCATAAAATGTGTCCCATTCTACCCAAAGCATTTGCATTTTCAGAGTGGCACTTTATTTAGCCCACTGTGTTCATATTAATTTTCAGCACTGTGAGCAAGCATGTCAGTGTATATTAACACCTGATCTATAAAGGGAATGCTAAGGCCTTACTCAAGGTATTAGTCACTGCACCTTGGGAAGTTGTTGTACTTCTGCTGCTGGCTTCAGTGCGGCAGGATGCACATGCTTTGATTCTTAATGAAACATGTATATGATCAAATTTGTCATCAAGAGCCCAGAAGCTTCAACAACTTTTCCAAAGTTCAGAAGGATTTTCCAGGCATCTTCTGTTTTTTTAAAGACCATTGGTCTGTGCTGTATAAAACCCCACTTCCCAAATAGAATGTCAGAAAAAGAATTATAATGTGAAGGAGAGAGTTATTTCTTAAAGAGTCTTGCGTGTTTAGTACCCTTATTGAGACGTTCAAACCCAATATTACCTAATGTTTAGGCTTCACAAATCAGAACTTAAAACTTCAGCTTATTTGTCTCTCATTTCCAAGGTTATACGTTATTAAGACTATAACCATGTTCATCTTTGTAACCCAATCACTAAGAACTGAAGATTTCCCTGTAAACATCATTCAGCAAGTGAAAAGAAGAAAGAAGCCAGGAATCAAAGAAATCTCTCTTCCTTAGGTAACTGCTATCTATTCAGTTCAGTCGCTCAGTCATGTCTGACTCTTTGCAACCCCATGAATTGCAGCACGCCAGGCCTCCCTGTCCAAAACCAACTCCTGGAGTCTACCCAAAGCCATGTCCATCGAGTCAGTGATGCCATCCAGCCATCTCATCCTCTGTCATCCCTTCTCCTCCTGCCCTCAATCATTCCCATCATTAGGGTCTTTTCAAATGAGTCAACTCTTCGCATGAGATGGCCAAAGTATTGGAGTTTCAGCTTCAACATCAGTACTTCCAATGAAAACTCAGGACTGATCTCCTTTAGGATGGACTGGTTGGATCTCCTTGCAGTCCAAGGGACTCTCAAGAATCTTCTAACACCACAGTTCAAAAGCATCAATTCTTCAGTGCTCAGCTTTCTTCACAGTCCAACTCTCACATCCATGCATGACTACATGCCTTGACTAGACACCTTTGTTGGCAAAGTAATGTCTCTGCTTTTGAACATGCTGTCTAGGTTGGTCATAACTTTCCTTCCAAGGAGTAAGTGTCTTTTAATTTCATGACTGCAATCACCATCTGCAGTGATTTTGGAGCCCCCAAAAATAAAATCTGACACTGTTTCCCCATCTATTTCCCATGAAGTTATGGGACCAGATGCCATGATCTTAGTTTTCTGAATGTTGGGCTTTAAGCCAACTCTTTCATTCTCCTCCTTCACTTTGATCAAGAGGCTTTTTAGTTCCTCTTCACTTTCTGTCATAAGGGTGGTGGTGTTATCTGCATAACTGAGATTATTGATATTTCTCCCGGCAATCGTGATTTCAGCTTGTGCTTCTTCCAGCCCAGCGTTTCTTATGATGTACTCCGCATATAAGTTAAATAAGACAGAATGACCTCTGTTCATTTCCAAGGCAAACCATTCAATATCACGGTTATCCAAGCCTATTCCACAACCAGTAATGCTGAAGAAGCTTAAGTTGAATGGTTCTATGAAGACCTATAAGACCTTTTAGAATTAACACCCAAAAAAGATGTCCTTTTCATTATAGGGGACTGGAATACAAAAGTAGGAAGTCAGGAAACACCTGGAGTAACTGGCAAATTTGGCCTTGGAGTACAAAATGAAGCAGGGCAAAGGCTAATAGAGTTCTGCCAAGTAAACGCACTGGTTGGTCATAGCAAACACCCTCTTCCAACAACACAAAAGAAGACTCTACACATGGACATCACCAGATGGTCAACACAGAAATCAGACTGATTATATTTTTTGCAGCCAAAGATGGAGATGCTCTATACAGTCAGCAAAAACGCTGACTGTGGCTCAGATCATGAACTCCTTATTGCCAAATTCAAACCTAAATTGAAGAAAGTAGGGAAAACCACAGACCATTCAGGTATGACCTAAACCAAATCCCTTATGATTATACAGTGGAAGTGAGAAATAGATTTAAGGGATTAGATCTGATAAACAGAGTGCCTGATGAACTATGGATGGAGGTTCATGACATTGTATAGGAGACAGAGATTAAGACCATCCCCATGGAAAAGAAATGCAAGAAAGCAAAATGGCTGTCTGAGGAGGCCTTACAAATAGTGGGAAAAGAAGAGAAGTGAAAAGCAAAGGAGAAAAGGAAAGATATTCCCATCTGAATGCAGAGTTCCAAAGAATAGGAAAGAGAGATAACAAAGCCTTCCTCAGCAATCAATGCAAAGAAATAGAGGAAAACAACAGAATGGGAAAGACTAGAGATCTCTTCAAGAAAATTAGAGATAACAAGGGAACATTTCATGCAAAGATGGGCTCAATAAAAAACAGAAATGGTATGGGCTGAAAGGAAGCAGAAGATATTAAGAAGAGGTGGCAAGAATACACAGAACTGTACAAAAAAGATCTTCACAACCCAGATAATCACGATGGTGTGATCACTCATCTAGAGCCAGACATCCTGCAATGTGAAGTCAAGTGGGCCTTAGAAAGCATCACACGAACAAAGCTAGTGGAGGTGATGGAATTCCAGTTGAGCTATTTCAAATCCTGAAAGATGATGCTGTGAAAGTGCTGCACTCAATATGCCAGCACATTTGGAAAACTCAGCAGTGGCCACAGGACTGGAAAAGGTCAGTTTTCATTCCAATCCCAAAGAAAGGCAATGCCAAAGAATGCTCAAACTACTGCACAATTGCACTCATCTCACATGCTAGTAAAGTAATGTTCAAAATTCTCCAAGCCAGGCTTCAGCAATATGTGAACCGTGAACTTCCAGCTGTTCAAGCTCATTTTAGAAAAGGGAGAGGAACTAGAGATCAAATTGCCAACATCCACTGGATCATCAAAAAAGCAAGATAGTTCCAGAAAAGCATCTATTTCTGCTTTATTGACTATGCCAAAGCCTTTGATTGTATGGACCACAACAAACTCTGGAAAATTCTTAGAGATGGGAATACCAGACCATCTGACCTGTCTCTTTGGAAACCTGTATGCAGGTCAGGAAGCAACAGTTAGAACTGGACATGGAACAACATACTGGTTCCAAATAGGAAAAGGAGTACATCAAGGCTGTATATAGTCACCCTGCCTATTTAACTTATATGCTATCTATTAGATTTTGATTTAAATGTGCTGTGCTTATTTGTTCAGTCATGTCCAACTCTTTGTGACCCCATTGATATATATATTTCCTGCCTAAATAAATATTTGGATAGTTCCAGTCTAAAATATATTCATAAACTTTCCTCAACACTGACAACCCTTGGTTGACTCAGTTCTGTTTCTTTTTCTTTTCACTCTCAAATTCCTTAAAAAGCAATCACTATTCTGTTTTCTTTTCTTCAAAACATGTTCACTTCTTAGCTCCTGCCAACTGTTTCCTCTTCTCAATTTTCTACACAACTGTTCTACTCAAGTTTACCAATGACCTGGTTATCATTTTTTTTCCTACTCCTTAATCATCACTTCATAGCATTTTACATAGTTGCCAACACATTTCTCTTGGAACTATTTCCACCTCTCTCTTCATCTTTGCTCTCTCAGTCCCTCTCCAACCCCAATTTCATAAAATAGCAATCTTTCTATAGCTATTTTTAAAGCTCTTACTTCAATGTTTTGTTCTTACTCTGCAATGTCTGCCTAGGCAATCTAATCTATTGTTGTCTATCTTCTATCTTTTTCTACCAAGTTTCAATGCCATATTGAGGCAGAGATCATGATTTGGCTACTCCTTCTTTGCCTCTCCCAGTTAGAGAAGCTGAAACACTACAGTATTCATCTTGCATAGGAACTGTGCTTGTTTTTCAAGTGGCAATCTCTGCTGACACATCTTTCCAGCTTTTTCTTTCATCTATCTCCCTTTTTCTGCTCTAAATATTGACGTGATAGCTGAAGACCAAGTGGTCATTTTGTGGCCATGCAGGCAAAGTTTAGGAATGGTGGAACAAGAAGATACCTGTGTCCTAATATATAAGGTAAGGATCACTCACGTTTTAAGCCAGTTCATATGTTTGAAAGCCTTTCAATCCATAAGGCTTGAATAACAAAATTGGTTTAACACTGAAGCACTTACATCAACGACAAAGAATTTTTCAAACAAAGAATACAAAACTCAGTGATCTGTTTTGAACTGGTTACCCAAGCTGGGGATTGTGTACTGCAAATGAGACCCAAATTATTAGCTCAGTACCCATACAGACCAAGCGAACATTTACATATGAAAAATTGTATGTCATATTTATAGATTAAAGCTATACCCAAACTTGTCTTCTTCTCTTTTGTTAAAAAAGTTTCTTCACTGATCAAACTTGTCTTCTTAAAAGGTTGTGCCATTGACTACAACGAATGTTACAGATTACTTGTGTGTCTCTAATTTATTCATAAATTCCTTCAAAAAACACTGAACACCTGCCATTAGATTATATGCTAAGTAGTGAGGAGACAAAAAACAGTCAAGCATGGACTCCTGAAACACAGTAGGCAACTCACTTTACCTTATGTAACAGATTGATAAAGTGATGCAGGAATATTATTGACTGAAAGTTAATGTGCTTGTGTAAGTTCTTGGATTCGTGGATGACTATGCATAATAACCTAGTACTGCCAAGGGACCTTTGTATTTCCCCGAAAGCATTCACTCACCCCAGATAAGTCTAAATTTACTATTTCTGCTTATCTGTTTTGTGAGAATATCAAGTTCACATACCAATAAAAGATAAAGAGTTGGATTGGGAACATATTTGGGTTGGAGGGGAAAAAGCAATTGTTATTTATGAAGATTGATCTATTAAAGTTTGACAGAAAACAACAAAATTCTGTAAAGCTGTTATCCTTCAATTAAAAAATAAATATATTTTAAGAAAAGATTGATCTATCTAGCCATTTATCTATCATCTATGTACCCTATAACTTCGTGGGGTCAGTGTCTTCCTTTACTCTGTTATGCATATGAAGAATTTCAAAACTTCCCACTACTTTTCATTTTCTTCATCTCAGTGTGAAATGCTTTGCTGTCACTACTAAGTTTTTAGGTCTTTTAGACAAGCTCACTCAAAATGTTATCAAGAGAGGAACTTGACTATACTATGAGCTCTTGAGATATATATATATACATACGTATATCCTCAGCTTGCTACTATAGTGGCTAATGCTCTAAAGAGAAAATAGCCAGATTGATATGCTCTCTTCCTGGTATAGTTTTTTATGAATAAGTCTATGCCTTTTAGTATCAGGTCTTGAATTGGAATGAGTATTGCTTAGTAATTAACAATTGCAAGTGAAAATTTATTTTTGATGATGGAGATGAAAATGATGGTCATCCTAAAACAAAAGCCTTACGATTTGTGATTATATAACCATCTTATTTGTTCACCTCTTTCATAGTTTGCCCAATAATGTCAGTTCCAAGTATTTTTTCTCTTTTCTGACTTCACCGCTCAGATTGCTTGTAACTTGTCACTGACAACTGCAGTTATTAGTATTCCTTTTCTCTTCAAACCAGTGAATATATATTTATTGTCAGTTTTAAGTAAGGGAGTTTCTAGGTATTATGGGGAATGTGGGTTGACCAAATGAAGAAGTAAAGTGACATATTCATAAATGATTAATGTAAAAATGGATTATGAGATAAGCTATAAGATATACAAAAGGAGCACTTGACTTTATAGAGAAAGACATTGTGGAGTCAAAATGTACACTTACAAAATACCTTTGTTGCAGATATAAGATTCCATTTCCTGAGAGCTTTACTCTAAGTATATTTAGTCTTATGTTAAACACAGTCATAAGGAACTGGTTCACATGAAATTTGGATTGGCCAAAACTCACGATAGACTTCTCAAATGGTTGAGAATTAAAACTGCCACATCTGTCATAGCAACTAAATGAGCTAACTGGAACTTTTATAAGTGGCTGATAGAAATACTAAGACAAAAATGGAGAGTAAGTGATAGGTCAGATTAGCCAGGTTCTTTGAAGGAATCCTGTGGAAGAGAAGGTGATCGAGTACCCTAGCCCCCAGAATTGTTTTATATCATAAATGACTTTCTAATTTCTAAGCCACTTTCTTGTCTTTTATTGCAAAAGTGTTAGTACATTTCCTTAGGCATGATCATCTGGAAAGCATTTCTGCCTTTGTTATTTCCACATGCATCTCCATCATATATACACAAATACATACACACATGCACACACAGACAGAGATATGCTCATACATTTATATATACACACTCACTTCCACACCATACCTTATTTCCTATTCCAAAGAAGAACACGTAGAAAATATTCAAATAGTGCATCAGGAGAGAGAAAAACAGGGAAAGTACCACTAAAAAGTTATCATTAGGAGTTCCTAACGATCTAAGGAACACATTTCTTCCTGTTTTGTAACAGTTAACATTTGCAACCGCAGTTTTGAATCACCAAGAAAAATGTAATTTATTGATATTGTCATTGATATGGTTAGTAAGGAAGAAGTATGTGTATAACACAACAACTAGAATACTGTTAAACTATCTTTAAAAATCCAGCACACATCAGTACTTAAAATAATAAAAATCATTTACAATTTTTAGGAGATTATTTCCCAAATTTCACAAAATAAGATATTTTAATATATTCCCTTGGAGCTTATAATATTATTTTGAATTTTTACTGATCTCCTGTGTATTTATATCTTGGTTCTCTAAAAGAGATTTTGACCTCTCTAGGCAGGAACTAATATACATTTACATCATTCCTCTTTAGGAGAAGGTATAGAAGTGTTCATTTTTCAATATCCTCTTAACAAAGATGTAAAAACATAAACCCCCTATTTTGTATTACTGTAAAGCATACAACTCTGAAACACTCCAGCTCAAATAAAAGAGAATACTTTTTAATCATTAGATTAAGCCTACTCATTGTCAATGACATGAGGATGAGATTGGAAATAGAATATCATTAAGTCAATGATTTAGATGAGGGATAATAATTTACATTTGTAGTGCAGAGCACATTTCATTCACAAAGGGGATGAGTAACTAGATTTGTTTTCCTTCCTCATAAATTACTAGAATTCAAGTGGCATAGTAATTATGAGTGGACTGATTGCTTTCTATGTTTGCAGCCTGGATTTTCAGAGCTACTTACAGCATTTAATCTAGCATTTATATGAGCTCCCCAATTGGGCTTCAATGATACTTTCCATGTTTTGGAAAAAAATCCAGCTTTAAGTTAGTTGTACAGTAAAGTCTTTGGTCCCAAGGATCAACTACATGCTTTGTTTATATAGTTTAGACTGAGCTTTTTAAGGGCCAGAGTGTTTAAATAACAAAATTTATAAAATTCTCTCTGCCTTCTTAGTGCAGTGAGGTATGAGTGAAATTAGAATATTAAAAGAGACAAAAATTGGGTCATCAATGCACAAATAACTCTTTAGTAATTCAAAAACATTTTCCAAAAGCAGTCAGAACATCTTCAAGCTTTGAACTGAAATCAAACGACTTGGTTTTCCAAGGTGAATTGAAGGTTTGAGAGATATTTGTAAACCTCTACCATAGTTTTTCGCCTATATATTTTACTAAAATTTTACTTTGCATGCCAAAAATAGCAAAAGCTTTTGGATTTGCCTTCCTGGGGCAGTCAGATGGCATTATAAAACGTATCTGCAAATGTAGCATAAACTGAGGTTCACCTACAAAAGGAGGTAATTATCTCTTGATAGTCTTGTTTCTCAAATGATTTCTTAGCTTCTCTGAAAAATAAAGTTACATGAAGGTTTGCTTTAATTTCTATTATCATTTCTAATGGACATCTTTCATTATTATGTTGCTCACACATATGACATTCTACATGTATGTTTTGTGTGCCCAGTCATGTTTGACTTTTTGCAACCCCATAGGCTAGAGCCCACCAGGCTCCTCTGTCCATGGATTTTTCCAGGCAAGAATACTGGAGTAGGTTTCCATGCCCTTCTCTGGGCAATCTTCCTGACCCAGGAACTGAAACTCCTTCTCTTGCGTCTCCTGCACTGACAGGCAGATTCTTTACCTGAGAAGGCCCACTATATTACATGGTATGATTTGAAATTACATTAATATAGAAGCTATTGTTTTCCTTAAATAGGGCTTTCTGACATGGGCATTTCTCATTATTTTCTTCTCTCTCTCTGAATATATTATATATAATTGGCTTTTATAAAAACTTTCCTCTTTGAGTCTGAGATGGTCATTTTCAAACTGCTTTGAAATCTGCATACCTTAGTTAACTGCTGATATCAGTTAAACTCATGATTGGGATAAACCTAAAGATGAAGACCTAAACTTGAATTTATAAAGTCATCACAAGAGAATCTATTCTCTTAAATTCACTGAACAATACACAAAATTTACATTTTCCTATTTTTTTTTAAATATTTGGTGAGAAAAGAGAAATACATGAGCCTAGAGGAAAATATTTTGAAAATAAAATGTGTGCAAATAATAATAATAAGTGTATGTAAGTAGGATTAACTTTATAAAAAGGTGATTTTTAAATGTTAGTTTTTAAAGTGTTGTATAAAGATCATGCTGTATCACCCCTAAGAAATCATCTAAAACAAAACTAATAAGAAAAATTAGAGCTGCAATTGCATCTTTAATGAAACTAAAACAAATTTAGAATTCTCAGTGGAAAAGGTAGCAAATGTAGTGAAGATCAAACAAATAAGAAAACTGCCCCTGCAGATTTCAGAAAAACAGAGGCATAGAATATAATCTCCCAAAGCTGATGACATACCATGAGGGGGCAAAACTAATAACTCCTGTTTCATACAACAGGAATTAAATTTACCAGTCAGCAGTGGGATCCTCACAAGCTTCAACTTGATACCAACCTAAAGCACAGGGAGATGGTCTGAAAGTAAACTCAAAATTGCCCTGTTTGCCCAAAATAATGTCAATAGAGTGGATATTAGATAAGAGATATTCCTTGAGCCAATATCTTTGGACTGAGAGGGCATAATGACTTCGATAACTCATTATGAGTCAATGCTCTATCCTGGAGAATTAAGCTTAAATACTTTTTATCATAGAATACAGTCCTGGATTTGAAATAGCAAATAAAGCCAGCCCTATGTTACCTATAAGAGAGATACCTAAAACATAAAAACTCAGACTGACTGAAAATCAAAAGCATATCTGAAAAATATAACCACCACCCCACAGAAAAAGCATTGGCTCCCCAGATGATAAAGTGGTAAAGAATCCTCCTGCCAATGCAGGAGACATAGGAGATGAAGGTTCAGTTCCTGGGTCAGGAAGATTCCCTGAAGAAGATGGCAACACTTCAGTATCCTTGCCTGGAAAATTCGATGGACAGAGGAGTCTGGCTGGCTACAGTCCACGGGGAGGGAAAGAGTTGGACACAAGTGAAGCAGCGTAGCATGCATGCACACAAGATGTATTTTGATAAATTACATAAAAATAACATTGGGGAGGCAAATAGTGTGGCTTAGCCAAAGGGAAGGAAGAGAGACTTAACTGTATATCCTTTTACAACCTTCAGAGTTTTGCACTGTATTTATGAATTAACAATTAAAAAGCAATTTATTAAAATACATAAAACATAAAATATATAAAGTACAAGTAATAATACTATAGGCAAATTTTGTATATGATATAAATTAAGTGATATTCTCTCTGAAGGTGGCAGTTTCCTCATCTATATAGTAATTTTTATCCCTGTGTGCTTTCCAACTATAAATTTTATCTCTATGTTACAAAATGTTCTTGAGAATGATATATGTACACTGTATTTTTGGACAACATGTAATATGCTGAGGGAATTAATTTTGAAATAATTTCTTGTTGTATTTTGTAAATGTCAATCAAAAAAAACTCTCAAATGCAATATAGGCTCAAGTGAGTTAAAATTAAAATCAAAACTGCAGTTCTGACCTTGGTATGTTCACTCAGAATTTTTAGCTGGCTTCTAATCATTTGGGTTCAAAATTGGGAAAGGAGTACGTCAAGGCTGTATATTGTCACCCTGTTTATTTAACCTATATATAGAGTACATCATGCAAAATGCCAGGCTGGATGAAGCACAAACTAGAATCAAGATTGCCAGGAGAAGCATCAATAACCTCAGAGATACAGGTGACAACATCCTTATGGTAGAAAGCAAAGAGGAACTAAAGAGCCTCTAGAAAGAAAGGAGGAGAGGAGAGTGAAAAACCTGGCTTAAAACTCAACATTCAGAAAATGAAGATCGTGGCATCCAGTCCCATCACTTCAAGGCAAATAGATGAGGAAACAAAAGAAACAGTAACAGACTTTATTTTCTTGGGCTCAAAATTCACTATGGATGGTGACTGCAGCCATGAAATTAAAAGATGCTCACTCCTTGGAAGAAAAGCTATGAAAAACCTAGACAGCATATTAAAAAGCATAGACATTAGCTTGCTGATAAATGTCCATATCGTCAAGGCTGTGGTTTTTTCAAGAGTCATGTATGGATGTGAGAGTAGGACCAAAAAGAAAGTCAAGCGCCAAAGAATTGATGCTTTTGAACAGTGGTGCTGGAGAAGACTCTTAGAGTCCCTTGGACTGGAAGGAGATCAAACCAGTCCATTCTACAGGAAATCAACCCTGAATATTCACTGGAAGGACGGATGCTGAAGCTGAAACTCCAATACTTTTGCCACCTGATGCTTAGAGCCAACTCACTGGAAAAGATCATGATGCTGGGAAAGATAGAAGGCAGTAGAAGAAAGGGATGTTAGAGGATGAGATGGTTGGATGGCATCACAGACTCAATGGACTTGAGTTTGAGCAAGCTCCAGGAGATGGTGAAGGACAGGGAAGCCTGGCGTGCAGCAGTCCATGTGGTCACAAACAGCTGGACACAACTGAGCAACTGAAGAACAACAAATGATTTGGGGTCTAAGAGAAACAAATCTTATCAGATACTTGAATTAAAAGGGTTTATTTGGACATGACCAAAATACATGCTACCAATATTATGCATATGTTAGAGAATAAATGAAAATGAACGAGCAGGTGGGTCACAGATAAATGTACTTTATTAATTAGTTAAAAGGTAAGCTAATTAGTTGAGTCAAAGAACAAGAGTTAAGAGGCCATTCAGAGTCAAGATTCTAAATGAATGGAGCTCCATCTTGCCTCCCTAGAGGCCCCTAGGGATCAAACTCAAGGGTTTTCCAAACCTTTCAATTTGTTGAATGGTTTCTGTTGTTAGGATAAAGTCCAAATTTCTTAACATGGCATTCAATGCCTTTGTGACATTACTTGTGCTTGCTGTGGAGACCCATTACATGTTATTCTCCTTCCAAAATGTACTTAAGCCATTTGAAATTTTCAATTCCTTGAAAGCAACAAGTTCTCAGTTCCTTCTGAGTCTTTGAGCTGTTTTTTGTTTTTGTTTTTTTTTTTCCAGTGCTGACCCTCAACCTACTTCACTTCTCCTCTGGCTTATATTACATTTTGGCCTCAGAGTTAATATCATTTGACCCATTAAACCATTCCTGACCCCCCTAGACTATTCAAAGTCTCCTTTTCCTATATCCTCATTCATAGCACTTTATACACACACATACACACACACACACACACACATATCTTTTTCTAATGCCACAACTTAATGTAATTACCTGTATAATCACCTTTCCTCTCCAGTAGTATGCTACATGAGTATGTTTGTCTCATTTATTACTTTCTCTCCAAAATATAATGCCACTATCACTATCTATTTTAAAATCACTGCCTCTAAGACACACACACACACACACACAGAAAATATCCCACTTTTTACCTTATTTGTCTCCATGTTTGTTTTTTTTTATTTTTTTCCATTTACCTTACTGTATACTTTAACTTCATTTTATCTACG
Source organism: Capricornis sumatraensis (assembly GCF_032405125.1). Lineage (NCBI taxonomy): Eukaryota > Metazoa > Chordata > Mammalia > Artiodactyla > Bovidae > Capricornis > Capricornis sumatraensis. The sequence goes on along the minus strand of NC_091084.1, from coordinate 60,075,485 downwards.
TAGGGTAGGGATTTTTCTCCATTTTACTTACAGCTCTATCCCCAGAGACTGACACAGTGTCTGGCACAAAATAGACTCTCAAAAAATGTTCTTTAAATGAATGAGAGGTGCTCAAGAAAACAAGTGTACTTTGAATGAGTGCATCGTGCCAACAGGCAGGGTTGAGAAGAGGGCTATACTTCAGATGAGCTAGGGTGGATCGCCAAGGCTAACAGATACCATATTCTCACTTAATCAACAGCTAGACTCTCCTTAAAAAATAAAAAGTGATTTCACTTCATGGTGTCACTTGATTCTACTTTAAGGTCAAGGCTTTGGTCCTAATCCTGATGAACCCCAACTGTACCAGCACACTGCTTTACATGTATTTTACACAAGATACTCGGTAAATGGAAAAAAGTAAATGGAATCACCAATAAACTTTAGGCATTGTTGTAATTCTAGGAGTTACTAAAATAGAATGACTGCCTGTAAGACAGTTGGGTGAGAAGAAGGTAAATCTACACTTTGGCCCTGGCTGAAAGGTTCCTTGAGGGCAGCTTATGTCCCCATAATTCCCACACAAACACTGGAGAGGCTACATGATAACATGAGACAGTTTGTGACTATATATATAGTCTTTAACATACAGTTAAGGATACCAACAAGCAAACATCCCATTGAAGGTTACAAATCATGTTGAAATCCAAGGGCTAATCCCATTGACTGGTGAAAGAATTAGGAAAGAGGAGAAGTTGATTCTGAGCTGCCACTAGGCAGTTAAGACTCTTATTTGATCCTTTAATCAGTTATTAGTAAATACTGAAAAGAGACCATTCATCCCTAGAACCCAGGTTTGGAGTGTCTTCTTAGCAATGGGCAGAAAAGAGTTATTCTTCTCACAGATCCTATCAGCTCATTATAGTCATCTGGAACCAGTCTCATTCCAAAGTTCCAGATGACTTGTTCCCTTTGGTTTGTTGTCCCTTTGAGAAGCAGAAGAGATTCCAAGTTACTAATTACAGGTCATAATTTGTGTTATCCACAGTTAACATGGAATATCCTTCTATTGCTTTTTTCCCCCCTATTGATACAGGCAGTCATAAATGAGAAGAGTTTAAGAAACTATATTTCATTGAGACACCTTTGCTTCCTGCTGCCTCTATTTCAGAAATCAATGGTTTTCCCAAGACATTATCAGAGTTAACAGTAGCATTTTCAATAAATGCTTTAAATACTTATTTTGGGGGAAAATGTTTGGAGAGAATTTGGACTGAATTATCCAGAGTAAAAGCATTCACAGAGTCTACTGACTTCTAAAGAAAACAGCGCATGTTATGCGTCACATCCAAGGGGTGTTGAACTAAAAATGACGAGACAGTTTGCCTGAGTCTTATTCTTGATCATTTAAAAGTGTCAATCTATGAAGAACTCTTACCCATAGTTATTTGAAACCAGCTTCCATAAGAACCATTGTGACTCTATTTCGACTTTGCAGAGAACATGATGGTTCTACATTGAATCTGGGTATTTGATTCTAAAGGATGTAATAACAAAAGTACTATGTGCCTAGTCACAAAACTAGCACTCTCCAACTTCACCATGGTTCCTAAGAGGCAACAACTGAAATAACTGACATCACAATACCAGCCCAGAGAACTCCAGAACTGTGTAAACAGCGTATTTGTGCAACCCCAAAGCACTATCACATTACTGAAATATGATGATAAAACAAAAAAGAATTTTTTATAAGTACAGATATGATGTATAATTAGGCATGATCTTTCTGACCATGGATTACCATGCTTTGCCATTTTCCCCAAACATGTCTCTGGCCAATTTTCCTGCAGAAAATTATTTCCAAGGCAAAGAGAGGAATAGCAGAGGAGTAAGACAGAAATATATGCATGTGTATGTACATACATAAATTAACTAACTTTGAAAGGGGACCAAGTAGCACAGTCAAATCAGAAGAAAATTCTGAAGAGAACTGTGTATGTGAGGACAATAATTCCCAGGGAAAACAGAAGATGAGTTGTTAGAAATAGCCTGAAGGTGAAGAGAGAATATATGAATCCATTGGCCCTGGGATGTAGGATAAGATACAGCTTAGAATGATAGGATTTTGAACAAAATGACTCAAACAAAAAACTTTATAAATTCTAAAAGTAAATTGACTTTTACCTCCCATCAGGAAGATACTGTGTAGCTTAAATGCTCTTTTTCTCTCTTTGAGACAATTTTGCTCCCTTTTGCCTTCTGCATTCTTCAATGCCATACCAAATCCATGTAGCAGATTAACCCTGAACAGTTGAGAAATTACTTACTTTGCAACAGTTTTAAAATGGCTGATGTTACTGTTTTTACTGTATATGTTATGGTGTTTAACACCTGTATCATTGCTAGATTTAAAAATTAGTCAGCATCTGATGTTTTCATTGACAACAACAATGACTGAATCTAAAAATAATGAAAACCAAAATGTCGAAAGTCAGTTTTCTTTGAAAAGCTGTGGAAAGGGTATTAGCAGTCTTTCCCAGTGAAGCTAAGGAAGCATTCTATTCACTGACAATTAGTGGTAAATCTGATGAGTTTCTATAGATTACCCTCTGTTTTTAATTTTAGTCACTAAGTCGTGTCTGACTCTTGGGATACCATGGGCTGTAGCCCTCCAGGTTCTTCTATCCATGGAATTGTCCAGGCAAGAATACTGAAGTGGATTGCCATTCCTTTCTCCAGGGGTCTTCTGGGTGAAGGATTTTGCAACTAGTAGGGTATATTTTGCCACTTAAAAATCCACCCCAAGACTTCACATCTTAAACAACACAGATTTGTTGTTTGTCATGATTCTGAGAGTTGACTGGGCAGTTCACAGTGGGTCAGCTCAGATGGGGCTGAATGGTGTTGTATGGCCTTGCTGGCACATCTGATGACCGACTCTATGTTTACTAGAGTGATGGAGATAACTTGGTCACATATCTCTTATCATCGAAAAGGCTAGTACAGACTAACTCATGTGATGGTGGGCTCAGCACTCCCCAAATAGCAAGATAAACTCCCAAGTGCAAATGCTTTCAAGACTCTGCTTGCATCACATTTGCTAAGAACCCTTTGGCCAAAGCAAGAGATACGGCCAACCCAGGAGTAAGGGGCAGAGAAATAGACTCCACCTCTGTTGATAAAGTTGCTTTTTGTAAAATTTAATTTATTTATTTATGGTTGTGCTGGGTCTTCACTACAGGCTCTTGTCTAGTTGCAGAGAGCAAGGACCACTCTCTAGCTGCCATGTGCGGGCTTACTGCAACGGCTTCTCTTGAGGAACACAGGCTCCAGGGCATGCAGACTTCGGCAGTTGCAGCGCATGGGCTCAGCAGCTCTCAGGCTCGAGAGCAGGGATTCGGTAACTGTAGCACAAGGGCCTAGTTATTCCATGACATGTGGGATAATCCAGGACCAGGGATCGAATCTGCCTCTCCTGCATTGGCACGTGGGTTCTTTACCACTGAGCCACCAGGGAAGCCTAAAAGTTGCATTGTTTAAGACCTGCATACAGGGAGAAGAGTCTTTTTGCAATCTACCAGAGGAACAATAGAGGAAAAATGGTGTGTGAAACTGCCCTTGTTCTAGGTACCCTACAGAAACCCATGTGTGCTTTGTGAGTACGTCATGTCTGACTCTTTGTGACCTCATGAACTGTAGCCCACCAGGTTCCTCTGTCCACGGGATTCTCCAGGCAACAATACTGGAGTGGGTTGCCCTGCCCTCCTCCAGGGGATCAAACCCTCATCTCCTGTGTCTCCTGCTTTGCAGACAGATTCTTTACCACTGAGCCCCTGGGGAAAACCAATGTCCAAAAATTGTTTTAGAAGACTTTTTGTGGTTTCTTGGTACCGAAAATTATCTAGAATTAGAAAGATGTTTTCCTGGCATAATTCAAGGACATATTGCAAGTCATTATCATTCCAAAAGAAACTTTGATGTGTAGATGAGTACAAACATAGCCCAATGAAAGACAATGGCAATCTTCTGAATGGAGAAGTGATGCTGTTAGCTAGTTGGAGACTGGCAACTTCTGGACTGCAGTCATTCCATCTGGTGTCACTTGCCCTAAATTGCAAATCCATCTAGCTTAGGCTTGAGATTTTAATGAAGGATCTAAATATGAAGTCTCACTAATAAAATGGAAAAACAGAACACTATGAAAGATAAATATTTATTTCATCACAATAGCTAAACCTGCTATTAGGTTTAGTAAAATACCCTAGTGAATTCTAGGACAGATTTTTGACCCATTTCAGATCCTGTACTCTATAAATTTTAGACTAAAAAGTAGTTCCTTTACCATTAACAATATGGTAATGGTCATGTCAGTCATGTCTAACTTTTTGCAACCCCATGGACTGTAGCCTGCCAGGCTCTTCTGTGCATGGAATTTTCCATGCAAGCATACTGGCGTGGATGTCATTTCCTTCTCCAGGGGATCTTCCTAACCATCTCCTGCATCTCCTCCATTGGCAGGCAGATTCGGAGCCACCTAAGAAGATACCGTTAACTATAATTCATAGTTAATGGTAATTTCCTTACCATTAACAATACAGTGTTATATTCATCTACACTCAATAATTTACAGTTTTAAACCTCAGACCAATACCTTGTTTTTCTGTTGTTTGAAGATTAGTCTTTATAAGCTCAGGACTTTCTTGGATTGATGACAGAGAATGATCAGCACATTCAACAAAGAAACAAAGGGTTCCTTCCACATCTCGACATTCATAATGAAAGTGAGTCAAATTTGAAAATATTTTATTTCACTTCAATCAGATATTACTGGATTTGATACTTCATGAGTCTATTCCCACTTGGTCTAGTTTCCGTCAAATTTTCTAAAATAATTCAACTAATAATACTTCTTAGACCTGGAACTTCAAAGAATATTAACACTTTAAGAAAATATAATTAACCTCTAGTTCAGAAATATTGGCAACATTTACCTCATTTGTCAACTCTAATAATTTAGTAACTGCACCCAAAACACTGTGTTAAGGATTCTGAGGTCATGTCTTCTCTCAGGAGGAAAGACAACAGTGATTGATTAATGATGTCTTCTATGAATGAAAACTAGCATAAAGTCATTGTAAGTGTCACCTACCCCCCCAATCTTGCTCTAAATCAAATTTGTTATTTTAAAGACAGAGGAACAGCCAACAAAGGGACTTATCCAAGGTCTCCTAATATTCAATGATAAAACAGTCCAATCTAAAAACTCATCATGACTTCCAAGCCAATACTCATTTGGAGTAGAAATTTATCATTCTTCAGCTGACCATAATCCTCTTTCCACTATTTCTGTTTTTCCCTCACTGTGTGCCATCATATTTGGAAGACAGTTCCCAGCACTTGCTTCCTACTGCTGTTCCCCTCTGTAACCACAGAAGCTGGGACCCTCTTCTACTTCTCCTGGCTGCACCATAGAACAAGTCAATGAGCTAGCATTTGCTCATTTTGCTGATCTTGCATTTGCTCTGGAACTCTGAATCTTAAATGGACAGTACAAAGAATGAGGAAATGGAGGGGAAGTCAGATGATTCCAGCTATCACAAGAGCCCACAGATCACAGAGTTGCGACACTGTGACTTTGACTGCACTTCCTGCAGCCTGGTCTGCAAAGCTCTATTTTCTAAGCCTATAGCTCTGAGTCAATTGTCAGTTATGGGCATCCCTATTATTTTCCCAGTGCATCTCCTTTTGACTAAGGAGCAGCAAAGATGTTTTTAACTGCTTCAAACCAGGGACCCTGACTGATGCTTTATTCAGCCCCACAGTCATGAGCAAGTATTAGTGATGGAATGCTTTCCTTAGTCAAGTCATACATTTATACATATAACTTCCAAAATTAAATAAAATGTGTTCCATTGGAAAAAAAATGGAAAATATGGTCATTTGACAGTTAAAAACATCTACAACTATGTCATCTCAGATGGTGAATTCAGCACCATGTTCTATGGTATTGATCTTCAAATCTCATCTTCTTATTCTTTCAACAATAATCTTTACAGGATACAGGATGCTTGGGGCTGGTGCACTGGGATGACCCAGAGAGATGATATGGGGAGGGAGGTGGGAGGGGGGTTCAGGATTGGGAACTCATGTACACCTGTGGCGGATTCATGTCAATGTATGGCAAAACCAATACAGTATTGTAAAGTAAAATTAAAACAAAAAAGCAAAAATTAAATAACTGACTTGAAACAAAGACGTTCTATGTTTAATGAGCACTGCCTGGGGAAAATTCCCTCCCTTCTCTCTACCCTATCTATATTCAGAATATATCACATCTATTAACTATAGGTTGTTGTAAAGACCATGTATTTCTAAGATTAGAGGCTGGTTTATAGACCCTTGTTCATGTAAGATGTAGCAAACTCATAAAACTCTTGCTAAATACAAAGTCTACGCTAATGCATTTTTGGCAAATACTCTACTCCTAAGCCCTGGTTTACTTATCTGCTGTCAGTAAGAAAAGGTAAAAGGACATGCTGTCCTGGAAACTCAATGTATTTCCATCATGCTGGTATCATTTAGAGGCCAACTCATAGAGTGTATATTACTCTTCTTGGTTATTTACATTAAGACTCCATTAAAAAAAAATTTCCTTTAGCCTTTCTGTCTTCATTAATGAAAAATGCTACATTAAGAAATTTCTGCCTGCTTTTCCTTCCTGTTTCATATAGAGATTCATGTGTAATCTGCAAAGTCGTCTGAAAAGAATGGCATAAGCAGTCAAAATATTTACATATTTCTCTGTAAAATATTTCATAGAAAGATTTAACAGGCATAAGTAGCTATGACAGCATGTTCACTTATCTGAATAAAAATACTTTGAGCTGATTTCTTGGCACTGAGAGGAAAGCTGGTTAAGTGACATCTCCCTTTATGGAATGCAATGATTAAACCCACGAGTTGTGCTTACCTTCTCTAAGAGGGTCAGTTTGATATGATATTGTTTTCAGCAAAGCTCAGTGTGCTATACCTGAAAGTTTACAATCTGTCACTAACACCAGTAAGGAAAGCAAGCTAAACAGTGAAATTAAAACAAAAACAAAAGAAGACATGAAAAAAAAAGCAAAAGTAATAAACTGTCATCACCAAAAACAAAAATAAAATTGTATGAGAGTATAGTAATATACTGATATCTATGATTTTATATATATATATATATATACATATATCACAGAGAACTGAGAAAACAGTGAGTATTCAAATATTAAGAAATATCTTGCATTTAAAGATGAGAAATAGGGTATTTCAAAAGCAGGTTTTAATGAAGTGCTTTTTTTTCTATTACATAGGCTACATTTTTTTTTTTCTTCTTCTTCATGAATAGTGAGAGAAATAGAACTCGAGAAGACTGCCATGATCTCTTGCAGGATTGTACTTCAATAAGGAGAAGAATGAATGGGGATATTTACTGATCCCAAAAGGTAAATGCCCAAGCTCAGAAACTGTGTATACTTTCCAGAGGAGCAAGCTCTACTTGCACAAGGTATGCAGAAGGCTCATAGATTCTCCAAGGCTGTAGTCATCAGAACTGCACATCAGAGACTATGCCGAGGGATGTAAAATGATAAATACTGGTCATCCACAAAACCACATTCCATGCCAAATTCCTAACCCATCATAATGACCTGAATTTCACCTCTACTTACCACTCTTCCTTACCTGACAGTTGCAGAAAATTCCTTTCCCTCAACGTGATTTCAGAAGTTTAATGAATAAAAAATTGACAGCATTTGCAAAGTACCCTACTATGGTAACTCGGAATAAATTTACTGGATCCACTTCCTATTATGCCAAAAAACCTGGCTGCCACAGCCCTTCCACCCATCCTACCCCCCACCACCAAGACTACCATAATGTATTGCTTATTGGTGAGAAGCCTCCTTGTTAACAGCTCTGATCACAGAGGTTACATTCTAATCTACCTTAAATTGCTCTGCTTGGAAATTCATAGGCAATAATTTTTTTCTAGCAGGATTTCAATAGCCTCATAAATTCTACTTCTGGAAAATATTCAAACCAAGATATCTGTTCACATTCTTCACCACCTTATACTCATTTGCACAGAATAAGATGTTAAATCGGGTCTCTTAGAAGATGCAGTTCTGGTTGTTCAGCATTTGGATTGATTCTCTGCCAGTTAAAATATATATATATATGGGCAAGTGAGACACGGCTTCCATCCATCTCAAGGGCTCAGGATTTAGATGATAACAATTTTCCCATTCCAACATGACTCTCTAGGGAGTTGAAGGCAGTTGTCAATTTATGTCTTTCACTTATTCTTTTTTTTTTTTACATGATAGTATACATGTTTCAATGCCATTCTCCCAAACCAAATGGAGTTGTCCCAATTTTTAAAAGTTTAAATGCCCTTTTCTCACTGAGTTTAGAAACAGCCATTAAATTTTTTTAAGAAAAAAGGAAATTAAAAAGCAATATGCAAATATTGAACTGTGGTCAAGACTTTTTGAAAACTTGAGGGAAAAGAAATAACCACATTTCTGAGTTTTTCCTACCTAATTATTTTCCAGCAATATTTGTATACCATTTGTTATATGCCAGTATATTTTTACCTATTAACTCCTTGAAGGCTTAGAAGCACACTGTGATTACATATATATATATATATAATTATGGATCCTCATTTTAGAGGAGAGAAAACCTGATGTAAAGGTAAGAAATTTTCCAAAGGATACTCTGTTTAGTAATAGTAGCAGAACTGAGATTCAAACCCAGTCAAAAACAACAACAAGAACAACAACAACAAACCCAGTCAGTCTGGGTACCAAGCCAGAGTCTCACCAGCAACGGTTGCTCTGTTTCTTTGCCTTTGTGTTTTCAATTAAAGTAGCTTGTACACAACAAGATAAATGATTGGAGCCCTTGGCAATTAAGTGACCTCCTACTGCAGTGGCTTTATCAGCACTACCCTGACAGGCTGCCACTAGAGAAACAAAATTACCTAATTGCCTAGCCATCTGTAGTTAAAAGTAACATTAACTCCTTGTGGCTAAAATTAGCCTACAGTGTGCTCATGATGCTTATGGAGCAAAGACAGGAAATAAAATCCTGAACACAAACCAGTGAAGAAATAAAGTATGGAGGCTTTAGCATAACTTCACGCTCAGTGTATCAGTGACCCCTTGGAATCAAACATCCCTTCTATGAGCACCACACAAGTGTGCTTCTATAAAATGGGGGAGATTCCCGTCTCATAATTCTTTAAGGATCCAATGTTACATGTTAACCTTAGACTGAGACAAAAAATAAAGAATGGTGGTTAATTTATTTCCTTCCTTCCCCCCAACTTTTTTCTGGTTTTTACTCCTATTCTTTTTTCTTCCTTCCCTCTTCCCTCCCACTCTCCCTCCCTCCTTTCCTTTCTTCCCGCACCTCTGTCTCCCTTCCTCTCTCTCTCCTTACTCTTAGCCTTTCTTCTGAACTGCCATCTAGAATCTCTTACACTTTCCTGAATCTCTTTTGTCATTGCCTCTAGCAATAAGCTTTAGTGAGAAAAATGAGAAGTGCACTGATTCTGAGAACTGTTGATGATTATTCACAGGACTCCTAAATGATTTAGGAAAAAATGTGATGCTCTAATGGCATTTTTAAAACTCAAAATCATGGTCAGTATTGAACTATATTCACTCATGGTTCCCACTATGAAATATGTTAGACTCTCAAGAGATCAGTTATTATAATAACATACCCCTGCCCTACCACTCATGGGCAGCTGTTTGTTAACTAATATAATAAGATTGTCTTTAAAAAAGAATTTCAACACTGTTACAATGAGAGATGTCAGGGTTGAAAGGTATCATGGTAGGAATGCATTCCTTAAACTTAGATCAACTTAGTAGGTCTGAGATGGAAAAAAGATACACTCATTCTAAGAAGACCTTGCTTTACCTTAAATTCATGTGGGGAAAAATACTTTTTATGATAAGCATACTCCTAGTTTCATACATACTTATTTAATGACCCATGAATATACATTATATTCATATTCTCATATATATACACACACTATATCAATGGTAAAAATTTCCACAAAACTAATCTTTTTTTTTCCTATCTCAAGCCTAGTGAACTATTTATTCTCATTCAGGGATTAGTTGTACAGAGGTTTGACACTCTAGGATATTATGTGCATTGAACGTGAAGTTCAGCATTGAGCAGATAAATGAGCAGGGAAGAAGCATTTTAGTGTGACTCTATTTTTGCTTTGCTAACTTAATAGCTAATTTAATTGTTTTTAATTATAGTTGATTTCTAAAATAACTAAAGTCAATCAATAGTGAATATGGTACCCAGATGAATCATTTTATGAGGATTGTGTTTAAAAAAATAAAGCATATTATTTTAAAGTATAAATGCCTTATAATATATTCTTAAAGGTAGAGTTAATGTTCTAAGTTTGGGGGCTTTTTCCTATAAAGTTTCAAAGTTTGAAAGAAAAACCTCAGCAATACCTCTCTTTTGTACCTATTGCTTAATTGCTTCATTAAGCATTGATGCCACAAAACTAGTCTTTACAAGTTTGAAACAGTTTTGATTCCAAAAAGAAGTCATAATTTATCTATTTTCTTTACATTCTATCCATCAGCTATTTGTCTTATAAATAAAAGTATGAAGCAAGAAAGTAATGTATTCATGTGCCATCTCCTTGGGTGTATAAAGGTTAAGAAAAATTGATTACAAACAAATGAGATCTATGACAAAGGCAGAAGAGTAAGGCGATCAGCCCCCAAAATTAATCAGCATATAAATTAAACTTGCTCCCAAACAAAAGTAGAACAGGAAGCATTGTCATCAATAATCTATTATGCCAAGACAGTCTCCAAGATGAATACTAATGAGTATAAGCAAATAGTAGCTAGATGAGTAATATAAATTCTTAAAAAGTTAGAAGTCCGAATGCTGTCTGTAAATTCTCCACATTTTACATAACTTATTATTGTTATCAGCAATAGTACTGTCACGGTAATTTATTATTATTTACAGGGCACCTACAGAATGCCCTATACTATGCAAAGGACTTTCCGCATGTTTTTTTCCTAGTTTTCACATTCATCTTGAAAGGTAAATATTACTATCTTCATCTTACAACTCCAGAAACTGAATCTCAAATAACTCAACATTCAAAAAGTGTTGTAACTGTAAATCGGTGACAATAACTCTAGGTCTGTTTGATTTCAATGGCTATATGTTTTCCACAGTGTAAAGACTGAAAATACTTTTCAAAAGCATATGATTTTAGTGACATAGAATGTTTTTATAATCCTGGTACTCACTGACCAATTGTCATCTTCAGTTTATTTCAGAATTTATATTTTTCTAGACAATTCCATAGTATCTTTTAATCACCTAACTTTGGGTGACTAGAAATGACCACCACTTTTTAGAAAAGATCTTCTACAAAAAGATCTGGACAAGTGAAAAACAGAGATTATCACCTGAGGGAAAAATAGTTTCTAAGAGAATTAACTCTTCTAAGGAACAAATTTATTCCATAACCTTGACTAGACATACCTTAGTCAGCAAAGTAATGTCCCTGCTTTTGAATATGCTATCTAGGTTGGTCTTAAATGGACTATTATGCATTTGAGATGTGTAGGAAATTTGTAAAATTTTGAAATATTAACAATAAAATTCCATAGAAGAAATTAAATATTTGCGTGACTGTGAATAATCTTTTTAAATCAGTTAAATCACACTTTGCTAATTTCAGGTTGCAAAGTTATTCAAAACATCCTTGACTAATATCTTTTAAAAAATGGAAACTTACATTATCATATGTAAAATAGATAGCCAACAGGAATTTGCTATATGGCTCAGGAAACTCAAACAGGGACTTTGTATCAAGCTAGAGGGGTGGGATGGGGGAGATGGGAGGGAGTTTCAAAAGGGAGGGGATATATGTATACCTATGGCTGATTCATGTTCAGGTTTGACAGAAAACAGCAAAATTATGTAAAGCAATTATCCTTCAATAAAAAATTAATTAAATTAAAGAATGTTTAATCTTTAAAAACTCAAGTAACCTAAAGATCCAACATGCCACATTTTGGTATCTATCCATGTGATACCATGCTATGTAGTCATATGTATGGTAATGTAGGACTGTATTTATAAGCAAGAACCATACCTACATTAAATTTTTAAATGGAGAAGTAGATTATAAAAATATAAAACATAGTACTAACCCATTTAAAAAAAGAATATTTTTAAAAATTATGTTTTTTTCACTAAGGTAACACCACTTTTATAAATTTTGGATGTATGAATTGTTCTAGTAGTTTTTTAAGTTAACACCTCTTGAAATTACATATTAAAGGGAAAAATTATATTAAAATATATCTAAGGGACATTTCAAACCCTCCAGTAGCCATTCTTATTACAAATTCTATTTTAAGAATAAAAGTGTAATTACCTACAAATAGTGGTAAATTTTTACCATAGTAAAACAACCAGTGAATCTTTATATTAACTATTAAAATGCCAAGACCAGTCTCATTAAAACAAGAGGAATACTGGAATGACCACCACTGAAATAATGATTCAGCATAAGATAATGCAATAAGAAAAACAATTAGCTGTATAATTATTATAAACAAAAGGACAAACATCTCTATTTTCATGATTTTATGGTTGAAATAAACTTTATAAAATGTATAATAAATGCTAGAAAAATCTTAATGAGCTAACCAGATAAAAGAAAATGATTTTTATATATTGCCCTACTGACAATAGTGATAACACTATAATACATTTTGTAATACATTTTAAAAGAAAAGTTTTCAAATATTTTTAATAGTCATTAATAAATAGCCTGAATAAATAGAAAGAATAAGTGATGTCTGTAGAGTGTTCTTAAATTTTAAAATAATATTATAAAAATATAAATATTTCCCCAAGTTAATATATTTTAGTGTTAATTGACACATATTAACATTAAATTTTTGCTTAAGAAACCTCCAAATTTATATTCAAATCCCACCTTCCCAAAGCTGACAGTCTCTTAAACTACATATCTATTATAATAATATACATTTTTTTATATATAAGGTAAGGATCTAAGTCATCCAAAATGAAATAGCAACTAAAGAATTCAAATTTTTAAAAAGAAATTGAAGATTATTTTTAAACACATATGGAAAAATAAATATATCATAATTTATTAGAAACTTTTTGAAAAAAAGATGAAAGTGAATACCCTATCACATATAAAATTTTACCACCCTGGCTACTGAAATCAAACAGAATGTCATTAGCATAATCAAAGACCAAAGACAAAGTAAAAAAAACAGGGATCATTGAAAAAGAGAAGGAAAAATCAAAGTATTTGTGGAAAAATTATAATTCACTTAATAAATGATCTTAATATAAATAGCTATACATCTTAAAATGAAAGATTTAAATCCCAGCCTTGCAGCATAAAATATTAAATTTCAGAAGGATTAAAATACTATTGCAAAAAGTCAAACAAAAGGATATAGTAAATGTAGAGAAATGTTTATATAACATAAAAGGTAAGGGGACTTATATCAAGTAACAAATCCAGATGCCATAAAAGAATACTGAGAGCTGCACAAAAATTAAAACTTTGAATAGAAAATCATTGAGGCAAAGTTAAAATAAAAATAATGGACTATAAAGAACTGTTTGAAAAAGTCTTAGCATTCCTTTCTCCACAAAGAACCCCTATAAATCAAAACTAACAAGACAATATCATTTAAAGCAAAAAAAAGAAAAGAAACTAAATTCACACAGAAAAAAAAGGCAAATTGTCAATGAATGTCAGAAAGATGTTCAATTCAAAAGTAAACTGAAAATATCATCAAATCAACACTGATATTGTACTATTAACCCAAATATTTGGGTTAATTTCAGTTTAATAGACTGTATTATTTCAGTCTATTAAAAAATTTAAATGCTCATTATATTTTCTTCTGGATGTGTTCTGGAGAAACAGTAATTACATATACTGTTGGTAAGAGAAAATAGCACTATGTAAAGTAATATAGCAGCAGCATGTTCATATTTACAACATGAAACGTGACTCAGAATTTCTATTTTGGCAAATCTATGCAACAAATAAAAGCATATGATCTTTATAACAATCAGATCATTCAGACATGTGATCACAGCAAGGTATGTCCACATATAATAGTTTTTATAATAACCATGTTATTTTTGTAGAAGTAGTCAAGTTTCAATAATAAAAAATGACTTAAAGATGGTTACTTAGCTGGAGTTCAGGGCTGCCCACAGGGGTAGTATTTGAAGGGGAAAAGCCTGGAGCTGAGGAAGTTCGAAGAACAAACCCCAAAATCTACATTTAGATTCCTCTTTCCCAACTGCTGATTGATTCCTAAACTGCATAAATATATATGTACAAATAATATGTATCATAAATATATGCAGATAATATGTAAATTCTGTAATATTATTTATAGAGTGAGAGTTCAAATAGCCCAGAATAAAACTCCAGTTGGCATGCTTTTAAGACTGAACCTCAGAAGTCACATGATACCAAGAAGACATAAATTAAAGTCTAATCCTTGCCAAAATAAAGAAGAATCTACAAAACTTTAGGATTTCTCAGCTGTTAACTGAGAAGGGTGCCACTCTAGGATTTCCAGTATGGTGTGAGGACTATGTCCTAAACGTGAGAACTCTGTCCTGCATGTAATGGCAAAATTTCCCCTATCATGTTTCATCCATCACACAAAATTATGAGATAGGGAAGAAAACAAAAAGCCCCACAGAACCACATGATTGAAAGTTTAAAAAAAAATGGAAAAGAATATAGGCAATAGAAATAGAGCAATGATTCAGATATTAGAGTTATTCAATAGAGACTTTTAAACAACAGTGAACAATACATTCAAGAAAGAAAACATAAAAACTTGGACAATGTCCATGAAAGAATAATTTTTAGAGAATTATAATTTATAAAAATTAACAAAATGAACATTTTAAAACTGGAAAATAGGAAATTAAAGATCATAAGAAGTAACAAGCTAAGAATTAACATGTTCAATCTACAAGTAACTATTCAGTAACTACTAACAGAGGGCTTCCCTGGTGGCTCAGCAGTAAAGAATCAGCCTGGATTGCAGGACACTCTGGTTCAATCCCTTGGTTGGGAAGATCCCCTGGAGAAGGAAAGGGTAACCCACTCCAGTATTCTTCTCTGGAGAATCCTAGAGGAGGCTAGGTTTCTTTAGAATCCTAGAGGAGAATCCTAGCAGGGTCCTCTGTCCATGGGGTTGCAAGAGTTATACTCAGCAATGAACAGCAGGAGCAAAAACTGCTAGCTGACACTGTTCAAAGAGAAAAGGGTAAAATGGTGAACAAAATTAAAACTTCCTTTCCTCTCAGATCTTCTGATCTAATGAGGAAAACAGAAAGTACAGTTCGGTTGCTCAGTTGTGTCTGAATCTCTGCAACCCCACGGACCGAAGCATGCCAGACCTCCCTGTCCATCGCCAACTCCCAGAGTTTACCAAAACTGGTCTATTGAGTCAGTGATGGATACAACCATCTCATCCTTTGTCGTCCCCCTTTCCTCCTGCCTTCAAACTTTCCCAGCATCAGGGTCTTTTCTAATGAATCAGCTCTTTGCATGAGGTGGCCAAAATATTGGACTTTCAGCTTCAACATCAGTCCTTCCAATGAACACCCAGAACTGATCTTCTTCAGGATGGACTGGTTGGATCTCCTTGCACTCCAAGGGACTGTCAAGAGTCTTCTCCAACACCACGGTTCAAAAGCATCAGATATTCGATGCTCAGCTTTCTTTATAGTCCAACTCTCACATTCTTACATGACTCCTGGAAAAACCATAGCCTTGACTAGAAGGACTTTTGTTGGCAAAGTAATGTCTCTGCTTTTGAATACACTGTCTAAGTGGGTCACAACTTTCCTTCCAAGGAATAAGTGTCTTTTAATTTCATGGCTGCAATCACCATCTGCAGTGACTTTGGAGCCCCCCAAAACAAAATCTGCCACTGTTTTCACTGTTTCCTCATCTATTTCCCATGAAGTGATGAGACCAGATGCCATGATCTTGGTTTTCTGAATGTTGAACTTTAAGCCAACTTTTTCACTCTCCTCTTTCACTTTCATCAAGAGGCTTTTTAGCTCCTCTTCACTTTCTGCCATAAGGGTGGTGTCATCTGCATATCTGAGGTTATTGATATTTCTCCCAGCAAACTTGATTCCAGCTTGTGCTTCCTCGAGCCCAGCATTTCTCATGATGTACTCTGCATAGAAGTTAAATAAGCAGGGTGACAATATACAGCCTTGATGTACTCCTTCCCCTATTTGGAACCAGTCTGTTGTTCCATGTCCATTTCTAACTGTTGCTTCTTGACCTGCATAGAGATTTCTCAGGAGGCAGGTCAGTGGTCTGGTATTCCCATCTCCTTCAGAATTTTCCAGTTTATTGTGATCCACACAGTCAAAGGATTTGGCATAGTCAGTAAAGCAGAAATAGATGTTTTTCTGGAACTCTTGCTTTTCCCATGATTCAGCAGATGTTGGCAATTTGATCTCTGGTTCCTCTCTCTTTAGTAAAACCAACTTGAACGTCTGGAAGTTCATGGTTCACATATGGTTGAAGCCTGGCTTGGAGAATTTTGAGCGTTATTTTACTAGCATGTGAGATGAGTGCAACTGAGCAGTAGTTTGAGCATTCTTTGACACTGCCTTTCTTTGGGATTGGAATGAAAACTGACCTTTTCTAGTCCTATGGCCACTGCTGAGTTTTCCAAATTTGCTGGCATATTGAGTGCAGCACTTTCACAGCATCATCTTTTAGGACTGGAAATAGCTCAACTGAAATCCCTTCACCTACACTATCTTTGTTCATAGTGATGCTTCCTAAGGCCCACCTGACTTCACATTCCAGGATGTCTGGCTCTAGATGAGTGATCACACCATCGTGATTATTTGGGTCATGAAGATCTTTTTTGTACTGTTCTTCTGTGTATTCTTGCCACCTCTTCTTAATATCTTCTGCTTCTGTTAGGTCCGTGCCATTTCTGTCCTTTATTGAGCCCATCTTGGCATGAAACATTCCCTTGTTATGTCTAGTGTTTCCCATTCTATTGTTTTTGTCTATTTCTTTGCACTGATCACTGGGGAAGGCTTTCTTATCTCTCCTTGCTATTCTTTGGAACTCTGCATTCAAATGGTTATAGCTTTCCTTTTCTCCTTTGCTTTATGCTTCACTTCTTTTCACAGCTATTTTGTAAGGCCTCCTCGGACAGCCATTTTGCTTTTTTGAATTTCTTTTCCATGGGTATGGTCTTGATCCCTGTCTCCTGTACAATGACATGAACCTCCGTCCATCATGCACTCTATCTGATCTAGTCCCTTAAATCTATTTTTCACTTCCACTGTATAATCATAAGGGATTTTATTCAGGTCATACCTGAATGGTCTAGTGGTTTCCCTACTTTCTTCAATTTAAGTTTGAATTTGGCAATGAGGAGTTCATGATCTGAGCCACAGTCAGCTCCCGGTCTTGTTTTTGCTGACTATATAGAGCGTCTCCATCTTTGGCTGCAAAGAATGTAATCAGTCTGATTTTGGTGTTGACCATCTGGTGATGTCCATGTGTAGAGTCTTCTCTTGTGTTGTTGAAAGAGGGTGTTTGCTATGACTAGTGCATTCTCTTGTCAAAACTCTATTAGCCTTTGCCCTGCTTTGTTCCATCCTCCAAAGCCAAATTTGCCTGTTACTCCAGGTGTTTGTTGACTTCCTACTTTTGCATTCCAGTCCCCTATAATGAAAAGGACATCTTTTTGGGGTGTTCATTCTAGAAGGTCTTGTAGGTCTTTATAGAACTATTCAACTTCAGCTTCTTCAGCATTACTGGTCAAGGCATAGGCTTGGATTACCATGATATTGAATGGTTTGCCTTAGAAATGAACAGAGATCATTCTGTCGTTTCTGAGATTGCATCCAAGTACTGCATTTGGACTCTTTTGTTGACTATTCTGATGCCAGAAAGTACAGAATGTAAGTAAATAAAAGTTTCAGAAGATGATAACTGAAGGTGAGCTGAAAAGGTTACACTTGAATAAAGGGGGTAAAAGTATAAGACATAAAAAATCTGAAGAAGGACCTTCCTGCCAGAAAGAACAAAAAATTTAAAGACCCCTAGAGGGTGGTTGATTCATCTGCTGAAGGAAAAATAAGGAGATTGATGTAGTTATAACAATAGGAAATGAAATTATTAACTACCTCAAGGGCATTGGGGCTCCCCCAGTAGCTCAGCTGGTAAAAAATTTCCCTGCAATGCAGGAGACCCAGGTTCAATTTCCTGGGTTGGGAAGATCCAATGGAGAAGGGATAGGGAACCCACTCCAGTATTCTTGGGCTTCCTAGGTGACTCAGCTGGTAAAAAATCTGCCCCATAATGTGGGATGCCTGGGTTTGATCCCTGGTATGGGAAGATACCCTGGAGAAGGGAAAGGCTACCCACTCCAGTATTCTGGCCTGGAGAATCCCATGGACTATACAGTTCCACTTGCAAAGAGTCTAACATGACTGAGCGACATTCACCTATTTTCAAGGGTTTTGAACTTTATTCTGAGTTAGGTGGGAAGGTACTACAGAGCTTTTCATGTTAAAAATGGCATGCTCAGATGTACATTTTAACATCTTGCATTAGACTGTAGGAGTTAAGAGAAAAAGCAGGTAGACTATTTTGGAGTCTATTATAGTAATTTAAATACAAGATGGTAGTGACTGAATGAAGACGGGAGCAGTGAAGAAAATGAGAAATATATATCATCTAGATGTATTTTAATCAAGAGCTAACAAGAAATGTTGCAGAAGGAAACGGCAACCCACTCCAGTATTCTTGTCTGGAGAACCCATGGACAGAGGAGTATGGGGGATTACAGTCCATGGGGTGGCAAAGAGTAAGACACGACTGAGCCCCTGAACCATGACCACCACCAACAACAAGGAATGGAAGAGACAGAGGGGAAACTTATGGGGGAAATTGGAATGCAGAGTTCCAAAGAATAGCAAGGAGAGATGAGAAAGACTTCCCCAGCGATCAGTGCAAAGAAATAGACAAAAACGTTAGAATGGGAAACACTAGAGATCTCTTCAAGACAATTAGAGATAACAAGGGAACTTTTCATGCCAAGATGGGCTCAATAAAGGACAGAAATGGCACGGACCTAACAGAAGCAGAAGATATTAAGAAGAGGTGGCAAGAATACACAGAAGAACAGTACAAAAAAGATCTTCATGACCAAGATAATCACGATAGTGTGATCACTCATCTAGAGCCAGACATCCTGGAATGTGAAGTCAGGTGGGCCTTAGGAAGCATCACTATGAACAAAGATAGTGTAGGTGAAGGGATTTCAGTTGAGCTATTTCCAATCCTAAAAGATGATGCTGTGAAAGTGCTGCACTCAATATGCCAGCAAATTTGGAAAACTCAGCAGTGGCCACAGGACTAGAAAAGGTCAGTTTTCATTCCAATCCCAAAGAAAGGCAATGTCAAAGAATGCTCAAACTACTGCTCAGTTGCACTCATCTCACATGCTAGTAAAGTAACGCTCAAAATTCTCCAAGCCAGGCTTCAACCATATGTGAACCATGAACTTCCAGACGTTCAAGTTGGTTTTACAAGACAGAGGAACCAGAGATCAAATTGCTAACATCTGCTGGATCATGGGAAAAGCAAGAGAGTTCCAGAAAAACATCTATTTCTGCTTTATTGACTATGCCAAATCCTTTGACTGTGTGGATCACAATAAACTCTGGAAAATTCTGAAGGAGATGGGAATACCAGACCACTGACCTGCCTCCTGAGAAATCTCTATGCAGGTCAAGGAGCAACAGTTAGAAATGGACATGGAACAATAGACTGGTTCCAAATAGGGGAAGGAGTACATCAAGGCTGTATATTGTCACCCTGCTTATTTAACTTCTATGCAGAGTACATCATGAGAAATGCTGGGCTCGAGGAAGCACAAGCTGGAATCAAGATTGCTGGGAGAAATATCAATAACCTCAGATATGCAGATGACACCACCCTTATGGCAGAAAGCCTCTTGATGAAAGTGAAAGAGGAGAGTGAAAAAGTTGGCTTAAAGTTCAACATTCAGAAAACCAAGATCATGGTGTCTGGTCCCATCACTTCATGGCAAATAGATGGGGAAACAGTGGAAACAGTGGCAGATTTTATTTTGGGGGGCTCCAAAGTCACTGAAAATGGTGATTACAGCCATGAAATTAAAACTCTTACTCCTTGGAAGGAAAGTTATGACCAACCTAGACAGCGTATTCAAAAGCAGAGACATTGCTTTGCCAAAGAAGGTCCTTCTAGTCAAGGCTATGGTTTTTCCAGGAGTCATGTATGGATGTGAGAGTTGGACTATAAAGAAAGCTGAGGGTCGAATATCTGATGCTTTTGAACTGTGATATTGGACTACAAGGAGATCCAAATGGTTGATCATAAAGGAAATCAGTCCTGAATATTCATTGGAAGGATGCTGAAACTCCAATACTTTGGCCACCTAATGTGAAGAACTGACTCAATTGAAAAGATGCTGATGCTGGGAATGATTGAAGGCAGGAAGAAAAAGGGATGTCAGAGGATGAATAGCATCCTCAACTCAATGAACATGAGTTTGAGCAAACTCCAGGGGATAGTGAAGTGTGCTGCAGTCCATGGGGTTGCAAAGAGTTGAACACAACTAAGCAACTGAACAACAACATCACCTAGGTAGAATTTAATACTGAATGATCTTTTAAAAGTGAGGGTCATCTTTGTAGGATGCTAGTGAATCAACATATTTTTTTCCACATGGTAAGTAAAGCAGGAGGCTTTCCTGGTAGCACTAGTGGTAAAGAACCCATGTGACAATGCAGGAGAAGTAAAAGACATGGGTTCAGTCCCTGGGTTGGGAAGATCCCCTGGAGGTGGGCATGGAACTCACTCCAGTATTCTTGCCTGGAGAATTCCCATGGACAGAGGAGCCTGGAGGTTTACAGTTCATAGAGCTGAAGGAAGTCGGACACAAAAGAAGCAACTTAGCACACACGCACACAAGTAAAGCCTTTCCTGTCAAACTTTACCATGCAGTAACCAAATGACGAGGGAAATTCTCCATAATAATATTATTCCAACTAATAATACAGAAGAAAAACTGAATTAGAATATCACCATCTGACATACCCTAATTATTAACAAATATAGGTATTGAGAACCAATGACAGCTAAAGTGTAAAAAGAGAAAGAAAAGGACAATATGGGACTCCTCATTCAAATAGCCCAACCAAAAATTAACTTAAATCTTATCAAACCAAGAGGTGCAACTACCAATTCACAGGAAATTCAAAATTCTGAAGGATGAGTTAAATTGATTGTTTAGCAGGGGCAAAGAAAGGATTGAATTCATCTAAAATGACATGAGTTTTGATAAGAAGGTAACATTTGAGTTAGACTCTGAATAGTAATTGTAATTTAAAAACAAGAAAGGACTTAAAGGGGTGTTTCATGTTAAGGGAGCAATCTGAGCAAAGACAGAGAGAATGTGATACATTTGTAAGAAGGCCAATTTTCTTGGTGGCTGAGGAACAATCTTAGCAGAGTAGTGTAACCTTGCTTGAAAGTCAAGTTGGGAAGTGTGTGTGTGTGTGTGTGTGTTTCTAATCTGTACTTTCTAATTTTTCTAAAATGAACAAAGAATTGTTATATAATTATATTTCTATACTTACATAAATTCAAATTCTTTTTAATGTAGTTAAATAGAGGTCAACTAGTGGAAGACTTCAGATACCATCATTAAGTTATTTTACTTTTTCCCCTCACCAGCCTGGTTGTGTAACAAAAGATATACTTGGCTGCAACTCTGTTCCATTAAATATTGGTGCTAAGGTTGTCACCAGTCATAAATTTTAGAAAAAATTAAGTGGCTTTGTCAGGAATCTGAAAATCATTACCATTACTGAAATGTTCAATTCAAAGCCCAGTTTGAGAAATACAAAATCTTACTTTATCTTCAGGGAAGTCTTCCAAGCATACTTAATGTTGATGCCAATAAATTTTACAATATACTGTGACTATAAACAGGGTAAATACAATTTGGTATAGGTTCCAATTAAGACAGATATTGGAGCTAAAACTTGATTTCCAAACTCTTTTTTATTCTGCAGGTTGAGGACAATTTAAACTTTTGGACCACTGCACACAGTGAATGTGTATTTTTAAAAGTGAACATATTCTAATAAAGTGTATTTTATTTTATATATTCCCCAAAAATAAAATAAAACTTGAAGATTGATAGAACATGATGAACTGGTTAAATGGAATGATCAAAGACAAACATGGCTCTGAGGACAAACTCAGAGGATGAAAATAGAAGGAATGATCAGCTAAAAATAGGGATGATTTAAAAGACTTGGGAAAGACAAGGACTTAAGAAAAGCCCAAGGCTCTCGGTCTCTGGTTGCTGGCAGAGGGAAGCTAAGACAGGGCTCCGGGAGCCAAAGCAGATCCGCTTAGTCTGTTACCCAAACTGGCTAAGAGTAGACACTCTTCAAGGGGTAAGAACAACTTTTAGCTGAAAAATGGAACTAAGATATGTTCAAAGAAATGGTGTCCAACCCAAGAATAGTGTTTAAGTCAAGAAACCTGGGACTCCCCTGCTGCTCTAGTGGTTAAGATTCCATGCTTCCACTGCAGGGGATATGCGTTCCATCCTGGGTGGGGGAACTAAGAAATCTCATGCCATAGTACAAAAAGAAAAAGAAAACCTAGGTCCTAGGAGGTTTCAGCAAGATGGAAAAACAGGATAGGGACCTCAAAAGGGGACAAAAGACATCACTGAAAGCTTTGAGGCCAGAAAGGATGCCAAGAACTTATTCTTACTGGGTTTTTCTGTAAGGGAAGCAATTATGCTGATACAAAGGGGCAATGCCAGATTAAACTCTTACATTTTTACCATAACATGTTTTACCTTGGGAAAAGTCACCCCAATTTTGTGCTTTTTCAACCTTTCTTACTCTTATCAGTCAACACAAACTTGATGCCAAGTAACTAACGTGTGTCTGTATTTCTCCATGCATATGTTATTTGTGTAATATGAAATTATTCGTGGACATTTTCAGTGTATTTCCTGTTGAGGGCACCATACATTCATTCATCCAACAAATATTAATTGGGTACATACTCTGTGTAAGCTCTGTTGTAACGGTTGGGTGTGGAGTGGTGAGTAAGGCAGGTTTGCCCTCTGCTCTTATGGAACAAATTCCAGTTGAGAGGTGTGAACATTAAATAAATAAGATGGTTACAAATTCAAGGTAGAGAATTGGAACAATGGGGTGTGACAGTTTGTGACTGAATGACAACTTTATGTTGGAGTGGTTAGGAAAGATCTTTAAAGAGATGGCATTCAAGCTGCATCCTGAATTATGAAAAAACATCCAGCTAAACAAGTGGGATTCAGTGTCTAGAGGAAAGACAAGGAATAAAACAAAATTAGGTCTTGTGATCTGATACCTTGGAAAATGTTTTGGGAAAACCACAGGTGTTTGAGTCAAATCTCATGTGTACTTTGAGCCCCTCTTTTCAGAAGTGTCTCTCAAAGAAAAATGACCAGAGGGAGATGTTGTAAAGTTTGGAATCTTCTCTAAGAGAGAAGTATCCAGAATGACTACTAACTTGAAAAGAAAATGTAGATTTCTGCAGAGCAAAAGAGGTGACGCTATCATGTTTTTATTGCACAAGGTGAATTTGATGTTGCTGACATCCCCCACGTGCCCAGAGAGAAATGAGAAATGAGAAATGCAGGAGATGAAGGCACAAAGCCAATTTCCCTTTTGCAACAAGACAGACTCAGTTAGACAGTCTTTGCTGCTTTCTTCATTTGAAAACTCATCCATGTTTTATCTTCCTTCATAAACAATGTTTAGATAAACCTGGCGAATAATGGTGTTGAAAGGAAATTTTGAAGGTCATCTTGGTGTATGCCCCTTGCTTCAGACAGGATCGCATTCATGCCCACCCAAGAAGCTGTCTTCTCTTCTGTCAGGTTTTGTTTTGGATAATGTTTATTTTTTCCAGGGGGGAGCTGGGTAGGCAGGAGAGTAATGAAGAGTATGTTTATCTTAAAAGCACAGTAGAGTTATTTTAATGCAGGAGCCCTCCTCTCCCTGTTATGCCAGGGGCAGAGTATTTTTCTAATGCCTCATACACTTACTTTCAGCTCTAAATGTATTTGTGCAAATCTCATGAATCATCAAGGCTTTTGAAAATATTTATAGGGAGAGAAACTCTACCCTTTTCATTAGAGTGAGTAAAACTCACATTTGTATCTTGCTATTGTTTAAGGAGAACAATGGATGGGTGGATGAAAGAGAATGTCAGCTGGATCAACAAACAGCTGTTCCAACAGAAGTCCTGTTACCCTATACAGCAGAGCAGTATTAATTGCTGCCTTCCCTGGAGTCTCTAAAGATGCTCGGTCAGCACATTGTACCCTGTCTAACTAAAACCAGAAGTTAGGACTAAAATGAGACTTTCATCATCATGACCACTTCACCTCCAGAGAGATAGCAGTAGGCCTTTAAAGCTTTCTTTATTTGATCTCCCGAGAAGACTCTATCACCTTCCAACTTAGTGTCCTCTTCAAATGGCCTAACTGAAACTTCTGTTGTTGCAGCATAACCAGGCGGCCTCGTGTCCAAATTTTGATGGAAGCAGGGCCTCTCGTTTTGTGTATGAGTCTTTTGTTCAGTCGCTAAATGGTGTCCGACACTTCGCGACCCCATGGACTGCAGCATGCCAGGTCTCCCTGTCCTTCACTATCTCCCAGAGTTTGCTCAGATTCTTGTCTAACCATCTCATCCTCTGCTGCTTCCTTCTCCTTTTGCTTTCATTCCTTTCATCAGGGTCTTTTCCAGTGAGTCAGCTCTTTGTATCAGGTGGCCAAAGTATATATCCCTTGTAATATTCATAGGTCCTTGAAATTTCTTATGAAGATAGTATGGTATTGGGTAAAAGTTATAGGAATTGGACTCAGCTCTGGATGAGAATCTTGGCTCTGCCATTGACTAATTGGATGATCAACTTAGAGATCCAGTTAACTTTCCCAAAAGGTTGTTGTGAGGATCAATTGTGACAATGCCTAAGTAATTTATAGCAATGTGCCTAATCCATATTAGATGCCAATATTTGTTACTGTCTAGCCACTTTTTTTCCTTTATCAATGGGTGTTTTTCAAGCTTTTAATCTATTGTTTAAATCATAGAATATAGATAGAGGTTCAGTCATCTAAGAATTATAAATGATCCAGATAACTTTATGCTTCATTATCATCACTTCACATATGTTTTGATCTATGAATTCTTTTCTGGAATCTTCTTAAAGCTTGTCCTACATAATATACATTCAGAGTTTATTTTTCTTTTCTTTACATATTAATTATAAATTGTATTAAATCACATCTTCAGTTGAGTTCAGTTCAGTCATTCAGTCATGTCCAACTCTTTGCCACCCCATGAATTGCAGCACACCAGGCCTCCCTGTCCATCACCAACTCCCGGAGTTCACCTAAGCTCATGTCCATTCAGTCAGTGATGCCATCCAGTCATCTCATCCTCTGTCGTCCCTTTCTCCTCCTGCCCCCAATCTCTCCCAGCATCAGAGTCTTTTCGAATGAGTCAACTCTTCGCATGAGGTGGCCAAAGTATTGGAGTTTCAGCTTTAGCATCAGTCCTTCCAAAGAATACCCACGACTGATCTCCTTTAGAATGGACTGGCTGGATCTCCTTGCAGTCCAAGAGACTCTCAAGAGTCTTCTCCAACACCATAGCTCAAAAGCATCAGTTCTTCGGCACTCAGCTTTCTTCACACTCCAACTTTCACATCCATACGTGACCACTGGAAAAACCATAGCCTTGATTAGAAGGACCTTCGTTGGCAAAGAAATATCTCTGCTTTTGAATATGCTGTCTAAGTGGGTCACAAGTTTCCTTCCAAGGAGTAAGCGTCTTTTAATTTCATGGCTGCAATCACCATCTGCAGTGATTTTGGAGCCCCCCAAAATAAAGTCTGACACTGTTTCCACTGTTTCCCCATCTATTTCCCATGAAGTGATGGGACCAGATGCCATAATCTTAGTTTTCTGAATGTTGAGCTTTAAGGCAACTTTTTCACTCTCCTCTTTCACTTTTCATCACTTTCTGCCATAAGGGTGATGTGATCTGCATATCTGAGTTTATTGATATTTCTCCCAGCAATCTGGATTCCAGCTTGTGCTTCTTCCAGCCCAGCGTTTCTCATGATGTACTCTGCATAGGAGTTAAATAACCAGGGTGACAGTATATAGCCTTGACATACTCCTTCTCCTATTTGGAACCAGTCTGTTGTTCCATGTCCAGTTCTAACTGTTGCTTCCTAAACTGCATGTAGGTTTCTCAAGAGGCAGGTCAGGTGGTCTGGTATTCCCATCTCTTTCAGAATTTTCCACAGTTTATTGTGATCCACACAGTCAAAGGCTTTGGCATAGTCACATCTTCACATTTCTCAAATTCCTAAGATATTTTCAACAAAAATCCTTTGGAGTCAGGCAAAATATTATTGGCTATAACAGTATTGCTGGTCACCATTCTGTCACCTAGATTATAAACTAAACAAAAATAAATAGGGCCATCAAGTATAAATCTGGGGAGTAGAACACAATACATTCTGTGGACATATTGCCTGACAGACCAAGTTTTCTTCTACTTGCCTCTAATGAGTCATGCCACATTTTTTTTTTTACTTGCCTCTAATGTACCAGGCACTGTGACAAGAAACTTGAATGACATGTTCTTGTAGACTTCAAGTTTAAGAGGAAGGAAACATTGCAAGTTGTAAGTTACAACACCATTTGGCAGATGTTAAAGCAGATGTACAAGCAAAGCGTCAAGAAGAGTTGAGATGGGACATTTGAGACAGTCTAGATGCAGCATTGTATAATGGATTTACCAGCTGCAAGATTCTAGGCTATCTAGAAGTCCACACCTGTGTGGTTCCTTAGTCTCCTCATTGGTGAAGTGGAGATTTTTTGCATTGCGGAAATTATAACACTGAGGTATCAGGGTCTGTTATGGAGTCCTTTTCTTTCCAGAGATCCTAGATCCCTGATAAAAGGAGGAAATTTCAGACAACTATCACCCCATGTGTCATGATTCAAGCATATCTGAATCTCTAGTTTCTGACCTGAGGATAAAGTGCTAATACTCCACCATGATTTAACAGCTTTCCACTACATTCTTCTATTGATATGTTCCTCTCCTGCCTCATATTTTTAAAACTCTTTTGGCCATGGTGTGTGGCATGGGGGATAGTAGTTCCCTGATCAGAGACTGAACTTGAGCCCCCTACACTGGCAGTGTTGAGTCTTAACCACTGGATCCCCAGGAAGCCCCTCTCCTGCCTCATGATTTGCTACTTTCCCCAAACAAAGAAGGAAGAAAAAACATTCTAATCAGAGGGAGAACATATGGTAATAAAGTCTCAGAGACATGAAAAGTCGTGGCTATTAAGAAGTATTTGGATGTTTAAGGTAGTTGGAGAAGATAGGAGCCGTGTAAAGAGGTGGTCCAGAGAGGTAGGCTGAGGTGAGATATGATATCAAAATAAAGAAGGAAACAATTTTCTAGGCAACAGAAAATTAAAAGAGAGACCTGGTCCTTCAATTCTGTTTTATTTTAGATAAAGGCAAGTTTTCATAAGATTTTTTTTTAAGATTATTCTGATAGTGGTGGGGAAGGTGAACTGGAAGGGTTAACAGGTGAAGGCTGAGAGGTCAATCAGCTATGCAAGAGCTCCAGGTGAGGTGTGATGAAGATCTGATGAAACTCTATGCTCAAGTACTCTTATCACAGGGCTAAATGATGAAGTGTTTTAGCAATTGTGTGCAACCACCGACTTAACATTATAATTGGTCATAAGAACATATCTTAGAAATGCAGGTCTAGAAGGGACCAGAAAATATGTTCCCTTCAACTTGCCATGTCATCTTTGGGGAAGATGATATGGAGAAACCAGTTTTCAGAACCCAATTCTTGAGTTCAGTGTGACTGCCTAAATGTACTGTCCAAATATCCAAAGATGATACATGACTGATTAAATCTTTTAATAACCCCTTTGACTATTATATTATCCTGGAGAGCCCTACTCCATTCATCTCTTGACAATAGGACTGAATCCAGTGATACTATAACCCCAGCTCAGTTTTAAGTGCTCTGTACTTTGCTAGCAAATTGCCTTCACACAGACTCTGAAACCAACACCAGTTTTAACCCTATTACAGTCTATTGTGGAGGCTCTGTTAGCTTCACTTGTTTTACAGTGTATGACTGTTATACACCATGGGAATCCAGAACCTGGAACTCCTCTCAGATAAAGAAATATAACCTAAGGTGTCTGCCTTATTCAAGGCTCTGTCAGACACTGATAAAGCTAAGAGGATATACAGATCATCACAGTCATTTCACTCCCCCTGAAGTAATAGTCTAATGTTACCTAACAATAGGCTACTGGGATTAGACCGTAGATAGCTGGCTGCGATGGTCTATCTTCACCCTGGCCCAGTCAGAACCTTGTTTGGCAATTTAAACACCAGTGGTGTCAGAGCATTGTGTGAGTCTATTAAGATTTACCAAGATATTTACACTTTGCTCTCTATTAAAATGAAAGCTTTCTTTTTTTAACCTTTCCTTCTGTTTATCTGACATTCTCTCCCAATAAAGCACCTACGCACTCCTTGGGAACAAATGTCGATTTAACATTTTGCGCTACTAAGCTTCATGACAGCTATAGATATCTGTTGGCAGGTAACGTGAACATTACAGCAGCACTTTTGCATGTTTTCTCAAGGAGCAGTTGGTGGAAGTGAAAAGGAAGCAGTATACTTTTATTTTTTTTTAATTGGGGTATAGTTGGTTTACAACGTTGTGTTAGTTTCTGCTGTGCAGTGAAGTGAATCAGCTATATGTATGCGTGCATTCTCTCCCTCTTGGGCCTCCCTCCAATCCTTCCCCCATCCCACCCTGCTAGGTCACCACCGAGCCACAAGCTGAGCTCCCTGCACTGTACAGCAGGCTCACACTAGCTATCTACTTTACACATGGTGGACATAAATCCTGAGAAAACAATATACTTTTCAGTAAGCAGTCTGTACCTAACTGTCTACATTACTCTCTCTTGTCTCTTTTCTCTTCTGGGATGTTTCCCAGGCTATGTGTATTGTGAGTACTACTGTTTACAATTTAAATGAAGCATATACTTATTACAGAAGATCTGGGGGAGAATACAGAAAGCCAGGAAGATCAAGAGCAAATTGATCTCTAATAAATCAATAATCATTGCTTCAGAACTGTTTCACATAGTGTTTTTTTTTTTTTCCTATGAATAAAATTTTGGAATTCTGTTGGATTTTAATTTGTTTTATATGTGTTTTGTATTGATAGGGTCTATAATAACTTGTTGCTTGCCAGGTGGCTCAGTGGTAAAGAATACACCTCCCAATGCAAGAGATGCAAGAGAAACAGATTCAATCCCTGGGTTGGGAAGATCCCGTGGAATAGGAAATGGCAACCCACTCCAGCATTCTTTCCTAGAAAATTCCATGGGTAAAGGAGCCTGACAGACTGCAGTCCATGAGATCACAAAAAGTTGGACCCAACTGAGCCACACACACACGCGCGCACACACACACACACACACACACACACGACTTGTTATAGTCAGGAATCTTGGTTGCTAATGACAAAAATCCAAATTGAATAAGCTTAATAAAGAAATGTTATGGAAAAAAAGAAGGAAAAGCTTCATTCATATAACTTAGAAGAACAGAGGTAGATGAGATGCTTTTCTCGATGATTACAAATAGGAAATGCTCACATAAGGTGAAAAGATTAAGAGTCACAAGTGTGTGCTCAGTCATTTCAGTCATGTCCAACTCTTTGAAACCCTATGGACTGTAGCTCCCCCAGTTCCTCTGTCAATGGGATTCTCCAGGCAGGAATACTGGAGTAAGTAGCCATTTCCTTCTCCAGGGGATCTTACTGACCCAGGATTGAACCCAGGTCTCCTGCATTGCAGGCAGATTCTTTTCTGTCTGAGCTACCAGGGATGAATCAAAATTTATGTACCAATTGATGTATTACTGGAGATTTAGGTTTGTTTTCATTCTTTTACCATTCTAAATAATGCTACTTAGAAATTTAAATGTTTTCTATATTTGGAATTATATAAGACCCCATTTTTATAAATAGAATTAGTGGTTCAAAGAGTAGAGGATACTGAATGTTAGGACCCTGAATACTACTGAAACAGTATTAGGGATGCATTTTCCTACTACTGGCTGGGCCAGCTGGTTTATTTTACTATTAATTATCCAATGGTCTGCTGTAGCAGCTTATGTATTTACAGTTGCTAGCACTAAGCTCAGTGTCTTAGGTATGAAATCCATTCAACAAATGTTTCTCAATGACGAACAGGAAGATGGTGGTGCTGAGAGTTCAGGGATTTTTCTAATTAATCTGTATTTAGGATGAAGGCATAAAAAGGAAATTCCTCTTATACATAAGCAGTACACTAATGACAAATGGTTGGGAGAATAAAGTAACAGACCTCACTCATTGAGTATAAAGGGTAATTTAAGTTTTACCTGCCTGTCTGCTGTTTGTAGGAGCTTAACCCATTCCATGTGTCCAAAAGAGATTATGCAAACTTCTTCATGAAAAGCCATTTGATGTATATAGTGGAAAGGACTCCAGCTCTGGAGAGACTTAATCTCCAGTAGAGGCGCTTAACCACCCCAGGTGTTATTTTTCTTATTTGATCAATAGAGCCAAGAGTGCCTGCCATAGCTGCCTCTCAGGCCTGCTGTACAGAATGAATAGGTAATGCATGAGGAAATTCTTTATAAATTGTAAAATTCTGCACAAATAAATTATTCTTACCATTATTATTGCAAGCCCAGAATTGCTCTTAAATGATTTGAAGTTGTAGATCTCTTTGAAATGTAATATAAGTTATGAGCTCTCTCTCCCCCCTCAAAAAAAGGAGGCACATACTTTGAAAATTATATATAATTCCAGGCCATTTATGAAATTCTCAAACCAACAGTACATGAAAATAAAACATGAAATGCTCTCCCTGCTCACAAGCTACTTGCACTCTAGTTAGACAGACATATATTTTAAAAATGAGAGAGAAGCAAATACAATATGCTAATTATGGATGATTGTAAAGAAGAGTCATCTCTGGAAATCTAAAGCCATGCAGAAAGTCATGTGGAACGGTTCTTGACAAAGGGCAAATGAGGTGCTATCTGGTACACAACAGCAGTCATGAAACATTAGGTTGGCCAAATAGTTTGTCTGGGTTTTTCATAACATCTTATGAAAAAACTCAAACATTTGGCCCATCCAATACAAACCTTATTATATCCAGGCAATATGCTGAGTCTTGGACACATAATTCAAATGAATTAAACATATTTGTCAATCCTAAGAAGTTTTCTGAAAGTGAAAAGTGAAAGTCACTCAGTTGTGTCCAACTCTTTGCAATGCCATGGACTGTATAGTCCATGGGATTCTCCAGGCCAGAATACTGGAGTGGGTAGCTCCTCCCTTCTCCGGGGCATCTTCTCAAACCAAGAATTGAACCCAGGTCTCCCTCATTCCGGATGGATTCTTTACCAGCTGAGCCACAAGGGAAGCCCAAGAATACTGGAGTGGGTAGCCTATTCCTTCTCCAAGAGATCTTCCCAACCCAGGAATCAAACGGGGGTCTCCTGCATTGCAGGTGGATTATTTACCAACTGAGCTTCAAGGAAGTCCCTAAGAAGTTCATGCTATGGAAAAAATATAGATAGAGAACAAATAAAGAGAATGTCATAGAA
Source organism: Capricornis sumatraensis (assembly GCF_032405125.1). NCBI lineage: Eukaryota > Metazoa > Chordata > Mammalia > Artiodactyla > Bovidae > Capricornis > Capricornis sumatraensis. The sequence goes on along the minus strand of NC_091084.1, from coordinate 60,043,500 downwards.
GTCTAGTACTTTTTCTAGGTCTTAGGAAGCATTACTATGAAAAAAGATAGTGGAAGTGATAGAATTTCAGCTAAGCTATTTAAAATCCTAAAAAACGATGCTATTAAAGTGTTGTACTCAATACTGTCAGCAAATTTGGGAAACTCAGCAGTGGCCACAGGATTGGGAGGTCAATTTTCTTTCCAATCTCAAAGAAGGGCAATGCCAAAGAATGATCAAACAAGTGGACAATTGTGCTCATTTAACATGCTAGCAAGATTATGCCCAAAATCCTTCAAGCCAGGCTTCAGCAGTACATGAACTGAGAACTTCAGATATATAAGCTCGGTTTTGAAGGGGCAAAGAAACCAGAGATCAAATTGTCAACATTCACTAGCTTATGGAGAAAGCAAAGGAGTTCCAGAAAACATCTACTTCTGTTTCATTGACTAGCTAAACTCTTTGACTATGTGTATCACAACAAACTGTGGGAAAATTCTTTAAGAGATGGGAGTACCAGACCACCTTACCTGTCTCCTGAGAAGGTCAAGAAGGTCTTCTGTAATGGAGGTCAGGAAACAACAGTTAGAACCAGACATGGAGCAATGGACTGGTTACAAATTGGGAAAGGAGTACAATAAGGCTATATACTGTCACTCTGCTTTTTTAACTTATATGCAGAGTACATAATGTGAAATGCCAGACTGGATGAAGCACAAACTGGAATCAAAATTACCAGGAGAAATATTAACAAACTCAGAGATGCAGATGATATCACTCTAATGGCAGAAAGTAAGGAGGAACTAAAGAGCTTCTTGATGAAGGTGAAAGAGGAGAGTGAAAAGCTGGCTTAAAACTCAACATTCAAAAAACTAAGGTCATGGCATCTAGTACCATCACTTCATTGCAAATAGATGGGGAAAAAAGTGGAAGCAGTGACAGATTTTATTTTCTTGGGCTCCAGAATCACTGCAGATAGTGACTGCAGCCATGAAATTAAAAGACATTTGCTCCTTGGACGGAAAGCTATGACAAACCTAGACAGTGTATTAAAAAGCAGAGACATCACTTTGCTGACAAAGGTCAATATAGTCAAAGCTATTATTTTTTTTCCAGTAGTCATGTACAGATGTGAGTTGGACCATAAAGAAGGCTGAGCACCAAAGAACTGATGCTCTCAAATTGTGGCGGTAAAGACTCTTGAGAGTCCCTCGGACTGAAAGGAGATCAAATCAGTCAATTCTAAAGGATAACAACCCTGAACATTCATGGGAAGGACTGGGGCTAAAGTTGAAGCTCCAAAATTTGGCCACCTGACGCAAAGAGCTGACTCATTGGAAAAGACCCTGATGCTGGGAAAGATTAAAGGTAAAAGGAGGAGGTGGCAGAGGATGAGATAGTTAGATAGTATCATCAACTCAATGGAGATGAATTTGAGCAAATTCTGGGAGCTAGTGGAGGACAGAGGAGCCTTGCATGCTGTAGTCCATGGGTTGCAAGGAGTCAGACATGACTTAGCAATTGAACAACAACTTTTTCTGGGAGGGTGAAAAAATGGTTTTGACAAAATGTGACTTGAGATTGGCTTAAAGTGTGACTAGAGTTTAAGTAGAGATAATAGTATTTGGAAAGAAATGGAGAAGCAAAACAGTATGTTACTATTACTGGATCATAACGCAGTACATGGCAAATGAGGCCACGTACAAAAGAGTGGACCTAGAGTACTTTTCTGAGGAAAAAGCACTTTACCCTGGAGATAAATCTAGACTTGCTTAAGGATAAGCATAACAAAATGTTTTATTAAAAACAGACACCCAACTCCCATTTCCTAAGATTCTCATTCAGAGGATGAGCAAGAATCTCTAATTGTTTATCAGTGGCCTGGGAGAATTACTATTTCCAGGCAAGTTTAGAAAATAATGCTGGAAGTAACAAATATTCAGTGAAGGGTTTTAAGCTCTAAAAAGGTATAATCAGTCCTGGAATTTGTAATCATTCCTTTGATGGCAGTGTGGACAATTATTAGATGAAGTTTGAAGCTGGAAATTATTCTGATGCTCCATAGTAACTCACTGCAAAATGGAATAGCTTTTTTAAACCTTGCTTAATCCTTGTTGTGTCTATTCTTGCTTTATTCCTACTGGAGATAACCAATAACTGGTCATGATCCTCTTTCTCAAAGCTCATCATCTCACATCTAAACTTCCTTTTGAATTTCCTTTGGTCTTTGTGGACTTAGCCTCTATTTTCTAAATGCTTGATTTTAAAAACAATTTGCTTTGATTTTAAGAAGCATTTGCTTTAGCTTTATGCTTTGGTCACCTCAGGTCTTCTCCACATTTACCAAGTTCTGGAGCTGATTTACAACACTAAACCAATTTCTTAGATTGATTTCTATACTTTTTTATGGCTTGACAGCCTATTTACACTCATGTCTCAAGCAGCTAAGCAAAAATGATAACACAGTTAACCAATTCTATCATTTATTCAGGTAACAAATATTGCTTGACTACTACATGCTGGACACTATGCTATGTTCTTGGAACACAAAGGTGAATAAAAATGAAAGTTTATGCCTTTCTGGAGTCTGTAATGTAGGAGTGGGCGGGGCAAGAAATGAACAGAATTCCTCCCCCAAAGTAATTCACTTTTAGAGTAGATGAAAATAAACTATTATGGAAACACAGATGATAGAACTATCTAATGCTGATTTGTGGCATCAAAGACAGTTTCACAAGGGTGACACTTGAACTGAAGGAATAACAAAGTTTCAAAGTGTGTGGGACAATAATGGCTGCACTCTCAGTATTCTATACCATCCTTGGGTTCACTGACTCGATGGACGTGAGTCTGAGTGAACTCCGGGAGTTGGTGATGGACAGGGAGGCCTGGCATGCTGCAATTCATGGGGTTGCAAAGAGTCAGACACGACTGAGCGACTGAACTGAACTGAACTGGGTTCACTAGTTCTTTAGTTCACTAGGTTCTTTAGTTCATCTGTAATCCCTGTTAAACTTTTCCATAGACATTTATGATCACGCTTCCTTTTTGCTTCATAAAAGTTGTAGCTAGGTAAGATGCCAAACATTTCCCCTGGCTTAAACCAGGAGAATTATGCAAACTCACCCAGGTTCAGTTGAACATTCTATAACTATTGTCTGAGTCTCGCTTTGGAAACCAAACCTGAAACCAGATAATTTTCTCGTGGTTTCAACTTTCACCATCAACAATTCACATGATACCAGGTTCAATTCATGTATAATATAAACAGGTGTAAAATTTCAACCGCAAGTCACTATAGATGTATGTTGGATGGGCCTTGAACTTGGCTTCACACAAATGATTTGAGCCTCCAAAGAGAAAACATTTCAGTTCGTCATCATTGCAGGTATTCTCCCTTCCAACACAGACACCAATAGCCACTGGTCTAATTGCGGAAAATAACACTTCCTGATTTTCAGAGCTCAGGCAACAGGTGTGCCATCTCCAAACCGACAGGCTGGTATGTCTAGGCATAACAGTGGCCAGCCACAAGCTTGCTGGAAACTAACACATTTTAGAACAATGGGAGATGATGAAATGGATCTGCAATGAGTACTTCATATGTGACTTTCAAAACTAGTAACATATGAGGAAACTTTCCATCTTACAACAGTGTGGAAAGTGATGCAATAATATGTTTGATTAGAAAGTACTTCAGGATGTATTAATGTAAGCACTTAGCAAGTCTCTCAAACATATCATTCTGCAGTGAGCATATAGATTTTTTCAAACATATCCATTTCCACTTAGGTTGTGCTCTAGCTGATTGCTCTAAATGCAAGGGAAGTTCTGCAAGCTCTTTCATGTACACTAAATTCAAATCCTTTGATCTTATTTTGTTTTGATAATTTTAAATGAAGAAAAAAACACAAAACATTAAATCTCTGTATTTCTTCATGGTGTGCACATTAGTTGGGTTCTGAAAGTACCTTTCCCTTTTGAATCCTTGTAAAACAGTCATTTAACACTATATTCTTGCCTTCTGATTCTCTGGGGATTTTGATTTGCTTTAAATTCAAAAGGGCAACAGACTGCATCAGATAATAAATCAACAGTTAACCTGGAACTACTTATGTTTAACTAGTTTCCTTGGCAATGTTTGAATTCAGCAGATCTGACATGGGGAACAACACTTGAGAGCCAGGTACAGTGGAAGGAAAAAAAAAAAAAAAAGCAAGACCCAGGGGGAAAGGAGAGGAGAGGAGAAAAGAGAAAAGTGGTTGTTTTCTTTCAAAAAAAAAAAAAAATAGTAAGAAAGCATGGTAAACCTCAGGACTAAGTACTGCAGGTGTGTTTGGGAGAACGGAAAGATATAATAGGTTTGAAAAAAAAAAAAAGAATGAGAAAAGTTTGCAGTTGTAAAAGTAAACATAGGTTTATCACCCCTGGATAGAGCCTCATCAGCAATGAAGGAGGAGGCCTAGTGAACTCCCACTGCAATCTGACCATTAGCTGAATGCGCACCAAGAAGAAAAGGCAGCATGGAGGGAGTTGGCACCACCCAGGCTAAGGCCTGTCTGAAGCTTTGTATAAAAATACATCTGCCTGCTCACTAATCTGGAAATCCAGTCCTCAGTTGTAAAGTGTGGACTGCCCTCCTAGTTCTACCACAAGAATCTCTATCTTTTAAAAAAATATATGCTACCCACAGTAATTCTCTCACTAGCCACGGTTGAAAACCTCTCCTCTGTGCTGTCCACAGTCTCCCTTAGTGCCATGACACTCTGTCTGCAGAGCCATGCCAGCCCCTGGATGCAACAAAATATCTAAATCTCTGTCCCTAGATGTGTTACTTTCCTAAGGATGATGTAACAGAGTACCATACACTCAGTGTCGACAGTTCAGTTCAGTTCAGTCGCTCAGTCGTGTCCGACTCTTTGCGATCCCATGAATCGCAGCACGCCAGGCCTCCCTCTCCATCACCATCTCCCGGACTTCACCCAGACACGTCCATCGAGTTGGTGATGCCATCCACCCATCTCATCCTCGGTCATCCGCTTCTCTTCCTGCCCCCAATCCCTCCCAGTATCAGAGACTTTTCCAATGAGTCAACTCTTCACATGAGGTGGCCAAAGTACTGGAGTTTCAGCTTTAGCATCATTCCCTCCAAAGAAATCCCAGGGCTGATCTCCTTCAAAAGGGACTGGTTGGATCTCCTTGCAGTCCAAGAGACTCTCAAGAGTCTTCTCCAACACCGCAGTTCAAAAGCATCAATTCTTCAGAGCTCACCTTTCTTCACAGTCCAACTCTCACATCCATACATGACCACAGGAAAAATCATAGCCTTGACTAGATGGACCTTAGTGGGCAAAGTAATGTCTCTGCTTTTGAATATGCTATCTAGGTTGGTCATAACTTTTCTTCCAAGGAGTAAACCTCTTTTAATTTCATGGCTGAAATCACCATCTGCAGTGATTTTGGAACACAAAAAAATAAAGTCTGACACTGTTTCCACTGTTTCCCCATCTATTTCCCATGAAGTGATGGGACCAGATGCCATGATCTTCATTTTCTGAATGTTGAGTTTTAAGCCAACTTTTTCACTCTCCTCTTTCACTTTCATCAAGAAGCTTTTGAGTTCCTCTTCACTTTCTGCCATAAGGGTGGTATCATCTGCATATCTGAGGTTATTGATATTTCTCCTGGCAATCTTGATTCCAGCTTGTGCTTCTTCCAGTCCAGCGTTTCTCATGATGTACTCTGCATAGGAGTTAAATAAGCAGGGTGACAATATACAGCCTTGAAGTACTCTTTTTCCCATTTGGAACCAGTCTGTTGTTCCATGTCCAGTTCTAACTGTTGCTTCCTGACTTGCATATAGGTTTCTCTTACTGTCTTGGAGCAACATAAATTTGTTGCTTCACAGTTCTGGGAGCCTAGAAGGCTGAGAGTTGTTGGTAAGGTATGATCCTTCTGATGACAGTGAGGGTGAATTTGTTCCATGACCCTTTCCTAGCTTCTGTTGGTTAGCTGGCAGTCATTGGCATTTCTTTGCCTGTGGCAACATGAGTCAGCTTCCACATGGCATTCTCCCTATAGTCTCTCTCTCTCTCTCTTCAGGTCCAGAGGTCTACATTGTATGCAGTCATATTGGAATTGGGCCCACTCTAATAATCTCACCTTTATTTGATCATCTGCCAAACCCTTATTTCCACATAATGTCACATTGACAGGTACTGGAGAGTAGGACTTCAACATCTTTATTTGGTGGGGGAGGGACACAATTCAACCCATAATTCTATTTTTTTAATTCATTTAGTCAACATGTGTTTATGGATCAAAGTCTATGAGGTAGGAACCCTCTTAGACAATGAATGTGTCAAAATTATCAAGAACTTCAAGATAACCGAATTTTCTATGATATGTTGATATGAATATATATTATAAGAATAATAAACACACTGCATTCCTGAGAAGTAACTTCTTCATTCATTAATTCACTGGTAATTTCTATCAAGTAGAATATTGTGTTAGCAATCATATATGAAGAGATAAAACACAGTTTCTGCCCTCAGGATGCTTATGAAGTCCCTGATATTCAAGCTGGTTTTAGAAAAGGCAGAGGAACCAGAGATCAAATTGCCAACATCCACTAGATCATGGAAAAAGCAAGAGAGTTCCAGAAAAGACATCTATTTTTGCTTTATTGACTATGCCAAAGCCTTTGACTGTGTGGATCACAATAAACTGTGGAAAATTCTGAAAGAGATGGGCATACCAGACCACCTGACCTGCCTCTTGAGAAATCTGTATGCAGGTCAGGAGGCAACAGTTAGAACTGGACATGGAACAACAGACTGATTCCAAATAGGAAAAGGAGTACGTCAAGGCTGTATATTGTCACCCTGCTTATTTAACTTCTATGCAGAGTACATCATGAGAAACGCTGGACTGGAAGAAGCACAAGCTGGAATCAAGATTGCCAGGAGAAATATCAATAACCTCAGATATGCAGATGACTTTATGGCAGAAAGTGAAGAGGAACTAAAAAGCCTCTTGATGAAAGTGAAAGAGGAGAGTGAAAAAGTTGGCTTAAAACTCAACATTCAGAAAATGAAGATCATGGCATCTGGTCCCATCACTTCATGGGAAATAGATGGGGAAACAGTGGAAACAGTGTCTGACTTTATTTTGGGGGTTTCCAAAATCACTGCAGATGGTGACTGCAGCCATGAAATTAAAAACGCTTACTCCTTGGAAGAAAAGTTATGACCAACCTAGATAGTATATTCAAAAGCAGAGACATTACTTTGCTGACTAAGGTCCGTCTAGTCAAGGCTATGATTTTTCCTGTGGTCATGTATGGATGTGAGAGTTGGACTGTGAAGAAGGCTGAGTGACAAAGAATTGATGCTTTTGAACTGTGGTGTTGGAGAATACTCTTGAGAGTCCTTTGGACTGCAAGGAGATCCAAGCAGTCTATTCTGAAGGAGATCAGCCCTGGGATTTCTTTGGAAGGAATGATGCTAAAGCTGAAACTCCAGTACTTTGGCCACCTCATGCGAAGAGTTGACTCATTGGAAAAGACTCTGATGCTGGGAGGGATTAGTGGCAGGAGGAGAAGGGGATGACCAAAGATGAGATGGGCGGATGGCATCACAGACTCGATGGACGTGAGTCTGAGTGAACTCCAGGAGATGGTAATGGACAGGGAGGCCTGGCGTGCTGTGATTCATGGGGTCTCAAAGAGTTGGACACAACTGAGCAACTGAACTGAACTGAAGGAACATGGTTTCCCCAGTGGTACAATTGTAAAGAATCTACCTGCCAATGCAGTAGACGTGAGTCGATCCCTGAGCTGGAAAGATACCCTGCGGAAGGAAATGGCAACCCACTCCAGTATTCTTGCCTGGGAAATCCCATGGACAGCGAAGCCTGGTGTGCTATAAAGTCCATGGGGGTCACAAAGACTTGGATATGACTGAGTGGCTAAACAACAACAAGGAACAGACACACACAGGATCATCTATTACTGTGTGATACATGCTAGAAGACAGAAATATGTATCATGGGAGAACAAAGAAGCCACATGTAACTGAAGCTAGAGGAACCAGGAATTGCTTCCAAGAGGATACTTAAATGTCTCTTGAAAGATATGTTGGGTTAGAGGATAAAGAATTAAGAATGTTCTGGAATAGAGGTATAGGAAAGAACATATGTAAAATGAAGGAGATAGGAAAAAGCACGGGACATTTGGGGAACTGTGAATGAATCCTTTTATGAATGTGGACATGAGGATTTGCTGGGAGGAAACCTCTGAATTTGGAGTCTGATCATCATCCAGGATGAAGTGGATTCAGAGGGAAGTGATGGGATGTGTTTTAGGAAACTCATTTTGAGAAAAGTGTAAATAAGAAGATGAAGGAAGGCAAGGCTGGAGGCATGATAATCCACAAGAGAAAGAAGCTGAACAAAGGCATTTACCACAGGACAGAAAAGAGAGGTAGATGGAGCTTCAGGAGAATTGAGCAGATCAAATGTACAGTCATGAAATTGAAAGATGCTTACTCCTTGGAAGAAAAGTTATGACCAACCTAGATAGTATATTCAAAAGCAGAGACATTACTTTGCCAACAAACATCCATCTAGTCAAGGCTATGGTTTTTCCAGTGGTCATGTATAGATGTGAGAGTTGGACTGTGAAGAAAGCTGAGCACCAAAGGATTGATTCTTTTGAACTGCGGTGTTGGAGAAGATTCTTGAGAGTTCCTTGGATTGCAAGGAGATCCAACCAGTCCATTCTAAAGATCAGTCCTGGGTGTTCTTTAGAAGGAATGATGCTAAAGCTGAAACTCCAGTATTTTGGCCACCTCATGCGAAGACTTGACTCATTGGAAAAGACTCTGATGCTGGGAGGGATTGGGGGCAGGAGGAGAAGGGGACAACAGAGGATGAGATGGCTGGATGGAATCACCGACTCGATGGACATGAGTTTGAGTGAGCTCCAGGAATTGGTGACGGACAGGGAGGCCTGGCATGCTGCAATTCATGGGGTCGCAGACTCGGACACGACTGAGCAACTGAACTGAACTGAACAAATGTACAGTGACTAATTAAACATCTGAAGAACATTTATACTGGGGTAGAAATGAAGGAAAAGGATGAACCTAGATCACATATGTTATCAGAGACTTTAAATTTTATTTCTGACCTGTGGATGCTTTATATGCTCACTCTCTACCTGAAATGTGTTTTTCTTCCATTAACAAGAAATAGCTCATTATTAAAATTCAGTCCACATCATGTCTGGAAGTTCCCCCAGTTCGTCTCTCTCTGGTGTATTCTCACAGCACCTTTTCTGCCCATATTCTTGTGAACTTTCTGTATGTATTTCTTGAAACAGCACACTCTAACCCCCACACACTGACTCAGTCACTGGCAGAGACTCAAAATTTGCTGATGGAATGAATTTATATGTTTAATAAACTTTCCACTTGGGCCATATAAGTTTGGCAATTTAGACAGTTTTCTATTACAGTGAATGAATTTAATAAAGTCTAAACTTTTATTACTGGAAGAATTAAGCTACAGTTATCTGAAAAGAGGGATAATTCTAGCTAAATGCAGCATTGCTCATTCTTGTATTTGATAGAAATTAGTTAGTGTTGTTACTTGCTGCTGCTGCTAAGTCACTTCAGTCATGTCCAGCTCTTTGTGACCTTATGGAATGTAGCCCACCAGGTTCCTCTGTCCATGGGATTCTCCAGGCAAGTGTACTGGAGTGGGTTCCCAGGCCCTCCTCCAGGGAATCTTCCCAACTCAGGGATCAAACCCACATCTCTTATGGCTCCCGCATTAACAAGCAGACTCTTTACCACCAGTGTTACCAGGGAAGCCCGTGTTGTTACTTAGCATTAATCCTGGAAATAATTACAGCAATATTTCTGCCTCCCAGTCCTTGAGTCTTTATACTTCAAGCTAGAACGCAGGAGTAGGAATATTTTATTACAAATAGAAGTGGGTTGGACACACTTTTTCAAAATATAGCAGTAGCAGCCATAGGACCATTCTCCCTTTTTGATATTCTTCTTAGCACATCTTCCACAGGAGAGTGGTTCCCTGTGTGCCCCCATATTTATACTTTAGCTAGGATTTTAACATGTTAATGAAGTTAGTTGTTGAAGAAACTACAACACTCTCCCAATGGTTAATGCTGGAAGTGAAGCCAACTCAGCTTCTTTAAACTTTAGTTCCAAAGGCATTACAGGAATCTATGAATGAAATGGAAATATTTTGAAATTCTAGTCTCTTTTATAGCCCAAGCAATCATCAGTAAATTGCAGACTTTACAGGTATAATTTTCAGTAAGGGTCAGGGAAATTCATTCATTAGAATTACGGGAGATAAAAATTTAAATGTCTCTGTAATATTTATAGGAAAAGTGTCATCAGTATAAAGCAGCCTTAAATCACATTCATTCATTATTAAGCACTCCTCTACATTTCTGAGTGAAGTTTCTAATGGGATGAAATCTCCTCAGCTGCGATAACGTCATGACTGTCTATTTATATAGCCAAGTTGTCTTTGGTTATGGAAGTGCCATTTTAGGTTGGGTATTAAAGCAGATTTTCCCTTTGAAGGGATATATCTAAATTTCAATGATAGTAGGCCATTACTTAGTAAACAAGAGAGTTCATTAAAATTGGGAATACCTACCCGGCATGTGAGCAGAGTACTAAGATTTATCTGAAGTCCACTCTTTGCTCGTGTTTTATTATGTTCTGTTTTTAAGGGCTAAGGTTCCATTCTCAATTTTTTTGTTGTTTTTATTTTTATTTATTTTTAATTTTTATTTTTACTTTATTTTGCTTTACAATACTGTATTGGTTTTGCCATACATTGACATGAATCAGCCATGAGTGTACATGAGTTCCCAATCCTGAACCCCCCTCCCACCTCCCACCTCATGTCATCTCTCTGGATCAACCCCGTGCACCAGCCCCAAGCATCCTGTATCCTGTATCGAACATAGACTGGCAATTTTCAATTTTAACATGGAAAAAAAAAAAAAAGAAAAAAAGTCCAGAGACCAAAAGGATTTATACTTGTATGAGAAAATCTGGTTGAATGTGTTTCTTCTTTACCATTAAGTGCTCTGGGGGTCAAATGGACCATTCTTTCTATATATCATTAAAGATCAATTATCACTCAATATTAATTTCCTTTCACATATACCTGAGCTTTTGACAATAATAGCCCTCTCATAACTCACTAATATATTGAGCACATGCTGTTTAAATATACAAACCTGAAGACACACCAATGTATCTCTTCATTTCCTCTTCATAAACAATATCACCTACGTAATTATTTGCTATTCAATTTGCAAATTGTGCCGTTTGCTAAGAAAGCCTCGGGGTGCAGCCAAATCATTAATTATGTTATGTAAAATATTTAAAGCCAATGACAGCACTAGTGAAACGTAAGAACAGCGCAGCAGGAGCAGAGCTTAAAAATAGCAATAGGCAGCATTCTTTGCTGTACTTCCCCATCCCAATTACACAGATAATTCAGGCATGAGCAAAGATAATTGAGTCATTCCTCCACTTTGTTGTAAGTTGTAGATCTGGCCAAATATCAGCATCTGTCATAGCTGATTGGGATCTTCTTTTAAATACGCCCAGAGCTAACAACGATAAGTGAAAAGAATAATGAGATGTGCCCTCAACAATTGGTAGGAAACATTCAATTTCAGACAGGAGTTATTTATTCAAGATATAACTTTCTCTATTAGACCAAATTAGCAGGATGCTGCTAAAAGTTTTATCTCATGGAAGAGTTTAAGAGCCAGCAGCTTAACTGAAGAAGTTCCAAAAGGTGTAACTATAAAAGAAGAGAAAGGTAGATTGACAGGACAGACTATGATGAAAAAGATGGGAACTAGGGGATCTAAATTATAAACTTTGGAGAAATGAGATCAGTAGAGATTAGACAAAAACTTCGTGAGGCTTTTGGAGGTTGTTGATCTGTATGGATCCCATGATTTTATTCCAAGTGAACTGATGACTCAAAACAGGAACACTATGGACTCTCTACCAAAGAAAGCATCTAAACAGCAGTCTGGTCCACCAACCTCAAAATAAGGACCATGATGGGTGAACTAAGGAGAAAAGGCTGAAAGTCAAGGAAGATACAAATAAAATCCCTTTTTGCATGTAACCTTTTTTTAAAACCAAAATGCACAGCTAAGAAGACCACTCTCCTATGGTAACTTTGCACTCTTTACACTGGAATGGTGCCCCAAACTAAGGTAACAGGAGTTCTCATAAAACAAACAAAATTGCTGTTAAATTGAGAAATTTAAAAAAAGGATAAGCTGATGCTAAGGAAAAAACCAACTCATTGGAAAAGACGCTGATGCTGGGAAAGATTAAGGACAGGAGGAGAAGGGGACAACAGAGAATGAGATAGTTGGGTGACATCAGCGACTCAATGGATATGAGTTTGAGCAAATTCTGGGAGATGGTGAAAGACAGTGAAACCTAGCATGCTGCATTCCATAAGGTCGCAAAGAGTTGGACACGACACAGTAACTGGGCAAACAAATTAAAAAAACCTTTAATACACATTGAGAACCTACTTGCCCTAAACATAAACATCTTATCTAATCCTCACAAAAACCCTGTGAGGTGGGTCTTATGTACGAGGAGCTAGTCAGAACACTGAGAAGATTTAAATAAAAAAGGGATTCCAGAGCCTTCTATGCTTAAAGGAATGGTTTTCGTAAAAAATTAGTTCTCCTTTTCTAATATCTGACACCAGATTTTTACCGGCAGTTATTACCCTGGCAAGGCATCACTCACACATACTATATCAGTAATTAAAGCTCAGAACTCTGTGTGTCAGCACTCATTGCATTTAACATTGGTTTTCTACCACAGTCTGCCATCTCCCCATGTGAGCATAACCAGCACACAGGCACTCAGACCTCCACGCCCACCTTGCTCATCCCCTTCTGTGCATGCAGCTGTCAGCATCCCTCACTCATCTCAGGATCCCAGTGCCTCATCAATACTGAGATGCTTTTGTTAGTTTATCTTAATTCATACTATAATGTTGTCAGCCTTTTTAAAAGCTCTCTCTCTAGAATGAGTTTTCATCTAAGAGATTCTTTCTACTCATTGCTCAAAGCTCAACTATCAGCATTTCACAGCAATCTCTCCCACACTCTGAGGCCAGTGGCTTCGCTGGAGGGGTACTAGATAAAGGGTGGAGTGTGTGTGGGGTAGACCCTAAGGTTCTAAGTTACATAAGAGAGAACCAAGAATCCATGCAGATTGGGGACTGTATACCATCACATTATTCATGCTTTGTCAGCAGCAAAGTTTTATAAATATAAGGAAAATATAAAGTTCCAGGCAGCTTCCCTGGTGGCTCAGATGATAAAGAATCCACCTGCAATGGAAGACACCTGGGTTCAGTTCCTGGGTTGGGAAGATCCCCTGGAGAAGGGAATGACTACCCACTCTAGTATTCTGGCCTGGAGAATTTCATGGACAGAGGAGGCTAGCAGGCTACAGTCCACGGGGTCACAAAGAGTCAGGAATTTTATCTCTATACCAGTGTGAAACTACAGACTAATTAATATATTACCTTCCTCTCTTATCTTGGTCTCCACTTGGAATTAGTTCCTCACCTGAAAATTTCCCAGCATGAATGTTTCTATGTTAGAGCATTCTGCAGCTTTTTTGGCATTTAGAAGCCAAATCATAGCCCACTGTAAGTCTGGGAACCATGTGTTTTAGAGAACAAACACTTCTCACACAGGGTACATCAAGTCACAGCTACAGCTGACCCACAGTACATAATCGCCAAATGTGTTCGACAAAACCCATTCTCATTCACTATGCAGTGTATGAGCAGTAAATCCTGAAAACATTTTTAGCCACTTTTTTTTTTTTTTTTTTTTTTTTTACTTAATGCTGGGAAAGTTTAGATGGAAACCAAATGTTCACTACAGAGATCTTGTGTACTCCAGCTTAGTGTAACTGGGGCCTTTCATTCTTTCCTTGTGGTCGTGCTGTTGGTCAAGCTAATTCAGAGCTGGGTATCTCTTAGCTCTCTTGTTAGTGCTTAGAGATGTATTTAGTGTCCGGTTACACAGCTTGCCTCCACCAAGGGTAACAGAGATCATTCTACAGAATGTGGTGATTCTTCCACCAACCAGCTCTTTTAAGTCTTCATCAGGGCTGGCACATTTCACTCCAGCTCTGAAAGCATGTTTCATGTCTTTAGTGACTATCATTGCAGGTTTGATAGGATGGATCTTAGCTTCCTCGGTACACAATGGCTTCATCGGTGAAGATGAAGTCAGAATACAGGAAGCATTGCCTCACAGGAGAGTCAAAAGGTTTGGTGACAACTGGAGCTGATCACATGATAAGCAAACCAGAAACAGAACTGAGTCCGACATTCGGGCTAGGAAGCAGAAGGCTCAGAAGACGCCTGGAGAAGGTAACCAAGGGTTCACGGTGACCTATACAGTGACTGGAAATGAATAAGACAAGTGCATTTGATTGTACCAGCATCAAAAGATCAATGGTCTGGTGTGCATAAAGAAGTATCCAGAAAGGTCATATACTTTTTGAAATAATTCTTAGAAACTATTTTCACCTTCCTCAGTATGAGAAAATGCCTGAAAAACTGGCACTGATTGAAAACTTTTCAAACAGTTCTGCTAGTTTGGCCAAAATCAATTAGCGCTAACAATTTGTCTCAAGGGAAAGCTAATTTGACAAGGGAAATGTAGGAGAATAAGAACTAATATATTGAAAATTTTCTATGCACATGTACACACACATACACATTAGCACATATAAATATTTATGAGACTTGAGAAACAAAAAGCCAATTGATATTTTTATAAATAGTTTAGGGCAAACAAATAGTCTGTATTTGGATTCAGCTTTTACTTCTTTTGAAAGCCATCCTCTACTATTCACCATATCAGAATTTCTGTACTCCTCTAAAAGACACCTATAGAAATGTCCTGTTGATCATATGTTTTATTCTCCACTTAGATCATTTGTCTTTATCAAAAGAAATGATTATAAAGTCTATTATGCAAATTAAGATAACCTCCCTAAAATGCTATGTTTATTCCTCAAATATAAAAGATATATTTGAATAATTTTTTACATTTGCAAATTCACAATTCCAAATAAACCAGCAGCATGTCCAGTCTTCCTTATTATTTTCGCCTCAGGTTTATTAGAAAAGCAAAACTATGTCAGCAAATGTCTGCAGCCATAACTTTTACTATCACAAAAAGTCATGCTAATTAGCCTGCTCTTTTCTGGTCTATCCACAGAAAATTCTCAAAGCCCCCAATAAACTCTTGAACTGGATGTCACAAAGAACCAGCATTCTCTTTTACAACCCATGCTTTCACATCCAATGAGACAATTTCAATTTTATAATATTGTAATTTCCTATTACAGACCTAGTGTGATTTCACCAGTGTTTTGGTTTCTTCCTTGGCAAAATACAGAAATACACTGAAACCAGAGAAAAAGTAAGTAAATAATAAGTGTGACGATAGCTATCCCAGGAGTCATAAGAACTATGTAGGATAATCTATGAAAACATCTTTAGCATTTATATATTGAAGATATCCATAATTTCCCTCTATTATTATTTGCTTTCACAATGCTCTTTATGTGTTTATTATCAGAGACAGCATACTCAAGTGGCTAAAAATATTCACTTCGAAATCAGAGAAATCTGTATCAAATCTTGATTCTGTCAAATGATGTTGAGCAAGCATTTAATCTCTTTGAAAATAATCTCTTTATTTTTCCTGGCTATGAAATAGGATAATGCTTACTATCCAGAGTTTTAGTGATAATTGAATAGAATAACACACTCAAAAGTCCCTAACCTAGGCCCTTGCTCATGTAGATGCTCAATAAATTACACCTATTACTTTTATTCTTGTCATTTTCCCCCATGTCCCTAAGATCACTGTTTGCAATTTATACATAGGAAAACTAATGTCAAAGAAGGTAAGGGATTCCACAATTTCTAGAAAGAGGAGGAGGAATATATGAACAAACATCCTGTGGCCTCTGACTAAGCCACCTCTTTCCCAGTGGAGGGAAGCCATCCTGGTAATCTCGATATGGAGATATCATCTGGACTGCATTTTCCATTCTGAGCAAAACCAGCAGACTCCAGGACAGTAAATAAGGAGTCTGAACTGCATTTACCACCTGAAGACATTTATTTCAATAAGTGAAAAGCCCACTGCTAAATTTAATGAATCAAAACTCAGCAAAGTACATAGTGAAGGGAGAAAACTCACTACAATTTTTAGTCTACTGTGAATTTAATGACTTGAGGAAGAGCCGTGTCGACTTTTAGACAAACTTTACAATCAGCTGATGAAATAGCCTCCTTAAGGTCACTCAGGTTGATTGTTTGAAATTACCGTGCTGAATATTTAGATTTTCTATAATTTTTCGCTTGGTGTGCCTTTTCAGAGTTTCTGTCTTGCTTAGTCCTCACTGCATCTAATGAGAATATGAGAATCTATATCTAAATTATTTCTAGCACAACCTAAAGATGGACAAGTAAATATCATTCTTTGGGTTTTTATTATGATCTAGTTCCATGCTTGGCTTAATAGTAATCATTTTAATGAAGTAGCATATGTAAAACCCTCATTTTTACATCATTTCAAATCTGGTATTAGCTGTGAGCTCACTGAGTAGGCAGATAGTAAATTTCGCCAATGAATATGTCAAATAACAAATTATATAACGGCAAGATCCGAGTATCTGCTATCGATTCAACAAAACTACCCAAGCACATCTACACATCATTCTTTAACAAACCTTATCACTTTTATCACAAGCTCATAAATTACCTTAACAGGCACCAGAGTGAAATAAATCCTTTTTTAATGGTTTCAGAAACCTATCAAGCCCATGAACTAAAGCTAAGATATATATTTCCATTCCTACTAAGTTACACCACAAGTATTTAACTCCCGAGAGTAGATCTAATCAAACACGTTTGGCCTGTTTTAATATCAGCTTGATAATTATTTTAAATTGTGTTAATTCCATGCTACCAATAGATTGTTATCTTTCCAAAGCAGTGAACATCCAGGACTAGGTCTGCCACAGGTTACCTGGATAACATTGGGGAAATCCCATCATTGTTCAAACCTTAGTTTCATTATCTCTAAAATAGAGATATTAAACAAGTTGACCTTTAAAGCCATCTTCCAGCTCTAATATTCTTGGATTGTGCCTTCATTGAGGAAGCCAAGAATAAACTCTGGAAGTTACTAGGAACCTTTTGGAATCCACTTCTGTCTCTCTATATCCTCTTACGGTTTAAGGGCAGTTTCTCCAAGGGCTTATAGACATGCTTCATGGGCTTGTTGAATCAAATAATTTCTCTTAGGTGTAATATGATATAGAGCACATAAACAAGTTGGTACTTGAGTAGCATTGATGAGAAGAATAGTTTAGAGGTCAGATAATCTGAGATCAGAGTCCAGGCTATGTCATTCACTTGGTATCTGATCTTGGGTGAGACATTCAATGTTTCTAAATATCAATTTCCTTATATGGGGCTAAATAATATTACTTACTTTATAGTTAAACCTTAAGTGAGAAGTTGGACATAAAGTTCTTAATAGGGCTCCTGGAATCAGGACCTAATTCTGAATTTTCTTCTTTTTAAAAAATTTTAATAACTTTTATTTTTATAAAGGGGATTATATTCAAGTCTTTTCCAATCAAACTAGTGAACATATTCTTTTTTCCACTGGAAGCCCCCACAATTTATCCCCCAAAATAAAGTGTTTTGGTTTCTTTTGTGTTATGCTTCTACACGGAAACTTGTGATTCAGGAAATTTTGGAGAAGGATGCATCTTTATAAATGGTTCTAAAGGTGGCAGAGAACTGACCCATAAAACCTTGAATTCAGCTAGGAAAACAAGCTGGTTGAGCTGATTATGGTCTGCAAGAAACGTCCCCCTTTTACCAAGACTTATATATCCAGCAAATATTTAAGGAGTTCTTACAATGTACCAGCTATCCTGGGTCCTGCCCTCGTGAAACAGACATTCTAATAAGTAATGAAGAGAATTTGGAGGAGTACAATGCATGCACCAAGGTGAAGGTGACTGTCATAAGGAAGTGCATGGAAGGAATATCCATTCCCAATTTCATGGCTCACGTAAAGGCTGCTGGAGACGTAAAGGATACATGAGAGACCTAAAGAATGCATATGTAAAGAGAAAGATTGTTCTTGGGAGAAGAATCAATGAATCTCCTGTGTTCACTGTCCCATATTCCCCATTCGGAAAGAAGTAAACTTAAAAAATTTCATTAGATCATCTAATCAAATGATTCTCCATTCAGATATTTAACATATATTTTATCAGGAATGTCCTACATTCCAGACTCTATACTCAATGAACGGAGCAAAACAGCAGTGAGCAAGGAAGCAAATGTCCTGTTCTCTTCAACCCTTATTTAGAAAGCAGGAGACAGACAATAGTGAAGCTAATTAGACATATAGCACTAAGTGAGTTACTGGAAAGGTTTACAAGGGGAAATACAGTGGGGAAGGAAACGGAACAGTTTTTATAATACAGGTGGAAAAGACCTCAGAGGAAGTAGCAGATGAGTAGATTACTCAGAAGGATGTTGCCCTACAAATATCTAGAAGAAGAATATTCTAAGCAGAGGGATTACAAGTGCAGAGGCCCCAAGGCAGGAATATGCTTGGCCTTCAAGTAAGAAGGTCGTGAACTGGATTGTATGCTGTGCACCATGCATGTGCTGGGCAGTGAGCCGTCCAGGGAAAGACAGAAAACTCTGGGGATCACAGTCTGGGGACTAGACCAGACAGAGTCTAAAAGACAGAGACAGATGTTAGTTGAGTAATAAGTAATAAAATAGTTTTTAATTTATATTAAAAAAAACTATGAAGGAGATAGGCACTTAGGATAATGACTGCACACAGTAGTCAGAAGATTCACAGCAGATTTTGCTAAGAAGGGTGAAAATTAACTTTGCCTACTTTGATGAAATTATGGGATCACAGAGTCATAGGAACCAAATCTCTGCTTCAGATGACTCTCTCTCTCTGACGATGTCTCTCTATATCTACATATTGGTAAGCTTTGTGGCTCGGATGGTAAAGTGTCTGCCTACAGTGTGGGAGCTGCTGCTGCTGCTGCTAAGTCGCTTCAGTTGTGTCCGACTGTGCGATCCCATGGACTGAAGCCTGCCAGGCTCTTTTCCAGGCAAAAGAGTATGGGAGTGGGATGCCGTTGCCTTCTCTGCAATGCGGGAAACCTGGGTTTAATCCCTGGGTCGGGAAGATTTCCTGGAGAAGGAAATGGTAACCCATTCCAGTATTCTTGCCTGGAAAATCCCGTGGACGGAGGAGCCTGGTGGGCTACAGTCCATGGGGTCGAAAAGAGTCGGACACGACTGAGCAACTTCACTTTCATATACATAGATGTTATAATGTGTCCACTCAAAATTCATATGTTGAAGTGCTAATCCCCTCCTCCATAATGTGATCGTTTTTGAAGATAGAGTTTTTCAGAAGGTCATTAAGGTTGAATGAGGTCATAAGGGTGTAATCTTAATTGAATAGAACTAGGATCATGAAAAGAGGAAAAGACGCCAGAACACACCCCCCCTCCCCACCTCATGAATCAGGGAAAGGCCCCATGCAGATGTAGAGAGAAGGCAGCTGTCTGCAAGCCAGGAAGAGAGGCCTAACCAGAAATTGACTCCAAAGGTACCATGATCTTACATTTCCAGCCTCCCGAAACTGTGAGAAAATCAATTTTTGTTATTTTAACCACCCTTGTTATGACAGCCCAAGCTGACTAAAACACTATCTGTGTATCTCTCTGGATATACTTGTGTGTGTGAGGGCATGGTCAGTCGTGTCTGACTCTGAGACACCATGGACTGTAGCCCACCAGGCTCCTCTGTTCATGGGATTTCCCAGGCAAGAATACTGGAGTGGGTTGCCATTTCCTTCTCCAGGGGATCTTCCTGACCCAGAGATTGAACCCGTGTCTCTTGCATCTCCTACATTGGCCGGTGTGTTCTTTACCACTGCACCACCTGGGAAGCCCCTCTGGATATGGGATTTGTCTCCTATTCTCCTTGCCTCTGCTGGACTTCTGCTTTTGGCTACTTCAAAGGGCTGGTCTGCTTTGGGTCGATTGATGACTGGTCTGCTCTTGCAATCATGTGAGTGAAATCCCCATCCCAGCATGGACTGCAGCTGATGCAACCGCGAGCAGCTGCAGGAGGTTGTCTTCAAACTCAAGTCATCTAAACCTCTGTTTACTTAGATGCATAAAGGGAAAAATGAAAAAAAGAAAAAATAGATGAGGAAGAATTCTGTGTCCTATGTCTAGGTCAAAGTATGGACACCAAAGGATTGTTAGCAGCGTCATTTTCTGAAGTCAGCATGTTCTCTCTACTAAAGCAAGAAAAGAGTAGGAGAAACCCTTCATCTTTGTATACCTCTAGAGTGATGAAGTAAAATAGCTTTCTTCAAACCAAAAATACTGGTGAAAAGTTTCAAAATAAAACCTCCACTTCCTGCCAAAGACAATAATAATAAAATGGCTCATGTTTATCAGAGCCTTTCTATGTGCCAGGCACTGTGCTATGTACATAAGAGAGATTATCTCATTTAAAACAAACAAAAGCCAACTAACTTTTATAGCACTTAAAATGTTTCCAAAACTGTTCTAAACACTTCTCATCTACAATTGCATTTCTTACAGACCAGTCCTACAAGGGAGGAGGACAAGTCCCATTTCACAAGGGAACTGAGGCTTATAGAAAGCACAAGTATTTGTTGAAAGTGCAACAGTTGGCAACCTGCAGAGCCAGCATCCCACCTCAGGGAACTTCTTTATGACTCAGCAGAAAGTGGGAAAGGTAGAGAGAAACTCAGAACATGGTCTCCCCACTCCTTGATAGGAGGCTAGATCCAGAAGAACTGCCAATACTGTCTCATCAGAGCCTCTCATTCCACCAGAGAACAAAGGGCCACACTTGGGAAAGTGACACAGCTAGAAATGGTCCCCAGGTTCCCTGATGGACTCACCTGTCCACCTGCAGCACAGAGCTCCTTACAAGACAGAATCTGACTGGAGCCACAGTTCACAGAAGGAAAGGAGGCCTTGCTCAAAGAGATGGATAGGCCTTGGAAAGTGTGAAGTCTCATCACTTTCTCTCACACAAAATGGCATCCCCAGACATATTATCCAGGACCTAAATACTGATACATGACCTCAGTCTCAGAATTGGGGTGGGAGGGATAGAAACGGCTTTGTTTCTTGAGGGAATCTGTGTTGCCTGTTAACACAAGATGGGGGACTGGACACCACAAACTGCTTGTGAGATTAGGGCCTTTGATTTACTGTTACCCTAATTTGACAAGCAGTTTGTGGTGTCTAGTCCCCCATCTTGTCATGTTAACAGGCAACACAGATTCCCTCAAGAAACAAAGCCATTTGGACTGTAAATCAAAGACAGGCTTCCTCAGTGACTCAGCTGGTAAAGAACCCTTCTGCTAATGCAGGCGACTCAAGAGACATGGGTTCAGTCCCTGGGTTGAGAAGATCCCCTGGAGAAGGAAACGACAATCCACTCCAGTATGCTTTCCTGGGAAATTCCATGGACAGAGAAGCCTGGTGGGTTACAGTCCCTGGGGTCGCAAAGAGTCGGACATGGCTGACTTGCATGCATGCAAATCAAAGACAAGCCTGTTCTTACTATTTGAAATCAGATGCCTTTGTGTACTGGAGAAGGTGATGGCACCCCACTCCAGTACTCTTGCCTGGAAAATCCCATGGAAGGAGGAGCCTGGTAGGCGCTGCAGTCCATGGGGTCACGAAGAGTCTGACACTGAGGACTTCACTTTCACTTTCTTGCATTGGAGAAGGAAATGGCAACCCACTCCAGTGTTCTTGCCTGGAGAATCCCAGGGACAGGGCAGCCTGGTGGGCTGCCATCTATGGGGTCGCACAGAGTTGGACACGACCGAAGGGATTTAGCAGCAGCAGCAGCAGCCCTTGTGTACAGAGATGTTATCAAGTTTGCTATCTGTTCTGATGTTATGGGGCCCAAGTGAAATTCTAGGGAGAACATCCAAGAGAATGCTTCACTTTTTTTCCCAGT
This sequence comes from Capricornis sumatraensis, assembly GCF_032405125.1. Classification (NCBI taxonomy): domain Eukaryota; kingdom Metazoa; phylum Chordata; class Mammalia; order Artiodactyla; family Bovidae; genus Capricornis; species Capricornis sumatraensis. Next base: position 60,021,294 of record NC_091084.1, on the reverse strand, counting down.
TTTTTTAAGGTATTTGTTTGCAAGCCCAAGGCCTGGGGATACAAACCATGAGGAACGCCCATCCATTGTTGCTCCAGTCCAGGCTTTCTAGCTTGCTAGTGAGTCAGCACCTCCTCCTCTTTAAGGACCCACTGGAGCTTAAAGGTGGTCCTATCCCTCACCTTCAGGAAGCAGATTTCGTGCCCTGCTTCAGGGACATTCAGCCACACAGATGTATTGGTATCAGTAGGAATTTGCTACTTTCCATCATAAGAGCCATAAAATATTTCCTGTCTGCATTGATTCTGAAGACAGATACAGAAGTACATTGAGAAATATACAATGTTATTTTTTTTTTTCTGCCTTTACTAGCTCACCCAAACTAGGGGCCAAATATAAGGTTTCCTTTCACACTTGGCCAGATATAAAATGACATAAACAGCTGAAAAGACTTTGGGGAATTATGTGAGTCCCTTGAAGATGGCTGTCAGAGTTTGCCACTAATTGTGTCAAATTTTCTATTGCTCTGCAAGAAGAGCATTTTCAAAATAATGCACATTTGTATTTAGGGTTAGCTGGAATAGTTTATTATTGTTGATGATGATTGTTTTGTTTTGTTTTGGGCTTTTAATAAGTGGAAGGTTGTGTACATCCAGCCTATTAAAGAGACCCTTTCTGACCTCAGTATATCTTCCAAACTAGACACATCAACCCCTTTCAAAAATATCTTTGTTTACTTTTCCCAGGAATCCACTTAATACTAGTCATGTTATAGAAACATGTTTTTGAAAAAATGAACTATCAAGGATGCATCAAATTGGTGAAAGCCTACAAAATATAATTTCAGGAAGGTAGAACAGAGGTTTGAAACTATATCCTCAAAGTCCGTACAAAACTCTAAAGAAAAGACCCTCTTTGCATGAGAGAACAAATTTATTTACATAAATAAAGGATGTGTTAGACTCAGAATATAGATAATCTCTGCTCTTCATGGCCTGGGGACAAAATATTATATGAAAGGTAGAAGCTCTCTAGTGAGTTTAATACATTTTAAAATCTTATTTGCACTAAGAAAGTTTTGAACACTCCCCAAATCCAGAACATTTGGTGGAATTTGGTGTGTTTAAGCTGTGGTTGAGTTCTTGTTTTGCCTAGTAATGCCGTGTAGTTCCATATGTTGTATGTCAAAACTGAAGACAATTTTTCTTTTGATTGAATAAACAAACAAATCCTTCTTCTCAAGGAGAGAGTTTTACAGAATTGGGCAGACTGAAGCTTTGTGTGTGTTAAGAAGTATTAATAATCTGATAAAACACACCTGCAGATTGTGAGTGGCAACGTATGGCATGCAGATGTATGAAGCACCACCTCCTAGGGTATGTTTTATTGGCTTAGAAGAGCAAGGGAGATGCTGACGAACCTTGTGGATGGAGGCAGGGAATGCATTTCATCTCAAGAAAGCAAGATGTCACAGATTGTGGCAGTAAATTCAATTTCAAAGATGTAGGCAGACATGATGAAAATCAGACTATCCCAAGACCTCTTTGTGTGAGCTATTGGAAAATAGTGTGGATAAAAATAATCTAAACTTAGGTGCCTGGTCTTCTAAATGATCGAAAATCTAGGCTTGGTTTTCTAAGGGCTCACCCTAGCTCTGCCCACTGGCTGTGTCCTTGTGAAAGCTTATCTTCCTCAACTAACTACAGATAATCATAGTACCTATTCACTGAGTTGACAAGGAGATCAGAGGATCTTATTTTAAAATGTCCATCACATCATTTAAACTATTAAATATCGAAAACTCTAAGAAGTCCAAGGATAAAGGATCAATTCATGTAATATTGTTTTATAATTAGTACATTCATTTATCTATAAAGTACAATTTGCAACTATATATTCATAAGCTTATATATTTAGCAAGACTTATAAGGAAACACAGCACAGTGCTAACTGGGCTTTTGTCTGGTTAGTGAAACTTTGAGGGAACTTGATTTTTCTTTCTTTTTATGTGTCACAACTTCCATAACGATCTTTTTTTTAATCAGAAAAAAATTACCTTATAAAATGAATAAATTAATTTTGCTTTCCAGAGATAAAATTCAAAATTTGTAGGAATAGTTCTCCATCATTGTACATAGTACCAGATTGTGTTGGTTAAAATTTGGACCTTATATCTGAATCTTTGCTCTATTACCTACTGACTGTGTTACCTTATGCAACTCAGTAGCCTCCTGTCCTTGCTTCCTCTTCTATATAATAGAAATAATAATAACTACCTCATGAGGTTGTTGTGAAGATAAAATAAAGCTATCCATGAGATCTCTTGTCGCAAAAGAGATGCGCAATAAATATTTAATAAATTCATTCAACTATGCTGCAGCATTTTAAAAGCCTGGGAAGATCTTCCCTTAACAATTCTTATCCATAGTTTTATTTCCAATTTAAGAAAAATCATTCAAACTTGAAAATAAGGCAAAAGGGAATGACTCTATTCCCTTTCAGAGCCATACAGGACTATTGAACAAACCCACATGAGGATCCATTTTTGATCTAGGGAAAGACAACTGCCTTTGATTTGTAATTGTCTCGATTAGGGCCTGGAATTTGTTAAGTTCCATCTTAGCTTGTACAAGATGGATAAGCTGCAAATTATTTTTGTCCAGTAGAGATGCAAATAATTTCCGTTCAGAAGGAAATATAACTCCAAAGGTTAAGATTTTATTATACTGCAGGACATTAATCAGTTTGGAATCCAATTTTGCAGCCTCATTTTAGCATTCTTTTTTCCACTGACTATAATTTTTTCACATTTTCTCCTTTGAACTAGGTTTACCATCCTGCTGTTTCCCTTATTAATGAGGCAAATAAATCTCTGATACAGGCTTACTATATATTTGTATTAGATCCATGTTTTTAACTCATTGAAAATTATACTTTAACACTGATATTGGACATTTTTTTCATTAGCAATTTAAAATATATAAACAGACATTTACCTTTGTAAGCAGGACATATAAAGTCCTATTAGGGAGGAATATAGCCTTGAAAAGGAAGATGCTACATGGAATCTTATATCAGGAATTGTTGCTTAGTTGTTAAGCTGTGTCTGACATTTTTGTGACCCCAAGGACTGTCCATGGATCTTCCAGGCAAGAATACTGGAGTGGGTTGCTGTGCCCTCCTCCATGGGATCTTCCCAACCCAGGAATCAAATCCGCATCTGCTGCATTGGCAGGTGGATTCCTTACCACTAAGGTAGGTGAGTAGGTAAGCCTCGATCTGGCCATGCCTCAGATATGAACATTCTCAAAATGTGGTCTGTGGACCCACAGGGGTGCCCAAGTTTTTAGGCCCAAAGTCAAAATAATTTTCATAACAACACTATGATACCTGCTTTTTCACTGATTGTGCTAAAGTAATGGTGAGTAACACTGTTAGCACCTTAAAGTGACAGTAAATACCAAACAACTGATCATTACAGTCTTTTCAAAGGAACTCAAAAGAAAAAGAAACAGTTTTTCTTAATAATGTCCTTGATGAGGCAGTAAAAATTGCTAATCTTATTAAATCTCACCCCTTGAACATGCTTTTGAAAATTCAGTGTGACAAAATAGTTGTTGCTCAGTTGCTCAGTCAGGCTTCCCTTTGAGACCTCATGGACTGCAGCACGCCAGGCCTCCCTGTCCATCACCAACTCCCAGAGCTTGCTCAAACTCATGTCCATCGAGTCAGTGATGTCATCCAAACATCTCATCCTCTGTCCTCCCCTTCTCCTCCCATCTTCAATCTTTCCCAGCATCATGGTCTTTTCTAATGAGTCAGCTCTCCACATTAGGTGGCCAAAAAATTGGAGCTTCAGCTTAGCATCAGTCCTTCCCATGAATATTCAGTACTGATTTCAGTACTGACTGGTTTGATCCTTGTAGTCCAAGGGACTCTCAAGAGTATTTTCCAATACCACAGTTCAAAAGCATAAATTCCTCAGTGCTAAGCCTTCTTTATGGCCCAACTCTCACATCCAAAATAGAAAATATGAAAAAACACTTCTGCTAAATACTGAACACGTCTCAAGAAAAGGTACATGTGTGATTGAGTTATAAGCTGAATTAGCTGCTTTTTTTCCCATGGGCTATCATTTTTAATTGGTTGAAAGGATACTGGTCAAACCACAGGTATTCAAACTTGGGGATCTGGCAGACATTTTCTCATAAATGAATGGTAAGCCTGTCACTTCAAGGAAATCAACTGGTAGTGTCTATTGTCAATGAGAACAACTATTCTCGCAAATACTAGGATTTTAGAAAAGCTGTACCACCACTGTGAGCTTGACAACTTCTTCAAATGTAAAGGCTTTTTTGGTGAAGTGGTACAATGTCTCATGTTATGGAGTGGAATGAATCAACATTTAGAAGAGCTACATAATTCAGTGAATTAATATTTTCCACAGGACTATTGAATGATGTTATAAAATTATGTGTGGTAAAGAAAAAGATTCACTCAAAGATGGACCAGTGGGTTTTAATATACAAGATACCACCTGTCAAGTTTTGATGTAGTATCAAAGAAGAATGTCCTCAATGGTAAACGTAAAATATTTAAAACCAGTTACATACAGCTCTAGTGGAACAGAAGAACAATATATCCAGGGAAGAGCTTAAAAATAACATTAGGGGAACTTCCCTGGTGGTCCAGTGCCTAGGACTCCATAGTCCCAATGTAGGGGCCCCAGGTTCAATCCCTAGTCAGGGAACTAGATCCCACATGTCTCAAATGAGTTTGTATGCCACAGCAAAAGATCCCAGGTGCTGCAATTAAGACCTGGCACAGCCAAATAAATGATAAAAATAAATATTAAAAAATATAATTAGGCCTTAGGCAAGAATATCTACAGTGATCTGAAAAGGCTATTAAAGTGTACTTCCCTTTTCTAACTGTACTATCTGTGTGATGCTGAATCTTCTTCCTATTTTACAACTGAAACCATGCACCCCAGTAGATTGAGGGTACAAGCAGATATAAGAACCCAGCTATTTCCTATCAAACCAAATACAAGGAGAATCGGAAGAACTGAAAATGATGCTATTTTCACTAAATATGTTTTGTTTTGGAAAATTCATTTTACTTCAAAATGTTATTTATGTTAACATGTACTGTGTTTGGCATTACTTTAAAATTATTTTAAAATAAATATATTTAAAATTTCTATTATTAAATGTATTAATACATATGAAACACATTTTTTAAATAAAGCTCTTTGGGTTCCTCAATAATTTTAAGGGTGTAAAGAAGGTTCTGGAGACAAAAAGTTGGAGTGGCACTGCTCTAATTTACAGAAGCACAAAGATCTCTCCATGCTCAATTAGGTTTATCTAAAGAACAAAATAATCTTTTAGCTAAAGTTAAAAGAATAAAAGAATGAGAATTTTAGGAACTTGGGGCATTATATAGTTTGCGAATAATCTGAAGTATAAAAGTTCTGTGAAGTTTTCACAACAGGTTGGAAGGCAAACAATGAAACTATGGTTTGATGAATAATCTTTGTTTGTTAAATGTCTGGGAAGAGCTCATATTAAGGTTCCATTTAAATAGACACAATGCTTATTTTAAAAAATATTTACTTTATGAGTATCTACATAAAAGGCCTTCCTTTACAATACTGTTGACACTAATTCTATTTCTGTGTGTTAATCTATGACCAAACACACAAATGTACCCAAAGTTTACACAGATGTCTCAATAGGAGGTTGAGGGGTTGTGTTTGGTTTTCAGTTGGTTCCCAAATGGAGGCAATATCTTTATCAACCTGGCGATAGAACTTTTAGAAAATCATTAAAACTCCTTTGTTGACTCAATATTGATGAAATTCTCATCATAGTAAAGAAACAATGTTTCATTTAAGTGCCAGGTTAAATTCTGTAAAGCTATAGGTAAGGTCTCATCTACAGATTAGCTCTCCTAGTATGTTGATTATCACCTTTTAAAACTGATTTTATGCGTTCTTCAAAAGCCAAGAAACAATCCCTGAGAATCTGAATCCAATAAGTTGACCCATGCTGCTTGGGAAAAAAAATATAAGGAAAAAAAGCACAAGGGTATCCAATCTCATGTTGAATGAAAATGTCTTTTCACATTTCAGTTGCACAATTCAGTTTTCATAGCCAAGTCACACTAAAAAGGATGATGATGGTGATGGAAGTAAGACGACTATGAGATGGTGGAGGAGAAAAATATAGCATTTCTTATTTCCCATTTCGTCAAGTAAAGATATTGAAAAAAAAAAAAAACAAAAAACCTCTTCTATTTCTACTGTGTTGTAAAATAAAAGGCATTTTAACATCAAGAGAAGTGTGAAGGATACAATTTCAGAATAAATGGCTTCCCTGATAGCTCAGTTGGTAAAGAATCAGCCTGCTATGCAGGAGACTATGGTTCAATTCCTGGGTTGAGAAGATTCCTTGGAGAAGAGATAGGCTACCCACTCCAGTATTCTTGGGCCTCCCTTGTGGCTCAGCTGGTAAAGAATCTGCCAGCAATGCAGGAGACCTGGGTTTGATCCCTGAGTTGGGAAGATGCCCTGGAGAAGGGTAAGGCTACCCACCCCAGTATTCTGCCCTGGAGAGTTCCATGGACTGTATGGGGTCACAGAGAGTCGTACACGACTGAGCAACCTTCACTTTCACTTTTCACTTCACTTTCTTTAAGATAAACTAACAACCACCTTACACATGATTGGATGGATAGATATAGATAGATAGATAAAATGTATATGTACGGTTATATACTCTTTATATATAAATATATGCACACATATACACACAGAACAATGCCTGGCACTAAAAAGTGTTTATAAAATGATAATATTATATTTAGGTTTTACACAGTTAGCTTTTTAGTAGAGGATGGAATAGCAGCTATAACCCTAACAGGAAATGGTGGTTATAATTTTAAAATATGTATGAACTTCCTGGATTTTTGCTTCATTTTATATTTTATTCAAAGATAGAAGATGTTTGAATAAATATCACAGGAAATAAAACTTCATGTTTCCCATGAAATCTTCTCCACAGGCCTGCAAGAGGAGAGAGTGAGGAATCTAAAATAATATTAAATATTTCTAAGAAGCAAATCTTTCAACAGGCTTAAAACACAAGGTTATATATAAAACAGGGCTTCCCAGGTGGCCCAGTTGGTAAAGAATCCACCTGGCAGTGTAGGAGAAGCAAGAGACACAGATTCGATCCCTGGGTCGGGAAGATACCCTGGAGTAGGAAATAGCAAACCACTCCAGTATTCTTGCCTGGAAAATTCCATCCATGGACAGAAGAGCCTGGTGACTATAACACATGGGGTTGTAAAGAGGTGGACATGACACCATACACAGCCAGAAACACATACATATGTAAAAACATATATGTAGTTATATAGAATACATATGATTTAGATATGTAGACAGAAATATAGATATACAGCTATCTTAATATTGATTTGCAATGTTAAAATGAAATCCGAGTCTTCTACTGATCTGGCTGATTGCTTTGATTAGGCTGGCAGATGAACATTTATCCAGATTTACCTGTTATTTTTTCATTTTGTGGAGGATAGTGGTGCTGGGGGCAATTCTATACTGATAATACAATTGATAGGAGCTACAAGACCTTCTTTCGGTAGTTTTATGCCAACCCCTTTACAAATTCTACATTGGGATTTTTTTCTCATGGCTGAAGTAATTTAACCTTCATGATCTAACACTTAAAAATATATCATAAACTAGTTAGTCACTGAACTAGAAGAATCGAAAAAATATGCCCTGTAATTATCAGGCTATCACTCTTGGACTTGGGAACCAAATGATCTGTAACTATTTCCCTGGCTATGCCACTTAACAGTACTGAGCATCCAGCTACGTATCTTTTGTCTAAAGGAGACCAGTGCAATGTTCCAAGGAGAGCTGCTGTAGAGGCTAAATAATCATGATACTTAAGGCAACAATTTAGGAGCTCTTCTCTCAAAGTTGCCATCCCTTGATAGGTTATGATTTCATCCTTACAGTTTCTCACTTTAAAAACTTTGGATTTGCCCTTAACATTTTCCTTTCTTTCACACCCACCCAATGTCTGGTCAGTGAGCATATCCTCTTGACTCCATTTTCCGAATGTATCTATAATCTCACTCTTTCTCACCTCCACTGCTATCACTCTGACCCAAGCCAGAACCATCTCTCACCTGGATGATTCAGCGGCCTTCTTCCTCACACAGTGGCTGGAGTGGTCCCATTACTGTGTACCCCAGATACCTCTCTGCTCTATTCAAAACATCAGTCCTGCTCTTCACTAAAGCACGAGTCTTCACCATGACCTACAGGGCTCTTCCTGATCTGACCTCCTGTTCTCATTGAACTTCTCCCCCTAATTCTCTCCCTTGCTCCCTCAATTACATTATCTAGACCTAATAGCTGTTTTGCAAACATGTCAAGAATACTCCTGCCTCAGGGCCTTTACCTTGGCTGTCTTTCTGGACTAGAAAACTCTTCCTCTGAATAACTACAAGACCACCACTACGTCTTACTCCATTTCCCCCACTTAAATGTCACCCAATCATTGAGGCCCTTCCTGGCTGATCTGTATAAAATAGCATTGTTCCCCCAGGTGGCCCCTAGTCTCTACTGTCCTGCTTTATTTCTCTCTCAGGACTTCTCTCAGTGTATGTGATCACATTCAGGGAAGTTCTGTACTCCTTCCAAGCAAGTGTCAGCCAGATACTCCCTACACCCTTCGACATTAGGCACAGATATTCGACTTGCCTTTACCAGTGAGATGTGGCCTGTCTCTCTTCTTGCTAGAGGCCTTTAAGAGTCATTGCACATATATATGTGTTAATGTATGATATTTGTTTTTCTTTCTGACTTGCTTCACTCTGTATAACAAGCTCTTACTTCATCTACTTCAGTTCAACTGACTCAAACTCATTCCTTATTATGACTGTGCAATATTCCATTGCATATATGTACCACAACTTCTTTATCCACTCATCTGTTACTGGATATCTAGGTTGCTTCTACGTCCTGGCTATTGCAGGATGGGGATGGGAGTGGGAGGGAGGTTCAGGAGGGAGGGACATATATATATACTTATGGTGATTCATGTTGTTGTACAGAGAAACCAACACAACCTTATAAAGCAATTTTCCTACTATTAAAAAGAAAAAAAGAAAAAGAAAGTCACTGCATGATACCTCATGTTTCCTTTGAGGATCACATTTGTCCTGAATGCCTATGCAACTGAATTGCAGACTTCCTCTGCTAACTTGCTTTAAATATATAGCATAAGTGAGAAACAAACATGTATTGGGTTAAGCCAAAGAGATTTTAAATTATTTTTTTAATGCAGTACAACCTAAAATCCTATACATTCATTTCAGTTCAGTTCAATCCAGTTGCTCAGCAGTGTCTGACTCTTTGCGACCCCATGAATGGCAGCATGCCAGGCCTCCCTGTCCATCACCAACTCCCAGAGTTCACTCAAACTCACTCCATCGAGTCGGTGATGCCATCCAGCCATCTCATTCTCTGTCATTCCCTTCCCCTCCTGCCCCCAATCCCTCCCAGCATCAGGGTCTTTTCCAAAGAGTCAGTTCTTCGCATCAGGTGGCCAAAGTATTGGAGTTTCAGCTTCAGCAAATAGATGAGGAAACAGTGGAAACAGTGTCAGACTATTTTTGGGGGCTCCAAAATCACTGTAGATGGTGACTGCAGCCATGAAATTAAAAGATGCTTTCTCCTTGGAAGAAAAGTTATGACCAACCTAGACAGCATATTCAAAAGCGGAGACATTACTTTGCCAACAAAGGTCCGTCTAGTCAAGGCTATGGTTTTTCCAGTGGTCATGTATGGATGCGAGAGTTGGACTGTGAAGAAAGCTGAGCACCGAAGAATTGATGCTTCTGAACTGTGGTGTTGGACACACTAGGAGATCAGCCCTGGGTGTTATTTGGAAGGAAAGATGCTAAAGCTGAAACTCCAGTACTTTGGCCACCTCATGCAAAGAGTTGACTCATTGGAAGACTCTGATGCTGGGAGGGATTGGGGGCAGGAGGAAAAGGGGACGACAGAGGATGAGATGGCTGGATGGCATCACTGACTCGATGGACGTGAGTCTGAGTGAACTCTGGGAGATGGTGATGGACAGGGAGGCCTGGTGTGCTGCGATTCATGGGGTCGCAAAGAGTTGGACGTGACTGACCAACTGAACTAACTAATCAGTCCTTTCAATGAATAGTCAAGACTGATTTACTATAGGATGTACTGGTTGGATCTCCTTGCAGTCCAAGGGACTCTCAAGAGTCTTCTCCAACACCACAGTTCAAAAGCATCAATTATTCGGTGCTCAGCTTTCTTTATAGTCCAACTCTCACATCCATACATGACTAGTGGCAAAACCATGGCTTTGACTAGATGGACCTTTGTTGGCCAAGTAATGTCTCTGCTTTTTAATATGCTGTCTAGGTTTGGCATAACTTTTCTTCCAAGGAGTAAGTGTCTTTTAATTTCATGGCTGCAGTCACCATCTGCAGTGATTTTGGAGCCCAAGAAAGTAATGTCTCTCACTATTTTCATTGTTTCCCCATCTATTTCCAATGATGTGATGGGACCAGATGCCATAATCTTAGTTTTCTGAATGTTGAATTTTAAGCCAACTTTTTGACTCTCCTCTTTCACTTTCATCAAGAGGCTCTTTAGTTCTTCTTTGCTTTCTGCCATAAGGGTGGTATCATCTACATATCTGAGGTTATTGATATTTCTCCCAGCAATCTTGATTCCAGACTGTGCTTCATACAGCCCAGCATTTCTCCTGATGTACTCTTCATATAAGTTAAATAAGCAGAGTGACAATATACAGCCTTGATGTACTCCTTTTCCTATTTTGAACCATTCTGTTGTTCCATGTCCAGTTCGAACTGTTGCTTCCTAACCTGCATATAGGTTTCTTAAGAGGCGGGTCAGGTGGTCTGGTATTCCCATCTCTTTAAGAATTTTCCCGAGTTTGTCGTGGTTCACACAATCAAAGGCTTTGGGATAGTCAATAAAGCAGAAGTAGATATTTTTCTGGAACTCTCTTGCTTTTTCAACGATGCAACGGAGGTTGGTAATTTGATCTCTGGTTCCTCTGCCTTTTCTAAATCAAGCTTGAACATCTGGAACATAATCCTATACATTACCTGACACATATTTACTGTTTTCACTCATGTATTGTCTGATTCACTCATCAAAATGTAAATTTCATGAGAGCAAGAGCTTCATGCATTTTGTTCACAAAATTATGACATATGCTGCATGCCCAGTTACTTGAGTAAGTGAACTGATTGAATAAGTGAATACATGGATGCCTTAGTATGAGGCTAGCATTGTTCTGTGTACACTTTGAAGCTTTTATTTGACTTCCACACCACTGTCCTATGGGATACACTGTGCAGGTCAGGGGACTGAGACAGAGAAGGACACAGAGAAGAGGATCAGGAAACATTTCCTGAAAAGAGGAAATAGGTTTCAGTTCTGTCACCAATAAGTGCTCAAGTAATGATGATTAAAGAATTTGGATGTTAAAAATATAGTATAACATAATTTAGTGATGTAACTTAAAAGATAACTAATTTCTACCTTCATTGTTCTCTAAAAAATGTTGCATTATTAAGGATATTTTTGAATTATTCTAATGGACTATTTACATTCAAATTAATATTCACCCATAATATTCAGAGCCTTTCTACATAGGTATGTATTTCATATTTAGGCTAAGTTCATGACAGTGGCAGAATAAACAAAGAAAATCAACTGAGGTGTCAGGAAGGTAGATATCTCTGGATTTGAATTCCAGCTTGGAACTTTACTATAACGTGTGACCATAGATTAGCGACTTAATAGCTCTAAGTTTCCATTCCTTCACTATAAAATAAAGATATTAATATCTTTTAACAACATCACTGAGAGAAGTAAATGAAATTATGTTTATAAAGTACTTAACAGAAAATTGACTAATAAAGGGCAGTTAAAAGATAAACAAATAAATGTGAGTTCCTTCTCCCTGCTTTGTGCTTCTCTGTGACAATGTTTGCTAAAATGTATTTTGGGAAACACTAATTCTGTGGAATTTAAATAGCTGTTACAGGAAAAGGTGTTTGCTCAATTGTATATTTGGGGGATGTATAGTATTATACTCAACTGCATGACTAAGCGACTTCGCTTTCACTTTTCACTTTCATGTATTGGAGAAGGAAATGGCAACCCACTCCAGTGTTCTTTCCTGGAGAACCCAGGGACCGGGGAGCCTGGTGGGCTGCTGTCTATGGGGTCACACAGAGTCGGACCCGACTGAAGTGACTTAGCAGCAGCAGCAGGGTTCTGGAGGTCACTGCTGGGTGTGGGGATCCATCCCATTTACTAGGTGTGACTGTGTGGATCACAATAAACTGTGGAAAATTCTGAGAGAGATGGGAATACCAGACCACCTGACCTGTCTCTTGAGAAATCTGTATGCAGGTCAGGAGGCAACAGTTAGAACTGGACATGGAACAACAGACTGGTTCCAAATAGGAAAAGGAGTACGCCAAGGCTGTATATTGTCACCTTGCTTATTTAACTTATATGCAGAGTACATAATGAGAAACGCTGGACTGGAAGAAACACAAGCTGGAATCAAGATTGCTGGGAGAAATATCAATAACCTCAGATATGCAGATGACACCACCCTTATGGCAGAAAGTGAAGAGGAACTCAAAAGCCTCTTGATGAAAGTGAAAGTGGAGAGTGAAAAAGTTGGCCTAAAGCTCAACATTCAGAAAACGAAGATCATGGCATCTGGTCCCATCACTTCATGGGAAATAGATGGGGAAACAGTGTCAGACTTTATTTTTTGGGGCTCGAAAATCATTGCAGATGGTGATTGCAACCATGAAATTAAAAGATGCTTACTCCTTGGAAGAAAAGTTATGACCTAGATAGCATATTCAAAAGCAGAGACATTACTTTGCTGACTAAAGTCCATGTAGTCAAGGCTATGGTTTTTCCTGTGGTCATGTATGGGTGTGAGAGTTGGACTGTGAAGAAGGCTGAGCACCGAAGAATTGATGCTTTTGAAGTGTGGTGTTGGAGAAGACTCTTGAGAGTCCCTTGGACTGCAAGGAGATCCAACCAGTTCATTCTGAAGGAGATCAGCCCTGGGATTTCTTTGGAGGGAATGATGCTAAATCTGAAGCTCCAGTACTTTGGCCACCTCATGTGAAGAGTTGACTCATTGGAAAAGATTTTGATGCTGGGAGGGATTGGGGGCAGGAGGAGAAGGGGACAACAGAGGATGAGATGGTGGATGGCATCACTTACTCCATGGACATGGGTCTGAGTGAACTCCGGGAGTTGGTGATGGACAGGGAGGCCTGGCGTGCTGCTATTCATGGTGTCGCAAAGGGTCGGACACGACTGAGCGACTGAAATGAACTGAATATGGAGCACCTTATTAACCTGGTGACTCAATTTCTGTCATCTGTAAAACATAGATTATAATTTTATCTAACTTTTAGGATGATTTTATATATCAAATGAGATCATATTAGATAACCATAGACTCTATCATCCAAACTAGGACACTTTCCCCCAATATTTTCTATTGAAATATTGAAATAACTTTAATATACCATCATATACATATATATGTGTTTGTGTGTATATATATAAACTTAAATTCTATAGTTAACATTTTTCTAGATTTCTTATCACACATACATTCATTTATCTATCCTTTATTTTCCCCTTCTGGAACACTTTTGGAAGTGAAAATAGATAATGCTTATACAACAATAGACAGGTAATAATGGAATTTTGGGCCTCCCTAGTGGCTCAGATGGTAAAGAATCCACCTGCAATGCAGGAGACATGAGTTCAGTCCTTGAGTTGGGAAGATCCCTTGGAGGAGGGCATGAAAACCCACTCCAGTATCTTGCCTGGAGAATCCTCATAGACAGAGGAGCCTGGTGGGCTACAGTCTATGGTGTCACAAAGAGTTGGACACGACTGAGTGACTAAGCATAGCACACATTAGGACATTCCTAGACACACCTTGGTACATGGTCTTTCTATGTATAATTTACATAGGACAGTAATTGGCTGTGGTAAACATACAATAAATGATAGATATTATCAGTTCAGTTCAGTCGCTCAGTCCTGTCCAACTCTTTGTGACCCCATGGACTGCAGCACGCCAGTTAAGTTCTGAAAGTTCTGAATTAAAGACACATAGCATTTTGTCCTGCAAGAACAATCCTGAATAACTTTCTGATCATTCAATACTATTCTGATTGCCTCCATATGACTGCAGATTTTATTTTATAGAAACTTAAAGATTCAATGATTTTTAGTGGCCACTGTGACATCTTCTCTCTACATCTGCAACCTTGAGAAAATTGATAAAACCTGAAGTCCATCTTGACTAAGAGGCATCAAATGGTAGCCACACAGTTCACCCCATTGCAAAATAAAGTTCACTTCTATCTGCAAAGTTTCCCAACTGACAATTCAACAGTTGTCCTACTCAAACTCAGCTTCCAGAATCCAGACATTTGTTTGATTGTTTGCAGCTGAATGGTTTATGGGGAGGATTAAAGAATGGACTCACTAGCTGAGTTTGTAGACATCAGCCAATTTGGTCAAGGGGAGATATGCTTACAAATCAGTGTGATGTATAAAAAAACAACAAAAGTAATAACAAAATGCAACCATAATGTATTAAGCAATTAATATATGTCAAATAATGCATTCAGCACTCCACATGGAGGATCTCTGAACTTGACATCTAAAGTCAGGTTTATGTTTCTTCTCTTACAATCTGTAATTACAAGGTTCTTACTAGGTCACTTAACCAGCTCCTCTGTAAAATCTGGACAAGGATACCCTGACCACCCTCCTTCTCAGGACTGGTGGAAGGATTGAATATGATACTGCAGATAAATGTACTCTGTCAACCCCCAGATTGCTATGCAGAATATACTGTGGTATGTTGGTTATTAGTTCTCTACCAGTGTCCACCAAAATGATTTATGGATTCCACTAGCTCAGTAATAGATGCTAAAGTCCTGGGTAATTTTTACTTAGGAAGGGAAAAAATATGCTTCTTTATTAGAACTAATAATATAATAAATATATAATAATGTAATAAAGAAACATACTTTTCCACCATAGGTGACCCTTATGACACATCAGCTTGAGGTTCTAAGACCTAGGATAGGCCCTTGTTGTTGTTCAGTCACTAAATCATGTCTGATTCTTTGTAATCTCATGACTTCAGCTCTCCAGGTTCCTCTGTACTCCACTATCTCTAGGGGTTTGCTAAAATTCATGTCCATTGAGTCAGCAATACTACCTAACCATCCCATCCTCTGCTGCACGCTTCTTTTCCTGCCCTCAGTCTTTCCCAGGAATACAGTCTTTTCCAATGAGTAGGTTCTTTGCATCAGGTAGCCAAAGTATTGGAGCTTCAGCTTTAGCATCAGTCCTTCCAATGAATATTCAGGGTTGATTTTATTTAGGATTGACTGGTTGGATCTCCTGCAGTCCAAGGGCCTCTCAAGAGTCCTTTCCAACACCACAGTTTAAAAACATTAATTCTTTGGCACCCAGCCTTCTTTATGGCCCAACTCACATGACTTCCTCAGCAGCTCAGTGGTAAAGAATCTGCCTGCAACACAGGAGATGCAGTTTCGGGAAGATCTGGGTCAGAAAGATCACTTCGAGGAGGAAATGACAACCCACTCCAGTACTCTTGCCTGGAAAATTCCATGGACAGAGAATCCTGGTGGGCTACAGTCTACAGGGTCACAAATAATTGGAAGCAAGTGAGCATACACACATACACACACACACACACGTGCGCATGCACCTTGGTCTCATACCATAGGTATGAGGTGGTAGGTCCTATGATCCCTTTAAAAAGGGGATATTATCAAATACAACACACAGCTGTTATAAGAATCAAATAAGACAGGATATGTAAAAGCAAGTTATAAAGCTGAAAGCATTACCCAGATATGGCATAATTATTCTTTCTATGTACCTGAATAAGTTGCTGTTTCTTTAATGCATATAAGTCAGACTCTAGAACTTACAATTAGTACTTATGAAACTCCCCAAATAAATACATTTTATATTCCATTCACTTATTTTTAACTGAATAAGTGACATGTCACTTATTTTTAATAGTCTGCAGCATTTCTAGACAAATCTAAATGGGGCTACAAAGAAATGTAGTTTGTCATAAAAGGACCTGCAAATGTACACTAAATATTCCAAAGACCCTCCCCAGGTAATGTTTGTAGCCCAGTGCCATTTAACACTACTAAGTTATACTAGCTCAAAATATACCCCCATCCCACGCAGGACATGTAAAATTCTACTGGCTGAGAGATCAAATTTACAGGCTAAATTAAATATGAGACATAGTGATGTTGTCTTATGTCCCCACCCAATATGTTGTTTTAAGTTATGAAATATGCTTTCGTAAGAAATCCAGCCTGCCATGCAAAATAGCTTCTAGCCTGTGACTCTGGAGTGCTTGCTAATAAATACCTTTACAGTCATCTTGTACTGACATTATAACTAGTAAAACACATTAAGAGAGAGGGAAGTAAGGAAAGAAGAGAGAAATAGAAGAGATAAAACTATAAGAGATTTTGGTGCATAAATTCAAAACATCTTTCAAATGTATTTCCTTCTTTCATCTCTTATTTCTACTCCAGAAAGGGTCTGATGTGGCAGAAATAATGCAAATTTCTGCATTATTAGAGTTTTGAGGGTTTCAATCCCACCTTCATCTCTTAACTTTGAGGCCATCTGTTAAACTCCCCCAGCCTTATCTATACAATGAATGCTGTTTGTTCTTCCTTGTTGAATGCTCCAGGTTAAATCTTGAGGGACCCAGACTACAGAAAATGAATGAATACAATGAATGAATATCAGTTACCATCTACTTCTCTTTTTTTTCATTTAGTCATTAGCCCATCCATTCTTTTTATAGAATGTAAACAAAGTACAGTATTTGGGGACATACATATTAATTTTTTGTTATTTACTATTTGTATGAATTGCCTCTGAACTTCAAATTCTTCCTGCGACACTCTGGGATCCATGGACGTGCCTCAGAGCTGCCCTAGGGATAAAGGGAGGTGAGCTGAAAGAGAAGGATAGACACATGGCAAAGTTCAGGGCTCCTTCCCTCTACCTTCAACCACAAAGAGCAGCTCTACATTTATCCTCTAATATAGATTGAGATTTCCTACAAGATACTCTTGTAAAGAAATATTATTGATATAAAATAAAAGAAAATAAACTTCTAGACTAGGCAAAAAGCTAAAGATAGCTTTCCATTTCTGTTCTAATTTTCAACAATTCAGTGTATCCTTTGGAGGCTTATTAAGTGTGAAATCCTAAAGACTCAGCTTTTAAGGGAGCTGTCGAAGCCGTGGAGCTTAAAACATGGTTCCTGCTCTAAAGGAACTCATAGTCTTATAGAGAAGATGATACAGCTGCCCGTGGACTGTTGAAAAATCATGAGGCTATACAAGTGCGACTGTGGATGGTATAATGGTTAGATGTGGAGTCCCAGGGACAGGAACACACCTCGAGGTCTGGCATAGCAAGGGATTTATATTGGACAGGAAAGGGAAAGGATTGGGGTTGGTAGAGAGGGGTGGGAAGGCTACATGTAGTGTTAATATAGCACGAGCAAACACTGTAAGAGAGGAAAGAGCATGAGAGGAACAGGAACCCCTAAGAAACAAGCCTTTTCTTACAAGACAGGGATGAGCAGAGAAGTTTTATAAGAGCAGAGGCATTTGGGCTTTGTGTGTGTGTGTTAGTCACTCAGTTGTGTCAAACTGTGCAACCCCATGGACGGTAGCCCGCCAGGCTCCTCTGTCCGTAAATCATCCATTCAAGAATACTGGAGTGGATAGCCATCTCCTTCTCCAGGGCATCTTCCCAACCCAGGGATCAAACCCAGATCTCCTGCATTGCAGGCAGATTTTTTTCACTATCTGAGCCATCAGAGAAGCCCTTTGGGCTTTATTATAATAATTAAATCCACTGGGAGTTGCTTTTATCAGGACATGATAAAAAATCATGTTTGTTTTAGGAAGTTAGGTCTAATGGTATGGAGAAATTTGGGGTAGAAAAACCAGAATTCTAGCTGAGGAATATTTTGATAATCCTCATCTTACTTTGAAGCATTTAGCATTTGAAGCATTTCATCTCTTCCCTAATATATTTTCTTCACTTGTCTTATAGGACACTATGGTCTCCTGATTTCCCTTTTGTCCCACAAGCTGATCTGGTTTGCTGGTTCCTCTCATCTCTCCAGGATCTTGACCATTGAATGCCTTGGGGGTCAGCCCTTATACCTCTTCCTTTTTCTGTCTCCATTAACTTTCTTGATCATTTTATCAAGATCAAGAAAGTTTGATGACTTTGATACCATCTATACACTGATGACACCCAAACTTAAACCTCTCACCAGAACCTCATTCTGGAATTTTATATTGTTGTAAGCAACTGTCTACTTAACATTTCTAATAAGCATCTCAAACATATATGCCTCAAACATATTCCTCTTAAAAAATGGAGTCCATTTTTTTTTAGCTGCTTAGGTTAAAACTTGCAGAGATCCTCGAATATACTTATTTCCTCACATTCAAAGTCCAATTCACCAGCAAATTCTCTTGGACCCTACCTCCAGCAGGAAGCTGGAAACTTTTCCCAACATCTACCACTCCTACTAAGTTGGCCTAAAGTTCATTCAGATTTTTCCTTCAGCTGTTACAGAAAATCCAGATGAACTTTTTGGCCAACCCAATACTCTGTTTCAAGCCACCATAATTTCTCACATAGGTTACTTCAGTAGTCTTCTGCCTTTTACTTTTAATCTGCTCTTTTTAAAACTTATTTTTAAACTGAGGGAAATTTTCTTTACAATGTTGTGGTGGTTTCTGCTATACAGCAATGCAAATCAGTCATTATTATACATAGATCACCTCCCTTTTGAGCCCCCCTCCCCTCCCTCAACCCAAACCTCTAGGTCATCACAGTGTGCCAGGCTGGGCTTCCTGTCTCACACAGGAACTTCTCGCTAGTATCTATTTTACACATGGTAGTGTATATATGTCTATGCTAGTTTCTCCATTTGTGCCACTTTCTCCTTCCCCCACTGTGTTCACAAGTCTGTTCTCTATAGTGTTCCTTCCCTGAACATAGGTTCATCAATACCATTTTTATAGATTCCATATGTATATATGTGGTGTTGGAGAAGACTCTTGAGAGTCCCTTGGACTGCAAGGAGATCCAACCAGTCCATCCTAAAGGAAATCAGTCCAGACTATTCATTGGAAGGACTGATGCTGAAGCTGAAACTCCAATACTTTGGCCACCTGATGTGAGGAACCAACTCATTGGAAAAGACCCTGATACTGGGAAAGATTGAAGGTGGGAGGAGAAAGGGATGACAGAGGATGAGATGGCTGGATGGCATCACTGACGCGATGGACATGAGTTTGAGTTGGCCCCGGGAGTTGATGATGGACAGGGAAGGCTGGCGTGCTGCAGTCCCAGGGGTTGCAAAGACTTGGACACAACAGATTGGCTGAACTGAACTGATATTGTATATATGTATATCTCATATATATGCCAAATATCATATATCAATGCATATATATATATATATACACAAACATATATATAATCCATATTTGATTTTCTCCTTCTGACTTACTTCACTCTACATAACAGGCTCCAGGTTCATCTACCTCACTAGAACCAACTCAAATTCATTCTTTTTATGGCTGAGTAATATTCCATTGTATATACAAACCAGAGCTTCATCCATTTTCTGTCAATGAACTTCTAGTTGCTTCTGTGTCCTAGCTATTGTAAATAGTGCTGCAATGAACATCAGGGAACATGTGTCTTATGGTTTTCACAGGGTATATGCCCAGTAGCGGGATTGCTGAGTCATATGGTAGTTTTATTCCTAGTTTTTTAAAAAATCTCCATACTGTTCTCCATAGTGACTATATGGATTTACATCACCACCAACAGTGCAAGAGGGTTCCCTTTTCTCCATATCCTCTCCAGCATTTATTATTTGTAGATTATTTTTTAATAATGGCCATTCTGACCAGTGTGAGGTGATACCTCATTGTAGTTTTGATTCCATTTCTCTAAGAATTAATGATGCAATCTGCTCTTTTAAAGTATGTCTCAATCCAGCAGACAAAATAGTTACACTCAAATATAAGATATATCATACATCTTTTCTCATCTCAAAATGCTCTAATAACTGCACATCTCATTTGGCATAAAAGCCACAGTTCTTACAAAGGTCTTTGGATCCTTGTTTAATTGGTCCCTGTGCCTGCATCTCCTACTTCCTGTTTCATTCATTCTCAACTCAGATCTTTTACTATAAACTGCTCATACTCCCCGGAATGTTCTTCCACCAGATAGCCACATAATTTTTCTCTGACTCTTTTAAGTCCTTATACAATGATTAGCTTTTCTTATTTCTACTTAAAACCATCACTCCCAGTGTCCTCTACTGACTTTCCAAGCTTTATTTTTCTCCCTGGCTCTTATTCTTCCAGTATAGAGTTTGTCTTCTTTTTTAAATGATATTATTTTCTGACTTATACTAGAAAGTAAGCTTTATGAAGGCAGGACTATGTCAGTTTTGTTGGCTCCTCTAATCTTGGTGTTTAGAATAGTGACCATAGTGAAAACTCAGCGAAAATTGTTTGGTGAATAAACATTTTTAAGCTGAAAAGGATTTGGCTATGGTGGCAACAGTAATTTGACAGAAACAAGAGCAAAACAAAAAAAAAAAAAAAAGGAAAGATAACTGAGGAAAAAGTTAGAAATTCTAAGTGGCCTGCTGGAAATAAGTGAAAAAAAGGAGAAAGACTGAGGTAGTCACCCTAGCAACTCACTGTCATTCATATTCTTATTGTAGGGACATAAAACTACCATTCACATGAGGTGTCCCCTTCTCTGAAAATAAAAATTACTTGAACAAAGAGAAAAAAGCATCCTATATTCAAGAAGAGACCACTTTTCATGAGGCACATCCTCTCCATGAGTTAAGAAAGACAAAAAACAACTCAGCACTTCCCAATTTCAAAATGTTTTATATTTCTTTTTCAAGATAGAATTATTGTTCCCACTATTTGGGAAGAAAATAGATCTGATTGTTAAATCACTTACTTACTGATAGCATAACCTTTCCTTCAGCACAGGGAGTTCGAGCTTTCCGGTATCTAGGATATTGCCTGGCACTTAGTGAGCACTTAATATATACTTGGAGAATTGAGTAGGACTAAAATGCATGGAGAAAGTGAAAAATTCAGTCTAAATAACAACATCAAAATGCTATGATCTCCTTTACTTTGGTAGTTTACCAAGTAAGAGTTTTTTCACCTGATAACATATGCTACTCAATCAATTGTTAACAAAGGGTTTTGGCAACACCTAAAATTTATGCAGCTCAGTCAGTAAAGAATCTACCTGTAATGCAGGAGACCTGGGTTCGATTCCTGGGTCAGGAAGATCCCCTGGAGAAGGAAATGGCAATCTACTCCAGTATTCTTGCCTGGAAAATCCCCTGGACAGAGAAACCTGGGGGGCTATAGTCCATGGGGTCACAAGAGTCGGACACAACTTAGCAACTAAACCACCACTACCACCAAAATTTATGCTAAGTACAGTACAACAGAGAGAAATAAACTATACTATGTCATAAACATAAAAAAAAAAAACTTGATGAAAATGTATTTACTTATTTAAAAGCATGTGGTCTCCTGCCCTCAAGAAACCTCCAATTCAGTTGGGAAGGGGAAAACTGCTTACCAGGCAAAAACTATTTAAAAATCTGATACATTACCCAAACAAATTATTTGAAAGATGAGACAGACAGTACATTGTACAGACACTCATGTTAGGGCAAAAATAATGTAGGCAAAAAGGCTTTAGATTAAAAAAATGGATTAGTCCCCTTTGGCGAAATAAAATGGAGGAACTTAGGAACTGATGAAGTGGCAGATGGGGATGGGAGGTCAGAAAAGAACATTCTAGAAGGGAGGATCATCAAGAAAGGGCCTTCCAGAACACACCACAAAACAACAGAAGGAAAGAACATGACTCTTCCACAATTCCAAAGAAAGGCACAACCTCCCAGAAGACACAATGACCAGCACTTACTTGAGAAACAGCCTCTGGATCCTCAAGTCTTGCCAGTCCCCTAGGAGAGCAGACAGCAGTCAACTCACATTTAACTTCCCCATGTTACAGAGAAGAGCCAGAGTCACAGAGAGGCAGAGGGAGGAAGCAGCTCTCTGAAAGCCCTCTTGCAAACTAAAGGAAAGAACATCATTGAGAAGGGAAGAGAGCTAAAACACCTCTAAATCTTGACTTTCCTCAGCCAAGCACCTAGCTTTAATAAAAATGAAATCTTCACAAGTTATACATATTTAATTTACTGATTCAAAGATGAGTCAGAAGAGGAAAACAATAGTTGTGAACCTTTCAGTGGTAGAGAGATGCTTTCTAAAGTGTTCCCAAAGCCTCTCGGAGGTCAGACTCATCCTGAGGCTGCAGGAACGCAAAGGATTTGTATTCAGAGATGTGGCTTGATGAGACCAGAACAATCATAATTCTTGTGTAGTAGATGTCATTAATCAATAAAAGGGGATATAAAAAGTCACACACCTCCCTCCCTGTGCCAGGAAGGAGGATGGCAGTCCATTTCCGGATGTATGCCACAGCCGGCAGAGTGACTCATCTTGTGCCAAAATGCCACAGGGACGTGAGAGGAAAAGGAAGCAATGAGCACAGTGACAGGCCAGGAAAGCAGTGGCCACCACAGTCAATCTGAAATGAGCATTTTCTAACAGCTACAGTAATAAGGGCTTAGCTGAATCAGAGGTTCTTTGAGTCGGAAGGGGCTTCAGTCCAAACCCTTTATTCTTACAGTCAAGTATACTTGGTAAAGACTCCTGGGTTGGGGAGATCCCCTCCAGAAGGAAATGGCAACCCACTCCAATAAGCATGCCCGGGGTAAGAGGAGCCCATGGACAGAGGAGCCTGGTAGGCTACACAGTCCATGGGGTGGCAAAAAAGTGGGACATGACTGAGCTACTAAATAAAAACAACACTGGGTCCCAGGGAAGGATATGGCAGGTCCCAAGTGAGAAAGCAAGGGAGGGACAGAGCTCAACCTAGAGCCCAAACCCCCAGAATGAGTTTTCTGTACCTCACATAACAATTGTTCTCACAGTAAGCACATCTCAACCAGTTGTAGTACAGAAACCATTTGCATATTGGTTGTTGAAATTGAAATTATTGACCCTCTAGATATCACAGTGTGTGTGATCATAGTTTGGGAGCAGTGACAGAGATTTAAAGAGACAGAAGTGAGGAATGGAGGGTCATGATAATATTTTCCAGGTTAGCTTCGAAGCTTACTTAATTCATAATCTATTGGAAGAACAGTCCTACAGATAAAATCTCGTGACCATCAACCCTCTTCCATCACATTTCTATGGGGTGGTGCAGTTGGAATACTGGTGCAGTAGGCAGGCATATACATCAGATCCTGAGAGCAAAACCAACCACTCTTCCCAGAGTGTCTTGGGGACCAGAGACTCTAGATGGAGAAAACGTAGAGAAGATAGCCATGTGTTCCACTAGCATATTGACCCCCCACCCACATCAATAGGAAAGGCAAGTCTTTCCCTAGCTGTCCTGATAAGAGGGTTTTTAAAAGAAAAGTCCATCAAGAGGAAGAGCTTGGCTATGCCAAGTTTCCAACCGGATACAGGCTTTATTAATAATTCTGGTTCTCCAAAGCCAAGTGTTTGACGGTACATGAGCTTTATACTGAGCTGGATTCTTTCACATGGTCCATTGTTATTCAGCCACTAAATCCTGTCCAACTCTTTGCAACCCCATGGACTGCAGCGCGCCATATAGCACATAGACTAACTTGAAAACAAAAGCTAGTTTTGGCAAGTGACTGGGAAGGATTGAGTCTAGTATCACTAACAAAAATGATAAAAAATAAAAATTGCTCAAGATTTTTTGCCTCATATGTTAGGAAGTGTGCTAACCATTTTATCTATGTTATAAATAGTCTTCACAACAAATTTTAGGTTGATGAATCCACCTCTATTTTATAGAGGATAAACTTGAGGCTCAGGGTAGTCAAACAATTTATTCAACATAGCTAATAAATAAGAGATAGAGGATTATAACTCAGGACCATCTGGCTCCAAAGTCTAGTCATCCAAATATGACATAAAATAAAGCCATTCAGGCCATATTGGATTCTGCCAGCCAAATTTCATTACCTGCATTTATACTTTAAGTGTCACTGAGATAAGATGTGGCAAAGTTAGGATGAGATGTGCTTTTATACATCAAATATATTTATCAAATGACTGGATGACTGGTTTAAAGGACCTAAACGTGATGAGAGGTGCTAGAGCAATAAGACAATATCCTGCCCTCATAAAGTTTCAGAACCTTATCTTTGCCAAACATATTCTCCTGAAGTCATAGCTCTTTGTTATCCTGTACTTACCGATGAAGAATCTGAGGCTAGAGAGTTGAGGAAATCAGTCAGAGTATCAAGACGAAGGAGTGGTGGAGCATGAATTGGAGCCAGGTGCCTCTGACTTTGATTTCACGCTTTCCCTCTTACCTCCCATTCCCATTCTGGAAGCTGAACCTGAGTGGTCATAAACGCACAGGTCATAGTTCACGGAGGAGCATGTAGATACCAAAGTCTATTTTTAGCTACAAGAGGATATGCACCTGTAACTTCTAAACAGGCCCACCTTTCCAGGGAGATGAGGCAAACACCAAACCCCAGAACGGAAAGACAAAGATTTCGTGGAGTGAAACAGAAGGGGCCATGGAACAAGTCTTCTCAGAGAAGAGGGGCCCAATATGGCAGCCATAGCTCACTCGGAAGAGACAGTGAGCACATTCTGATGACACCACGGCAGAGGCTGCAGAACCTCCCAGCCCTGGAGCCTGGACAGAAATCCTCGTGACCAAGAGAGCCGCTGTAGTCTCTGGAGTCAGGACACTAAATCTCTAACCTTGACTTCTAAGCACTCCTCTGTGGCTCCGGTTGGTTCCTGTCTGTGACTGTGGTGTTGCTGTTTGTATTGCGTCTTCCTGAGGCTGGGGACTCTGTCCTCCATCCCTCTGGGTCTCCAGGATGAGCAGCTTACACAGATGAGGGGACATTCTCACTGAATGCTGACTGACTTATCACTGGTTTATTCACAAATCGGTCAGCACAAGGAGCCAGACTGTGTTCTGAATAGAAATGCAGAGGTGCCTATCAGTGACTATACTACAATGCTCCCCACTTATTAAAAGATTTATGGCAGCATCGTCTTCCTGAAACACAGCCACAAAGCAGAATTCAGAAGGTGGAAAGTATGGGAAAGAAATAAAAACAACTCTCACCAAGGTCATGTACTTTCTTCCATGGGGTAAACCTCAGGTCACCAAAAAGGGTCAGAGGGCTTCAGGATTTTAAATGCTTCTGTTCAGTACTGTGGAAAAATTAGCACTCATGTTGCTTTCCCAATACAAAGTTTACTATCAGCAAATAAGAAGTGGAAGGGGAGTGATTTTTGCAACAGAGAGGACAGAGAGCTGGCAGCCTGTCAGTTGGATAGGTAACAGAAATGGTAAAACTTACCTTGAAAAAAAAAAAAAAAAAAAACCTCTAAAAATGATCACTTAAACTCAAAGTCATTTTGTATTGGTACAATTAGTGTTCTGCCCCATTCGGTCATCTCTGAGGCTATACCTTTGTACAGTGAATATTAGACTCTGGAAGGACCTTAGAGATTGAGTCCAACCATTCATTATTTAGGAGGTACAAAGGAAATAAGTATCTTGTCCAATGTCCTCCCACTGTTTACTTAAATTTAATAGGCTTTTCATACAAAAACACTGCCTTTGGTGTGTATTTATATAAAAAGAAAGACATAGAAAATTAAGAAAATAGAACTCCATCTTTGCCCTCCAGGGGCTCAGACTTGTTCAGCTGAAGACTGATACTACTGTACAACCACCTGGCAAACAATTCTCTGTCTCAGCGTGGCTGGAGAAGGAATTGACACCACAGCAAGGGTAACACTATGAAGTAAAGGAAAGGGGTCATAGAGACATCAACAAAGCCTAAACTGGCAAAACCAATGTGATCAACATCTGCAGCATTTCAAGAATCCAGGCTAGTATATCTAACCTGAAAAAAAGATAGGGTTAGCGGGGTTAATATGTTTCATGTGTATTTACTGATCCAGTTACTCCACATGACCTTGAGTTCTTTCTAAATGCTCACAAACCACACATTTAATAATCCACTTTGGAATTCTACTGGCAGAAATAAATAACGTGGCCTTATTTAAATTATACTCCCCTGAATCTATTTTCTCTTCTGTAGAGAAAACTAACACAAAATTTGAATTTGAGGGGTTCACACAGCCATCAAAGGGTTAATGAGCACACCCTCCCTCCCCCCACTGTAAAAGTAAAAAAGTAATGCCACCAGGTGCCAGCAGGGGGCAGCAAATAGCAGTTGAGGATGGGAAGTCAGGAGGAACTCTTGAATGAAGGCTGGGTGGAGATTTGGGGTACCCAGAACATTGTAGTTGTCTCAACACAGAATGAAATGGAAAAACTAAAAAAAAAACCTGAAACTCAGAGTTTATGAATGTACCCCAAAGTCATAATCTAGGTAGTGGTGGAATGAGAAATGATATATGTTTCTTGGACTCTAAGAAGGCAGAATAGTATACCAGACATTTAATTTCACAAAAATTAATTAGTCTTTGTATGAAAGTATGAGTATGTATGCATGCACAGTCACATCCAACTCTTTGAGACCCCATGGACTGTAGCCTGCCAGGTGCCTCTGTCCGTGGAATCTTACAGCCAAGAATACTAGAGCGGTTTGCCATCTCCTTCTCCAGGGGATCTTCTTGACCCAGGGATTGAACCAGAATCTCTTGTGTCTCCTGCATTGGCAGGCGGATTCTTTCTGACAAGTATGAAGACTGGACTTTCTGTTATCCAGAAAACTTTTCTGGATCACACCAATTGCCAAGGTCAGTATTTCAATGACATCTCCCTGAACTGAGACTCTGCATATGTGTATGCAAGTATATGTGTTCCTACTTAATACAGGAAGGAGGGGAGAGGGAGGGAAAGAGATCCAGAGAGATGATCTACCCTAAATCTCTTTTCCAAATTTTTCCAGTCTCCTCAAAAATATGTTCTTCTTAACCTTAAGGGGTCCACATTTCATCTGAACTCTACGATGAATTTCTTTTAAAAGTTGTATGTGATTCCATTCAGCTAGTTTTTCAGCTATATCAGGATGAATAAAATGAAATTTTCCATTCTTAAAAAAAAAAAAAAACATTCAATTTTTTTTTTTTTTTCTTTTCTCTCCACTCCTCTAGCTTAACAAATAGTAGAGGTTAGGAAGTTCAAGGCTGGCAGAATCTTGGTGCTCCTGGAAGAAGGACTCCATTGCCAAACACTCAGTAAAACAATGGTTAAGTATTTTGAACATTATGAAAGCTTGAAAGGATAGGTCTCTGCACAGGAAGAACAGTTCATTCTCAGGGCTGTGGGGAATTTTGGAAAGCCGGTTCTGCTGAGGCGTTCCACGGTAAGGGTGTCAGCTATTCCGGTAAGGCTCAAGTGGTGCTCAGAGAAAAGGACAGAGATATTACAAACAAATAATTTTAGGGAGGGTTGTCAAATGTGAATTTGCTGTGATAAATGGCCTTCATCTGGTTTCCTGAAATTATGAAAGCAGAAACATCTTGGTCATTAAAGATTTAGGGGGTTGTGGGAAAGGAGCAGAGGTGAAAGGGAATTTGTTCAAAACAGATCCTCCATGCGCCCTTCTATCTCATCTCCCACCTCTTGCCAGGCCCTCTGCATTCCAACCACACTCTTTATCTTCCCAGACTCTCAGCCTTTCTGTCTCCCTGCTTCTGCTCTTGCATGAGTGCATCATGCTCCCGCCCCCAACAGACTCACAGCACTCTTTCTGGCAAACTCCAGAAACTCCTGCCCATGTTTCAAAGGTTCATCTGAACATCACCTCTTCTGGAAGAATTCCTTGATTTTTCTGAGATAGAAATAATCACAGAACTCTAAACACACCACTGTTCTAGTACCTAAAGTAAGTTATTATAATTACCTGGGTATGTTCTCTCACCAGTTAACTGGAACTTCTTTGATGTCAGGAACTCTGTCTCATGAATCTCTATATTATCAGCATTGTATTCTGATGTGACAAAGATCAGACGCTTGTGAAATTAATGAATAAGTGATGTTCTGTTAACTACATCATATGAGTATATAACATTGAACATTCGATCAACTGATAATTTCAAAATATATCAGTCAGATTGCATCTTTTAATATAATGAGAATTAATACTCAAGTATTCTGAGTGGACATCATTGCATCTTGAGGTACTGGATGGCTTCTCAAAGAAGACTCTGTTGTATTCTTGAAAATTTAGTATTCTAGGATTTAGAAGACTGATGTGACCACATCCAGCCAAGACAGAATGCTTTGAAATATATGAGAGCGCATCACTGGAGAAGCAGGATGGAAACTCATTTGCAGAGATGGCCTCAACTTGGGTCATCCAGACCTCCATCTCTCTAGCTGAACTGATCACTGCCTTTACCCGCGTCACTTACTCTCCGCTGCCATTGCACCTTCAATACTGTACTGTACTTAAGCATTTGCCTCTCTTGTCTCCTCTCCTGGACTTAATCTAGCACCTATTAGGAACACAATAAATATTTAATAAAGGAATAAATAAGCAACTGGGGAATACTCTGGGAAGGGAACAGTGCTTTCTGTATTCTTCTCCTGATTAGGAATCTAGACAAAGATGGTTATCATGTTCTTTGAATAAAAGGGCAATGAGTGGGACTTTGGCAAACTCTTTGAACACTTGTCATCAAAGCCTTAAGATTCACCAGTAGGACTTAACCTACCAACTGGAAAGGTTTCAATGTTCAATAGGAGTGCTTATGAAAATATAGGTTTATCCAAAATAAACTATTCCAGAAGCAAGTAAGACCATAGAGTATTTCATAATAAATGGTGAACTTCAGCAAGTCATTTACATCTCTGAGTTTCAGTGTTCTCCCATATTAAGAAAGAGTTAATCATAGTAACTTTTCAAAAGGTTTATTGTGAATTAATTGAGATAACCCATATGAAGTAAATAGCACAGGGCCTGAAACCCAGTAAGCACTCATGTACTAGCTAGCCTTATTTAGGACAACAACAGTAATAATAAACCTCAGCTCTGAGAACACCTGTAACAACTGGCCTGCCCTTACAAAGCAATGTGCAATTATTTCAGTTTGGTATCCCTAAGTGATCTAATTCCAACTCCCTGTATAGTCTGTTTCCTTGGAATCTGCTGGACTCAAGGTGACTTTTCTGTTGAATTTTTTCCACCAGGAGATTGAGATAGATCAAAGAGTTTCACAAGTCCTTTATTTTCTATCAAATGTGACTCCAAGTACCACCCTCTCTAACTCAACCCACTGATAGAAGCTGAGAAATCTTCACTAGCTGGCACTGCTCACGGGGAAGTACTCGGGAAAACAGTAGCAATACACACAGAGGCTTTGTCTGCAGCTTACAGCTTAAGCCACTCTATAAGTACCTCTCCAGCAAAAGAAAGAGTGCTAGTCAACCTTTTTCAAAACTTTCCTTGCGGCAAGGATTATGGACCCATAAACTGGATTTTCAGCAACCATCAACTCCTACATTAAAATTTTATTACAACTTCCCTTTAACTTATTTGCTTCAGATATTTTGAATTCAAAGAAACTAATTTTCCCTTAATCTATTTAAGGAAATATACATACTGAAGAGCCTAAACAAAGGAAGCTCAAGTAGGGAAAACATGATATGTCCCATGTTCTTTTCTAGTGTAGCTATAAGCATATCATACAGAAAAAAAGACACAGCAACCATGGCCTGTCTAATTAAATGTATCTATTTAAATGGTATTCAACTTCATGTAATAGAAACTGGATTATAACAGCTTAACCAAATAGGACTTGTTTCTTTCCTCACAGCATAGTGCCCATGAGACTTTTCAAAAGTCTTATACAATGTATTGCAGGCAGATTATTTACCAACCGAGCTATCAGTGAAGACCTGAGACTTCTCAAAGACCTCATCAAAAATTCAGGTCCATTCTAGTATCTTGCTCCACCATCCATGGCTTTTGTCCTCATTGGTAAGATTTTTCCTCCTGATGTTGTTTCTATATTCATGGCAGAAACAGAAAAGACAGAAAAGGAAGGCGGGGAAACTTGCTTGCCAGTCGAAATGCTCCCTTTTGGTCAGGAACGGAATTGCTTGCCTAGATGTCTCCCCACCCCCACTAGAATTTTGCTTGAATTTCACTGTCTGAAACAATGTCTTATAGTCTTGCCTACCTACAAGGTATCAGGGGAGGTGAACATTTGTAAATGAACACATTGACACTCTACCAAAGCAGAGTTTCAGTGATTAAAACAGGAAGAAGGGGGTAGAGTGAAATTAGATAGCAGCTTAAGTACCTCACACACTTTAGAACAATAGTAATCCGTTTGTTCCTGGAGGAGGGAAAAACTGTCACAGGATAA
Source organism: Capricornis sumatraensis (assembly GCF_032405125.1). Lineage (NCBI taxonomy): Eukaryota > Metazoa > Chordata > Mammalia > Artiodactyla > Bovidae > Capricornis > Capricornis sumatraensis. The sequence continues at coordinate 59,990,526 of NC_091084.1, read as the reverse complement.
GTGCTTCTCACGAAGTATCCTTAGCATCTCCAATAACACGAACCCTCTCTTCATGACAGATTATCTACAGGATGCCTTTCCTTTCCCTTGACATTCACAATGCTGCCTCTCTTCTCCTAGGAAGGCTTCCCTCCCCCACCCTCCGTGTTCTTCACTGAAATCTTTCTCACACTTTATGAGCCAATCCAGAAGCAACTCTGAAGCATGCTGTGAACACCCTACCCTACTCCATTCACAGTCAGTCAGTATGATGCTCCTCATCTTCCCCAATTGCTGCCGAAGAGTATACTAACATGTTAGCTGCATTGGGGTTTTACTGCAATCACTTGTTAATAATTAATTGTTAATAACCAATATTTACTGAGTGGTATGTTCTGGTACTGTGTGCTTCGTGTGCATTAGTTTATCTTCTCTTTGCAACAACACTTGGGCTTCCCAGATGGCCCAGTGGTAAAGAATCCACTTACCAATGCAGCAGGTGCAACAGACAGAGGCTTGACCCCTGAATCAGGAAGATCCCCTAGAGGAGGAAATGGCAACTCACTCCAGCGTTCTTGCCTGGAACAGTCCATGGACAGAGGAGCCTGGTGCGCTACAGTCCATGGAGTCACCAAGAGTCAGACATGACTGAGCAACTGAGCACGCACTCACATTCTTCTCTTCATTTTACTGGTGAGTGGGGAACCTGAGGTTTGAACCCAAGTTAAACTCCAGGCTCAAGTTAAACTCTGAGCTCTTCATCATTATTTAAAAATTTCTCTCATAAAATAATCATCCTTTTGGAAGGCAAAGACTAATTCTTAAACTTGAACTTTTTCACTACATTCTTCACAGCACTGAGCTTTGTTCACTATAGAAGCTCAGTTAATGTTTCATTTTACTGATTAACAAACTGAGAGAGTGGGATGTTATTAGTCACAGATCCTGGGCAAGAATCATGTCATTTTGTCCCTTACTCATTTTTACAGTACACCATAATGAATTATCCAACCTTTCAACAAATATTTATTAAACACCTATCATGATCTAGGCAGATGCTACCTTTTGCTTAGGTTGAGGGTCCTAGCCTGAAGGATTACAATCTTATTCACTGCGAGAAGACAAAGCAAAGTAAAATCCTGGAAAGGATGAGATGAAACATTTTCATCTTTCAGCTTGCAGCTGTGAGAAATTGTTACTATTGTTGTTTGGTGTTCAAGGGAATCCTGGGATGAAATTCATCAGCTTTGAGGTCATTTCTCATTTTCTGGGTTTTTCTGCCCCTGGTTTCTCCTCTGCTCCCTACAGACCATTTCCAAAGTCATAACAGCAAAGCAGCTCTACAGAAGACACATGTCTGGAAATCCACCGTTTTTGCTCTCCTGTGCCTCGAGTCACACCACCTCTCCCCACCAGCCTCAAGATAAGAGGACCTCTCAAGACTTTAGGTATGTCAGAATTGTCATTATTTGCTATGCAACTTTTTTTCTGGGCTCTGCAGTCTTTGAAACCCTTTGCAAAAAGAACTTCAGACAACTCAAGCTTTTATGCCAATGAAAGCATAAATGGAAGCCTTTGCTCCTTGCCTTTGGGTAAGCCAAGCCCTCCATCCCCTCTGACATCCCAGAGTGCCCCACCAGAGGGTAGCTTGCATTGAACTCCATCTGTAAAAACTCTGCACTGCAGGGGAGCTTGCTGACATTGAAGTAGGCATTGAGATTATCTGTTTCTTCAGATCTGAAGTCAATGTCCAGGTATACGGATGGGGAGATGGGAGGAGGAGAAAGTCAGCATGGCTGGTGGTTGCTTGTGGCCCTCATCAAACTCCCTACAGAGAAAAGGACAACCCGGTCGAGTGTGCTACATCGTTATGAACATGGCCTCCAAATCTCCTGTTGTGGCCATTACATCAGTGATAAAAATACACTTCTTCCCTCTACAACATGGATAAATGCTTTTCTTCTTCTTTTTCCTGGACCCTTTTAAGAGAAACTCAGGGGATAAAAATGCTGACTTATTGAATTATACATACTTCTAGAAATATGTTTTAATAGTAATTCTCTTCTTTTAATCTTCATGTCCACTTTTGAGAATACAGGGGGAATTTATGCAAGGCCAAAGATGATTTCTTTCAAAAGATCTGCTTTGATTTGACACTTGCTGTGAGGGAAAGAGGATAAATAAGATGTCTCAAGAGGAAAATCTACATGTGTCTTTAGAAGATGCTTTTGGTATCTCTCTTCATGTCCGCCAGACCCACCCCTGATTTCAGCTGCAGCTGTTGTGGGTGAGTTCCTGAGAGCCAAGGCTCATCTCCCTCTGTGAGCATCCTGTTTTCAGCTCTGTCTGACAACTTTCTCTGAGGTCACAGGAGTCCCTTCACCTGGAATTGCACCCTAGCAATTCCCTGCTGGCTCAGATGGTAAAGCGTCTGCCTGCAATGCGGGAGACCCGGGATCAATCCCTGGGTTGGGAAGATCCCCTGGAGAAGGAAATGGCAACACACTCCAGTACTCTTGCCTGGAAAATTCCATGGACTGAGGAGCCTGGTAGGCTATAGCCCATGGGGTCACAAAGAGTAGGACAGGACTGAGCAACTTCACTTTCAATGCAGGAATTAACCCCCTGGGGCTAACCCTCAAGCAAGGGAGGCAGGAGATGGTGGATAAAAACAGGTACCAGCCTCCTTCCTTCAGATGGACAATTCCAAGGGACAATCTCAGACCTCTCAGCTGCTCTGGCAGCTTCTTCAATAACTTGCTCTGGTTTTGACTTTTTCTCCTTCCCACAGTCTTCATTTCTGCTTCCTGGGACTACTGCCTAGGCTTGGAAGTCCTTGTTTTAAGTTCTTTTTCCAGCAGAATCCAAACTTAGATACTACCTAGAATCAAAACCACTGGTCAGTAGATTTAGGTCAGTCATCTGGATAAATTTAGTACAGGAGGGGGGAAAAAAAAGTCATTCTCATTATTTGACATTATATAGCCTTAGGGAAAAAAAGTTTGATTAATTTTCCAGTCATCATGTTGACAGCACTTGAAAGCAAACTATACGCAATGGGGTACTTGAAACAACTAGTCCAGCACAACAAAGGATTCTGTTAAATTTATTAGCAAGACGACTGCAGGTACTAAGCCTCCTTGACTCCTTTCTACTCTTACCCTAAATAGATCTTTCTGCCAAGCATAATGTCTTCCAATTTGGTGGCCAGGGACAAACAAAACCATGTAACCTGAAATTTAACTGATTTCCACGGTGTAGATATATTCTATACTCTCAAGGTATTTGAGCTTCCCCGGTAGCTCAGACAGTAAAGAATCTGCCTGCAGTTCAGAAGACCCAGGTTTGATCCCTGGGTTGGGAAGATCCCCTGGAGAGGGGAATGGGAACCCATGCCAATATTCTTGCCTGGAAAATTCTATGGACAGAGGAGCCTGGCAGGCTACACTCCATGGGGTCACAAGGCATTTGTAATTCCAACAAGAAAATGCAGTAGGCCTCAATTTGCCATCATCAGGCCTTTGTCACATGCTGTTTGTCACGCTTTAGGACTCTGATTCAAATGCAGCCTGGCTGACAACATGTAATAACACATCGGTTAAACGCAGTTCAACTGCACACCCATAATTATCTTCATCTGGTCTGGACACAGTACAGAAATACTGTGATTGTCCTATTTGTCTTATTTTGTTGAGTCAGAATAAATTGAACATAGACTAGATTAAAAACATGTCACTAAAGTCTGTTTTTGCCTAATATCTCCCCTCTAGGGCCACCTGTAAGTGACATTTCATAACTTTTAGTGTAACAACTTTTAATATTTTATTTACTTATCCTACTTAACTCGCATGTTGAGGGACAACATATTTCATCTGGAATTGGTAAATCAATGGACTCAATCAATGGACACTGAATGTAAATTAATCCATAATAAATAGCCAATAAACCAAATAGAGAGTCCACTTGAAAACCTGTGAAATATCAGCTAAGTTCTGAACAACAGAAAGAGTCAAAATTGTTGTAGTCTGTGTATTTCTTGCCCTCGGAGCAGGGAGAAAAAGTCCCCAGAACTGCAGAAGTTTCTCAGTTAGAGCCCCATTTTCTTCTGTCCTGAGCTATAAACATGTGTTCTCCTCAAGTCCCAGAGTCAGCTCCCAGGCTGCTGAGTGATCCCGCCCATGGCCCCCGGAGCCTGTCTGTCTGGGGCCAAGAGTTGAGTCGAATGAAGCCAGTTGGCAATCCAGTCTGCCCCCAGCACGAACAGCTTTGTTATGTCAAAATGGTTCCTCTGCTTATTTCTCCTGAAGATTTATTTCCTTAAGATTTTGCCAGTCTGGCTAAATTTGCTGAGCTGGGATATACTTGGAAAATATTGGAAGGAATGTTTCTACTCTGCCATTGTTGAATTTTGTCTCCACTTAGAGAATCCAGCGGTACACCCCAAAGTGCAATGTGTTCACGAGCTTCTGGTAGCCACGGTGTAAAGTCTGCCCTTGTAATCAAGCTACCAGTTCCAAAGGAGGATTGCAAGAGCCAAATAGCTCATAAATCATGATGTTTCATTTTCTTCTGTAACTTAGTGCTCGCCATAGCTCAGAACTGAATGAACTTTGCATGGCTTATTTCATTTAATCTTCACAACATCCAATAAATTAGCTCTATTCTAACTACTTCCCTTTAGGAAACCCAGGGTGACAAATTAAGGAATTTTGCTCCAAATAATATAGGAAGAAAGAGGTGAAGGTAGAGCTGGGATATCTATGAGGTTTGGGTCTGACTTAAGGTGGGTCTTTTGATTTGATTGGGTAAGGATTATGCCATAATGCTTTAGAATTGTTAGTTATAGCAAAGCAAGGATTTCAAGGCAAGGGTTTCAAAGAGTCTTAAAGAGTAAATAATTATTTCATGCATCCACAGCCTTGGAAGAATAAAGCCATGTTAATGTAGAACAGGAAAAAGTGTGTGGATGTAGATGGTTTTGGTTCTCATCAATGTCAGAAAATTGGTCTTGACTTATTATTTGGAAAATATGGTTACAAGACTTAACCTCAAAGAATCAAAGAGTATATGGAGATGGACATTTTTCAGGCTGAAGTCCTCCCAGGTGAAAATTAACCACTTGCGATTAGAATCTATTTGTGTAATAGCTTCCAAGTTCTCAGCTACCACTCTGCCTAAACTTACCTACAAATCTCTTGTATGAAGATCTTTCGAAGGAGAAAAATACTTTCCCAGACTTAGATATTGAGAAGGAGTAGACTCCTGAGAAGAAGGAAGAATCCATTATATTAATTCAATCCATTCGATGCACTGAGGATTCCCAGACCCAAGAACTGTGCCTGCCAGGTAAGATCTGCTCAGAAAAGATATGTTGAATGCATGTTGAAGGAACTGCAAGATGATGATAATAGTAAAAGTTGATAATATTTAATGAATGCTTACTCAGTAACCAGGCATCAAGCTAAACAAGAGTATGGATTATTATATTCACTTTATTTAGCCACACCAAGAGATGGAAACCATTTAGTTCCTATTTTTCCAGAAACAAAGATAACATTAAAGGCAAAATTAAAACACCCAAAGCCCACAAACAAAGATGAAGAAACAGGATTGGAAGCTAAGTTCTAACTGTAGAGCTGAGAATGCTGAGTCTGGCATCTTACTTGCCACACTATGAAAAGAAGAAAGCAAAAGCATATTAGATTATGAATTGGGAGAAAGAAAATTACAGAGTGGAGACCTTGACTCTAGGATTTCCATAAGTGTTTGGAGTGTGGAAATTCTCAGCCTTGCTGTTTCTATCATGACTTTTTTTTAGGTTTCCCTCATACTTTATGCAAACTTTTATTGTTTTAACAAATAGTGCAAGACAGTTCTTGATTCATGAAGTCCTTCCTGCTGCTGCTGCTAAGTCACTTCAGTCGTGTCCGACTCTGTGCGACCCCAGAGATGGCAACCCACCAGGCTCCCCCGTCCCTGGGATTCTCCAGGCAAGAACACTGGAGTGGGGTGCCATTTCCTTCTCCAGAAGTCCCTCCTACTCTACCATAAATGCTTTGAGGGAAGGAATCATCTTTGCATTCGTAGGATCTGGCATAATACTGAGCACAGATTTGACACACTACAAATGTACCTGTTGTATAAATATACCCTTCTTATATTACATAGCAATAAGCACTTTAAATGTTTTTAAATGCCTAGGATGTTTCTATTTGTTGGGGCTTGAAAGAGTATAATACATAACACTGTAACTCCCATCTCAGTTTTGAACATACTGAAAGTCAGAAGAGATAGATAGGCACCAATGTATCATCCTTTTAATTGAGAAAGCTGTTTTTGGAGAATGTGGCTTATACCTATTGGTGGGTAGTTTATTTAGCTCCAAAATTAGCACACATCTGCAAAGAGCAGACTCATTGGAAAAGACTGATGTTGGGAAAGATTGAAGGCAAAAGGAGAAGGGGATGACAGGATGAGATGGTTAGATAGCATCACCAACTCAATGAACATGAATTTGAGCAAACTCCTGTGGACTGGAGGACTGCAATCCCTGGGGTTGCAAAGAGTCAGACATGACTTAGCTACTGAATGACAACAACAGATACAGTCATAGATAGTTCTGAAACACTGTAGGCTTCTGCATGTAGGAACAGAATCTTTTTCATTAAACTCATGCCTTCTGCAAGTAAGTGGTCTTTGCAGAAGGAAAAGGAGAGAAAGGGACTGAATTATTCAAACACATCCGTCAGTTTAAGTCTCCTCAGTCCTGGGAAGGAGTCAGTGAGAGACAGGAGGATTGTGCTAGTGAAGTTCCAATCACACAGAGGGAAACATCAGGAAATGAAAACCTGTGGTTTCACCCAACTGTGTTCTGAGACAACAATGATAGAGAGCATCTTGAGACTGCAACAAATTGTGTAATTACTTTGATACACCATAACAAAATCAAGGAGAGGGTGACATGTTTCTGAAGAAAAAAGGAAGAAAAATAGCTGTTTGGAATCCTAAAAGTTTGAAGAGGAAAGAAAATGACTGTACAGGGAGCCTGCAAAAATGAGGATGAACTCTTCCACTGATCAAATATCGACTGATTTTCCTGATGAGGTTGGCAATGAAGAATTCCTCTTTTAGATTTTACATAAAATATACTTTTTGTTGTGTTTTTTTTTGTTTAGTTGCTAAGTCATGTCCAACTCTTTTATGACCCCATGGACTGTAGCCCACCAGACTCCTCTAATCATAGGGATTTCCCAGGCAAGAATACTCAAGTGGGTTGCCATTTCCTTCTCCAGGGGACCTTCCTGACTCAGGAATCGAACCCACATCTTCTGCACTGGCAGGCAGATTCTTTGCCTGCAGATTCTGAGCCACCTGGGAAGCCCCATAAAATACATAGAGGACGCCAATCTTTTCCCTCATAACTAGATTACCCTAAAGTTAGAGATGATTTCTTGCTCATCCTATGTAGGTGCTGAATTGTATTCTTGAAGGGCTACAGCAACCAAACGATCCATCAATCCATTCATCATATACAAAGCCAACCTTGCTTGTGATGCAGATGGCTGCAGATTAGCTCATATCTGGTATTTTCTCATAGAAGTGGCTAGACAAAAATTTTGACCACCTTGGAAGATGAGTCCTGCAGGTTTTCACAGCAGTGGCTTCAATTTGGGAAAGCGCTGGTACCATTTCCTGGCATTTCAGCAAAAAAAAAAAAAATGAGTGAAGGAAGAAAAGGCAATTTTATTTTTAAGTTAGAAAATCCTAAAACCAGCATCACAGGGAGACTTAGAATTCAACTGTTTCCCTTACTGGAAACCATCTCTTAAATAATGCAAGGAGAAAGCTGCATGTACATCCTCAAAGAGTGAGTGTTATGAAAAGGCAAAAAGCAGGCGATCAGATCCCGGAAAAACCCAGTGCTGCTCTGGGACATGCCCAGGCTGTGGGGTGGGCTCTGCCTGGGCAGGAGGTTGTGCCCATAAGAGGAGGCCAGCGCTCAGGCCAGGAAGTAAAAGGATCAACTCAAGCATCCTTATCACCTCAAGGTGCAAAAGCACCAGATTCTGAACACAACAGCCTTTGTTCTTAGGGCTTGTTTGTTTGTTCAGAGATTGGAATAACACTTTGAGAAGGGAGACATAAGAAGTCAGCATAAGAGGGGGAGAATGGAATGTGGAGTTAGAAAACCCAGGCTCTAAGCTCTAAATCTTCACTGATAGCCTGTTGGACCTTGGGGAAACTCCTTAACCTCTTGAGCCTCAGCACGCAAATTTGTAAAATGGGAATACTAGCCCCTGCCACGTAGGACCATTGAGATGAACAAGTGAGAGAATTATGTGGCTGAATTTGGCACAGTGGAAGGCATATTAAGACTGTCTGTGGTCAGTGGTCACAGAAGGCTAACAAAGCAGCTGCCTAGGAAAGCACCAGAAAATAGATCTGATGTCACAGTCAGGTCCATCTTTGACAATAGGTATAGCTGCTGAGCTTTGACTTCGACCTTCCTCCCTTGCCCTTCTTGTGACTCACCTACTTGCCTTAGCACTCCTATAGGTCCTGCTTTCAGGATCTACTATCCCTAAAATTTCCCCTTGGTATTTGGCTTAGGTGATAGCATCTTAACTGTGGAGTGAGTTGCTTTCCCTTCTTCCCTTCCTCCCTGAATCAACACTTAACTGTTTGTCCATCCCATTGCCTCAGGACTTTTGAGTCAGGAAGGGGGAATGGATGACTTATACTGAGTAAGGTGCTCACTAAACTAGACACTGTACACACATTATCTAATACAAATGTTTTCAAAGTGTGATCCCTGGGCCAGCAGAGTCAATCTCTCCTGGGAACTTATAAAAAATTCAAAATCTCAGGCCCCATTTCTGACCAGCAGAATCAAAAACTCTGGAATGGGGTTAGTGTTCTGTGTCTTAACAAGTCTTCCAGATGATTCTGTGAATGGTCTGGTTTGGAAACCACCAATCTTAGGCAACTCTCCCAACAAACCAGTCAGATGAGCATGATCAGCGTTATCCAGGTAAGGAAACTGAGTCTGAGAGGTTAAGCAGTTTGCCTGAGGTCACCCTGCTTATAAACAATAAGGCTAGGATTCAAATCAATCTGGCCACAGAGCCTAACTCAAGTCAATGTCATCTCTCATAATACCATAATAATTGTGACTGAAAATGGACATCGCATTGCTCCGAGATAATAGCTGTGTTCCAACAGCCACCTGGTATAAGGGCTAGAATACATGTATGCCAAGTCACTCCAGTCGTGTCTGACTCTTTGCAACCCCATGGACTATAGCCTGCCAGCCTCCTCTGTCCATGAGATTCTCCAGGCAAGAATACCGGACGGGGTTGCCATTTCCTCCTCCAGCGGATCTTCCCAACCCAGGGATTGAACCTGCTTCTCTTATGTGTCCTGAACTGGCAGGCATGTTCTTTACCACTAGCACCACCTGGGAAGCCCCAAGGGCTAGAATACAGGGTGTGCAATCACTAGGACAAACATTCAAAACCTGACTATACATTTCCCAGCTCTGTGACTGAGTGGAGTTCCTGCAACATCTGAGCCTTATTTTCTTCATCTGTGTAGCTTTAACTTGTTCATGTTTTCACAAATTTCTTTTGTAATTTATGGAAGAGTGCATCCGAGGCACTCGTGCAGACAAACTTTCTGTGTTTTGAAGCTCTTTAGAGGCATTCAAGTTCTATTGTCCAAGAAAAGGAGCATAATCAGCTGTTGTGCGTAAAGGAAAAGAGGGAAAAAATAAATCTTTAAAATAGATGTGCTACCCAATCCCCATAGCCAGTTACCAACAAACAAACTTGGCTTCTTAATGATCTGAGCTCAACTGGAGACAATAAGATCTCTTATCCAAGAGGAAGTGGAATGAAGACTTTTGTGTTTAGAAACAAAAAAAGGAAAATAGCCAAACCATTAGCTGATGTAAACAAGAGAAAAAGAAAGAAAAAAGAAAAACATGTTCAAGTCTGCAGTGGACAGACACTAGAATGGAATCTGACTTGGTATTTCTCACGTGGCTGGAGCTATGAAGCTTGACCCCTGCCTACGACTGATGGGCTCAAGGACTTAGAGTTGTCACTTGCAATCTTTGGAAAATAAGCAAGGACACTTTTTTCTTAGCTCAGGTCTAAATGAAAAATATATATATATAATCTTTCTCATTCAATAAATCCCAATTTCCTCACCTATAAGGAAGTGAAAGGCACTCAGTTGTGTCTGACTCTCTGTGATCCCATGGACTATACAGTCCATGGAATTCTCCAGGCCAGAATACTGCAGTGGGTAGCCATTCCCTCCTCCAGGGGATCTTCCCAACCCAGAGATCAAACCTAGGTCTCCTACATTACAGGCAGATTCTTTAATAAGTGAGCCACCAGGGAAGCCCAAGAATACTGGCGTGGGTAGCCTATCCCTTCTCCAGCAGATCTTCCCTACCCAGGAATTGAACTGGGGTCTCCTGCATTACAGGCAAATTCTTTACCAGCTGAGCTACCAGAGAAGCCCTCCTCAACTGTAAACTAGGAATAAATAAAATAATGTTTCTAAGATTGTATTGAGGAGAAAAAAACATAAACTCAGTATCATTGCCAATTCGTATTTAAAAAAAAAATTTTAAGATTGTTTTTAATATAGACCATATTTAAAGTCTTTATTGAATTTGTTACAATACTGCTTCTGTTCTGTTTTGGTTTATTTGACTGAGAGGCATGTGAAATCTTAGCTCCCCAACCAGGAATCAAACCCATATCTCCTGCATTGAAAGGCAAAGTCTTAAGCAGTGGACCACGAGGGAAGTCCCTCCAATTCATTTTTCTTGGCTACAAAGAGATCTGTGTTGAGAATTCTAAAGCTCATTGTCATAACTGATTAGTAAATAACATGGACATGGTAGAACAGGGTAGGAGGTTGCCTTTGAGATAATTGACAATATCACCAATACGAAACACTATGTCTCTCCCAGAGCAAGCTGGTAAATACTGCTAAACTGACCAAATCACTGTATCCAGTGATACATGGCTAAGAGGGTAGAACACAAAGGAAGCAACTGGAATCTTTGAATACTTTCTAAATATGCCTGAAGCTGTATGCAGTTAGGTTAATAAGTTTGTGCCTTAGTTTCCTCAACTTTAAAATGGAGAAATAATAGTATTTACTTAGCAGTGTTGTGAGTAAATATACAGAGAATACTTAGAAACTGCTGGGCACTTAGCATAACATAAAACGTTAGCTACTAGTGACTGACTAGGTGTTATGAAATCATCAGTATCTGGACAACTTCTTAACATTGTGACTGACCAGCTGCTTTGAAATCATCAATATCTGGACAATTTGCTAATCTTGATCATAACAAAATAATGAAATTTAGTATGTGAGAGCCTTTAAAGTTAAGTAGTAAAACCTGGAAGAGGAAATGGTAACCCACTCCAGTATTCTTGCCTGGAAAATCCCATGGACAGAGGAGTCTGGTGGGCTTTAGTCCACAGGGTTATAGAGTCAGACACGACTGACCATGTGCACGCACGCACGCACGCACGCACACACACACACGCGCACACACACACACACACACACACACACACACACACAGTAAAACCAGGAGCAGAGACTTTCACATCTAATTTAAGTGTGGCCTCTCTCCACTGATGTTATATCCGCAATAACAAGAACACTTCATTTCACAGGCACTTAAATATTATGCATGAGGAATCACACAGTAAATGGAAACTGATTACAACATAAAGCACCACACATGATACAACCAGGGCACAGTGTTTTTATTAATATTTAAACATATGTGTTTTCCACCTTTACCTGCTCTAGGCTAGCAGACAAAACCAGGGCCTTATATTATGTATATCACATATTGATACATTAAAATATTAAATAATTATGACTGGCTATGGCCAATACATCATTTTCTCACTTCATCATCATCTAGTATCACCTGCATTATTAGGATGTTAATGTTCTTAAAATGCAATTACTTAACAATATTAAATATATATATGGTACTGGACTGTGGAGGAAAGTAGATATTGAGGTCATGGCTGAAATCTGGTCCAAACCTAACTCTAGGGCTCTCCTTGCATTGATGTTTAAATTCAGAATAGATTGAAACTCTGAACTAATGATATGTTTTCATTTCACACAGCACATGTAAAACAGCATCAACTGGGGAGTACTGAACACTTAATAAGCTTAAATTCAGATCAAGATTCTCATTTTTTGCCACCCTATTAAAATGACATAATGTCCAGGTTCCCTGCAGAATCAAAAGTAAATAATATCTCATGTACTAATAATACATGAAAAACTCAAATCCATTACTATCAATCTACAAAAGTATAGATTGTAAACAGAGTGAATGAATGAAAGCTGCCATTGACCATAGTGATAGTGAAGTCGCTCAGTCATGTCCAACTCTGCCACCCTGTGGACTGTAGCCCACCAGGCTCCTCCATCCATGGGATTCTCCAGGCAAGAATACTGGAGTGGGTTGCCATTTCCTTCTCCAGGGGATCTTCCCGACCCAGGGATCAAATCCAGGTCTCCCGCATTGCAGGCAGATGCTTTAACCTCTGAGACATACACAACCGATAAATCTATAAAGTTGTATACTCTCACTGGTACGTAGGGGTAAAGAATCCACCTACCAGTGCAGGAGATGCAAGAGACACGGCTTTGATCGCTTGGTCAGGAAGATCCCCCAGAGGAGGAAATAGCACCCCACTCCAGTGTTCTTGTCTGGGAAATTTCATGGGCAGAGGAGCCTGGAAGGTTACAGTCCATGGGGGTCTCAAAGAGTCAGACACGACTGAGCACACATATACACACCAGTATGTTTAAGTAAGTTTTCTAAAAAAATAAAACTGTGCTATTTCACAAAAGTCAAGGTGTAAGAGAAGAACTACCAGCTTCCAAAAATTGAGGGACCAGCCCCATAACCCTTCAGCAGAAACTATCTGATTGATCTTCTTATCAGATGGGAGAGGCACATAGTAGGTCCCCAGGAAATGTCTGTTGAGTAGCTATTAGAATGGCAAATATCTGATTCCTTATACAATTGGTGGTGGTGGTTTAGTCGATAAGTTGTGTCCAACTGTTGCGATCCCATGGACTGTAGCCCGCTAGGCTCCTCTGTCCATGGGATTCTCCAGGCAAGAATACTGGAGTGTGTTACCATTTCCTTCTCCAGGGGATCTTCCCGACCCAGGGATCGAACCCAGGTCTCCTGCATTGCAGGCAGATCCTTTATCAACTGAGCCACTTCTAATTGGACATGCAATTCATTTCAAAATATCTCTCTAGTGGTGCTTAATGTCATAAACTGCTCCATTTTCTCTATAGAATGGCTTTCAATTTGAAAACCCAACAAGTCTAAATCTAAGATTTATCATTACAGATGAGTTTCCCTAAACTAGCATAGAAGGAATCAGAACCCATTACTGCTGCTGCTGCTAAGTCACTTCAGTCGTGTCCAACTCTGTGCGACCCCATAGACGGCAGCCCACCAGGCTCCCCCGTCCCTGGGATTCTCCAGGCAAGAACACTGGAGTGGGTTGTCATTTCCTTCTCCAGTGCATGAAAGTGAAAAGTGAAAGTGAAGTCATTCAGTTTGTCCAACTCTTAGCGACCCCATGGACTGCAGCCCACCAGGCTCCTCCGTCCATGGGATTCTCCAGGCAAGAGTACTGGAGTGGGGTGCCATTGCCTTCTCCATTATTTAAATAAGCATTAATTCAACTCTCAGAATAACTTCATCTCCTAAAGAAAAATGAGTTTGCACCTGTACAATAGAAAAAGTAAATACCATTGAATAAATAAGCAATGAGTAGGGAATACTGACATCATTCATGATGCCCCAAGAAGAAAGAATATGGAAGGAGGGAAAACCAGACAAGTTCACTTCCACAGTACCCCGAGTATGATATTGATACCAGTTAAGCTACCAGGAGGACTAGAAATCACAAAAGAATTGGTTATTATAAAGGATCTGTAAGCCTACAGAACCCTGCAGATCCCACAGAATCCACTTGAAAAGGTGCCGAGTAGTGAGCCTGTCACTGCACACGCTCCAATGACATATGGCCAATAGGTTGTTGGTAAATATTTAATACAGTGAAATGCAAGACTCTGATGCTAACCTGCTAGGGTTACAAAGTGGAGCCACGCTGACAAAGCCGGGGCTTGCAGGGGACAGTGGTGCTGTGTTACAGAGCTCATATCTGCAGACTAAAATTAAAACTCACTCTATTCATATAACACAACTCCCTGCAGGAGATCTCACTAGATTTTCTCTTTAGTTAAAGCTGTCTTCTATGGTTCAGCAGCTTTAGTGTGGAGGGAAATTATATTGTTGGACCTTCGCATCTGTCCTACATACTCTAAGAAACTTGAGCTGCTATTTGGTTTTGGCATTCTCAATTCCCCAGTCCAATAGCAGTGTTTACTTTCGGTCAAAGTTGTCGCACTCCCCTTTTACTCTGGTAATGTGAGAAAGACTCTGTACTGACTGGTCCAATGTGAGGCAAGAAGACGGACTAGCAGTGTATTAACTTTTTAAATCACGTATCTGAATTTTGGATGCTTAAAACTATGGCTCAACTGATGTATAGTCCTGAAGAAGTTTTGGAGGACACCATACTTCATTTCATGGTGCTTTGCTTTATTGTGCTTCAGACATATTGCATTTTATTTTTTTACAACTTGAAGGTTTGTGGCAACTCAACATTGAGCAATCTACCTATGCCATTTTTTAACAGCACTTTCTCACTTCATGTCTCTTTGTCATATTGGTAATTTTTACAATATTTCAAACCCTCCACCAGCAAAAAGATTATGACTCTCTGAATGTTCAGATGATGATTAGAATTTTTTTAGCAATAAAGTATTTTAATTAAGGTACATACTGTTCTTTTCGATATAATGCTCTTGCACACTTAATAGGCAATCTACTCCAGCACTCCTGCCCAAAGAATTCCATGGACAGAAAAGCCTGGGGGGCTACAGTCCATGGGGTCGCAAAGAGTCAGACATGACTGAGCACACACATGGGATAAAGTTTTATATTCACTGGGAAATTAGAAACTTCATGTGACTCAGTTTAGTCACTGTTCGCTTTATTGTGGTAGTCTGGAAGCAAACTCACAGTATCTTCGAGGTATGCCTGGTAGTCAGCAATCCACTAATTTGGAACATTCATCTCTGATTCCAACCACCCAACACTACTTAAACCAAAAACTAAAGGTCATAAGGAAAAAAGCTGGAGAAGGAAAGAAACATTAATGAATATAATTAGCTGTTATTTCTGACTGTTTTTTACTAGCCTCACACTAAATGCAGTGTGAATTACTTCCTTTAATCTTCACAATAACTGTGCAGTGGGCATTATTATCTACATTTTATAGAAGAGAAACTGAGACTCAGAGAGCATTATCTGTCCCAGTGGAAAAAGCCCAAAATTAGAACATAAGTTTGTCTGATAAAATTCTATGCTCTTTGTCACCAAACTATGATGACAGAGTCTCTGAAAAGTCCTCTGAAAGGAAGGGTCCTGTGGGATGAATCAGGTGATATAGATGTGAGAGGCAGGCTGAAAGTAAGACAGAGACAGAACTATTTTAACTCTAAAAGAAAAAAAAAAAAGGTTAATCACAATTGAAACTTTGTCTTAATATCAGGGATACAACTGGGGAGTGGAGAATTGTCATGAAGCAGAACTGGCAAAGCAGCAGTGAGTCTCGTGAGATTAGATCATGTCCCAGTGCTGATCCTGTGCTGAGGTCAGTCCAAGAACAAGAGTCCCAAGACCAGATAACAGAAGTCTGTTATTTATCTGGAATCAGCACATACCAGGAAGCGAGGTCAAAGTTTAGAACAAGGAGTGAAGGACAAGAGCAGGGATGTGCAAAGCCAAAGGGGGAGAAATGTGGAGAAGCTGGAGCAGCGGCCATGATCCACTAGTAATGAACTTAGGGTTTTGCTGGACAGGCTGGTTCTCTGTTTGAAACTGTGCACTTCAGTCCTGCCATAAGGAACATCTTCCAAGATCACTGGAGGGAGTGGCCACATCGCGTGTGTGATTTACCTTTGGACTCAGTCTTTCCCTGTTTCCTAGGTACAATACAGCTTTAAGACACACACAAATGCATTTAGCTGCTCGTCAATGAAGGCTTTTACTTATTATTTATGTCCCTCCTAGTGTCAGACGTTGGCATCTGTCCTGATTTCTTTGCAAGGGAATGCATACCCTGTCTTTCTGTCTGTCTCTCTCACACTCACACACACACACACACACACACACTCACACCTGGACCAGCTATCCTGGTCAATGCAGTTGTCTTCAGAACCAGTTTGACTTATAGTCTCAAGGTTTTCACTGGGATCTTAGCTCTGAGCCAACCAGCCCGGCTGCCTGGAGGTCAGGTAACCAAGTCTGTGTTGCATTACTCATTGTCAAAATTTCAGCCAAATGAGGAACATATGTAAAACTTATAGGCATTCTGGCATCACTCTTAATTAGTAACCACGATCTGAGCATTTGTTATTTAAGCTCATTTAATTCCAGCCAGATTACAGCTTGTTGCAATGCCGGCTGCTTTTCTGCATCATCATGCGAGGTTCCATTAGTAGGCTTTGGGGAAGCATGAAAAGTCACATTTAATCAGTTTGCAGAGCAAACTGCCCTAAACTGAAAGTCATGTGAGCTCCAGGGACTGCAGCTCTGGCCACAGTGGAACAGCAGGCGGCGCCCTTGGGGAGGAACCACTGGCTGAGGCACCTCGGTGACTGTGGCAGGCCTTTTTAATTTCCCACCATATGTTACATAATAAACATCATTTAAGAACTGTACTCTGTGAGTGTGTATACTTATTCATCCAAGTGATCAGAGAAGAGAGATAATATTGTTTCCGATAAAAAATGGCAGGGTCAGGAAATGCCATCATTGACCTAAACGGAGAGTAGGATGCCTTCATGAAGATTAATGAATTTTTAAAAATAAAAACAAGTGTCAAATGACAGGTTCAAAGGCTCTCAGCTGGCCATGTGGTTGCATGTTGGAGGGCTTGATGTACTGTGGTCGAACTGTTACAGCTCTTTCTAATAAAATCCAAAATCTTTGAATGCAGAATCTGGCAGTGATTGTCTCTCCACACACACGCAAGGTAGTCTGTGCCAGGGTGCAGAAAATCAGGGGGAGCCTAAGGGGTCAGGAAGGAGAAAGATGATCCGGAAACTCTCTCTTCTCTTCCTCAGCAGGGAAGGAGGTTATTTTAGGACCTTTACCTTTCGAGAATGACCTGGCTGCAAGGTCCATGTTTTGAACGAGGGAAAAAATAAATGGAGACCTGGAGAAGCATGGGATGGAGCCCAAGGGGAGGAGAAGGGTCCTCTAAATGCGGTTGGGAACAGTGCAGTGTCGGTTCCTCTCAGCTCCTACTTGGGAAGTGTGAGCCTTGGATTCTAGTCCTAATTCTGCTCCTATAGAACTGGGGCCAAGTGCTGGGTTTTACTGCATATCATTTTCCTTATTGGTCAAATTAGAAATTTGAATGGTATGGCCTTCAAGATATTTTCCAATCAGAATATCCTATTATTATTTTAAATGTTAAAGGCTGATTTCTCAGTAATTGTTAAGTGTTTGAAATAAAGCCCTGTGTGTTTAAACAAATGTCCTCTATTTTAAAGCAGTATGTAAAACCAGCCTTTTTAAAAAAGACTTCTTATAACTTAAAACTTGCTTCAATGAGTCAGTGTGTATTTGAGGGCTTCTTTGTGCTCAGTCCGCTGATAAGAGCTGTTGGAGAGATGAGAGATGTACAAAGTAACTCCTATCCTCAAGGAGCACACAGACCAGTTCAGAGAACACACAGGTACACGTGAAGGGATGAGTAAATGAGACGGTGCAGGACAGAGTGGAAAATGGTGAGAGGTCAGTGCCGTGGATGTCAGAGAACTGAATGGTCAGCATGAGCTGGAACAATCTTAGACAGATCTTGGAGGAAGTGGAACTGACTCTGGGCTTTGAAAAATATCTACAGAAGAGAGATCAGGGATAGCCTAAGTGAGGATGGAGAAGCCATTTACCACTTCCATGCTGTACACAGGCAGGATGAGGGGCAGAAAAGTAACTTAGATTGTCATAAAGCAGTGGGAAATATGAGAATGCTATGGAGTCAAAATGAATGCCTTACATGCCAGCAAAAGTCTCTATCTCTCCTTCAGATATACTCTATATATGATTGGTTTTGAACATAGCTTTGAATTAGACTATTGCTTTACAATGTATTCGGTTATTTGAAAATTTTTACAAGCATTTCTCATGTATTATCCCTGGGTTATAAAGAGCCCCTGGAGGAGGGCATGGTAACCCACCCCAGTATGCTTGCCTGGAGAATCCCATGGACAGAGGAGCCTGGCAGGCCACAGACCACAGCGTCACAAAGAGTTGGACACAACTGAAATGAGTGAGCACTCATGTACATCATATATTATACATCCTGAATAAACCTATTATTAAATATCTTCAGAATATCCCTTCAGTCTACAGCCACCTACATTTGAATCCCTTCCTTGCCACATGCTGGGCTTCCCTGATACTCAGCTGGTAAAGAGTGTTAGAGGCTCAGTCGTGCCTGACTCTTTCCAACCCCAGGGATTGTAGTCTATCAGGCTCTTCCGTCCATGGAATTTTCCAGGCAAGAATACTGGGGTTGCCATTTCCACAATGCAGGAGACCCCAGTTTAATTCCTGGGTCAGAATATCCGCTGGAGAAGGGATAGGCTACCCACTCCAGTATTCTTAGACTTCCCCTGTGGCTCAACTGGTAAAGAATCTGCCTGCAATGTGAGAGACTTGGGTTTGATCCCTGGGTTAAAATGATCCCCTAGAGAAGGGAATGGCTACCCACTCCAGTATTCTGGCTTGGAGAATTCCATGGACCCTATAGTCCATGAGGTCGCAAAGAGTTGGATACAACTGAGCGACTTTCACCTGCCATATGCTATTTGGGTGACCTTGGGCAAATTATTTATCCTCTCTATGCTTCAGTTTTCTCATCTATAAAATTGGAATACAACAAAGTTTCTGTGAAAATTAAATGCATTAAGACATCAAAAGTGTCTAGAACAGAATCTGGCGCCATTGAAACATTCAGTAAATGTTAGCACTTAAGTAGACTTACCATAATTTACTTAATCATTCTTCAAATTCAGGAATTTACATTGCTTTCAATTTTCCACCATTAAAAAAAGGCACTGCTGTTCACCTCAAAAATCTTTTTTGTTATTTAGAATTAGCTATTTCTTTAGAAGAAAGGTTCTCAGAATTGGAATTACCGGAGTCAAAGGGTGTGAATATTTGAAGATGCTTGTTATATCTTGCCAAGTAACTCCTCAACAGGCTGTGCAGCCTTGCTTGCATGAGGAATTGTCTTTACAAAGAAAAGAGAAGTTGTCAAGTTGATAGACAGGAATAGTGTATCAATGTTGTTGGTTTCATTAGCTTCCCTTGATTACTGGTGAAAATGAACATCCTCTCATCTTTGTAAATGAGTGATATTTCACTTTGGCGAATATCTGTTTATGATTTTTGCTTATGAATCTGTTGGTCTTGGTCACCTTAACACTGCTTTTTTTTAGTGATAATATATTGTTTGTATTTGGATGATATTTATTAGATACTTGTGCATTCTTCCATAACTGACCTCACATCATTTAATCCATGTGCTTCCTCTTCTGTGTGGGTGAAACAATTATCTCATAAGTCCTAAGCATCTATTTCAGACACTTCTTAGTATCTGAATCAATACTCTGTATACAGTAGGTATTCAATAAAACAACAAACGCTAATGAAATGACCCAAGTGCTGAGTCATTTCATGTCATTTTTCTGCTCTACTCTGCTCAGTAGTTATCCAAGATTTGAAATCCATATATATTTGCCACCCTCAGGTGCATGACCCTCAGCTATACTCACATGCTTTTTTTCGCTTTTTAGTGTAAACGCCAAGCCTGAACCTTATTACAAAGAAGGTGATATGGAGGCTTGGTCAGGGAAGAATTGTGTCAGTTTAAGCAGCTGTAACAAAACACCAAAGACTGGGAGGATTGAACTGGAAACATCTCTCTCTCACAGTTCTGAAGGCTGGGCAGTCCAAGCTCAATCTAGCATCTGACAGATGTGTGGCCTGGGAAGGGCGTGCTTTCTGGCTTGTCAAGGGCTGCCTTTTCACCAAACCCTCAAAAGGCCAAGCAGCAAACTCTCATCTCTTTCTTTTCTAATAATGACATTAATCCCATCCTGGATGCTCTACCCTCATGACCTTACCTAAATTAATCATATTCCAAAGGCCCCACATCCTAATACCATCTCATTAGGAGTTAGGGTTTCAGTATATGAACCTGGGAGGAAAACGACCATGCGGCTGAGAGCAAACAGTCTGTGCGTGCGTGCTCAGTGTTTTCAGTTCAGTTCAGTTCAGTTCAGTCGCTCAGTCGTGTCCAACTCTTTGCGACCCCATGAATCGCAGCACGCCAGGCTTCCCTGTCCATCACCAGCTCCCGGAGTTCACTCAGACTCACTTCCATCGAGTCCGTGATGCTATCCAGCCATCTCATCCTCGGTCATCCTCTTCTCCTCCTGCCCCCAATCCCTCCCAGCATTAGGGTCTTTTCCAATGAGTCAACTCTGCATGAGGTGGCCAAAATACTGAAGTTTCAGCTTTAGCATCATCCCTTCCAAAGAAATCCCAGGGCTGATCTCCTTCAGAATGGACTGGTTGGATCTCCTTGCAGTCCAAGGGACTCTCAAGAGTCTTCTCCAACACCACAGTTCAAAAGCATCAGTTCTTCGGCACTCAGCCTTTTTCACAGTCCAACTCTGACATCCATACATGACCACAGGAAAAACCATAGCCTGGACTAGATGGACCTTTGTTGGTAAAGCAATGTCTTTGCTTTTCAATTCGCTATCTAGGTTGGTCATAACTTTCCTTCCAAGGAGTAAGAATCTTTTAATTTCATGGCTGGAGTGACCATCTGCAGTAATTTTGGAGCCCAAAAAATAAAGTCAGCCACTGTTTCCACTGTTTCCCCATCTATTTCCCATGAAGTGATGGGACCAGATGCCATGATCTTCATTTTCTGAATGTTGAGCTTTAAGCCAACTTTTTCACTCTCCACTTTCACTTTCATCAAGAGGCTCTTTAGTTCCTCTTCACTTTCTGCTATAAGGGTGGTGTCATCTGCATGTCTGAGGTTATTGATTATTTCTCCCAGCAATCTTGATTCCAGTTTGTACTTCCTCCAGCCCCACATTTCTCATGATGTACTCTGCATATAAGTTAACTAAGCAAGGTGACAATATACAGCCTTGATGTACTCATTTTCCTATTTGAAACCAGTCTGTTGTTCCATGTCCAGTTCTAACTGTTGCTTCCTGACCTGTATATAGGTTTCTCAAGAGGCAGGTCAGGTGGTCTGGTATTCCTATCTCTTTCAGAATTTTCCACAGTTGATTGTGATCCACACAGTCAAAGGCTTTGGCATAGTCAATAAAGAGCCTCTTTATTGACTAAAGAGTGGTGTCCAACTCTTTGTGACCCTATCGATTATAGCCCACCAGGCTCCTCTGTCCATGGGACTCTCCAGGCAAGAATACTGGAGTGGGTTGACATACCCTCCTCTAGGGGATCTTCCCAACCCAAGGACTGAACCCACTTTTGTATTGCAGGCAGATTCGTTACTGCTGAGCCACCAGGGAAGCCCATAGCAAATAGTATTCACTGATAAATCCAAACACTATAATCAGATCACCTGGCCCTAAAGAATCAATGTCCATATTTCAAAATCTTAGCTCCATTATTTAACAAGCTTTCCAGCCTGAAAACAAAAAGGAAAATACAGACACTATTTCCCCCTAATACTTTTTGGGTACAAAAGTTCTGATGGATAGGAATGAAATAATGAAGGGCATATTCTCCTGGACAGTCTGACGTAAGCAGGAGAAGCAGAGTGGCCTATATTTCATTAAGTGAAACGTTGACAAGGGCCAAACTGCATGCTCTGAGCACTCGGGTCATTTCATTAGCATCTTTTATTTTTATACATTGGTAGTTATGGATGTCAATGGCATTTTAATATCCCAGAATGGTCATAGCACCAACACACTCACTCCCACTAATATTTCATGGCTCATGGATCATTTCCAAATCAAGAGGCTGGCTGATGATATGTCTTAATACTTTCCATAACAGAGCTAGGAGGAAAAAAAAAAGGATCCTCTCTCCTGGGTACACAATATACTCTCCTACTTAGTTTATGATAACCAGCATTATTTTTTCATTTATTTTTATGAGATTTATAGGGAGTATTTCCTACAGAGAATTCTGCTCAGAATTGAAACTACTTAGGTGGTTTGCTTGTATCCTATTAATTTTTACTTACTCTATTATATTTTAAAGTATTTTAGACCCAAGGGATTACTGTGGCATATCTTCCTAAGGACCCTGATCAAATACCAAACTCCTCTGTAAGGTCTTTATTTATGGCCAACATCTCCACACCACGCACCTCAAAGCAAAAGTGATAAAAATTAAGCTATCGTTCCCACTTAAACTATGTTGCTGTTTGGTTGCTAAGTCATGTCCGACTCTTTGTGACCGCATAGACTGTAGCCTGTTAGGCTCCTCTGTCCATGGGATTTCCCAGGCAAAAGACCTGGAATGGGTTGCCATTTCCTCCTCCAGGGGATCTTTCCAACCCAGGGGTGGAACCCATGTCTCCTGCATTGGCAGGCAGACTGTTTACCACGTAATTACCTGAGAAGTCCCATTTACACTATATTACCATGCTATACATTGTACCTTATTGTGTTGAAGGTATCTATTCCTTCAGGTTGGGTTTCTAATTCTTTACCATATGACAAACAACATCACAGAGAGTAATGGGTCACAGAGTGAGATTCCCAAATCTATCTTTCACAATGGAACCCACCCTGTCTGCAACTGATGTTGCTCAAAGGGAGCCACCTGATGAGCCGGGCCAAGAAGAGCCTTTCTTAAGAATTTAAAATTAGAAGGGCAAGTGCTGTGTTTTATTCCTCTTGAAACTGGAGGTACACAGTAAGAGAGTAATAGAAGTTTTGATGAATCGATTGACTAACAAATTATCCAATCTCTAGTGAGTAGTAGACAAACAATGGCAAGTGATGTTACTTACAGCCAGAAAATTCTCACGTCTAATTTGAGGCCTTCTCTTGTTTCTTCTGTACTCACCCCAACCCCTTCCTAAAGATACTGCCAGCATAATGATGACAATTCTGTGTAGAAGAAGGGGCTGCAACAGGACCAGGCCAGGGCACCAAGTCTCTGGTCTCATATTGCTATTTATAGGGCATACATACCTTGGACATATTATTAACCTCTCTAGACGTTTCCCTATGGTTCATAGGATTCTACTTCCCAGGGTAGTGGGAACATTTAATAGTATATAATGTAAGTGGGGCTTCTCTGATGGCT
Source organism: Capricornis sumatraensis (assembly GCF_032405125.1). Classification (NCBI taxonomy): domain Eukaryota; kingdom Metazoa; phylum Chordata; class Mammalia; order Artiodactyla; family Bovidae; genus Capricornis; species Capricornis sumatraensis. The sequence goes on along the minus strand of NC_091084.1, from coordinate 59,967,002 downwards.
CAGCAGGTAAAGAATCTGCCTGCAATGCCAGAGACCCAGGTTCAACCCCTGTGTCGGGAAGATTCCCTGAAGAAGAAATGGCAACCCATCCCAGTGTTCTTGCCTGGGAGATTCCATGGACAGAGGAATCTGGCAGGCCACAGTTATAGGATTGCAAAGAGCTGCACATGACTTAGCAAGTAAATAAAATATACACACACACACAATATGAATGAACTATTAAGAACTGAATGAATAAAAAGAACTGTGTGAAATGACAAAGAATCAGTTAAAATAGACAAAGCCATTATCCACACAGCATTTTCAATGATGTGGACATAGAAGGAGGAGATGAGCATAATCAGGAGGAAACAATTATTTTCAGGCATTTTCTAAATCTTCTACAACCTGTGTCTTTTAATTCCTCAACAAACAGGCTTTAACAACCTCAGGCTACATTTCCAGGGATGAGGTTTAACTAACACAAATTTTTCTACATAATATGTAGGGTTGCATCTTCGGGGGTAAAAGTCAAGATGAAAATAGCATAGCTAACCCATCTCTTCAACTAAACAATCTTCTATCAATAGCTACACCTTGGGGCTTTGGGGCAACCCAGGGCTGTGGGCTGGAAGTGTCTTCTCCCCATAAGGACTGGCATATTGAGCCAGGTGCCCCAGCGGAGGAGAGAGTTCATCTTCTTTAGAAATGTCTAAAATAGACACTTGCCAAAGGCAGGACATTAGGCTGCAAGGCCTGTTGGCCTGTGAATTGTTTTGAGAACAGATGGAAACTATGTCTCCAAAGGTCATGTTAGCAGAGAAAGAGGTGTTGCTTATTCCTATTGGCCTAAGTTCCAAAAGAATCTAGAAAGTCACAGCAAGGTTAAACAGAAAACTGAGGAACCTAGTGACAGGGCTTCCTAAGTGGCTCTAGCGGTAAAGAACCTGCCCACCAATGAAGAACACGTAAGAGATGTGGGTTCAATCCCTGGGTCAGGAAGATCCCCTGGAGAAGGGAATGGCAACCCACTCCAGTATTCTTTCCTGGAGAATCCCATGGACAGAAGAGCCTGGTGGGCTTCAGTCCATAGGGTCGCAAAATCTGACACGACTGAAGTGACTTAGCACACATGCAATAAAGGCAAACCAACACTCACATCCCACCCCTGAAACTGAGAGATTTAGATCCCAGGCTAGCCCACCACTATTAACCTGGGGTCCTTAGGCAAGTAATTTAGGGTCTGTGGACCTCTGTTATTTCTTACATAAAATATAGGTTGCAGGGATATTGGATGTAGGGATAAGCAGAAGAAGTAGACTCTGGCTAACTTAAGTATAAAAGAAATTCACTGGAAAGACTCAGGTGGCTCACAGAATTGAGAGAGGTTCTTGGGAATCAGGCCAGGAAAGAATAGGCACCAGAGAGGCTCTTGGGACCTCGGGGGTAGGAACTCCCACACAGCCTAACCAGGACACTCATGCCAGAGCACGTGAGCACCCAACCTTCCTTTTCCTTCCTCTTCCTCTTCTTCTTCCTTTCCCTCCTCCTTTTTTGAAGTCTTCCTATGTAAATCACTTCATACATTTTTAAGAGATAGAACACACTAATCTAATTTTTCATTCTGCTTCCCACTGCTGGGTGAAAGCAAGAGTAAGTCCAATTAAATCTGCACATGACAGAGGAAAGATCAGTTCCTAAAAGGAAACAGGGCTGTTGCGATCAATAAGGTAGACTTAGGGTAACTCCAAATCCATAAGAGTCTACTTCAACAAGTGTTAAGTTCTTTATAGCAGTAATATCATGGAGGTCCATTTAGCCTTCCTTACACTGTAAAAGAATTCTGATGGAGGAAACTGACAACACAATGGGGATATATACTTAGATATAAGTATATAGGGATATATTAGTATATAGGCAAATGGCAGCTCCCGCAAGGGTCTGATTTAGTGCATCTTGGATGGGCCTGTGAATGTGTATTTGGGAAAATTCTGGTTCCTCAAGAGATTTTGATGCCAGATCAGGTTTGGGGACCACTACTATCCTGTTTATTTATTAGGAGAAGATAGAGACAGAGATAAGCTAGAGATGGCTATCATTATGTCATGAGATAATATGAAAATTCCCAGGTGAAGATATATAGGTCGATTGCTCAAGCCACCTATCTATCTGTCTATACCAAACACCCGACACCATCGTTCGCAGATATCACAGTTCCCTACCCACCTTCTCTACCTGCCACACTAGGCTTGGGGACAAAAGAGAGGAGTATTACACAGTACCACAGTACAGTTGAGCCCCAGCAAAAAAAAGCAAATACTCTCCCACTCTCCTTTATTAGAAACACTGGATTTAGCACGCCTCCTCCCTCCTGCTGCGCTCACTGCTCCCCCTCCCCACCTCATATGCCATATGTTTTTAATCATGCCCCCACGGTTTTTCTTCCTGCAATGTCCCGGGCAAATTAAACTTGAAAAACAGAAATCTGAGAACTTGGAGCAAACATGGAAACTCGTGACAATGGTGGCAATCAGCAGCAACCAGGCTGAATTCTCCAGCCTACGGGCAGGCAAGGAGGTGGTGTGGGGCCGCAGTATAACTAAGTCTATAGGACACAGACTTAATAGTGAAAAGGGTCAATTGTAATCCTTGTGACTTTTCTTAAAAATAGTTTCCTCACAGGCTTGTAAAAGCCCATTCTGGAATAAACTCTTAGAGAAAATCTAGCTTAGATTTGGGGATTATCTTTTTTCAATGTCTTTTTTTTTTTTTCTATCCTGAAATTCCAATTACTATATTTTAGAAAGTTTATTAAATCTTCACATTGCCTCCAAAATATTGAGTGATCGTAATCATATTTAGTTTTTGATGGAAGGTACATCATAACTTTCATCAGATTTTCACAAAGATTTCAAAAGCACAAAATCCAGTCCAACTCACTCACCCCAAAGACTATAAATGTCATGGCTAAAGTCTTTAAATATTTAGGTCAGAGAGATCTGCTCCAATTCCTTTCCCCACCACGTCCAAGACATGAGACCCGAGGCAGATTACTTCTAAACCTGTTTCCATAGCCACTTGTGGAAATAATAATACCTAGTTCATAACACTGTCTTACAAATTAGATGAATTAGAAATATAAAGTGATTGGGAACTTCCTTGGCAGTCCAGTGATTCAGACTCTGCGTTTCCATTTCAGGGAGCATGGGTTCAGCCTCTAGTCAGGGAACAAAGATCCCTCATGCCATGTAGCACAGTCAAATATTAATATGTGTGTGTGTGTGTGTATAAAGTGATTGCACAGTACCTGGCTAACTTAGTCCATTCAGGCTAATATAACACAGTACCATAGATGAAGTGGCTTATAAACAACAGAAACTTACTTCTCACAGTTCTAGAGGTTGGGCAGTCCAGGATTATGACACAAATGGATTCAGTGCCTCATGAGAACCTATTTCCTGATTCATAGATGGCTGTCTTTTTACTAACTCCTCACGTGGTAGAAGGGACAATATAATTCCCTGGGTGTCTCCTTCATAAGGGCACTAATCCCATACACAAGGGCTCTGCCATTAAGACCTCTCAAATGCTTCACCTCAAAATATCACCACATAGGACATTAGATTTCAACAAATTAATTTGAGGGAGCCACAAACATTCAGTTATAGCAACAGCATGCCATGAATATTAGATTTTATTCTTATTCTTACTATTATGTATAATACTAATAATAACATTATTATTAATGATAGATGGAGAGCTTGAAAGCCAAAGGCACTCAGTATCATCAAGTGATCAAAGAGTCAGAACATGAAGGCAGGTCTTCTGATTGTCAGTAAAATGGGAACAGATGCCTAATTTTACTCAGCTGATTGGGATCCCCTGGGTAAGAAGGGAAAGAAATTGTGATATCAGAAGAAACATATTTTTGGCATGGCCCATATCTCATGTAACAGATTTTGCGTCTCTTACAGGTGAATTTGACTAAAGCACGAACTAATGATATTCACAGACCCATAGCTTCACAAAGATTCATGGGACTTTAGAAATTGTTAATCCTCCACACTTCATTTCACAGATGGAAAACTGTGGTTTAGACACGTCAGGCAACTAAGACATGAAGGTCACTGGGGAATAAGCTAAGGGACCAGTTTATAGCAACCAAAATGATCAACCTGAGTCCCTGTTGCATTGTCTACAACTCTGCCTGAGTTTCAGAAGAACTGAGTTTGAACTGAGAGCTGCAATATATACTAAATGTTCCTTCTCAGAATATTATCGCGTATAAGCCTTGTGAGCACAGGAACTGTGCAGTAAGACAGATCAGGTCTGTGTCCTTAGAGAATTTACATTCCAGAAAAGAAGACACACACTAAACAACAAATCACAAAATGGTACTTTAATAAGTGCTGAAACAGCTGGGTTGGTCTAAACACACTTGCCTCACACACAGGGTTAGTGTGAGCATTCCATGCCCTGATACATGGTGGGTACACAACGGAGTCAGTGCTTCACACTCATCAGCTATTATATGAGCCCAGCAGCTTCCATTTCCTACATTGTTTGCCAGTTACTATTTTATGTGTCAAATGCCTCAAGTCAAGAAATTTTATCTCACAAAAGTGAGTTGGTTTTGCCTCCAGTTTGGCAGAGGTCACCAGGACTTTCATTTTTTTTTTTTTTTTCCACAGATATCGCTGAAACGCTTTCATGCTTTAGAGTTCTTTAGTGATCTTCTCTAGATTTTATTCATTTCCCCCCTAGTTCTGAGAAAGCATGTCCTTTGACAGGGGAAATCATGAGTGACTTAAAATGAAATGGCTTAAAAAAAATTTAAACAGAGAAGGATGTTTCTTTTTCTTCACTATTTAAAGAGCTGGGGCAGAGGGCAATGGTCCAGGAGGTTCCTTTTTTTTTTTTTTTTTTTTTCAGTGTTGGCCTAAAAGGCCAGGACTCTGTGAAGTTAAATTTTATCCACACTGTATCTCTAGCAGCCTGGCTAAAGTGCAGCCATGGTTCTATTCAACTTTCAACCATCTCCCAGCATCTCCATTCCACTCAGCTCCACACTGATACTGAATCTTCCTCCTATGCCTCTCTTGTGAAATATCCCTGCCCTGTTCAAACCCCCACACCCACCCCCTACCTATCTCCCTATTACTGAAGGATCAAGTTGAACTTGTGCAGACTTTCTAATCCCAGCTCTGCCTTGCACTCTTGTGTGGCCTCGGGCTGGCTCCTAATCGTTATAAGCCTATTCTGTATGCATATACAAGAGACAAATACCTACCCCAGAGGGTGACTGCAGGATTAAATAAAATGGCAAGAAATGGTTGGCAGGCTGCATTCAGAAGGTGTTAAGATGTAATTACCTGAGCTCTGGCCAGTGATGGGGGTTTTTCGAAAGTATGGGCATAGTCGGAGACCTCGGGACTCCCCAAGGCAAGTGAAAGAAAGGACAGGAGCAAGATGTGGAGTCCATGGCCTGCTGCAGCAACAGCAACTCTTTCTGCATCAGTTCTAGGTAATGGGGTTCCATGGACCCTTTTGCTTAAAAAAAAAAATTTTAGATTTACACTGAGTTGGAAAATGAAAGTTCGCCAACTGTGAAGGTAGAGGAAAGAGTGTGCCCACGACTTTCCTCACTTCTGATACCCCCTGCAAATTTAGAGGGTTCTCAAAACCAGCCTCAGGTATCAATACAATTCACTTGAAGGACTCATAGGACACTCAGAAAGCAGTGACATAGTTTGTTCACAGTTATAGTTTGCTGCAGCTACTGGATATAGATTAAAAATCAGCCAAGTTAATAGGTGCACAGGGCTGAGTCCAGGGGGATTTCAAACACACAGCTTGAAATCATCCCCTTCAGTGGAATCAGGACAGTGTTGCTTCCCTGGCACCGATATGTGACAATATTCACAGAACAGTGTCAACCTGGAGGCTCTATCTGCACCTTGGTAGCCAGTTTTTACTGAAAGTCCATCACATGTAGGGGGGCTTCCCCTGTGACTCAGAGGTAAAGAATCTGCCCGCCAATACAGGAGACACAGGAGACATGGGTTCAATCCCTGGGTCGGGAAGATCCCCTGGAGGAGGAAATGATAACCCATTCACACATTCTTGTACTGGATAATCTCAAAAACAGAGGAGCCTGGCAGGCTAAACTCTATGGGGTTACAGAGTCAGACATGACTGAGCAAGCACACATCACATGCAGACATGATTTTTTTTTAATTTAAAATTTGTATTTATTTATTTCTGGCTGTGCTGGCTCTTTGTTGCTGCGCACAGGCTCTCTTTAGTTGCAGCAAGTGGGGGCTACTCTGCAGTTGTGGTGCATGAGCTTCTCATTATGGTGCCTTCTCTTGTTATGGCTTGTGAGCTCTAGAGCATGTGGGCTTAGTAGTTGCATTGCATGGGCTTAGTTGCTCTACAGTATGTGGATTCTTCCTGGACCAGGGATCAAACCTGTGTCCCTTGCATTGGCAGGTGGATTCTTAACCACCAAACCACCAAGGAAGTGCACGTTTAGGCATGGTTAACTCCTTGTATAGTGGATCTCAGTCTCCAGTCCTTCTGGAGGTAGACTGTACCATATGGCTCAAAGCCTGTACCCTGAATCTCTCTGTTAGACTATCCAGTGTGACCCAAGGTCCCCAGGAAAACAAAGACATTCCTATCATGCATGATATTCCAAGGCTACCTCTCAGAAGCTGAGGATAAGGCTAGATTTCTCTTTGAGCAAGTTTAAATGCTTTGCTACACAGAAACCTCCTCTCAAATGCACACTCTAGCTAAGTCACTCATGATCTGCTCCACCTGGGTCTTTTATTCATTCCCCCACATGGAATTCTCAATCTCCTTCTCTCTCTTTACTCTTAGTTCAAGACCTATCTCAAATAACACAACTCCCACTACAGCTACTGGTCCATCTTGTTCTTTTACTTTTTGTACTGCGGTGATGTATTATATCTATATCCTTTCTGCCACATGATCTCAACATTGATTATATACACAGTGTTCAAGGAGAAAAAGAAGAGAGCAAGTGAGAGAGAGGGAGTGATGACTGACATATTGATCTCAAATTTAAGGGACTTTAACATCCAGTAGGGCAAGCAAGTTCTCTTCATCCACTTAATCAACGAATATTTATTGAGTATCTACTCTGTACCAGGATCCAAACTAGTTGTCAGAATACATAATTAACTAGAACTATAGAACAAGACGGAGAAGGCAATGGCACCCCACTCCAGTACTCTTGCCTGGAAAATCACATGGACGGAGGAGCCTGGTAGGCTGCAGTCCATGGGGTCGCTAAGAGTCGGACATGGCTGAGCAACTTCACTTTCACTTTTCACTTGCATGCATTGGAGAAGGAAATGGCACCCCACTCCAGTGTTCTTGCCTGGAGAATCCTAGGGACGGGGGAGCCTGGTAAGCTGCCGTCTATGGGGTTGCACAGAGTCGGACACGACTGAAGGGACTTAGCAGCATAGAACAAGAAAAGTAAGACCCCGTGAGAGAGAATGTGAATGATATGGTCAGACTCTAGTGGATCTTGGTGTCACATTAAGGAGTTAAGCTTTATTCTAGAGTCCTATGTTTTCTGCATGCTGAAACATTTACCCTAAGATGATTTTAGATGTTATATTAATAGCTCTTTTACACAGTTAGTACTTAATGTACTTAGTTTAATGATTCTCCTATAAAAATGTTATGTGACCAGCATATTCCAACCTGTGGTTTTAGTTATTACTGCTTAGAACAAGGAAAATTAAAAAGAGTCATTTTACATTATTTAACAACCGCTGTGGCCGTATTTGCTTCACCTCAGCTGAATCAGACCTGAGTGTAGAAAATCTGCACCTATGACTAAAATCAGGGAGTCAAGACTAGAATAGCTGGGATTTGGGGATTACTGCTATAGTAACTGAAATGGTATGCTCAGATGTGGCTTTACAGAAAGTCTCCAAGAGACCACCATGGAAAACAGATCAGACTGGGATTGAGCTAGAGACCAGTGAAGATGCTTTTGGAACAGTTCTGGTGAGATACAAGGAATACGCGCATTAGACAGAGGAATGGGGTCGAAGAGGAGGGGACAGGTGTTTAGTAACTTTAGGATTTGGAGGATCAACAGAAGAGTTGAGAATGAGAGGAAAGCTTAGGATGACTTTCAGGTTTCTAGCTTGTGTGATTCACATGATAATGGTGATAACCAAGATAGAAAGGATGGAGAGACAAACAAGTCTGGAGGCAGAGAAAATGAATTTGCTGAGAAGGTACTATGAGTCCTCAGCATATTTAAATTTATGGAATACCATCTCATTGTTTCATGTGCATATATTTTCTGTCCAATGAAAATTTAATCAACACAAGAAATAAGTGATATTCCTTTTTTATATATGCCAGAGAAATGCTTAGTAGAAGAGTACCAGCTTTTTATTGGAAGGCTCTGAGCGTGCCAGTACCAATTAAGCGTGTGATCCAGACTAAATTGTTTAATCTGAGTCTGTTTTCACATCTCCACAATGAGATAATAATAAGGACACCTGCACAAGCAAAGTAAAGAGCTACACGATTTCTAATTAGGTGGAGATTGGGAGGTGGTCTTATGCTGAGTAAGAATTTCTTCTTGAATTGTCTTGAATCACTCAAAATACCAGTAGTGAGAATCTGTCTGTGATGGGACCAAGTTTCATAAGCAAATGTATAATATTTCTCTCCCAATCTAACTTTCAAAAAGTAAAGCTGCCTGGTGACTATATCCAGATATCAAAAAGGAAACAGATGTTTCTCTACTTAATTCCACATTCTTCATCCTTGAGAAAAACAAGGCTCCATACCTCAAGTTTACTTGCATAGTCAAGAGGACTTTCTCTCCTTCCTCTCCCCCAGTCACCTAAAGCTATGCCCAAGTCTGGTTCTGATTTTTATTATATATTTTAATGCCTAACTGCTGGGTAATTCACTAATACAAAAAGTCAGGCTCTCCAAGTATAAAATAAAATCCTCCCAAGCACAACTTAAACAGTGTGTTTCCAATGTGGGGAAAATGTCAATAAAAGGCTTCCTGGTGCCTCTTTGTGGGAAGACAGAAGGAAAAGTTCAGACTACCCAGAGAGAAGAGCAAGGATTCACTATGCATGCTTCGCTTAGTCGGTCAAAGACCTGAGGGTTAGAGAAGCCAAGTCATTTCTAGTTGCCAGGTAACCCTGCAGATCCGTGGTCCATCCTTCTACACCTGACCTTAGTGGATTACATTAACAGGTTCTCTCACCTTCTGGCTTTCGTTTGGGTATAGCCAATGGGAATCTATTATTAAACTCTGCTCAAATTGTCCAATCTCTGTGCAGTGTCTGTTTCCTGCTGAGACCAGACTGATACACTGAACTCAGGAATTAAATAAGGCTCAGGATGTGCCATACACTCAATACAGTTTCCTTTTGCCAGACTATCTGAAATCCCCACACTGCTAAATCCTTCCGATCATAGAAAGCAGCACTGTCCAAAAGAACTCTCTGAAATGATGGAAATGTTTCTTTCGGTGCTGTACAAATATGTAGCCACTAGCCATCTGTAGCTATTGAAATTTTGAAATATGTCCAGTGCAGCCAAGGAACTGAATTTAAATTTTTACTTAATTTTAATCAAGTAAAATTGAAATAGCCACATATGACTAGTGGCTATTATGTTGGAGAGTGAAGCTCTAGAGAAAATGCAACAATTATTTTGAAAGAACCCTACCTTAACTTCTTGCTGCTTTTTAAATGTTTATTGCTAGTATATCAGGTCACCTGTAATAATAAAATCAAGGGCAGGGGCAAAGGGATCAATCCTTATTCCTTCTCATATCTATTTTCTTCATCTTTCTCACTCAGTCATGTCCGACACTTTGCAACCTCATGGTCTGCAGTCCGCCAGGCTCTTCTGTCCATGGGATTTCCCAGGCAAGAGTACTGAAGTGGGTTGCCATCTCCTCCTCAGGGCATCTTCCTGACCCAAGGGTCTGCGTTGGCAGATGGATTCTTTACCACTGAACCACCTGGGAAGCCCTCTTCATCTTTATCTTCCAGGATTAAAACCCCAAACTGCTCAAAACCCAAACTGCTCAAACCAGAATGGGCTGCTCTGTTTGCTGTGCTGGTTTACCAAATACTTCATCACCAATATCAGCTCCAGCTTTTACAAACTTACTTTCTTCTTTCTGACTGTAGACATAAGGTCTTCATAGACACGAGACCTGAATCAAAGTCTTCATTGTTCAACTTTCTTTGCTGGACCACCTTTCAGTCGTTTACCTACTTCACCTACAGCTGCTCCGTAAGAGGCTCCCAGATTTGTGTCTCTATCCAAGAACTCTCTAGATGCATTCACTAGTCCTTTGGTATTCTTTCAACAAACACTGTTAAGTATATGATATATATTTGGCTTTTACTAATAATTTGTACAGCTTAATAACAATAACATCAACAACAATAATGGCTAACATTTACTTAGTATTTTCATGTGTCAGGCATCATTCAGTAGCTTTACCTGTATAACTCATTTAATTTTCATACAATACTGCTAACTAAGGACTATTACCTTCCCCATTTAAAGGTAAATAAACAGGTAGTTGCCTGAAGCCACACAGCTACTGGGTAATAGAGTCAACTTTTAGTACAGATAGTTAGGCTCTAGAATTGACCCTCTTTTCTTTGCTCTATTGCCAATGACCATGGCCCTGGAATAGCAAGTCACAAGAGTCTCCCATCTATTTCTCCTTAGAAACTATGGACTAGTATCCCTTTTACTAGGCATAGTCAGTGTTTCCAAATCCAGAGGCTAGAACCCTTTTTATAATTTTGTAGAAGTCATAATACCTGAATCAAGCTTACATGGAAGAGTTTTTCTTTTTCCTAAAATCATTGGTGATAAATATTACTAATGTGGATCAGAGTCATTCCCTTAAGCTCAGAAAATAGTATTTGTGTTAGAGGAAGCACACTGATTGAAACCGCCCACCCTGGCCAGGCACCATAGTAACCATTTGCATGAGCTGTTTTATGACAGGAGATCCTGATAAGGAATACAGAACTAATACGCCACCACCAACCAGAAGCGTTCGGGAAAGGTCAAAAGGAGACACCACGTGTCCATCCACTTTCCAGAATCCCTGTCGCTAGCATCCATCTTGGCTGAGTGATGCATGCGCCACCAGGAAAGACTCTGAATTAGAATGATTGGCCAAAGACCACCCGGAAACTAATCCCATCACCATAAAACCCGAGACTGCGAGCCACGTAGCACAGCAGTTCTCCTGGGTTCCCTTACCCTACTGCTCTCCACCCGGGTGCCCTTTCCCAATAAAATCTCTTGCTTTGTCAGCAGATGTGTCTCCTCGGACAATTTATTTTCAAGTGTTAGACAAGAGCCCAGTTTCGGGCCCTGGAAGGGGTCCCCCCTCCTGCAACATTTGGATGGGGGCAATCAGACATTATTAAGACAGAGAATTGTGATAATAATATCATCCTCCCCACCCTGGAAGGCAGTTTGCCATGATGTATAAAGAGTTGTAAAAATATTCATACTCTGTGACTTGGCAATTCAATTCTAGAAATATATTCTGGGGAAATAATCAGAGAAATGTGCAAATATCTGTAAACAAGGATGTTCATCTGCAGCACGATTTATAATAATGTCAAACTTGAAACAAATGTGTAGCAAAAGGAAATTAAATAATTTTGTATCCATAAATTGTGTATTAGGCAGTGATTAAAAATGAATCTATGTATATACTCTTAAAGAAAATAATCATAATTTATTTTAAAAATAGTTTAAAGAGTCTATATAGTATAATCACATATTTTTGTTTAAAGATTTATACATATACATAAGAGAATTTTAAAAATCGGAAAGCATGTATATCAAATGTTATTTCCAGACTGTAGTGTTGTAGATGGGTGATTTTTATACTCTTCCCTTTTCTTATCAGTATTTCTAATGTTACTTCAATTAATAATTCAGTTCAGTTCAGTCGCTCAGTCGTGTCCAACTCTTTGCGACCCCATGAATCGCAACCAGGCCTTCCTGTCCATCACCAACTCCTGGAATTCGCTCAAACTCATATCCATTGAGTTGGTGATGTCATCCAGCCATCTCATCATCTGTCATCCCCTTCTCCTCCTGCCCTCAATCCCTCCCAGCACCAGGGTCTTTTCCAGTGAGTCAACTCTTTGCATGAGGTGGCCAAATTAATATACCTCAATTAATAATTATTAATTTTCTGAATAAAAAGTCACTAATTTCCTCAATAAAATACTTATTAAATTTTCTACTGAAGTCAAGGCAGAAGTATGTGAGGACATTCTTATTTCTAAAGGTCATGGTTCCATAGAAATCAAAAACAAGTCTGTCCATTGTAGATTTAAAGCCGTCAATTCCATAATAGATTTCTATTTAAATCATCAGGGTCTAATTTATGGAAATCTTTCACTGTTTTTTCCCTTAATTAAAATTTGATAAAGGAAGGCCAGCCAGCTGTTCCCTAATGGATGCATGATAAGGGAAACAAACACATATAAATAAATAAAAATAACTGAAATGCAGGTATCTGTTCGGGTATTTCCTGGAGATAAGATCTCAGAAAGGGTTATTTAATCTTTGCTAACCTCAAATCTTTTCCCTGTATGTGGAGATGAAAATAATAAATAATTTAAATAAATTTAATAGTGAGATAAGACATGTATTGAAGAGGCATTCTGTAAATTTAAAGTGTTACCTAAACAATATCCAGCAACGGGTAATGATAATATTTGTTTGTTTTTCTCTGCCACTAACTTATTCTGAGACCTTGAGTAAGTCACTTAACCTTAAGGACCATCAGGTTCTTCATCCTTAAAACAAGGGTTTAAATGGGAGTGACTTCTTGGGTTGTTTTCAACTCTGTAATTCTGTGATTCTACTGGCCTGTTTGGGGTCATGACAGTTTCTTCCAGAGGCCTGGAAAATTATATGGAAATTGAACTTATAGAGTTTGGCAGGAAACATGAAGCTAACTTCAATGCTGATGTGACAGTGGGTAGGATGCCTTCAGAAGGCACGCTCTGTCCCAGTGTCCTCTGAATCATTTCCTCTCCAAGTGAGGGCAAAGATGAAGAGTAAAGAAATTCTGCAGTGACTGTACACGTGGAGACCAACTCACTGTTCATCCCCAAGGAACTTCACGGAGAAAGCCGTGCCCACAGGGTGAGCTCTGACCGCTCAAAGAAGGCTGCCTGTGCCTTTCCCAAAGGCTCTGGCTGACTCTCCTGCTCTGCTTAACTTGGAAAGCCCTGTGGTGAAACTGAGTAGTAATGACTCTTTAAATGTATTTATGGGAGCAAAAAAAAAAAAAAAAAAAAGTGCATGAGAACACTGAAGAAAAGAGTTCTTCTGACCAGAGGATATGTTACTTACACGAAATAACTTCTGGAAAGTAATGCCATTTTCTTAAAGAAGGAAAGGTATTTTAGTGATCAGTTGACTCAGCTCAGCCTGCTATAAAGGTAGAAACCAAGACTAAGTGGGAGGAAGGGGGAGCAATAAGGAAAATGGTTTTCTCGATACCTATGGTATTCTGTTGTGAACAAGACCTTAGTCAAATTTTGTCATGTGTGTGAATATATATATACACACACATACATATGTATATACATATTTCATAGATATGTACATATATAAATATTTCAGTGGGTATGATATGGAGATATGTAGATAGATTTTGTGATACTGAACCATAAAATAGATATAATTAACCATCTGTTTATTCAACAAAGAAGCAGAGGTTAAGCTGGATTGAGTGACTTCTCAAGGTCACAAATTTAATTAGTGGTAGAACTTGGGCCTTTTGTCCTTGATGATCAAAATCAGAGGAAAGCAAAAAAAAAAAAGCAATTTTTTTTTTTTTCCAGCTTAGAACATCCGGCCCAGGGATGAGTAAGCAGAGGCTAGGTACTTTTTTAACTTCCTAAAGATATAACAACTTGGATGCCTCTAAGTACCAGCCAGTTATTCCTTTATAGTCTTGCTTTCTATCCTGGCCACTGGCAAAGTGGCATTATTATCCTGTGAGTCATCATGCTAATAAATAAATCTAATTTGAAGATACCCCGTGTTCACTTTCTGGCACGATCTAACTCTCCTCGCTTCTTCCCATCCCTTTCCTCTCCCAGCAACAGTCCCTGGTGTCTAAGAACAAAATGTCACTGAAGGAGTTGCAAGAAATAAAGAGAGGACAGTAAGATCCTAAAATATTGCAAAACCATGACTTTGAAAAGGCAGATTTAGAGCTGTTTGAGACAATTTAGGGAAGGAGTGCCTTTGATGACAGAACAAATACAGAATGAATATGGCCAAGGATATACTAGACTTTGCAAAGAGGCTGTCATCTGAAAATTACTGGGAATAGTCAAGAAGGAATGTAGAGGGGGGTGGTCAGGATACTAGTCCATATTTTTTTCAGCACTTCATCTAAGCTCCCAAAGTAATTTCTACCTTGGTTTGTGATTTTATCTTTCTCCATTTTGGCCATTTTTTCTTCATATCTGTATCTTCAAGGTCAAGGATTATTGATTTAAAAGATAATACTCAGATCCTATTCCAGAGCTAGGCATCCGAAACCCTCTTATAATATTTGCTTGCTGCAAAAATAAGGTTTATAAGAGTAGGGGGAGTAAAGTGAGGTGATTGAGTAGTTTCTGTCCTTATAGCATTCCTTCCTTCAGGGAAGTGAAGAGAGACCTCCAAGGCTACAATAATCCTCACTTCACAAGATTCAGGCCCATACTGGCCCCAGGGATGTGAACTCTCCAAGGGCTCACTCGCCCTCCAGGCCTCCTGGCTCAGGTAAACATGTGTGTAACCTAAGCCAGACCAATCAGGATTGTCCTGGCACATTTCACAATTACCATCAGAACAGTTGTTCTTTCTTTTCCTGACTTCATGCACTGCAAAGATCAGGTGACTCAGAACTATTATGAGGCTAATAGTAGAGAGGGAGAAATTAGCAAAATGTCTCCTGCTAATAAGAGAGGGAGAACATGAGAGAGGGTCTTGCTGCAATCCTACAAATACTTCAATGCAACTCTACATGAATATCCATCCACGTTTTGTTTTTCCAATTATATAAGCCAATAAATTCTCTTAGCATTTGCGCTGAGTTTCTCTCACTGGCAACCAGAAGAGAACTGGCCAAGGCAATAATTCACACAGCTTCATACAGTCCCTTTCCACATTTTAGATTTGTCATCCCATTCAGAGATAAATGGAAAGGAGGGGTTATTATCTCATAAAAACTCTACCTAAAGGAACCAACTAAAGGTCTCATGGATGATCTATGTTAAAAAACAATCATAAATGTGTTGATAATAGTTTTCTAGGGCCCTGAGAAGAGTCTCAGCAAAAGCAATAACAGGATATTTTCTATCCAAGTTTCAAGTGATGTCATTTACATATTTAACCTCTAATCTGTTCTCCTAGCTACTGGGAAGTTCATGCATAGTGGAAAGATTACCAGAAATGGACTCAGAAGACCTGGGATCTATCATCTACTGAACTGTACCTCACTATGCCTCCAGATAAAGACACATTAATCCTTTCATGACTCCCATTGAATGTTGCTAACAAAGGGGTAGCTATTTCATGGTTTATAGGAGTTAATTGAAATTATAAATAAATATGAAAGTATAGTCTAGTGTCAGAAAACATTTTGTGTGCACACACCTATTATAGCTATTGAATTATGAAAATATTTACTGAATGCCTACTATGAACCAGGGTATATTTTAGATGCTCCAGTAAAGTAGTAATCAAATCAAGGCCTCCGCCCTTGTGATGGTCACATACGAATGGGGAAGAAAGACAATAAGAAAAATAATGTGATATGATATCAGAAAATGGTAAGTGCCATGAAGAAAAATAAAGCAGAGTGAAAAAGTACCACTTAACCTAAAGAGGTCATGGGAGACATTACTAAAAAGGTGATTCAAGCAGAGACCTAGATGAAGTGATAGATATATATCTCTCTAGGATAGAACATTCCACTGACATATTTGAAGACCAGGAAAGAGGCCTCTGTGACTGGGAAAACAAGAGAAAAGGGTAGGAAATGGCACCTGAGTCTGATTTTTTAAAAATAATTATCCCGCTACTCATCTGTTTGCTACATTCAGCTGTAAGCTCCTAGAAAGAAGGGGCATCGTCTGAATCCACATTTCCACTGCATAGCATAATATCAACAAGGGGTAGCTGTGAAAATGCTCAGTAAATGTTTGTGATAAAGTATGCATGTATAAATGAATTAGTGGGATCTCAATAAATGATTTTTTAGATTTGAATCTGAATGATACATCTGTCTAGGCCAGAGTGACATGCCTAAACACTCATAACTACAGAAGCAGTACCACGGGAATTATAGTCAGTGTTGTGCTTTGGTGCTCTTCATTCAAATGAGATCACTTCTGTGAAAGGTACTGACTTGCTACAGAATTGCTACTGGGCATATTTAAGTGAAAGTCATTCAGTCATATCCAGCTCTTTGTGACTCTATGGACTGTAGCCTGCCAGGCTCCTCTCTCTGTGGAATTCTCCAGGCAAGCCTACTTGAGTGGGTAGCCTTTCCCTTCTCCAGGGGATCTTCCCAACCCAGTGATCAAACCCAGGTCTGCTGCATTGCAGGAGGATTCTTTACCGTCTGAGCTACCTGTAGTCCGTGATTAATTTAATTTGCTAAATATGCTAAGAATGTTATGGCTTCTGTGAAATTGAGCTATATTAAAAGCAAGAGAAAACATAAGCAATAGCAGAATATGAAGTGAGGTAAATCCCTAAGAGCTGGTCTACACAAAGTCATCCCTGTTGAAAGAGAAAAATGATAATTACACAAACAACTCCTTTGTCACTGATATGACCCAAGCAAATACTCATTTGTCTGATTGTCTCATTTCATCTAGATACCACCCAAAGATGTTTTTCTAGACATTCTTGGGAATGGAGATATTTAAAATATTTTAATACACTTTGAAGTTTTCAATAATATTTTAGTTAAATCTCAAAATATTCCTTAAGCAAGATTTGTTCAGAGAGGCTATATGACATGACTAAGGTTATAAGTCAGGAAAAAAGTTCAACTCAAGTCTTATAATTCCTAATCTACTGGGTTTTTTTCCATTCAAGAAGGATTCAATCAATAATATGAATTGAAAAAGCATCTGTACTAAAGCAAATGTGAAATTTAACATTCTAAAAGTAGATAAATGTAATTATTTAAAAATACCTGAGGTAGGATTATTTTAAGTAGGAGACAGATAATCATCTTAATTTCTTGATATGGAACTAGCCATGAAAAATGTAAATATTACACTCAAAATATAACAATTTTTACTATTTAGAATTTTATCAGAATAGAATAAAATCCAATTTTAGTTAACTTTAAGCATTTATTTTCCTTGCTAAGCTATACTTTCATGAATTTACATGTTACCTAAACAAGAGAGTTTAGGAGACCCTTTTTACATCAATATACATTATTTAAATCCCTTTAATTACAAGACTGTGTATGAAAGAAATCCATCATAAAATGAAAATATCACAGGTAAAAAAATTCCACTTTAACATTGCTTCCCTTTTACCAATAATGCCTTTCCTACACTTTATATTATCTATGAAGGTCATTTTCTTCTGTTTGTAAGCTATGAAGCATCCAAAATGGAGAAGGAAATGGCAACCTACTCCAGTACTCCTGCCTGGAAAATTTCATGGATGGAGGGGCCTGGTAGGCTACAGTCTATGGGGTAGCAAAGAGTTGGACACGACTGAGAGACTTCACTTTCTTTATTTCTATAGTTCCTTTTGGAGAAGGAAATGGCAACCCACTCCAGTGTTCTTGCCTGGAGAATCCCACGGATGGAGGGGCCTGGTGGGCTACAGTCTATGGGGCTGCAAAGAGTTGGACACAACTAAGCAACTAACACACAAGCATCCAAAAACCTAATACAAACACAATACAAATTGACTACACATAAAATCATGAACTTGCGAGAGATTCATGGTTCTATGAAGTATGCTAAGTTCCTATTGTAGAACTTTTTAAACTCTACTATAGTCATTGACCCAGGACAATCTGGTAAAATCAGACTAGTTAATCAACACAAAGAAAGAGATGAGTGCAAATGGTGAGATATGCATTTCAAAATAGAAGCGGTTGAATATCAAAGGATTAAAAGCAGTCCCGTGGAGAACTAGTGCAATTCTGGAATGTTTTTGTAAAAGTAACCCTCTGAATTATCATACTGCTAAAGTCAAATGTGATGTAAATATTACAATATCATACTATCACACAATGATGCTGGAAAGTATGCGAAAAAGTGAAATCAATACTCAATATATTCTTTGTTCTGACACTGAGCACATAGCTGATTGCAATCATAATTTAACTAGTATTAATTACAGCTAAAATAAACTTTCTTCAAGCTTTAAAAAATCATAGAAAATGTAGAAATTGCTTCCTGATTCTTCAAGAATCACCTCCAAAGCGCAAATGTAACAGAAAATCTTGGTTCAGCAAAACTATAACTATCTAAAATACAAACCAAAATATATAACCAAGGAGGACAGATCCATTAAAAAGTATTCTAAGGCCTGGAAAGACACCAAATAAGAATATCCATAGCTTTAAAGTTCAAACAAAACTTCTCCAAAGTATGTAGCACATTTTGAGAAACACAACTCACCAGAACCCAAGAAGGGAGGAAAAATATATAAGTGGCATTGGGAGTTTCCCCGAATTAATTTAAGCATGAAGTTTACAGAAGTTGGGAAGAACAAAAACAAATATTAAAAAAAAAAAAAAAGGAAAGTAGCCTGCCATTGAGGATAAAAAGAGAGGTAAACTTAAGGCTAAGAAAATTCACTCATATTTCTGTGATCGTTCAGACTGCAGGTTTTGACTCTCCCTCATATTAAGCACTGGAGAAGGTAATGGCAACCCACTCCAGTACTCTTGCCTGGCAAATCCCATGGATGGAGGAGCCTGGTAGGCTGCAGTCCATGGGGTCGCAAAGAGTCGGACACAACTGAGCAACTTCACTTTCACTTTTCATTTTCATGCATTGGAGAAGGAAATGGCAACCCACGCCAATGTTTTTGCCTAGAGAATCCCAGGGACAGGGTAGCCTGGTGGGCTGCTGTCTATGGGGTCGCACAGAGTCAGACATGACTGAAGTGACTTAGCAGCAGCAGCAGCAGCATATTAACCACCTGCAAAACTCACCTAAAAGCCCAAAGATGTTATATGGAAATGTTAGGTAGTCAGGTAGTTGGCTCAGACGGTAAAGCGTCTGCCTGCAGTGCAGAAGACCCAGATTCGATCCCTGAGTTGGGAAGAGTCCCTGGAGAAGGAAATGGCAGCCCACCCCAGTACTCTTGCCTAGAAAATCCCATGGATGGAGGAGGCTGGTAGGCTGCAATCCACAGGGTCACAAAGAGTTGGATATGACTGAGCGACTTCACTTTCACTTAGAATACGAAGAAGGAATCCAGAATGGCGGTGGCTAAAAGCCAAGGAAGGGAAAAGACGGAGAAAATAGAACAAAGGAAGGTCTGAGGACGACCGGAGTGAGGCCCTCAGGTAGACAAGCAGCACTCCCGCTAGCCCAGTTTACATAGTGCAGGCCCAGGGGGAGGAGAGAAACACACAGAAGGAGGAGCCAGGGTCCTTCTCTGTCTCTCTCTCTCTTCTCTCTTTGCATCTTTTAGGTCAGCATGCTCTCACGCCTCAAGGATGTATTTTCCTTTTATTTTCTAAATAAAACCGAGCTGTAATACGGAGCTGTAACACAGATCTGTCCGAGAGCTGAGACATGGTCTGTCTGAGGGCTTTAACATCCATCCGTCGCTTCAAATTTTTATTGTGGTGAGACAGAAGCGAGGAAATTACACACTGCCTTGACCGAAAGATGGTATAAAAAAATGAAAAGCAACAGGAAAATTGTCAAACAAATATCATGCACAAGAAATTTTGAAGCAGAATAAAATTGTAACAAATACATAACTAAGACTTAAAAAAAACAGTATAGCAATAACTTCTATAAAACAAGAACACAATGGAAAAATAGAAGAGTTAAGGAATGCTATCATAAGGTAACAGAACATAAGATATGATGTACAAACTTTAGAAAAGAGCAGGAAAAAAAAAAAAGGTCAAACTAAAAGTTGCACAAGAAATAGCAACGTTGTTGAAAACATGTTACAGTGTGCAGGAATGAGAACAGTAAAGAGATGAACTATAAATGAAGAGAAAAGTATCAGAGAGAAAATGGTAGATATGAATTAAAGATATAGAGATATATAAACACATGAATACTGATCCCAAAGAAGAGAACAGAAATAGTAGATGACATATATAGTTACCATTTTAAAAATCCAGACATTAAAATAAATTAATTTTACTGATTAAAAGAAAATAATGTGTCCCAGGTAAATTTGACACAAAATGATTAAAACATTTCAATATATTTTCTGGGCTACAAAAATAAGAAGTATTCCTTTAGATATCTGGGGAGAAAAGATGAAGTTATTTATAAGGGGAAAAATATGGGCTGGTCTTACACTTCTCCACAACCTCATTTAAAAATAGAATATAAGGATTTGATGTCTTTAAAAATCTTCAAGGAGAAAAGAAAAAGAAGGGCAGGGAAAAAAAAAGGAAAGGAGAAAGAGATGGAGGGAGGGAAGGAAGGGAAAAAGGAAGAAAAAGAAATAAACAGGCTAGAAATTAACAACAAAAAGAAAGTGACAAAATTCCTGGCAGAAAACCTAAACTCTCCTGACAACTATTGGATCAAAGATGCAATAAAAATTAAATCTGTAAAATATTTTGAAAGTAACCATAATTAATGCTAAACATATTGAATTCATGGAATAAAACTAAGGCAGTTTTCAAAGAAAATTCATAGTCTTAAAACTTATGTTAATAAATAAGAAAGAATGAAACAAGTGAGTCACTGGAAAATCTGATTAACCATTGTTTGATAGATAATAATAGTAAAAACAAAATTATTTCTGTAGATATGGAAAAGGGTAAAACTTAATATCCACTCTTGAAAATACCTCTTAAGAATATACGAATAGAACTCAGGGCCAGCATCTCTATTAATGGAAACAATAGACTCATTCCCATAGAGTAAAACTAAAGTAAAAAAGTAAATAAGAATGTTTTTTTATCATCATTAGTATTTAATATTTTTGTGGAAGAACTAACAAATGCAATTAGGGAATAAAATAGAGGTATATAGATATTTAAAAGGTGAATATAGAATCACTATTACTTGCACACACTAAAATATTTTTTAGGAAAACCCAGAATACAGATGAGAATGTATTACAAATTTAAAAGAACTATTATGGTAGTTATATACAAAATTCACATATAGAAAACAATGGCTTGAATATATGACAATAAAACCCATTAGAAAATGAATGAAAATATGAAATTTATAAAAGAAAAAAATAGATAAATTCCAGACTTAAGAAAACATATGTAAGATCTACATGAATAAAACTTCAAATGCTAATCAGGGACTCAGAAGTAGTAGGTAAACAGATAGAGATATTTGTCATGATCTTGAACAGAAACTATTAGTCTTTGCCCTGCTTCATTCCGCATTCCAAGGCCAAATTTGCCTGTTACTCCAGGTGTTTCTTGACTTCCTACTTTTGCATTCCAGTCCTCTATAATGCAAAGAACATCTTTTTTGGGTATTGGTTCTAAAAGGTCTTGTAGATCTTCATAGAACCGTTCAAATTCAGCTTTTTCAGCGTTACTGGTTGGGGCATAGACTTGGATAACTGTGATATTGAATGGTTCGCCTTGGAGACGAACAGAGATCATTCTGTCCTTTCTGAGATTGCGTCCAAGTACTGCATTTCGGACTCTTTTGTTGACCGTGATGGCTACTCCATTTCTTCTGAGGGATTCCTGCCCGCAGTAGTAGATATACTGGTCATCTGAGTTAAATTCACCCACTCCAGTCCATTTTAGTTCGCTGATTCCTAGAATGTCGACGTTCACCCTTGCCATCTCTTGTTTGACCACTTCCAATTTGCCTTGATTCATGGACCTGACATTCCAGGTTCTTATGCAAAATTGCTCTTTACAGCATCGGACCTTGCTTCTATCACCCGTCACATCCACAACTGGGTATTGTTTTTGCTTTGGCTCCATCCCTTCATTCTTTCTGGAGTTATTTCTCCACTAATCTGCAGTAGCATATTGGGCACCTAATGACCTGAGGAGTTCCTCCTTCAGTATCCTATCATTTTGCTTTTTCATACTGTTCATGGGGTTCTCAAGGCAAGAATACTGAGGTGGTTTGCCATTCCCTTCTCCAGTGGACCACATTCTGTCAGACCTCTCCACCATGACTGTCATGGGTTGCCCCGCAGGCATGGCTTGGTTTCATTGAATTAGACAAGACTGTGGTCCTAGTGTGATTAGATTGACTAGTTTTCTGTGAGTATGGTTTCAGTGTGTCTGCCCTCTGATGCGCTCTTGCAACACCTACCATCTTACTTGGGTTTCTCTTACCTTGGGCGTGGGGTATCCCTTCATGGCTGCTCCAGCAAAGCACAGCCACTGCTCCTTACCTTGGATGAGGGGTATCTCCTTACCGCTGCCCTTCCTGACCTTCAACGTGGGAGGCTCCTCTAGGCCCTCCTGCACCCGGGCAGCCACCGCTGCTCGGGTTGCTCCTCCCGGCCGCTGCCCCTGGCCTCAGGCACGGGTGGCTCCTCCCGGCCACCGCCCCTGGCCTCGGGTGTGAGGTGGCTTCTCCCGGCCTCCCCTGGCCTCGGACGCGGGGTAGCTCCTCTTGGCCGCTGCTCCTGACCTCGGATGCGGGGTGTCTCCTCCCGGCAGCCCTGGCCTTGGACGCGGGGTGGCTCCTCTTGGCCGCTGCCCCTGATCTCGGACTTGAGCAGCTCCTCTCCGATGGTACTGCGTGGTCGCAGCCTGGAACAGCCTGGCACTCTCGGCCGCTGCCCCTGAACTCGGACGTGGGGTAACTCCTCTCGGCTGCGCCCACGCCCTAGTGCGCCGGGTTGCAGCCGCCCACGCTTAGTGCGCCACGTTGCATTGCAGCTGCAGGGGGTCACAGCCGCTGTCTGGGGAGGCCTTACAAATAGCTGTGAAAAGAAGAGAGGCAAAAAGCAAAGGAGAAAAGGAAAGATATTCCCATCTGAATGCAGAGTTCCAAAGAATAGCAAGAAGAGATAACAAAGCCTTCTTCATGTTTGGGAACACATGTAAGAATTAAAGATTTTAAAATTAAAAAAAATAATAAAAATAAAAAAAATAAAATAAAAATTAAAAAAAAAAAAAACAAAGCCTTCTTCAGCAATCAATGCAAAGAAATAGAGGAAAAAACAGAATGGGAAAGACTAGAGATTTCTTCAAGAAAATTAGAGATACCAAGGGAACATTTCATGCAAAGATGGGCTCGATAAAGGACAGAAATGGTATGGACCTAACAGAAGCAGAAGATATTAAGAAGAGGTGGCAAGAATACACAGAAAAACTGTCCAAAAACGATCTTCACGACCCAGATAATCATGATGGTGTGATCACTCATCTAGAGCCAGACATCTTGGAAAGTGAAGTCAAGTGGGCCTTAGAAAGCATCACTATGAACAAAGCTAGTGGAGGTGATGTAATTCCAGTTGAGCTGTTTCGAATCCTAAAAGATGATGCTGTGAAAGTGCTGCACTCAATATGCCAGCAAATGTGGAAAACTCAGCAGTGGCCACAGGACTGGAAAAGGTCAGTTTTCATTCCAATCCCAAAGAAAGGCAATGCCAAAGAATGCTCAAACTACTGCACAATTGCACTCATCTCACATGCTAGTAAAGTAATGCTCAAAATTCTTCCAGCCAGGCTTCAGCAATATGTGAACCGTGAACTCCCTGATGTTCAAGCTGGTTTTAGAAAAGGCAGAGGAACCAGAGATCAAATTGCCAACATCCACTGAATCAAGGAAAAAGCAAGAGAGTTCCAGAAAAACATCTATTTCTGCTTTATTGACTGTGTGGATCAGAATAAACTGTGGAAAATCTGAAAGAGATGGGAATACCAGACCACCTGACCTGCCTCTTGAGAAATCTGTATGCAGGTCAGGAAGCAACAGTTAGAACTGGACATGGAACAACAGACTGGTTCCAAATAGGAAAAGGAGTACATCAAAGCTGTATATTGTCACCCTGCTTATTTAACTTCTATGCAGAGTACATCATTAGAAATGCTGGGCTGGAAGAAACACAAGCTGGAATCCAGATTGCCAGGAGAAATATCAATAAGCTCAGATATGCAGATGACACCACCCTTATGGCAGAAAGTGAAGAGGAACTAAAAAGCCTCTTGATGAAAGTGAAAGAGGAGAGTGAAAAAGTTGGCTTAAAGCTCAACATTCAGAAAATGAAGATCATGGCATCTGGTCCCATCACTTCATGGGAAATAGATGGGGAAACAGTGGAAACTGTGGCAGACTTTATTTTTCTGGGCTCCTAAATCACTGCAGATGGTGACTGCAGCCATGAAATTAAAAGATGCTTACTCCTTGGAAGGAAAGTTATGACCAACCTAGATAGTATATTCAAAAGCAGAGACATTACTTTGCCGACTAATGTGCGTCTAGTCAAGGCTATGGTTTTTCCTGTGGTCATGTATGGGTGTGAGAGTTGGACTGTGAAGAAGGCTGAGCACCAAAGAATTGATGCTTTTGAACTGTGGTGTTGGAGAAGACTCCTGAGAGTCCCTTGGACTGCAAGGAGATCCAACCAGTCCATTCTCAAGGAGATCAGCCCTGGGATTACTTTGGAAGGAATGATGCTAAAGCTGAAACTCCAGTACTTTGGCCACCTCATACGAAGAGTTGACTCATTGGAAAAGACTCTGATGCTGGGATGGATTGGGGGCAGGAGGAGAAGCGGCCGACAGAGGATGAGATGGCTGGATGGCATCACATGCTCGATGGACATGATTCTGAGTGACTGCCGGGAGTTGGTGATGGACAGGGAGGCCTGGGGTGCTGCGATTCATGGAGTCAGAAACAGTCAGACATGACTGAGTGCCTGAACTGAACTGAACTGAACAGAAAACTCAACATCACAAACTCCATTTTTCTTCAATTAACCAATAGACAATGTATTTTCAATTTTACAAAGACAAAAATAGTTCGGGAGAAGAAAGAAAATAGAAAAAAAATATATTTTATAGAAACTAAACAATAATAATCCAGTATTTTTTTTTTCAAAAGAAGAGTGCTGAAAGGGTATAGCCCTATCAAATGTAATCAAAAGATGCTATAATTCAAACAGTGTGATGAGTTCACTGAGACAATCCTTTCTGTATATTTTCTTGAAAAAAATACAGTGTAACTTTAGAGCTAAATAACCTGGGATCCATTTAAAAGAAACTCTGGTACCTGGGAACAAAGAATACCCATCTTTTGACCTGCTGTGGCTTAAGAGTAACTTCTTAAGAGTTGATGAAAAGAGAGAGAATTATCTCTCTTTTGATTATGGAGTCAATGATTATTGAGTGACTGGATCACTTTTCTCAACAATTATTTACTGGGCAGCAGTAAAACCCGTATCAGGCACTAAGAGACAGAGCTGTATAGTGTATACATGTTTCATCTATTCCAAAACAACAAACAATATTATCCTTTTAAAAATGTCTTTTATAATGTTGGAAAAGTCAATTACCTACTTTCTCAGCCCTTATGCAGGGGTAGTCATGAACAGTCATTATGAGGGGAAGAACAAGGGGGACTTTCAGAAAAACATGTTATCATTCAGATAAGAAGCTGGTGAAGAGAAAGTCTCTGGCAGTGATGCTGTCCTCTTGGTTTCTGATTTCAGTTGCATCCATGACTTTTGCATCTGCTGTAGCCATCGCAAGAGCACGAATGACAACATAAGGAAACCGTCTGTCTCCAAACCTCTGTTTACATTATGGGAGAAAAATACTGCTATTCAGTAAAGATACTATAAGCAGGAGGGCTTCCCTGGTGGCTCGGGTAAAGAATCTGCCTGCAGTGTGGGAGACCTGGGTTCTGTCCTTGGGTTGGGAAGATTCCCTGGAGAAGGGAATGGCAACCCACTCCAGTACTTTTGCCTGGAGAATTCCATGGACAGAGAAGTCTGGCAGGCTACAGTCCGTGGGGTTGCAAAGAGTAGGACATGACTGAGCAAAAGTAGGTATTCTGTTATCTGAAATGGAAAACATTTCTAGCTAAAACAACAATGACAACAATAAACAGTTTCTTAAATAACAACTAGGCAGAGAGAGCTCCTATTTTTGTGGAGCTTAGAACAGTGGAAAATAGTAAAATAGTGTCAAAAATCTATTCCAGTCTTGTTACTGACCATTATATAGAGTTGGTCTTTGACGACTGTTTAGACATCATTCTTATTCACTGATTTGTTTTAACTTACATAACTTCTACAACTGAGTCTAAATTGTGGGCTTGTGTGTTTGTGTATGCACACAGATGCACTAGTGTCCTGGGGCACCAAATTCAAAGAATGGGCAAGAGGTTGAGTGGATATTTGTGCCAACTGGAAATGGCATGAATAAACTCAGCTCTCTTAGGTTCTGAAGGATGAACTCCAAATTCAAGAGTTATACCATTGAGTTGGTGGGTAACTAGAGAGTCATCCCTGAATTCTCAAAATGAAAAGACATGGGCCACCTGACTTTCACATTTCATGCCCTTCATTGAGAAGGCATGAGCAAGCAGCTCCAGCTTTAAGCTGGCTTCCCTTCACATGTGACCGGAGGCTCCAACTAAGAGGCTACAGTTGTTATTACTCACACTGCACAAGAGAATTTGGCCCCAAGGGTACAAGGACAATCGCTCACACATGTGGGCAAAACCAACATATTCTCCATGCAAAAGTCTCTTCGCCATCCTCTGTCATGCTTATTAATTATCCTTCCATTGGCTGGAAGACAGAGGGCCCCCTCGAATGCCAAGCTGGATGAAGTAGGCACCACATTCATCACTAGACAATTGGCTGAGGCTGACATAATATATACAGATTCGATTCCAGACAGAGATAACCCGTCATGGCAAAGGCTCACAGCCGTGTGGTTTCCTAGACACCCAGTGCTTAAAAGACAGGTTGACCTTTTCAAGTTTAGCTTCTCAGGATACATGTTCACTTCACCAAGGAAAAGAGAGGGAAAAAAAAAGAACATTCTGCTTATGAGTTCAACACAAAGTCCCTGCCTCACCTATGTATACACAATCCATCTTCAGATTTCTGGTATGAAGGGGAGCAGAAAGACTCTGCCCTGTATATAGTTAAAGATGTAATCCACTCACTTCCTGAAGCACATGTCAAATGAGATCATATATCTAAAGAAACCCATGAAAACGCTAAAACAGTGTATCAATATATGGTCTGAGTGCTATGAATCTTAATGCAAAGTAATGAGGATGTTATACTTTTGTTCAAAAAATTTCAAAGGCTGCCATTTCCTACAGAATTAAGCCCTGACTCCTTATCGTTAAGAGGGACTATTTATTCCCCTTCCCATAAGTCTTTATAAACAATATGAAGATCCTGCAGGTCCACTTTCCAAAAGGCAGTAACACTGGAGGCATCTTCTTTGCCCTTCTCTGGTGAAACGATTAATATATAATCAGAGGTGAGACCACCCCACTGTCCAAGAGAACATCTTCATTTTTCTGTTTCAACCTTATCCCCTGCAAACAGATGGGGGAAATCTAGGTCGTGTGGCCTCAAGATTAAAGCTTATTTCCTTTCAAACCTAATAATTTTCAAAAAGTTTTATTTAATGGTGATTCCTTACCCCGTTTGGCTCTTCAGCCAAAAACCTGGAAGTGAAAAAGGTGAGTTGCAGAACTCAAAAACAAACCTACACTGAGGATCTAACACCACTGAGACCCACGATAGATGAGGGAGGGACATTCTAGATTGAGGAAACAGCATTAACAAATGCAGTAGACAGGAAGAAGAGGCACATTTTGGGAATGTTCACTAATCTCCTGTGAATACAAGGAGATGCAGTGAGAGATGAGACAGAAAATCCATGCATCTCCATGGCTTCTAGAATAAAACTTGGCATGAAGTGTTATGTCATAGTTTGTTGAAGAAAGACATTATATCATTTAAAATTCACAGCAATCCTATGATACTGGTACTGTTACACCAATTTTAGAGCTGAGAAAACTGAGGCAGAATTTGTCCTCTTAACCATAATGAGACTAGCCCATGCATAATGACTGGGAGGTCCAAGCTGAGAACTGAAAGAAAAGATTACAGAAAAAAGAAAGGAATAGAAAGCAGAAGGAAAAGTGGAAGAGAATAAACCAAAAGTCTAAGAGAAAAATTTAAAGAGTGCATGATCAGTTACCTAGTTAAGTTCTCAAGAGAGAAGAGAAATTTGTGAGAATGGCTGGTTTTCTTCTGTAGACATTATAGTAGTAACAATGCTGTGATGAAATGACTTAGATCTTTCCCTCCCAGAAGTTCGCCAACAGCAGGGACTATAATGGCTAAAGGACTCTGTTGAAAGCAAAATCACTACATTCTTCCAGTTCAGAATATGCTAGCTTTCCTGCTTCCTGTCTACCTGAGTACAAAGAAGCTGAAACTTGTCTGACAGTCTTTTCCAAAGAGATGGAAAATGAGACAGAAAGCCCCAAAAGCTGCCATTAGGAACTTTGAGATATTATCTCCTGTCCTTTGGATGGAGATGGAAGTGCATCACTGGCTCCCTCCCTGAAACCATCCTAGCAGAAGAACCCTAAAAAACTGTCTCTAAAAATCAAGAGTGTGGGTCAGAAGCAGAACCTGACACCTCATTCCTGGTTAGGGTGTCTAGTCAATGTCTGGTTTTGCTAAACTGTATCTGAGTTGTTGGGGTAGAGCAAAGAGTAAGGAGAGATGGAGTTGTGATCCAACTGGCAGAGGGTCCCAAATACCCAAGGAGTGCAAAAGATGAATCTCACTTTGTCCTACAGTCCCTCAGAAGGTGCATATTAGGCAGGAGCTGGGAGCAGGAGAAGGCAATGGCACCCTACTCCAGTACTCTTGCCTGGAAAATCCCATGGATGGAGGAGCCTGGTAGGCTGCAGTCCATGGGGTCGCAAAGAGTCAGACACAACTGAGCAACTTCACTTTCACTTTTCACTTTCCTGCATTGGAGAAGAGAATGGCAACCCACTCCAGTGTTATTGCCTGGAAAATCTCAGGGACGGGGCAGCCTGGTGGGCTGCCCTCTATGGGGTCGCACAGAGTCGGACACGACTGAAGTGACTTAGCAGCAGCAGCGAGCAGGAGGGAGGCAACTGCCTTGTGTGCCTAATGGGAATATATATCAAAGGCTGTGTCCTGAGGTCACCAACTGGAGGTCACCAGGAAAACCAAAGGGAGTAAGAGTTCCTAAGACAGGTGAGCTCATAGCACACAAGAAGCAGAAATGACAAGGCCTATAAAGCAGACAC
Organism: Capricornis sumatraensis; assembly: GCF_032405125.1. Classification (NCBI taxonomy): domain Eukaryota; kingdom Metazoa; phylum Chordata; class Mammalia; order Artiodactyla; family Bovidae; genus Capricornis; species Capricornis sumatraensis. Next base: position 59,937,468 of record NC_091084.1, on the reverse strand, counting down.
TATTAGCATTCCCATCCTAGATATTTGATTTAACTAATTCTCAGGCACTCCAGTGGCTCTAGCCAGGTCATGTGGCTGCCCAAAGTCAGTACTCATCATATCTTCTGTTGCTTGTCTAGCGCTCACCTCATTCCTACTCTTCAGGTCACCTTGTCAACAGGTCAGAGTCACAGGAAGACCTTGATATTTTGGGTTATTGCAACAAAGTCCTGAAGCGGATAGTTGGCCAAACCACAGTGGTGGTCACTACCTAGGAATATTCTCCTCAAAGCTAATTCTTTTGGCCTGTGGAATATCCCATCAGAACTATACCTCCCGGTCATGCTGAATAACAAAATACAGCAAGATGACTTACTTTCCTCTCAGCACTGGCCACTGTGGGCTAAGTGACCATATCAACCAGACTCTTACTGGCACCATCACTGTGGAAATGCCTGATGAAGCTGGGGTGGAGCTTATCTGAAAGGTACAATGTAGCCAGAGGTTGAACTTCAACTCCAGAGTGCTTATGATAAATTAATTTTTATATTGAAACATCAGGGGCATTTTTATAATATGTGTTACACCTCAAATCATGATAGTCTTCTGAGCCAGAAAGCCAAGGTGAAAGGAGAAACTGGATTCCTTCAGGTACTAAAGTCCATCATCAGCTACTCAGTCTTAAAACAGCTGCAGATCATCTTCCTATACTGCAAGGGTGTAGACAACAGGGACCAAAGATGAGGGTGCGAGCCACCTTAACATTCTCATTTCTATCTCTTATAGTATCTTTCAGGTTATGCTGCCAAGGAAAATTTTGTATACGAAACATATGAAGAAGGCTCAAGTGACATTTCACTTGACCCCTGTGTTAGTTCATTGCAAGTTTTCAGGTGGTATTAGATGTGAAAGAGAATTATTAGGGAAGAGTACGAAAGACAGTGAAGAGAGCCCTCAGGCTGGGGTGTAGGTCTGCCACCTGTAAAGAGAGAAAAGGAAGGAAAGAGGGTTAAGTAGAAACAGAATCTTAGACCACAGCATATTCTGAGAATGTTTCAGCCAGACCATCAGGGATCATCTAACTAAAGCTGCTCACTGGAGGAGTCTCACATTTCTCTAGAGTATCCAGCAGCAGCCGACAAGGAGAGGTCTTGGGAGCCAACCCAGAGGTAGATTCAGAGGGCAGGGTCTGCAGCCATCAGTCAACTGTGTTCCTTACAGTGGGAGATGTGAATGACACATTTTCATGGTCCCCACATTCCTGACAATTGCAGTCAGGACCCAGAGCTCAAAAAGCCAAAAATCCACTCTGGCTAAGGTATGTTTAAAAAAAGGAATTTATGGAAAGGTATTGGGTAGCTCACAGGATTTATGGAAGGCTAGAGGACTTAGGAAACAGGCCAGAGTCAAGTTTACATCCAAGAAACTCTCTGATCAGGGTGCTGTGGCTGCCACCACTGGACGCTAGTCTCCAGCATTTCCACTGCATCGTGGATGCCACTGCTGGTGGCCCTACCACTGTGGCTAGACTTTGGACATCACGGCCACCACTGCCACTGGCTAAATAAATCCTAAAGTGCTATTGCTTCTCTGTATCACTTGAACAATATTCAAAGTATAAGGGCTCCTCTCGTCATCCAGTGGCTAAGACCACTCTCCCAGATTAAGGGGCCTGGGTTTGATTCCTAGTTGAGTAACTAGATCCCACATATGGTAACCAAGACCGGGTGCAGTCAAATTTAATAAATACAAGTAAATATTGTTTTAAAAATACAAAGAGGGAATGCCTAATTTGTTCAGCTTTAGTCACATACCCTGGCCCCCAGGTAGGGTTGCCAGATTTAGCAAATGAAAAATACAAGAGGCATAGTTAAATAGAATGTTCAGGTAAGCAATAAAATTCTTAGTATGAGTATATCCCATGCAATATTTAGTGTCTCCTTAATAGTGAAAATATTATTTGCTATTTATCTGAAATTCAAATTTAACTGGATATTCTTTATCTCCCAACTCTACCCTTAGGGGCCAGCAGGAGGGAAGAGTGTGTGTCTGTTTTTTTAATGTTTGGCATGTAAGGCAGTCAACTCTGCCTTCCATCAAGATTAACACAATGTTGAACTCTCTAAATATGGGAAGGAGATGCCTGTGTTGTGCTGCTAAGGATGGGAATATCTGCTCTTCAGAGTCCAACTAATAGAATATCCCTTTTCATAACCAATATAAAAGGAGACCTGGTTATACAGCTACTCAGGGACATATTTTTAACCCACATTTCCTAAGAACAGGATGAAATGGACAGAAAGCAATGCTTCTTCTTGCTTCTCAAGGAAACTTGATTTTCACAGACGTATGAGTACGACACATTTGCTATTTGACACATCTTTTAATGTGCAAATCTGAGCTTCACCCAGAGACAATAACATGCAGGGCACAGGCATAACTTACAACATGCATCTCTCAACTCCATTGGGCTGGTAGAAGGTTTTCTCAGATATAGGCTCTTAGAAGAATTTTATAAATAGAGAGAGTGAGTACTTTGGGCAAGGGCTGTTTCCCCAAGGTTTCGAGGAGACAAGGTTTCAGTGAGCACCACGTGCCCCTGGTCCTAATAGAGAGGTTCTTCTGCTAGACCCTAGGACCAGTCTCCCATGCCTGTGCTTCTCAGGGGGGTGTACCACCTGGACAAGAGTCATATCTGGGAAGGGCCAGGAGCCTCTATGAAATAGGACACATACAAAGGGGAAATATTATAATCTTTGAAAAACACATTTCCCCAGATAACCAGAACCATGTGTCCCAAGCATGTGGGGCTTTGTTCTCATCAGGGTGTCAGATCCTGCCCAGTCTTGGAATGTGCTTTCTCCAGGCAACCAGTACCAGGTAGGGGGAAACAATCCCCAGGAGCCCCGCCCCCAGCACATCTCCAGCTGGGCTACAAGGCTCCCTAGGGCAACCAAATAACTTCATCTCTGTCTTTTATGCATCCTCCTATCAACCTTTTCTAAACAGAAAAGAGGAAATGATGTTTTTACAGAGTGGCTTCTTCCTCACCTTGTCTAGACAGTTTCCAAAAGAGTCTCTTTTCAGAGCCCTCTTTTGTGTGCTGGGTGGAGAAAGGGAAAGGGTTTGAAAAATCTCACTGTGACTTTACAAATGTGTTTTGTAATTCCCCTCCCACCCCAACACACACACTCAGACACACATCAGATTCAAATCTTTTGTTAGCATATTTCTACTAGCAAATATTTAAGTATATTTATCATGAAGCACTTGGCATTATGCTAAACACTAGCAATGTAAATCAAAATAGGGAAAGGACTGCATCAAGGCTGTATATCGTCACCCTGCATATTTAACTTATATACCAAGTACATCATGTAAAATTCCAGGATGGATGAAGCACAAGCTGGAATCAAGATTGACAGGAGAAATATCCCATCATATAACCTCAGATACACAGATGACACCACCCTTATGGCAGAAAGTGAAGAGAAAGTGAAGAGCCTCTTGATGAAACTGAAAGACGGGAGTGATAAAGCTGGCTTAAAACTCAACATTCAAAAAATGAAGATCATGGCATCTGGTCCCATCACTTCATGGCAAATAGATGGAGAAACAATGGAAACAGTGACAGACTTTATTTTCTTGGGCTCCAAAATTGCTGCAGATAGTGACTGCAGCCATGAAATTACAAGACACTTGCTCCTGGGAAGAAAACAACCTAGACAGCATATTAAAAAGCAGAGACATTACTTTGCCAACAAAAGTCCGTCTAGTCAAAGCTATGGTTTTTCCAATAGTCATGTATGGATGTGAGAGTTGGACTATAAAGAAAACTGAGCATTGGAGAATTGATGCTTTTGAATTGTGGTGTTGGAGAAGACTCTTGAGAGTCCCTTGGGCTGCAAGGAAATCAGCCTTGAATATTCATTGGAAGGACTGATGCTGAAGCTGAAGCTCCAATATTTGGCCACTTATGCAAAGAACTGCCTCATTAGAATAGACCTTGATGCTGGAAAATATTGAAGGCAAGAGAAGGGGATGACAGAGGCTGAGATTGTTAGATGGCATCAGTGACTCAATGGACATGAGTTTGAGCAAGCTCCAGGAGATAGTGAAGGTCAGGTGTGCTGCAGTCCAGGGAGTCATCAAGAGTCAGACATGACTGAGTGACTGAACTGAACTGAGTGATATAAAAATGAATAAGATAACATGATCCCTGCCTTCACAGGGTTTTCTTCTTCACTATATCCCACAGTAATAAATAGGATAAATCTTTGCAGACTGTTCATTTCAATTAAACTAGTTTTTATTTAGTGAACCAGAATTCCCCAAGAGAATAAAATCTTTAGGAAAATATAGTAATTGTTCTTCCTACTTTCCTTCCTTTCATCCAGCAAATATTAAATGTTCACAATATTCCAGGCTCTGTGCTACCATCTGGGTATCGAAAAGTGACAAAGAATTGCTCTTGTAGATGCAGTCTAGTGGGAGAAAGACACCTTAAAAGTTCATTCTCAAAACAGAACCACAACTGCAAAGTTGTGATAGCCCATATTGGTGGAATGAATAAATGAATAAGGAGTACTATAAAAGCATTCAACAAGGATGTCTGTTAAACCCCATGAAGCCACAGAGTTCAATTCAGTGTTTAAGAGTGAGGCCAACTGCTGGAGGGGAGGAGGAGTGAGATAGAGTCAGGCTCTAGGTATGAATTTATAAATTTTATCTCAGTCTTTTGAGGTATATATTATTGTGTGTGTGCTAAGTCATTCACTCATGTCTGACTCTTTGCAACCCTATCCTAAGGCCCACCAGGCTGCTTTGTCAATGGGATTCTCCAGACAAGAATACTGGAGTGGGTTGCCATGCCCTCCTCCAGAGGATCTTGTGGACCCAGGGATTGAACAATGTCTCTTATGTCTCCTACATTGGCAGGCATTTATTATTGGGCTGGTTAAAATTTTCATTTTTTCCACATTACAGAAAAACTCAAATGAACTTTCTGGCCAATTCAATATTATCTTTATTTACTGAACAAGGAAACTGAGACTCAGATTTGAAGTCTTTTGTCTGCTGTTACAGGGCTACGCAGTGATGGTAGAGCTCGACTCACTGCATGACTCCAGAGTCCATGTTCTTTTCATCACCTGCATTCCCTTTCCCTACATCAAGCAATATCAGAAGCATTAACACCTCATTTCCTACCAGTACATGAGTCTTTGTGTTCCTCCAGTACTGCAAATACATTCCCATGTCAGGCCTTGACCTTGCTCATCAGGCTATGCAGTTCTCTCCCTTTCTCCCTCAGAGGTTTGCTTAGAGAGGCCTCCTCTGACCACATTCACCATATTCATGTCTGCCACTCTCTGTTTACCTGCTTTATTTTTCTCTGTACCTCCTATCACTACATGACAACCAGTTTGCTGTTCATTCGTTAGTTGTCTCTTCTCCACCAGAATGTAAGCTCCATGTGAGTTGGGGATTGTATCATGCAGGGACTCAATAGGATACAGAATTCCACTCTGATGTTTTTTTCCAAAGAATTTAAAAAGAGAAGTGGGCATTTTCCAAGAGATTAAGGAAGTGTTGAGGAAAATAGAGAGGAAGGCTGAGACATTTAGAACTGAACATTGAATCTATAGATTGCTTTGGGTAGTATACTCATTTTCACTATATTGATTCTTCTAATCCATGAACATGGTATATTTCTCCATCTATTAGTGTCCTCTTTGATTTCTTTCACCAGTGTTTTATAGTTTTCTATATATAAGTCTTTAGTTTCTTTAGGTAGATTTATTCCAAAGTATTTTATTCTTTCATTGCAATGGTGAATGGAATTGTTTCCTTAATTTCTCTATTTTCTCATTATTAGTGTATAGGAATGCAAGGGATTTCTGTGTATTGATTTTATATCCTGCAACTTTACTATATTCATTGATTAGCTCTAGTAGTTTTCTGGTGGAGTCTTTAGGGTTTTCTATGTAGAGGATCATGTCATCTGCAAACAGTGAGAGTTTTACTTCGTTTCCAATTTGGATTCCATTTATTTCTTTTTCTGCTCTGATTGCTGTGGCCAAAACTTCCAGAACTATGTTGAGTAGTAGTGGTGAAAGCGGGCACCCTTGTCTTGTTCCTGACTTTAGGAGAAATGCTTTCAATTTTTCACCATTGAGGATAAGGTTTGCTGTGGGTTTGTCATATATAGCTTTTATTATGTTGAGGTATGTTTCTTCTACTTCTGCTTTCTGGAGAGTTTTTATCATAAATGGATGTTCAATTTTGTGAAAGGCTTTCTCTGCATCTATTGAGATAATCATATGGCTTTTATTTTTCAATTTGTTAATGTGGTGAATTACATTGATTGATTTGCAGATATTGAAGAATCCTTGTATCCCTGGGATAAGGCCCACTTGGTCTTGGTGTATGATCTTTTTAATGTGTTGCTGGATTCTGATTGCTAGAATTTTCTTGAGGATTTTTGCATCTATGTTCATCAGTGATATTGGCTTGTATTTTCTTTTTCTGTGGCACCTTTGTCAGGTTTTGGTATTAGGGTGATGGTGGCCTCATAGAATGAGTTTGGAAGTTTACCTTCCTCTGCAATTTTCGGGAAGAGTTTGAGTAGGATAGGTGTTAGCTCTTCTAGAAATTTCTGGTAGAATTCAGCTGTGAAGTCCGCTGGACCTGGGCTTTTGTTTGCTGGAAGATTTCTGATTACAGTTTCAATTGCCATGCTTGTGATGAGTCTGTTAAGATTTTCTATTTCTTCCTGGTTCAGTTTTGGAAAGTTGTACTTTTTTAAGAATTTGTCCATTTCTTCCACGTTGTCCATTTTATTGGCACATAATTGCTGAGAGTAGTCTCTTATGATCCTTTGTATTTCTGTGTTGTCTGTTGTGATCTCTCCATTTTCATTTCTAATTTTATTGATTTGATTTTTCTCCCTTTGTTTCTTGATGAGTCTGGCTAATGGTTTGTAAATTTTATTTATTCTTTAAAAGAACCAGCTTTTGGCTTTGCAGATTTTTGCTATGGTCTCTTTTGTTTCTTTTGCATTTATTTCTGCCCTAATTTTTAAGATTTCTTTCCTTCTATTAACCCTGTGGTTCTTCATTTCTTGATTCAATGCAATCCCTATCAAGCTACCAGGTGTATTTTTCACAGAGCTAGAACAAATAATTTCACAATTTGTATGGAAATACAAAAAACCTCGAATAGCCAAAGCAATCTTGAGAAAGAAGAATGGAACTGAAGGAATCAACCTGCCTGTCTTCAGGCTCTACTACAAAGCCACAGTCATCAAGAGTATGGTATTGGCACAAACACAGAAATATAGATCAATGGAACAAAATAGAAAGCCCAGAGATAAATCCATGCACCTATGGACAACTTATCTTCGACAAAGGAGGCAAGAATATACAATGGATTAAAGACAATCTCTTTAACAAGTGGTGCTGGGAAAACCGGTCAACCACTTATAAAAGAATAAAACTAGAACACTTTATAACACCATATACAAAAATAAATTCAAAATAGATTAAAGATCTAAATGTAAGACCAGAAACTATAAAACTCCTAGAGGAAAACATAGGCAAAACACTCTCTGACATACATCACAGCTGAATCCTCTTTGACTCACTTCCCAGAATACTGGAAATAAAAGCAAAAATAAACAAATGGGACCTAATTAAAATTAAAAGCTTCTTTTACAAGTGGTTGACTAGTTTTCCCAGCACCGCTTGTTAAAGAGATTGTCTTTTCTCCATTGTATATTCTTGCCTCCTTTGTCGAAGATAAGGTGTCCATAGGTATGTGGATTTATCTCTGGGATTTCTGTTTTGTTCCATTGATCTATATTTCTGTCTTTGTGCCAGTACCATACTATCTTGATGACTGTGACTTTGTACTGGTTAACCACTTGTAAAAGAATGAAACTAGAACACTTTCTAACACCATACACAAAAATAAACTGAAATGGATTAAAGATCTAAATGTAAGACCAGAAACTATAAAACTCCTATAGGAGAACATAGGCAAAACACTCTCCGACATAAATCACAGCAGGATCCTCTATGATCCACCTCCCAGAATTCTGGAAATAAAAGCAAAAATAAACAAATGGGATCTAATTAAATAAAAAAAGCTTCGGCACAATGAAGGAAACTATAAGCAAGGTGAAAAGACAGCCTTTGAAATGGGAGAAAATAATAGAAATGAAGCAACTGACAAACAACTAATCTCAAAAATATACAAGTAATTCCTGCAGCTCAATTCCAGAAAAATAAATGACCCAATTAAAAAATGGGCCAAAGAACTAAATAGACATTTCTCCAAAGAAGACATACAGATGGCTAACAAACATATGAAAAGATGCTCAACATCACTCATTATCAGAGAAATGCAAATCAAGACCACATGAGATACCATTTCACACCAGTCAGAATGGCTGTGATCCAAAAGTCTACAAGCAATAAATGCTGGAGAGGGTGTGGAGAAAAGGGAACCCTCTTACACTATTGGTGGGAATGCAAACTAGTACAGCCACTATGGATAACAGTGTGGTGATTCCTTAAAAAACTGGAATTTGAACTGCCTTATGACCCAGCAATCCCACTGCTGGGCATACACACCGAGGAAACCAGAATTGAAAGAGACACATATACCCCCAATGTTCATTGCAGCACTGTTTATAACAGCCAGGACATGGAAACAACCTAGATGTCCATCAGCAGACGAATGGATAAGAAAGCTGTTGTACATATACACAATGGAGTATTACTCAGCCATTAAAAAGAATACATTTGAATCCATTCTAATGAGGTGGATGAAACTGGAGCCGACTATACAGAGTGAAGTAAGCCAGAAAGAAAAACACCAATACAGTATACTAACAAATATATATGGAATTTAGAAAGATGGTAATGATAACCCTGTATGTGAGACAGCAAAAGAGACACAGATGTATAGAACAGACTTTTGGACTCTGTGGGAGAGAGAGAGGGTGGGATGATTTGGGAGAATGGCAGTGAAACATGTATACTGTCATATAAGAAATGAATTGCCAGTCTAGGTTCAATACAGGATACAGGATGCTTGGGGCTGGTGCACTGGGATGACCCAGAGGTATGGTATGGGGAAGGAGATGGAAATGGGGTTCAGGATGGGGAACACATGTACACCTGTGGTGGATTCATGTTGATGTATGGCAAAACAAATACAATATTATAAAGTAATTAGCCTCCAATTAAAATAAATTTAAATTTAAAAAAAAGAACTGAACAAAAGCCACAAGGCATTACCACCTTTTAGCTTACAGGGAGGCGCAAAGGGAGAAACTGTTGATCCTGAAATCAGTGATTGCTGGATCTTGGAGGAGGAGCTGGCAGGCAGCAGCTGTAGCCATGGAGGAGATGGCCAATGCCAGAGTTGAGACCCTGGGGCAGGGAGAAAGCCTAGCCTCTCATCACTCCACGCCCTGCCCCCCCACCTTCTGCATTGATTCTCACTAGCCAAACTCAACTGAAATTCAACTAGCAAGGTTGCAAAGGTGGTTGTGGTACTGTGTGTAGCAGTCAGCATCTCAGGCACAGAACAGGGCAGAGGAGTGGAGGATGGATCTGGGAGTGGGAAGGAGTAAACAGAGAATAACCAGGTAAAAGGATTTTATTTGTTTTGTTTACCTCATTTTCCCACCACTCAGTATGCTGCCTCTCACACCTTAAGTGCTCAACATGTATGAATAAATGAAATATGCCCCGTGAAAGAGAAAGACAAGAGACTGACATGGAGCAACCAGGAGTCACCCAGGAGTGGTTTGCTGGGGACTTCTTACCAGGTGTCAACCCTGAGCCTGGAACAGAAAATCATACCTAAAAGATCCTTCTAAAGAGGAACAAGATTTGTTTGTTCAGTATCACACACTTCTGTAGAGTGAAAGCTTGTATAAATTGAGAGACACATGTCACATCCACAGATGTTAAGGAACGCTTCTGTGTAGAGTATAAACCAGTATCTAGCCACTCAGAGGGTCTGAGCTGGCGCCCAGGGAGGAGCTGGAGGTTGGGCATTCATGTTGGCTGGGATCTTAGCTGTGGATCATCAAGATGCAGACAATGGAAACCCACTTACAGGAATTAAATGATAAAAGAGGGAATATATTCAATACTATGAGAACACAGGGCTATTCCAAGGGATCTAAAAGAGGGAGATGTAGAAGAGGGACCACTGCAAATACTCCATCTCTCTGGGGATGGATGGGTCTGTCAGTCATTCAGCAAACACATATTGAACTCTTACGTGAGCCAGGCACTGTGCTGGATTCTTATTGTTCTGCTTCTCTGGTTACATTTGAATTCTCTCTTGCTCTTTCTCACTGTCTCTCTTATTGGTTTTATCTGATTTGTGTGTGTGTGGAAATAGCCCAAACAAACAGTCCCTATCTACAATGTGTCTTTATGCCTCTTGAAGTCTAAGCTCCAAGAAAAGAGAATCCAGGGAGCTGATTTGGTGATTCTATTACAATCATTTAGTTGAGGAGGCCCGGGGACCGAGTCACCTGTTTCTCTGACCTCTCAGCAAGGATGAGAGAAATCCACTTTGTGAAGGCAACACAGGCAGTCTCAGCAAGTAGAGACTAGATGGAGGAGACATCGTTAGTGCAATGGAGCATCGCCACCCATTCAGCCTTTACAACCATCTCTCCCTATGTGTACAGTCTGTAAAAACACTGAAGGACAGGGAGTGAGACAGGAAACAAGAAGGAGCACCAATGAGTCTAACACTCTGACTCTGTTTACAAATACCCCGCAATAGGAATGCACACCCTCTTGAGGACTTATTCTTCGAGCTTGTCTACAGTATGTTCAGCGTAACTCATCAGATAACCCATGAACCTGCAGACACTTCCCTTAGGGGCTGCCACAGACAATAATCAGTATGAAATCAGCCTGGCAGAGGAAAAGGGTGGGCATTTGTTCCTTTCATTTAGTTCTGACTAAATGAGCAACTACAGTGAAGACAGGCAGATCAAATAGAAATTCCTGACATTCATCCCTGTTAATAAATACATCTATATTATGACTAAGGACACACAAAATAATCTCCTCTAACATATACAGCCTGTAGAAGATGGGGTGGTTCACACTGAAACAAATATAAAGCTACCTGGAATCTGATTCCTGCAGCATTTGATGGGTTATTGATTCTTGCCAGTAGCAATAGTAGTAATATTTAGAATTTAAAAATATATATATTAACTATGATTTAATTCACTTAAGCCTTGCCTGAGAGAGAGGCAGAAAGAAATCTGAGTGAAAGAGAGTCATATGTGATCGTGCCAATTCCATTAAAAAAAAAAAGAAAGATTCCCAAGAGGCTCCTAACTATATTAGGTATTGTCAAGATTAGAGGAATTAGAACCAGAGGTGGACATAATGATTTTTATCTGTACCTCTGTTGTGAGAGGAACCTTATGAACAAAGAGGAAGTAGACACTGAAGCTGGAATCAAAAGGCTTGGTGAGCCTGATGTGGTAGAGAAAAGGCAAGGGTGACCCACCTTTCTAGCCCCTAACCAATCTGGCCCGTAGACCTTAAGACTTTCCAGGAGGCACTGGACAAATATCTGTTCCATAAGGGTTCATAGAACCAGCAGCAACTTTGGCCTTATCAACAACAGTTCCTTCATTGTACAGGTGAGAAATTGGGACCTAGACAGATGAAAGCACATCATCCAACTTTACAAGTAGCCCACAGGTCTGCCATGAGATTGGAATACCCCCACCTGAATATGCCTTGTGGTGGGCAGAATTCTGAGATGACGTCCAATAACCCTCATCCTTGTATCTTCTCTTTCTTTTGAGTGTGGGTAAAACCTGTGAATATGATAGCACTCCTGTGATTATGTTACATTTTAATGCTAAAGGATGATTATCCTGGGTGGGCCTGACCTACTTAGACGAGTCCTTTAAAAAGTTGGTCTCTAGCTGGTTGCAAAACAGGAAGTCTAAGAGATACGTGTTGACTTACCTAGAAGAAAGCAAACATCTACTTTGAGGACTGCCTGAGGGTCACCACAGACAAGAAACTCAGGAGTCCAGGAGCCCAGAGAGCTGTCTCTGGCCAATAGTTAACAGGAATATGGGAACCTCAGTCCTATAACTGTCAGGAAATAAATCCTGCTAGCAACAAGTAAGCTTAATAGAGGACTCCAAGCCCCAAATGACAACTGAAGTCCCAGCTAATATCTTGATATCAGATTGGTAAGACATTGAAAAGAAAATCCAGCCATGTCATGCTCAGGACTTCTGACTTACAGAAATTCTAAGATGATAAATGAATAATGCTTTCAGCTTCTAAGGTTGTGGTAATTTGCTATGCAGCCAAAAAAAAAGAAAAGAAAAGAAAAGAAAACCTACTATACTCCTCAAGAACTTATCTGGGTGGGTATGTTTTGATCAAGGAGCTAAAACTTAATCAAATCAGCTTGAGTAGAACAGAAAATGGTTTCAGGTGAGGGATAGTTATAGTAAAGACAAAAAAATTTCATAGACTTTGAGAATAACAACAACAACAACAACTAAGCTTTGGTTCTTAGAAAAGCTTTGTCAGTGGAATCAGCCATGTCACCCACACATCCTATTGTGGATGGCATGTTCCAGCCATAGGAAATAATCATAGTAGGAATTCCCAGGTGGTTGAGTGGTAAAGAATCCACCTGCCAAGCAGGAGACATGGATTCAATCCCTGGGTTGGGAATATTCCCCTGGAGAAGGAAATGGAAATCCACTCTAGTATTCTTGCCTGGGAAATGCCCTGGACAGAGGAGTCTGGCTGGCTACAGTCCTTAGGGTCACAAAGAGCTGGACATGAATGAGCAACTAAACAACAGCAGAAGCTTCTATGCCACAGTTCATAATTAAGAATTACCCTCTCCCTCCTCTTGGTCCTAGAGTACTTTCTCCCTACCTCCATTTTAAGATTTAATCACTATGAGTTGAGGTGGGTGTGCTACAAAGATATTTGAAGTCCTAACCCCTACTGCCTCATAACACAGCCTTTTCTGAAAATAAAGTCTTTGCTGATGTAATTAGTTAAAATGAGATCATACTAAAGTAGGGTCTTAGAAGGACAGCTATATGACGAGTGTCATATTGATGTCCTTATATGAAGAGAAGAGACACAGAGACACAGATATTCATCTGGAAAGATGACCACATAAAGATAGAAGCAAAGATTGCAATTACGCTCTATAAACCAAAGAATGCCTGGGGTTATGGGAAGCTTAAAGAGGCAAGCGAAGATCTTCCCCTAGAGGCTTGCAAGGGAGAGTGAACCTGCTCACACCTTAATTTTGGATGTCCAGAAATGGCAGCCCACTCCAGTATTCTTGCCTGGAGAATCCCAGGGACAGAGGAGCCTGGTGGGCTGCCGTCTGTGGGGTCCCACAGAGTCAGACATGACTGACACGACTTAACAGCAGCAGCAGCAGCCTCCAGAACATGCGAGAATAAATTTGTTTCTGCTACTTTGTTACAGGAGCCCTGGAAAACTAATGCAGATCTTGTATGGGTTTGGTCTTCCTCATTAAATTCTAAGCTCCCTGAGTACTGTGTACATGTTCTATTCATCTTTTTCTCTTTCATGACAAATGTGCTCAGTAAGTTTTGGATAGATGGATAGATAAATAAGCGGATGGATGTATTTATTAACTCATTCATTCATTTGGCAAATATATTATGACTACCCACTACGGGTCAGACACAACTCCAGGCCCATCAGTATGTAGCAGAGAACAAAGTGAAGTTTTTAAAACCTGACCTCAAGTAACTTATAAATTAATGAATTAAATATGGATATATGGATGGATGGATGGGCTGATGGATGGATGGATGGATGGGCTGATGGATAGATAGATGGATAATGAACAATTACCAAACAGAATTTTAGATCCTCTAATGTGGGCAGGATTGACTCAGGCATAGAAATAACTAAAGTTGCAGAATGAGTTTAATAAATTCAGTTTCTAAAGTTAAAGTCATTGTTCTCAACTGGGGTAATTTTGCTACCCACCTCCAACTTAGGGATGTTTGGCAGTGTCTAAAGACATTTCGGTTGTCACATCTAGGAGGAAGGATTACTAGCATCTCGGGAATAGAGGCCAGGACTGCTGCTAAGTATCCTTCAACACACAGAACAGACCCCACAGCCAAGAATTAACTGCCCCTAAACGTAGCCTTGATGAAGCCTAGAAACCTTGAGTTAGAAGTGTCCATGGGATCCAGGGAAGATATAGGAAAGCAGGTGAGTCTGTAGCATCTCCTGTCAGCTAAGCACTGTGCTGAGATATTTACTTATGGTGAAAGTGAAGTCGCTCAGTCATGTCCAACTCTTTGTGACCCCGTGGACTGTAGCCTACCAGGCTCCTCAGTCCATGGAATTTTCCAAGCAAGAGTACTGGAGTGGGTTGCCATTTCCTTCTCCAGGGGATCTTCCCAACCTAGGGATTGAACCCGGGTCTCCTGCATTGCAGGCAGACACTTTACTGTCTGAGCCACCAGTACTTAATCCCATTTTGCTACTGCTGTTGCTGCTGTTTCATCTTTAAGTTGTGTCCAACTCTTCTGCAATCCTATGGACTACAGCCCACCAGGCTTCTTTGTCCATGGGATTCTCCAGGCAAGAATACTGGGATGGGCTGACATTTCCTTCTCCAGGGGATCTTCCTGATCCAGGGACTGAACCTGCATCCTCTGTTTAGCAGGAAGATTCTTTGCCAGCGAGCCACCTGGGAAGCCCAATCCCATTTTACAGATGGTGAAATCAAGGCTTGGAAATTAAATAACTTTTCCAAGACTGAACATTTAGTAGGTTGTAATATAACCATTAACCCCTGTCTCCTTCCCTCACATCAGAGCTGCCTTATTCAGTGGAACTTCCTTGACTTGAAATTGTAACTGAAATTGAACCCTGGGGGTGAAATCATTTAATCTCAATCAGCAGATAAAACTGAGGCTCCTGGGAACGCTGGAGGGGAAAGAAAAGTATGGGGAACTATTAAAAGGAGGAGTGGGAAGTCTGAAAAACTGCCCTTACCCTAAAGCCATGGTCCAGGATATAAGTACAAGTAATGAAAGGCAATTCTCTAATAATACAGGAATTCCATAAACTAATGAGAATGACTGTGGAAGAGGAGAGCTACTTGAAAGGGAGTCATGAGACTATAAAATCTACAGCAAATAGAAAAAGATAAACATAAGAATTAGCTGAGATGAGTGGCTATAAATGCAATTTATGTATTTGTCCATTCACCTGGTAGCTAGCAAGTGCCTACTTTGTGCCAGGCACTGTGAAAACACTGGATTATATATTGATGAACACATAAATGTGGTCCTTATTATCATGAAGCTCACAGTCTGGTAAAACATATCAAAACACTGTCCCATAATAGGGGTATGTGTGTGTAAATATACACATATTTCATCTCAATTAGATTTAGTGGCAGTCAGGAAAGCAAGAGGCTATTACACAACCTCAAATTTCCATGTTTTCTTCAATTATGCATCCTCTGTCAGTCTCTTTACGTGCTTTCTTCAAGGATAACAGCATAATGATGGCAATAATCATCTTTCTTGTGTTCAAAAAGACTTCTCAGCAGCCTCTGATGAGGCTTAAGGAGTTAGGGGAAAAAAAAAGAGAACAGAGGACGGGGTTTGAAGTGGCACATTAGAGGAAATTATCTGGGAGGATTAAGCTCTTCAGAAACAGAAAGGCTCTTTCTAGAGTGACCTAGTTGAAATGATTTAAAATGTAACATAGTTGGCACTCTGACAATGTTATAATCCTAATTTTCTTGTTGTTGTTCCTATCCTCAAATTCCGCTCCCCCAGAGAGCTTCATAACATTCAGTTTTAAAACAAATGATTAAGGAAAATGATGGATTATTTTGGGGAGAGCCCTGATATATCTATGACACTGGTAAATTCTGATTTCAGAGTTCATTCATGCCCAACAACTGGAAAGATACCAGCTCCCTTCCAGGGGCTGTGTTCACTGAATATTTGCTGAAAAGTAAGTGCACTGAATATTTGCTGAATGAATCAATGTTCTTTCTCTTCAGGAGCTTCTCCCATCCTTGCAATATACTCATTATCCTCCCACTCTTTGATGACTGCAGGATCCTCTTGAGTTCCTGATACCAGTCATTCATTCATGTATTAATGAACACTTATAGTGTGTGAGATATTACATTACCAAAAACCTCATGATTGAGACATCATTATAGCCACTGCTGCTGTGGGATTATTTAGATGTCTCACCTAAGAAAACATTATAGATGTTCACTCTACACTGGAAAACATCCATTTTTTTACTATTTCAGCAAGAGATCTCTCCAACAAAAGAAATATGGCTGAGAATGCTTTTGGTCAAAAGAACACAGCCCATCGTTTTATCCCCACAGCCACTACCCCACCCATAGATGGTTGCAGGAGAGAATAGAGACTGATGCAACCCAGAAATCTTGGGTTAGAGAAAGAGAACATCTGAGCCATCCAACCAAGCTAATAAGGAAAGCAGGCACTTGAGCATTTTTCTCCATATAAAGGATAACACCAAAGCTGATGATGCGGTGCAGTGATGACTGTATTCAAGGTGAATTTCTATACAAGGCTAACACATTGCCAACTCAAGAAGCACCATTCTCTCATGTGCAACATTAATACCATGGACTCCTATGCAACAGCTTAACATAGATCCATATGTAATGATAGCAGAAGAGGTCTATGATGTTCTATTGAGGATAGAGAGCAATCTGAAAAAGAACATATTCAGTAATTCATATTCAATTACATGGAAAATATTTAATAAAGGAACATATTCAATAAAAGGACATATGTGTATATCATATATATTTATGGGCTTCCCTGGTGGCTCAGCTGGTAAAGAATCCTTCTGCATTGTGGGAGACCTGGGTTCAATCTTTGGGTTGGGAAGATCCCCTAGAGAAGGGAAGGCTCAGTTCAGTTCAGTTCAGTTCAGTTCAGTCACTCAGTCGTGTCCGAGTCTTTGCGACCCCATGAATCGCAGAATGCCAGGCTTCGCTGTCCATCACCAACTCCCGGAGTTCACTCAGACTCACGTCCATCGAGTCCGTGATGCCATCCAGCCATCTCATCCTCGGTCGTCCCCTTCTCCTCCTGTCTCCAATCCCTCCCAGCATCAGAGTCTTTTCCAATGAGTCAACTCTTCGCATGAGGTGGCCAAAGTACTGGAGTTTCAGCTTTAGCATCATTCTTTCCAAAGAAATCCCAGGGCTGATCTCCTTCAGAATGGACTGGTTGGATCTCCTTGCAGTCCAAGGGACTCTCAAGAGTCTTCTCCAACACCACAGTTCAAAAGCATCAATTCTTCGGCACTCGGCCTTCTTCACAGCCCAATTCTGACATCCATACATGACCACAGGAAAAACCATAGCCTTGACTAGATGGACCTTAGTCGGCAAAGTAATGTCTCTGCTTTTGAATATACTATCTAGGTTGGTCATAACTTTTCTTCCAAGGAGTAAGCATCTTTTAATTTCATGGCTGCAGTCACCATCTGCAGTGATTTTGGAGCCCAGAAAAATAAAGTCTGATGCTGTTTCTACTGTTTCCCCATCTTTTTCCCATGAAGTGATGGGACCGGATGCCATGATCTTCATTTTCTGAATGTTTATCTTTAAGCCAACTTTTTAGCTCTCCTCTTTCACTTGCATCAAGAGGCTTTTTAGTTCCTCTTCACTTTCTGCCATAAGGGTGGTGTCATCTGCATATCTGAGGTTATTGATATTTCTTCTGGCAATCTGGATTCCAGTTTGTGCTTCTTCCAGCCCAGCGTTTCTCATGATGTACTCTGCATAAAAGTTAAAAAAGCAGGGTGACAATATACAGCCTTGACGTACTCCTTTTCCTATTTGGAACCAGTCTGTTGTTCCATGTCCAGTTCTAACTGTTGCTTCCTGACCTGCATACAGGTTTCTCAAGAGGCAGGTCAGGTGGTCTGGTGTTCCCATCTCTTTCAGAATTTTCCACAGTTTATTGTGATCCACACAGTCAAAGGCTTTGGCATAGTCAATAAAGCAGAAATAGATGTTTTTCTGGAACTCTCTTGCTTTTTCCATGATCCAGCAGATGTTGGCCATTTGATCTCTGGTTCCTCTGCCTTTTCTAAAATCAGCTTGAACATCAGGAAGTTCACGGTTCATGTATTGCTGAAGCCTGGCTTGGAGAATTTTGAGCATTACTTTACTAGCATGTGAGATGAGTGCAATTGTGCAGTAGTTTGAGCATTCTTTGGCATTGCCTTTCTTTGGGATTGGAATGAAAACTGACCTTTTCCAGTCCTGTGGCCACTGCTGAGTTGTCCACATTTGCTGGCATATTGAGTGCAGCACTTTAACAGCATCATCTTTCAGGATTTGAAACAGCTCCACTGGAATTCCATCACCTCCACTAGTTTTGTTCGTAGTGATGCTTTCTAAGGCCCACTTGACTTCACTTTCCAAGATGTCTGGCTCTAGATTAGTGATCACATCATCATGATTATCTGGGTCGTGAAGATCTTTTTTGTACAGTTCTTCCGTGTATTCTTGCCACCTCCTCTTAATATCTTCTGCTTCTGTTATGTCCATACCATTCTGTCCTTTATCGAGCCCATCTTTGCATGAAATGTTCCCTTGGTATCTCTAATTTTCTTGAAGAGATCTCTAGTCTTTCCCATTCTGTTCTTTTCCTCCATTTCTTTGCATTAATCGCTGAAGAAGGCTTTCTTATCTCTTCCTGCTATTCTTTGGAACTCTGCATTCAGATGCTTATATCTTTCCTTTTCTCCTTTGCTTTTTGCCTCTCTTCTTTTCACAGCTATTTGTAAGGCCTCTCCAGACAGCCATTTTGCTTTTTTGCATTTCTTTTCCACGGGGATGGTCTTGATCCCTGTCTTCTGTACAATGTCACAAACCTCATTCCATAGTTCATCAGGCACTCTATCTATCAGATCTAGTCCCTTAAATCTATTTCTCACTTCCCCTGTATAATCATAAGGAATTTGATTTAGGTCATACCTGAATGGTTTAGTGGTTTTCCCTACTTTCTTCAATTTCAGTCTGAATTTCGCAATAAGGAGTTCATGATCTGAGCCACAGTCAGCTCCTGGTCTTGTTTTTGTTGACTTTATAGAGCTTCTCCATCTTTGGCTGCATAGAATATAATCAATCTGATTTCAGTGTTGACCATCTGATGATGTCCATGTATGGAGTCTTCTCTTGTGTTGTTGGAAGAGGGTGTTTGCTATGACCAGTGCATTTTCTTCGCAAAACTCTATTAGTCTTTGCCCTGCTTCATTCCACATTCCAAGGCCAAACTTGCCTGTTACTCCAGGTGTTTCTTGACTTCCTCCTTTTGCATTCCAGTCCTCTATAATGAAAAGAACATCTTTTTTGGGTGTTAGTTCTAAAAGGTCTTGTAGGTCTTCATAAAACCACTCAACTTCAGCTTCTTCAGCGTTACTGGTTGGGGCATAGACTTGGATAACTGTGATATTGAATGGTTTGCCTTGGAGACAAACAGAGATCATTCTGTCGTTTTTGAGATTGCGTCCAAGTACTGCATTTCAGACTCTTTTGTTGACCATGATGGCTACTCCATTTCTTCTGAGGGATTCCTGCCCGCAGTAGTAGATATACTGGTCATCTGAGTTAAATTCACCCATTCCAGTCCATTTTAGTTCGCGGATTCCTAGAATGTCGACGTTCACCTTGCCATCTCTTGTTTGACCACTTCCAATTTGCCTTGATTCATGGACCTGACATTCCAGGTTCCTATGCAATATTGCTCTTTACAGCATCAGACCTTGCTTCTATCACCAGTCACATCCACAACTGGGTATTGTTTTTGCTTTGGCTCCATCCCTTCATTCTTTCTGGAGTTATTTCTCCACTGATCTGCAGTAGCATATTGGGCACCTACTGACCTGGGGAGTTCCTCTTTTGGTATCCTATCATTTTCCCTTTTCATACTGTTCATAGGGTTCTCTAGGCAAGAATACTGAAGTGGCTTGCCATTCCCTTCTCCAGGGGACCAGGCTCTGTCAGACCTCTCCACCATGACCCGCCCGTCTTGGGTTGCCCTGCAGGCATGGCTTGGTTTCATTGAGTTAGCCAAGGCTGTAGTCCTAGTGTGATTAGATTGACTAGTTTTCTGTATGTCTGCCCCCTGATGCCTTCCTGTAACACCTACCATCTTACTTGGGTTTCTCTTACCTTGTGCGTGGGGTATCTCTTCACAGGAGAGCTGGCGCACTAAGTGCAGGTGGCCACAAGAGAGGATACCCCAGGTCCAAGGTTCGGGGCAGCAGCCTAGAGTGCCAGGCTGCGATGGCGCGGGAGCGGCCAAGAGGAGCTACCCCGCGTCTGAGGTCAGGGTCGGCGGCCGGGAGGAGCATCCCGAGGAGCAGTGGCTGCATAGGCGCAGGAGGGCCTAGAGGAGCTATCCCACGTTGAAGGTCAGGAACGGCGGCGGTAAGGAGATACCCCCCATCTAAGGTAAGGAGCAGCGGCTGTGCTTTGCTGGAGCAGCCATGAAGAGATACCCCATGCCCAAGGGAATGGCTACCCACTCCAATATTCTGGCCTGGAGAATTCCATGGACTGTATCTCAGAGTCGGACATGACTGAGCAATTTTTACTTTCACTTTCTTTTATATTCATTTATATATAGTTAAAAGATAAAGTGAGCCGTAGTAAACATTTTAAGAGCTTACTTGAGCAAAAATCAGTCTGAATCAGGCAACATCCAATCTAGCAGATGAAAGGGAGCTCAGAGGAGCTGTACAAAATTAAAGACTTTGATAGACAGAAGAGAGCAAGAACAAGGATTATACCAAAAATGTGGAAAAAAGTGAGTTTGTTGTTACAAGGTTACTTTCTTTACGTGGTGGGCAGAGGTCTAGCAGGCATACTACTTAACTAGTGCTGATCAGATGATTCCTGGTTGACTGATTTAAGATTCTATTTCTTTATCTATTCTATTAAGATTCTAGTCTATTCTCTCCCATTTCTGGAAGAGCCAAAACTAATTAAATCTTGGTTTGGTGACATGGGGATTAGCATAAGTGATTGCATTTGGGGCCTGTTGTTTTTAACAAGATGTACATATATAGACAGGCTTCCCTGGTGGCTCAGCTTGTAAAGAATCCACCTGCAATGTGGGAGACCTGGGTTCAATCCCTGGGTTGGGAAGACCCTCTGGCAAAGGGAAAGTCTACCCACTCCAATGGCCTGGAAAATTCCATGGGCTATATAGTCCTTGGGGTTGCAAAACATAGAGATATAATTACTCAATCTCACTTTAAAATCTTTTTGTGTACTTAATCACGCATTTTTTGTATTTTAAAAATTATTTCTAAAAAGTATATATATTTCTTAGTTCTATCTACCTATCTACCTCTACCTGTCATTAGAATGTCAGGTCCAAGAAAGCTAGAACCTTGCCTCTTTCATTTAAAGCAGCGTCACCCATATCTGAATAGAGTGGTTTTGGGTTTTTTTGCTTATTGCTTAGTTGCTGAATTGTGTCCAACTCTTGTGAGTCTGTGAACTACTATAGCCCACCATGCTCCTCTTTCCATGCGATTTTCCAGGCAAGAATACTGGAGTGGGTTGCCATATCCTTCTCCAGTGGACCAGTATATAGTAAATATATAATTTCAATAATGATGTATTGAAAGGAAAAAAATGAGTAGATTTGTAAATGCAAAGAAAGAATTTTAGAAGAAAACTGTAGACACCTTGGGGCCAGGGAGTTCGGTAGATGAAAAGAAGGTATGAGGGAATTTATTTGCTTAATATTCTTTTATATTCTATGAATGTTCTACAATAAACTTGTATTTATAAAACTAAAAAGTAGACAATGGGGTATTACAAAGATTTATATAATGAAATTTGATCACTTTATACAAAGATTACAATTCAGCTTTTTACAGTTGAATTAAAAGTCCTACAATATGAAAATATCACCCCTAACAAAACATTATGTGAAGAAGAAGAGGATTGGGCACACAAAAACTCTCAGAAAATTGGAAGGGAAGAACACAGACTATATTCAATCATCATCAATTAATAATTTTGTCATCTTTAAAAGTTCCTTCTAGTTAGGTGGCCCCTTCTGTATTACTATAGGGAAGCTTCAAGAAATGAAAGATGGT
The DNA here is from genome assembly GCF_032405125.1 of Capricornis sumatraensis. Taxonomy (NCBI): domain Eukaryota; kingdom Metazoa; phylum Chordata; class Mammalia; order Artiodactyla; family Bovidae; genus Capricornis; species Capricornis sumatraensis. The sequence continues at coordinate 59,915,251 of NC_091084.1, read as the reverse complement.
TAACCCATATGGAACTCTGTCTTTTAAAAGATTTCTGAGTATGCCACACATTGCATTAGACCCATGAGTTGCACAGATACCTAAGTTTCCTTTCCTGCCTCCAAAAAAGAGCTTAAGTTCTGACAGGTAAGATAGGTAAGTGAATAGACACTTTGCAATACAATGCACCAAAAACTGACCAAATTGTTCTTGGAGCAGAGGCTATATTGGTTTAAATCATGATTTGCTGTATTGTAATTTAGCGTTTTGAAGAATGGATAGGAATTTGCATGTTAAGGAGAGCGGGATAGTTCTTGGTGAATAATCACAGTCCTTCATGCAGCAGCAACTAATGCTCTTGAACTTTTAATATACAGACAGGGGCTGGGATTCTAATGTCTATCTAGCAAGAAAGGGGAGTATTAAGAACTTATCTGACTTCCAGAAGCCCTTCTTGTCTAGCTCCTATTAGTTAACATGAAAAAATACATAGTAAAGGATAATGATTACCTTGCTGTTGACTTGCCTCAAGTTTAATACTTTAATTTATACTCAAAATTTTAGTCCTTTATTGTAAAATGATGGATAGCTCATACGTGAGACGGACAGGTAAAATGATGGAAGAACAAAGAGCATGCTCTTTCTCAAATTGTACCACATGGAGAGGTGGGCGTGCTGTTATTTAGAATAAGAGTTATCAATGGGCGGAGCATCTTACCAACATCCCCACCATTTCATGTTCTTACTATACAGACCCATTTGCAATTCTGCCAATGCTGAACGTATTGGTTAGGGTTTCCACTACCTTTCCCTCTTACAGCAAAACTCTGTTCAGAAATTATCTTCTCTCTGAAGACTTCCCCAACTCTCCAATAGTCTCTCACTAGTCTCTTTCTTTATATAAATTCTGTCCATTTTTTGTCTTCTCTAATAATCCCTAATTCACCATAATGCAGTTTCTTAGTTATATGACCCTTCTTTCCTACCGCACAATCAGTTCCTGGAAGACAGAGATCACTGTGGATCTCTCACCTTTATATTTTCAGTACCTAGATACTTTGTCTGGGAAAATGGAGGTGCCTAGAATAATACAGAGGAATTGGACAACAAGGAGGAATTCTTGAGCCAGCATTATAAGTTTAGAAATAATGTTTGTGTACATAGCAAACCCCAGGTAATCTTTTCTCCACCCGTACTGAATATTTCATTCTAGTACTCTGAGTTCCAGTGTACTAAGGCATTGTGTTTCAAACCTAATTACCAACCTCCCTCCTTCCAAAACTAAAAATTTACACCTGTTTCAATGGTTCCAGTTTCAGTGAATGGTTCCATGACCCAGAGTGTTGCCTGAACGAAAATATCAAGAATTTAAGGGAGTAGATATTGAATCTTTATTCACCTAGCTGCTTTTCACTTTCATTCCAATAATCCTGCCATGAGTTCATTTTAGAACCGTCCCCAGCCAACACTTGGCCCAAGTGCTTTGGGCGAGTGGTCTCTAGGGCAGGTGCACATACCCTGGTCTAGGCGGAATCGGGCTTGTTATTCCACTGGACTCGGTGATTGGTTCCAGGAAGAAGAGCATGACCTAAGTTGGAAGAGCAATGTGGAAGTCTGAGTTTTATAACTAATAGTCATAATATTTGGCCTTTTGGAGAAATGGAACTTTCCTACATAGGACTTAATGCTGGGACAACATTTAGCCTACCAACTACTCTTCATTGGTATTGAGTGTAGACCATCTTGCCACAAACAGCTTGAGTGGTTGCATGACTTTTGCCTCTGCTTTCTACCTTCACATTGCCTCTCTCCAACCCAGTCTCTCCCCAAAGTGATTTTTCTAAACTGCATAATATGGTCTGATCATATTACTGCCTTCCTTAAAATTGTTCAGAATCTCCCCATTATTACCTGAAGTATAACTTCTAAAACTAACACCCCATACAAGGTATACTGTGTATATACTTTTCACATTTCTGTACATTAGGATATTTTGACTTCCTAAAAAAAAAAAAAAACATGCTGCTGGGGGAGAGACTGCCCTCCAGGGCTGGCCAAATCTTAGAGAGCAAGGATTCAGCCTAGGGCAGGCCTTCAGGATAAAACCACCCAATCCAGAACCTTACCTCTTCTCTCTGACCCATGCACCCCAGGAGACAATATTCCTTTGCCTTCATCAGCCCAGGGTCAGGTTCCAGGCAACTAGATACCCCTCCTGTCGCCCAGAGCCCTGTGTAATTTTCCAAACTAGCCAGTACTGTGCTGTTCGCGCTCAGTTGTGTCTGATTCTCTGTGACTCCATGGATTGTAGCTCACCAGGGTCCCCTGTCTATTGGATTTCCCAGGCAGGAATCCTGGGTTGCCATTTGCTCCTCCAAGGAATCTTCTCAACCCAGGGATTGAATCTGTGTCTCCTGCATTGGCAGGTGGATTCCTTACCACTGAGCCACCTGGGAAGCTCCTGATGCTGCTTACCATGCTTTATCTTGCCTTTCTGTGGAAACCCAACAAAGACTCTGGCCTCAGTTTTTGCCTGTCCCTGTCTTCCACCTCCTGACCACTCTGGTGTTTACCCATGTGGCCCTGTGTGGCAGGCCATGTCTCCTGTCTCTAGGACTTGTGAGTATAATAAACTTGACTTTCCTGATTCTCTCATCTATTTCCTATTATGACAGCCCTTGACTGACCATTTCATTAAAAAAAAAGAAAAATCAAACTCAAGTTCCCTACTTACGTCTCTGACTTTAATGCTGCTCTCTTCGCTCATACTCTTCTCTCTAGCTACACTGAACCACTAGCAATCCCCTAAAAGAACAATGATCCCTCTCTTCCCCTGATTTTGTCCGGACATTTCCCCAATTTTAGAATTATTTCCCTAGTGCTTTTCCCTTTCCTATCCAATTCCACCTAGCCTCTCCTACTTGTTCCTGAAAAGAATTTCAAGAAGACATGAGTGCAACTGGAAGACTTTGCTACTGTTCTACCCCCAAATCTGAGTGAGGCACTCTTCTAGGGCAGTACCTAATAACCTTGTGTGTACATCTCTCCCAGCACTTGTCACTGAATTATAACTGCCTGACTTAATTTTTCTGTTTCCTCCATAGACAGCAAATACCAAGAAGGAAGGAAGAGTTCCTTATTCAGTGTCACAGCCCCAGTATCTGATCCAGGGCTTGGCAGTACCGAATAAGCATCTGTTGACTGCATGATAAGCGGCATAGTAACTTGAAAAAATATTCCATATAAAAGTTGATAAATATTTCCTCCTAAAGATGGGACTTAACCTTAGCTGCTGCCTCCCCCAGAGCTCAGAGCAGGTCTCGTTGCAGCCGAGGGTAAAAATAAGCAGGAACAGATGACGAGGCATATGGAGCTTCTTGCTCTTTTCCTGCAGCAAGAATTCACTTTCGCATTCAGGTAGGCCCAGGCTGCCATGCAGGCTCTTCTGTGGCCTCTTCGGGGAGCCCAGGGGGAGGACAACTTGGCACTGAGTGAATGAACCGAGTTCCGATGAAGAAGAGGGGATTTTTCAAAACATCGCTAGTTCAGCCACACTGCCAAAATGCCCGAATTTGTTGGGTGATGGGGAGGAGTAAGGGAGACTGACAGACAAGCTCAAATCAGTGGTACAGCTTCCAGGAAAGAAAGAGCTGCAGCTTTTCCATGGCTACACACTACAAGGAGGAGAGTGGGGGTGAGAAGGATGGGTCTTCTAGGAAGCTCATCTTATCCCTGATCTGGGCTATGCAAGCCTTTCCATGCAAGTCTCTTCAAAGAGTGTGCTGTTCAACGAGAGCCCACTCTATGCCTGCTGCCTCCAGTAAGCTTTCCCTAATTCTTCAGCCTAGGGTACTCTTTCTGGCTCTGCTACCAACTAACACAACACCCACTGACCACACATCCATTGCACTGGTTCTAAGTACTGGCCACTTTGCCAAAAATAGCTCTGGTTAAGTGGCTGCATGATTTATTTAAAGAAGCAGGTCCTGACTTACCTCCCCAATTGAATTAAAAGTTCAGTGGCCACACTGTGTACTTCTTTATATGTCTTTTACATGTTCATGGCATTAAGCACAGTGCTGAGTTTGAGATATCAGGAATCACTCAACAGGTAAATGAATAAGTCAGACTTGAGTCTGATTTATTCACTTGTCAAAAGGCTCACTATAGCAGAATCTACTAAATGGACACAGTCAAGGCTTCCTCCAGGAATCAGCCTCTGGTGACCCGAAAGCATCGGCGTATCAGTGGCAGATCTTCACTTTACCTTCAACCAAATGACATCTGATAGACTAGATCAAGTGCTGGAAAATATGAGTGACTCCCTGGATTCTGTGTCATATGCCACCCACCTATGACCTCTTATGCCAACAGTTCATCATCAGCAGGGCTATCCCCAGAATGCCTGGGGTTGGGGTTAGTACTACTACTGCTAGTTCCTGCCTGGTTTGAATGAGATCAAGATGTGGGTTATTTATGTCATAGTGAGATTTCTGTTTTTCCCAGAGAAAGAATATGATCTCAGTTCCTTGAGGGGGCCCTACTGTCCCATGATATGGGACTTGATATATGATATTTAAAGTTCCTACCTTGATATATGATATTTTAAGTTCAAAGGAAGATGCTCTAAACCCTGAGGGCTTCAAGAATGATCAAGATATTGGTCTCTACTCTCAAAGAGATTGCAGTCTAGAACCTGTGCTTAGGAAAACGGTAAGTTGACTGATAATGGAAGTTCAGAAAAGGAAGCAATTAAAGGGAAAGGGGCTTGAGTTACACCCCCAGGGGATCCTTGGGATTCAGCTAGTAATAGAGGTCAGCTAGTGAGAGGTCATTCTAGGCCAAGAAAACTGAGAAAGCCTGGGGTGTAAAAGCAGGAATGTATCTGATTTTTCAAGGAATAATGTGAAAGCCAATCATTGGCAAAATAGCCAAGTAAACGGGTGCTTATTCCTGTAACAAAAATTTACTATAGGAATCTCTGACAAAACATGCATCTATTTACTACAGTTGTTTTAGAGAGTTGTTGAAAATCTGCACTTCATCTTTTAGGTTTTTGCAGCATGAAACACATGTTAAGACACTACATTCAGTGCTGAGTGCTGAAACAGTGCTTCTTGATCTTTAATACAGACATGAGTCATCTGGGGATCACAGCAACATGCAAATTCTGCCACATGGTATCAGGAGATGATCCTGAAATTCTACTTCTCTAACTAGCCTCTAGATAACATGATGCTCCTGGTTCATGGGCCACACTTTGAACAGCAAAGCACCAGAGAATCTTCCACTTGGTTGATGCAACTCCTATTTATCATCACAGATTTCTTACTAAGCATATTAGATGATATAATCTTTGGGGGAAAAGATGACATCTTATAAAATGTGTACAATGATAACTACAAAATCAACTCTTTAAACAGATGTCCAATAATAAACTATATTTTCAACATGTTGGATGGTTGCTCATCATCAAATGTAGAGTTCAACTTACAAATGAAGGATTTTTATGACCGGGGTCAGCAAACCCACCATGGACCAAATCCAGGCCTTCATCTGTCTTATTTATAAATAAAGTTTTGTTGGAATACATGGCTGCTTTTATGTTATAATATTGGAGTTAATTGGTCCTTACAGAGACCATATGGCCCTTTAAGCCTAAAATATTTACTATCTGGCCGTTTATAGGTAAAGTTTGCTGACCCCTGTCCTTGAAGATGGAGGCCATGATTTCTGAGCTTCTCACTGGCTGTGAACTTAAACACCTAAGCAGTCCTTTAACCTTACTCCTCTGAAATCCAAATGTCTTTCTCAGACAATGCTTTGAATGGGCACAAAGGTCTCCTCAATTCTCTTCACCGGAGAAGGATTAGACTTGCCCAGGAAATCTCCATATCTTGTGACAGGCGGGATAGATCTTGGGAGGCCTGAATCTGGAGGGCTCGCATGACACTCTCAGCAAAATGCAAAACCCTTGTAACATTTATTTCCTTGGTATCAAGTACAAGCTAATGCATGCTGGTTCACTACTGGCATGTTGGTTCAGGAGGAAATGCAAGCTGAGGCAACCTTATTCTGTGGGTTTGTGATTACTCTTATCCATCCTGGAACCCAGATCAGACTTTGTGGTCTGGCTCACCTCACTTGACAAAAAGAAAAAAAAAAGAAAAAAAAGAAACCTCCTGCGATTCCTTGTATGAAACAAGGAATGTGTATTCCAAACTTGGCATAGAATTGTGAGAGCTTTAAAAACTCAAGAAGCAAACCCCTGCCCAAATACCAGGGAAATATGGATAGTCCCAGAAAACAGACATTTGTCTGGGCTAACCTGTGGTACTGGCCTAGACTGGTAGCTAGTAGACATCAAAAGAAAATGAGAAAGTATGCATGTTAAGGAGAGAGATGGGGGCAAAAATAAGATTCCTCTGAGTTGGATACAAGGGAAAACAGAGGCCTCTCAAGAGTTAAACTGTAAAATCAACAGAAAATTAATCAGAGAAAAAATAGGGAAGTCATATTAAAGATTCAGAAGAATTTTTCCAGGCATGTAAGGCTTGACACTAACACAGAGGAAATTATTAACACATTTTAAGGGAAAAATATGTTTGGCAACAGAGGGGCTGTGTAGCAACAGAAGCAGAGGCGAGATGTGGTCCAGGGCTTAATATTAGCGATACCCATCTTTGCTTACCTCATCTCTTTTGGGGATTTTTTACTTCCTTTCTCCCTCCCTCTCCCCTCCCCTCATTCCACCTTCCCTTTCTCCCTGTCCTTTCCCTTCCTCCTTCCCATGAATATGTGTGAACTACATATACTTTCTATCAATCAGTCCCTATACTTTGGAGGTTGAGAATATAATGTTAAAACTTGTAGTGTCTGCTCCCAGAAAACTAAGATGTCTAGTGGTTGAGACTGGCATTAATAAAATAATAATACATATAGAATTTTTATATCTAATACATGTGACAAATGTTATAAAGCTGTAGACAAAGCACAACCCTATCTCAGGTTCTTTGTACTTGCTGTTCCTTCTATTTGGGGCCATTTTTGGCCAAATATCCTTCAACCTCTCCCCTCACTTCCTTCAAGTCTGCTCAAACATCAATCTATCAGTGAAAATTCCCCTGATAATCCTGTTATAAAGCAGCAATTTCCTTCTCCCCCAGCTTCCTTAATGCCACTCATGGACTTCTGTAGTGGTCCAGTGGTTGAGAATCCCCTTGCCAATGTAGGGACTCGGATTTGATCCCTTGTCCAGGAAGACTCCACATGCCATTGGGCAAATAAGTTTCTCCACCACAATGACTGAGCCCCCACTCTAGCACCCAGGAGCTGCAGCAACTGAAGTCTCTGCGTTCTAGATCCCCTGCTCCACAACAAGATAAGCCACTGCAATGAGCAGGCCGCACATGGCAACTAGAGAGTAGCCTGCACTCAGTACTTGGGCAAACAGAGAAAGCCTGTGCACAGCAATGAAGACCCAGCACAGCCAAAAATGAATACATTTTTACAATGCCACCTATGCTTTCTCAGAAAAACATCTATTTCTGCTTTATTGACTATGCCAAACCCTTTAATTGTGTGGATCACAATAAACTGTGGAAAATTCTGAAAGAGATGGGAACACCAGACCACCTGACCTGCCTCTTGAGAAGCCTGTATGCAGGTCAGGAAGCAATAGTTAGAACTGGACATGGAACAACAGACTGGTTCCAAATAGGAAAAGGAGTACATCAAGGCTGTATATTGTCACCCTGCTTATTTAACTTCTATGCAGAGTACATCATGAGAAATGCTGGGCTGGAGGAAGCACAAGCTGGAATCAAGATTGCCAGGAGAAATATCAATAACCTCAGATAAAGAGATGACACCATCCTTAGGGCAGAAAGCAAAGAACTAAAGGGCCTCTGGATGAAAGTGAAAGAGGAGAGTGAACAAGTTGGCTTAAAGTTCAACATTCAGAACACTAAACTAAGATCATGGCATCTGGTCCCATCACTTCATGGCAAATAGATGGAGAAATAGTGGAAACAGTAACAGACTTTATTTGGGGGGGCTCCAAAATCACTGTAGATGGTGACTGCACCCATGAAATTAAAAGATGCTTACTCCTTGGAAGAAAAGTTATAACCAACCTAGACAGCATATTTGGAGAAGGCAATGGCAACCCACTCCAGTACTCTTGCCTGGAAAATCCCATGGACAGAGGGGCCTGGAAGGCTGCAGTCCATGGGGTCGCTAAGAGTCAGACACAGCTGAGCGACTTCACTTTCACTTTTCACTTTCATGCATTGGAGAAGGAAATGGCAACCCACTCCAGTGTTCTTGCCTGGAGAATCCCAGGGACAGGGGAGCCTGGTGGGCTGATGTCTATGGGGTCACACAGAGTCAGACACGACTGAAGCAACTTAGCAGCAGCAGCAGACAACATATTAAAAAGCAGAGACATTACTTTGCCAACAAAGGTCCCTCCAGTCAAAGCTATGGTTTTTCCAGTAGTCATGTATGGATGTGAGAGTTGGACTATAAAGAAAGTGAGCACCGAAGAATTGATGCTTTTGAACTGCGGTGTTGGAGAAGACTCTTGAGAGTCCCTTGGACTGCAAGAAATTCCAACCAGTCCATCCTAAAGAAAATCAGTCCTGACTGTTCATTGGAAGCACTGATGTTGAAGCTGAAACTCCAATACTTTGGCCGCCTGATGCGAAGAGCTGACTCATTTGAAAAGACCCTGATGCTGGGAAAGATTGAAGGCGAGAGGAGAAGGGGATGAAAGAGGATAAGATGGTTGGATGGCATCACTGACTCAATGGACATGAGTTTGAGTAAACTCCGGGAGTTGGAGATGGACAAGGAGGCCTGGTGTGCTGCAGTCCAGGGGTCACAAACAGTCGGACACAACTGAGCGACTGAACTGGACTGATGCTTTCTCTATTATACTTATTACTTTTAGATATTGTTCTTCAGTTGCTAAGTCAATTCCGACTCTTTGTTACCCATGGACTGCAGCTGGCCATGCTTCCCTGGCCTTCACTGTCTCCTGGAGCTCGCTCAGATTCATGTCCCTTGAGTTGGTGATCCCATCTAACCATCTCATCCTCTGCTGCCCCTTTTTCCTTTTGCCTTCAATCTTTCCCAATATCAGAGTCTTTTCCAATGAGTTGACTCTTTGCATCAGGTGGCCAATGTACTGGAGTTTCAGCAATAGTCCTTCCAATGATATATATAAATGAATATATATGTATGCATGTGAATACATATGTGTGCAGTACATGTGGAATGTTCTGTTTTTTCTTGGTTGCTACTCCTAGTGTATGTCTCTCTCTAAAGACTTCAGGACACAGACTGCTTTGTTCACTGTTCTGCTGTATCCCAAGTACTCATCTGAGGCACTGTCTATGGAATTCTCCAGGCAAGAATACTGGAGGGATTAGCCATTCCCTTCTCCAGGGAATCTTCCCGATCCAGGGACTGAACCTGAGTCTCCTGTATTGTAGACAAATTCTTTTCCACCTAAGCCACCAGGACCCTTACAAGGCACTAAGATAGGATTATTAGAAAATGAATTAAACTACAAACGACCAGAAAGCATGTATTACACACATTTTTTAAAGAGTAGTAGGAGTTAACTAGGATAAGAAAAAGAAGAGCAGGTAAAAAGGCTTTGTAATAAAAGCAAACCAAGAGGCTAGAGTGAAGCTGAGAAAAAGTCATGTCAGATTTTATGGAACAGGTTATTTTTTTCCTCTTTATTCCAAGAGCACTTTGAAATCACTGAAGGTTTTAAACCAAGAGAGGTATGTTCAGATTTGAATTTTTAACACAGTAGCCCAGCCACCCATTGGACAGTGGCTCAGAGTTATCACCAAGATGCCATAAAGCATTTGAGTCACATCCTCTCTGATTCCCTGCTCACCAAACTCTTTTCTGATTAGAATTTGGCTTTCCAGAATTTGACTAAGAGACCATGACGTGCATTTTCTAATGTACAGGAGAGATGTGCATCATTATAAAGTAATACATGAATATTCTGTGTTATCTGTCAGTCTCTTTGAGCTCAGGTTCTGTGAAAGCCTCTTGAGAGATGAATCCTGCCTCCTTGAGCTGACAAACAAGGTTTCTAAAGCAACAGAGCTGAGGGTCAGGCCTTGACCTCAGCTGCTTGGCCAAGATAAATGTTCACCCTGCAGCCCCTTGGCTGATTAAATCCCTACCTCCAACCCCACTCTCCGCACTCTGCTATGGGCCATCAAGCAGAAAATCACTACTGAATTCTGAACCAGGCCTGAGGGCTTAAACAAAACTCTGAGCCAGTGTAAAACTAAGCTCACCTGGAGGTTGACTCTCAAAGAAAGAGGAGCCATGTTAAAGGAAAAGTGGCTCAACAACTCTGGATGTTCTTGAGGAACCCCAAAGGAGCACCCAGAAAGATCATTATTGTGGGTGATGACAAACAGTAACACATTAGGCATTTGTGTGAAGGCGAATTAAATTAGCTACTCTGAAGTTCTGCTGAGCTTATTTGGAAAGAAATTTGCACACTGAAAATGTGAAATGCAGACATTAAACTAGCCACACTCATGAAAGCACTAAAGGGCCTTCCGAACAACGATGCACTAATGAGAGTTCTGGAAAGTAACCAACGTCTTCTCTCAGTGTGGCCCCATTCCACTGGGTTCTTCCTGCCACAACATCTAAAGAGAACAACTACTTACATTTTCCAAGATAGTCCAACATCCACTCCAAGGATGGCCTTGAAATCAAAGTTCTGCAGGTCAGCAGGACAGCCCCCAGGTCTGTGACGTCAAAACAAACAAGACAACCTGAGTGAATTCTTTCTACATGGCATCCAGGACACCCATGTCTGGTTTGTTTTTTTTTTCCCCCTTCTAATTACCCCAGAAAAAAGCCACTCCCTTCAAGGCTGAGTGTTAATAAAAACATGGGTTTTACCTCCAGCTTTGCTACTGGCTGGCTACCAGACCTTGAAAAAAAGATGTATAGTACATGAAACTCATTTGTTTTTTCACAACAGCCTTTGATTCTTTACACAATGCCAGGCCCCATGCGATGTTCTTAGGAAATAAAGATGAATGAGAGAAATCCTTCCTTCCAAGTTGCTCCAAGTTCCTTCAGGGAGATGGGCAAGGAAAGCAAATGTAACAACAGCAGCACAATGCGCTCTATACAAGAAGTATATCCAGGGTATTAAATGGGCTTAGAGGCCAGTGTAGCTCTGCCTGCGGGAGGCTGGGAATGCTTCCAAGAGGAAGCAGCAGCTGAAGTGAGATTTGAAAGAAGAGTTAGAGTTCATCAGGGCAGTAGGGTGGGCCTTAGGGAACAGAGGATATTCCCAGCAAAAGGCACAGCGTGAGCAATGGTGTTGAGGTAAGAAAACAAGGGTTGAGAGATGCTGAAAATCTTAAATCTTCAAAAGACCACAGGTGGGGTGAGTTGTACAGGGTGAAGATGAATTAAAGCTAGCAGAAAGAGCACTGTACCTTACAGTGAGGCCGCCATCCAAGTCCCCCAGGGACTCACTCTGCCTGTGCATACTGACAACCCTTTCTGCCAGCCCCTGTTACACCTGGGTGCTTTCTCTGGTCTCATGGGCAGTTTCTGCCTGTGCACAGAGTGGACTGAAGTACTGAGGTGTTAAAGCCACAGGCACAGATACCACCAATGATGATAGTAACTGGCTGATAAATGCCCAACAAACTCAGCCTTTGAGACCTCTTCGACACAGGGTCCAGTGGCCCTCAGTGTGCTTATAAGCACACATATTAAACACATGTATTAAGCATTCATATTACTCCCCCCTTTCCCTGTTTCACTTTCCCTCTTGCCTAACATTGCTCCTTGGGATCTTTGGCTTACGTTGGGTTTCCCTCAAAGATTTCAGTGCAAGGGATTGATTTGTGATATCTGCAGCACGTGTGCATGCTAAGTCACTTCAGTTGTGTCTGACTCTTTGTGATCCTATAGAATGTAGCCTGCCAGGATCCTCTGTCTAAGGGATTCTCCAGGCAAGAATACTGGAGTGGATTCCCATACCCTCCTCCAGGGGATCTTCCCAACCCAGCGGTCACACCTGCATCTCTATGTCTCCTGCATCAGCAGGCGTGTTCTTTACCACTAGAGCCACAGTGTGTGTAGCAAAGCAATTACTTAGGTGTTCACTTCTTGATGTTGGGCATGGAATACAGGTGCAATAGCTCTAGTTCTTTAAGGACATGGAGGCAATATGAATGATAAAGATGGCGAAGTTGATTGGCCTGTTTTATTGGCAAGTTTCAGAGAACTCGAAAGAACGAATGATAGATCAGCCAACTGTCTACTTAGGGCGTGATGTGAAAAGCAGAGGGTCTCCATGGCACCGTTGAAAAAGGCTTAATTTTTTGCAGGTGCAAGGCAGACTGCTGAAGATCAGGTGCAAGATTTGATTTGTAAGAATGACAGAGTTATGAAGGAAGCTGAATTTATAGCTCTGCAAGCGTTAGGGCCTCACAGGGAAGGAGTGGAACCCTGAGAACAGGAATGTGGGAATTTGGGTGTATCTCCTTGAGAACACCCAAACCTCAGATCCCCTTTGGGTCTGTGGGATGGCAAGAGAAGTTGCTTTTCCATGGACAGAGGGGGTTTTCCATCATCTGGAGACCATGCAAAGCCCTGAGTTGAGATAGACTCATTACAAGGTGATCTCCTCCTCAGGATCTGACTGGTCTCCCTTCATTGTCTTGAGATGAGCTGAAAGTGTGTTGGACCAAGAAGAAAATTTATTATTGGATTATTTGTGCCTTTTTCTGTACACAGTTGTGTGCATGCTCAACCATGTCTGACTCTGGCTTCTCTGTCCATGGGATTTCCCAGGCAAGAATACACTGGAGTGGGTGGCTATTTCCTTCTCCAGAGGATCTTCCCAACACAGGGAGTGAATCCATGTCCCCTGTATTGTCAGTCACTTCTTTACCACTGCACCATCTGCCACCTGGGAAGACCTGTATCAGTTAGAGAAACTCTTTTTTTTTTTTTTTTTTAAGTATTTTGTGTGGACTTACTGGATTTTTAAAATTATTTATTTATTTATTTTTAGCTGTGCTGGGTCTTCATTGCTATGAGGGCTTTCCTCTGGTTGTGGTCCATGGGCTTCTCATTACAGTGGCTTCTCTTGTTTCAGAGCACAGGCTCTAGATAGTTCAGGCTTCAGTAGCTGTGGTATGTGGGTTCCGTAGTTGTGGCTCCTAGGCTCTAGAGCACAGGCTCAATAGCTGTGGCACATGAGCTTAGTTGCTTCACGGCATGTGGGATCTCCCCAGACCAGGGATCCAATGAGTGCCTCCTGTTGCGGCAGGCGGATTCTTTACCTACTGAGCCACTAGGGAAGCCTGGATTCACTGGATTTTAAAATCAATTTTATTATAAAGATGTATGCCCTGTGTTTTATTTACTGAATGATGGTAAAACAGAGATAAACACAACCTTCATGAGTTCATTTTTCAAATAAGATCGTATAATAATGTCAAAATACATAGAACATTTTGATCATTACTGGAAATTTCATTGGACAGCCCTGTCCTATAGATACATAGGATCTATAACATCAAGTCTCAGCATGGCCCATGCAAATATTTATGGGAATGGTAAACAAGACCAAAGGAGCAAAATAGCAATTGCTTGAAATTTTGGGTTATTACTAATAGACTGTAAATGTTCCAGAGGCAAGGTAACTGGGAAGCCAATGAAGATGCTGCTTGACTTACACAACAAAAAAATACAAAACAAGGATATAGTTTTCAAAACTTACTATTAACTCTCAAACCATTAAAAATGGGCAAACAATTTGAACAGATACGTTGTCAGTAAAGATGGATGGATGGCAAATAAACACATGAAAAGAGAATCAACATTGTTAGTCACTAGAAAATGCAAATTAAAATGAGATACCACCATACACTTATTAAAATAGCTAAAATTAAAAATACCGACCATACCAAGAGTTGGAGAGGATGTGAAGGAACTGGGACTCGTGGAACAATTGCTTGAAAATTTAAACGTATCCCTATGCTTCTTAAAAATTTAAACATACCCCTATCATGCCTTTGAATTGTGTTGCTGAAGACTTGAGAGTCCCTTGGACAGCAAGGAGATGTCAATCCTAAAGGAAATCAACCCTGAATATTCATTGGAAGGACTGATACTAAAGCTGAAGCTCCAGTACTTTGGCCAGCTGATGGGATGAGCCAACTCACTAGAAAAAACCCTGATGCTGGGAAAGACTGAGGGAAGGGAGAAAAGGGAGCAACAGAGGATTAGATGATTGGCTGGCATTACAGATTCAATGGACATGAGTTTGAGCAAACTCTGTGAGATACTGAAGGACAGGGAAGCCTGGAGTACTGTAATCCATGGGATCGAAAAGAGTGTGACATGACTTAGCGACTGAACAACCACAACTATTATGCCTCCTAGATGTTTTACCCAGATGACAAGAAAGCATAAGTTCATCCAAAGACTTGTACGTTAATTTTTAGAGCAGCTTTTCCTATGATTCTCCCAAACTGGAAAAGCCTAAATGTCTATCAACCTGTGAATGAATAAACACATCCTTGCAAGGAAATATTTCTTAGTGATAAAAAAAAGGAATGAACCATGGATACATCAAACAATGTAGATGAATGTCAAGATAAGCACTTTTAATAAAAGAAATGTTATTTCTCTCCTGAAAGAGTAGGCTTGCTTTTTCTTGCTATAAAAGCACTAAATTCCCAAGCTTAGTGTTCCTCAACTATGTTGCAAACCCACCATGTACAGCATCTGTCTAGGTTCCCCCACATTGGTCCTGTGGGATTTGAGCAGTGATAGTGGCAGGGATAGGGGCTGTTCATGGACCCAACAGCATGATGACCCACTCACTAAGGCTGATATAATAATCCTCATTGCTGAACATTCAACCCATCAGTAACAGATACCAACGTCAAGCCCTTGCTCTAGAACTATCCCTCAAAAGGATGAATCATTTGTTGGTAAACTAATTGTATCCGATTCTACTCTAGAAAAGGCAAAGATTCATCCTGAACAAAATTGATACATATTCTGGGTAAGCATTTTCCTTTTCTTCTTGTAGCATCTTTAGCCAGTATCAATAGTTGGTAACCCAACCCACAGAACATTTATTTTACTGACATGTGCACCCATATAACATCAATTCAGATTTCCCAGGTGATGCTAGTAGTAGAGACCCTGCCTGCCAACACTGGAGACCTAAGAGACATGTATTCAATCCCTGAGTCAGGAAGATCCCTTGGAGGAAGACATGGCAACCCACTCCAGTATTCTTGCCTGGAGAATCCCATGGACAGAGGAGCCTGGTAGGCTACAGTCCATAGCGTCACACAGAGCCAGACACAACTGAAGTGATTTAGCACGAACACACACATGCATGCACACACACCTGCACGAACACATGAAAACTCACTTTAAGACAAAGGAAATGTGGCAATGGGTGTATGTCAATGAGATCAACTTTTATTACCATATATTGCAGCATCTGGAAGCTATTAGCCTGAAAGAATGTCGCAAAAGCCTCTAAAGGTATAGCTAATGTTACAGGGTTGGGATGAACTCCAGAATAGGGTGTTATTCTTCAAGATGAAGTATATATCTGGAATCAAATACCATTATATGGTGCTGTGTTTCTAACAGGTAGAACACAAAAATCTAGGAACTTGGGGGTGGGAATGGGCTCTGAGTGTAATGTTTTCCAGTGACCCAGTAGGTGAACTTATGCTTCCCATTTCTACAATTTTAGGTTCTGCAGATTTCCTGGGTGAGGAATACTTCTACCAATGGACACAGTAAAATTCTTCTAACTCTAAAACTGCAACTGCTACCTGGTCATTTGGGGCTCTTTATTGGCAGGAACCATTGGCAGTTTCTACCTTGTCAGTGGTAATTAACCTTAGCTATTATGAGAAGATAAGATTACTGCTACATCACTGGGGAAGTAAAAAGCAGGTAGGGAACTCAGAGGATTCACTGAGGCACTTCTTGTTACTTCCAGGCTGTTGATAAACAGAATTATCAATTTCAGTGACCACAGCCTGACAAGTGTCCAGTAATAAGTAACGTGAACCCTTCAGGAATGAAGGTCTGGGTCACCCTATAAAGCAAGCAATCTAGATAAGCAGAAGTGTTGACTGAGAATGACAGAAATAAAGATGGGTGGTAGAAGAAGGAGGTGATAAGTAGCAGTAGCTTCAGGACCATCTACAGCAATGGGGACTGTAGTTTAAACATCTGATTCTCTTTTTGTTTTTTTAAAGAAATTGTGATGATCCACTCACTACGTTAAAGAAGCAGTAAAGGAACAGAATAAACTTAATAGAGGGCACTATTTGTTCCAAGAGGGGAAAGTGGTGGTTTGAGCAAATGCTGTTGACTCTCTACTCACTACTCACCACACTCATTGTTCCCAGGTATGCCAAGAGAGTCTTGGCATGATTTTATCTGAGGACTTTCTCTCAAAGTAGGTCCATACATGGGTTAGGATGAAACTGTTGGTGAGCAAACTCCTCAACCATAGATGTACTCTTGGACAAAATTCGGCAGATCAATATCTCAGTTTCCTGGCCCCTCAAACATAGCAAATCAGAAACAACTCCAGCTGGCCCCTATAGGATTGAGCATCAATGGTCCACAGCAGTTAACATCTCGTTAGCCAATCTTATATTCTCATTTTTTGTTTGTTTGTTTTACTTCCCACAGGGTGATGGTTATGAAAGGTTTTATGAAGGATATTGAACTGGATAATTTCTACACTCACTTCCAAGACTTAACCCCTTCAGGACTTTTTCCTTCATGAGTTCCATATCAAATTGAACACATCTTCAGTTCACCTGCTTTCTCAACACTAACAGTATGGATTACTTTAACACAGACTTATTTTGCTTTCCTGTTGTCTTGGAAATACTTGTCTGGTCTCCCCAACTAGACATCTTCTCAAACCATATCATCTGAAGTGGTGAGTTTCCAAGTATTTTATCCTCAGAGTAGTAATAATAACTTCACCCAAGTATTCACAACAATCCTGTGAAGTAGATTCTATTATTATTGTTCCTATTCTGCAGAAGTGTGAACTGAGACTCAGGGATATTAAGTCATTTTCCCAAGGACACTCAGCTGGTAAGTGGAAGCTTCAGGCTTTGAACTCAGGTATTCTGTCTTCTTAACCATTTATTCTCTACTGCCTCTCAAGGGCTATTTTTAATCTTGTTTTCCCTTGACAAAAACATTGCTTTGAAACATTTGTCTGTATAAAGTAATTAGCTATGAATTACCCAGTTTTATTAGATGATAATGAATTTGCTCTCTTATTTTTTTTAGTTAACCAAAGACATCAGAATTTCTAACCATGAGGTTGAGCCAACCTGTGTGATCACTAGACTATAACCTTTATAAGGGGATGAATAAAAAAGCTTCCTTATATAATTCCAGCCAAGACAAAATACACTGATGTTTAAGTTAGACTGCAACTTGGAGGTAGATAGCTTTGTATTAGGCTATACCAAAATCAAATGATAAAATCAAACTCAAGAAGCCCTGTTATCACTTTGTGGACGCTAAATGGCCCAGAGTTTCAAAATGATAACTCCTCATCCACTGGGCAATTTTGGTTTTGGGGTTTTTGGTGCTGTTTCATGTTTTTAATCTTTCATTCTATAGGAGAGCCTTGCAGTGGATTACAATTTCCTTCTCCATGAATCTCTGCAAAGAGGAATATTTGGGCCACAATGGTAAATAATGGAGCACTCAATCTCATTTGGGTTACTCCTGATATAACCAACTTCTCTGATTTTCCATTTGTTCCCATATGCCACAGGCATAATGATCACTTAAAAATATAAATAAACCCCATCACTCCATTACATAAAACCCTCATGGAGTTCCAAATATGCTTAAAATTAAATCTAAATTTCTTATCATAGCCAAAAGACTGAGACATGCTTTTCAAGCAAATTACTAAATGATTCTATTTCCCTTGGAAGATGGGATAAACCCCAGAAAATTCATGGCATTTAGTGGCTCTTCCTATCAAAAGGACTCATTCACCATTCAATCACCCAATGCATTCTTACACACATAATTTTCAATGGATTCCTTAGTGCTTCACACTTGAACATGGATTGACAGCTAGAGATTAGCAGGCATTTTAAGAAAACTTCCAACACGAAGGAAAAAATTCAGGCAAACAAACGGGAGAAAAACAATCAATCTATATTTAATATCTTCCCAATTAAGAACAGATTTTGAAGAATTTGCCTTCAGTGAACAAGGAGAGGATGCCATGAATAAAGGAAGAAGTAGGAAGAAGAGTGCACCCTGGGAGATTAAACGTATCTGAAATAAAACATCCAATAGGAGTCAATAAAATCTCCAAGGATGTATACAAAACAACAAAGAGAAAATAGGATACACAATGGAATACTACTCAGCCATGAAAAAGAATGAAATATTGCCATCTGCTGCAACAGGGATGAACCTGGAGGTTATCCTACTAAGTGAAGTCAGTCAGAGAAAGACAAATGCCACATGAAATCACTTATATGTACAGTCTTAAAAAATGATACAAGTGAACTTATTTACAAAACAGAAAGACTCACAGAATTAGAGAGTGAATTTATGATTACCAGGGGGAAAAGGGAGGGAGAGAGAGCTTGGGAGCTTGGGATTGGCATGTACACACTGCTGTATTAAAAATAGATAATCAACAAGGAGCTACTGTATAGCACAGGGAACTCTGCTTAACATTCTGTTAAAAAAAATAGGAAAGGAGACAAAATAAACAAGAAACGAATAGTAGAAGTTCAATACAGGAAATTCAGTATCTCACTAAGTGTGGGTACCAGGGAGATCTGAAAAATGGAGGAACAGTGAAATTATTAGAGAAGAGATATAAGAAAAATTCCCAGAATAAAAAACATGAATTTTCAGAAAGAAAGGGAAGTCATAAGAGAGAAAAACCTTTGTTTAGCATAAGACAGGCTGTTAATAAAGTCTAAAGTTAACAAGTCAAGAAGTAGCAGTATAAACATGTTATTTAAAAATTTGGAGGTAAATAGAAAATAAACAGATATGAGAGTTTAAATGAATCCTTCTGAGAAGTAAATCTGGATGTTAGGAAAAGGTAGACAAAAGTGGGGAGCAAAGGGATTGCTGGTTATATAAATAAATACATGTGACTATTTTTAAAACACAAAGAGAGACATCTTTGTCTATGAATATGTATTATGTGTGTCTGTATGTATATATATTACTTTGATTAAAAATAAAATAAAGACACAGTAAATGATTTTTTGAGGCATTTTTTCCAAGGTTTGGGTTTCCTGCTTTCCCTCTCCTAGGTCTATTGACTTTTTTGGTAGCCAAACCTTTTGGGAAAGAATGTCATTTGGGAATGACATTCCTTTGGAACTAACATGACTAGCATAATTTGGGGTGTCTTCCTAACATGGTTCTTACAGAAGTGATCTAAGGACTATGCTTTGAGAAACTGATCTATTCCAAAGGACTCCCTGCCTCTGCAAGCATTAAAGCTCAGCTAGGAGTACAGTCAGGCAATCTAAGGCAAGACAACAACAGAAACAAAAAACACAGCTAAATGTGACTTTCGCTGGTTTCTTTGTCCCCTATCTCCCCTGGGAGCTTTGTGGAATTAGCTGTGATTATGGGAAGTGACTGGCTGAGTGTTTGGGCCCCTAGGTACCACCATTTCTTCTATTTATCACCTGGAAGATATGACTCAGTACCCAACACAGCAGCTTCCCCAGTACTAATAACTTAGAAGGCACCCAAAAAATGATTCTGGAAAGGAGGGAAAAAAGGAAAGGGACATGGGGATGGAAGGGAGTGACATGGGGGAGGCAAACACCTTTTTTTATATCTGAGAGGCTGTGAAATTAACAACAATCCACCAGTGGAGGTTGGGTGTGCACGTAGAAAACAGCCTGATGGTTTTGACTTTGATAAAAGACTCTTGATCTGTAGTGTTTGAGCATCTAAGTGAGTGTCCAGCACAAGATGTTGAGGAAAACAAACATAAACAATGACTAGTGCCCACAAGCGCTTTAAACCCTCTTCTGGAAAGCAAAGTTGACAAATGTGAAGCAGACAGCAAACAAGTTTGTAGCTACTATACGACATCATACAGACAGTGAGTGCAAAAGGAATTGGATATCAAAAGACCAGAAATTCATGGAGAGAGAATCTTCAAGACACAATTAGATGTGAGTAATAGCACACATATGCAACCTATTGATACATAGGAAACACGGGAAAGCACAGAGAAGGGCCAGCGCAAAGAAGGATCCAACTGGGAGGGAACCTGGTCTAGCTGAAAATACATGGAACCCAAGCACATAAATGTGTCACAGGGGTTTTGCACTCTTGTTGAGAGTGTCAGGCGAGTCCTTCAGATTCAGGTCTACCAAAATCTCCCAACCTGCCACATGATGTGGGGTTTTTGTGGGCAAATCCTATGCTTCTGTCAAGAGCATTGAGGAGGCCTTTCGCGCATTCATGCTAAATCACTTCGGTTGTGTCTGACTATTGCGACCCCATGAACTGTAGCCCGCCAGGCTCCTCTGTCCATGGGACTTTTCAGGCAAGAATACTGGAGTGGGTAGCCATTCTCCAGGGTATCTTCCTGGCTCTAACCCAGGTCTCCTGCATTGGAGACAGAATCGTCACCACTAGCAACAACTGGGAAACCCGAGGAGGTTGTGTTTCTTCAAAGCAGTGTCCTGAAGAAGGCATTTGGATTTCAAAGCAGAAAGCTTGAAAGGACAGCCTAAGTGCCTAAATTCAGAGCCAATGAGATGCTCAGAAATCACGTCTTCAATCTTATGTGCTCAGTCCCTCGGTCATGTCCGACTCCTTGCAACCCCATGGACTGTAGCCCACCAGGCTCCTCTGTCCATGAGATTTCCCACGCAAGAACACTGGAGTGGATTGCCATTTCCTCCTCCAGGGGATCTTCCTGACCCAGGAATCAAACCCGCATCTCAGGAAAGCTTCCCTCAATCTCACGGTGAGAGATAAATTAGAGTTCTGCAGCTTACTGACAGCTTGGGAGAGGGGAAATTGCCCTGGCCTCTGCTTCCTCACCTACAGAATGGGACAACTGCCTCTGAGATTTGTTGGGAGATTTTAGTGGCACAACTTCCCATTTTTAGAGAGCACTCAGCATACGTTCCTATTCCTCTTTTCCTGCTTGGAGCAGAGTACTACCGATGATGAGAAATTGTGAGAGGTGTTGGTTATAAACACTCAGCAACTACTTGCACAGATAAGGCTGTACATTATTCCCTGGATTCCGACCAGTTCTTTGGTTGTTTTATTTTGACCAACTCCAGTCAGTGCAAGTGGTTCGTGTAGCTCTAGGAAACAGGCTGTTTGGCCTGTGCATTTTGGCATCCTGGACAAGGGGATCATCGAGGAGAGGATGGAAAAGTACCTGGCAGTGCCTCCTGACTCCGACTTCCTACCGGCGACATCCGCCTCTTGCTGACTCTGAGTCACCAGCAGCAGGCCTCCCCTCCCCTGCGGCCCATCCGCCCGTTAGGCCGGCAGCTCTCCTCCAGTGCTGACTTCCCTTGCTCGCTCCCACACGTGTGCTCAAGGTGGAGGCAACCCTAATGAGGAAACTCAGCGGCTGCAGCAGCATTTCCTCCTCAGCCAGCAAAGTGAGGCCTGCAGCATCCTCCCCAGCAGGGCCTGCCTAGCCCCATAGCCCTGCAAGTCAGGTCTCAGACGCAGGGGGCTCCCACTCCTGTGTCCTGGAGTCCTCCCAAGAGATGGGGAACTGTCTGAGCTCCAGGCTGGACTCCTAGAATCCAAAGGCACCAGAGTTGCCTCTCTGGTGAGGAGGTGCCCGTAGAAATGCCCTGGAAGCTTGTCCTATGTACCCCTGACTGCAGTATGAGAAATGAGCACCAGGAAAAAGCTCACCACAAACTCCCCTTGAAATGACTATTCCTTGGCCTGATACCAAGGATCTCCATGATCTGCCTTTTTGGTCTATTTTCCAAAGTGTCCCTCTGTTCCCAATCAGTGTTTACTGTGAACTTTTATCAATCATAAGGTGCCCTGAAATGTAGCACAAATTCTCTCTGACTGTGATTCAGTGAATTGGTATCAAGCTCAAGGACTCTGTATATAAGAAGCCCCTCAGCTGATTCTACTAATAAGCACAGTGGGACTGGGCTCCCCTGGTTGCTCAGGTGGTAAAGAATTTGCCTGCAATGCAGAAGACTCACATATAGTCCCTGGGTTGGGAAAATCCTCTGGAGAAGGGAATGGCAACCTACTCCAGTATTCTTGCCTGGAGAATTCCATGGACAGAGCAGCCTGGTGGGCTTCCATCCATCGGGTTGCAAAGAGTTGGACACACTGAGCAACTAACACTTTGTGCGTGTGATTGTGGGAACATGGGCTAGCTCAGTGGCTTCCAGTGTTCTTGATAGGCGGTCCTAAGGCTAGTTAAAATGCTTCAGTGGTCACTGTAGAGGAGGGGAGTAGTTGTAGCAGGGAAAACTGAGAATCTCAAGAAACTTCCCTGTTGTTTGTTATAGGGTGTTCCCCTAAAAGATAAGGTGAAGTCCTGGCCCCAGCTGCCTGTGAATGTGAATGGGACCGTTACAGATGTACTTGGTACTTCATGAAGTCTTACTGGCTTAGGATGAGCCCTAAATCCAATATGCGTGGGTGCTAAGTTGCCTCAGTTGTGTCTGACTCTTGGCAACCCTAGGGACTGTAGCCTGCCAGGCTCCTCTGTCCATGGGGATTCTCCAGACAAGAATACTGGAGTGGGTTGCTATGCCCTCCTTCAGGAGATCTTCCCAACCCACAAATCAAAGCCTGTCTCTTATGTCTCCTGCATTGGCAGGTGGATTCTTTACCACTATCACCACCTGGAAAGCCCAAATTCAATATGACTCATGTCCTAAGAAGAGGAGGAGGAGATATGCGTGCAGAGGCATGCAGAGAAACAAGGAAGAAGCCATAGGAAGTCAAAGGCAGAGGTTAGAGTGCTGCTGTTCTGTTACATACCAAGGAGCATCAAGGATTGCCAGGAGTCATCGGAAGCTAGGGAGAGACCAGGAAGGATAAAGGATTCTTCCAGGGAGCTTTCTGAGGGAGTATGGCCCTGCCAATACCTTGGTTTCATACTGCAAGTCCTGAGAACTGTGGGAGGATAGATGTGTTAAGTTACCAAGTAAAAAAGATGTTTTACTACTAACCAAAGTTTAGAAACCTACCCTGTGTCCAGACTGGACCAGGAACCTTCCCGAGACATGTCCTGAAGTTTTTGGATGCCGTTATCTGTACTCATGAGGTTCTTGACATCGCCTTGCTTCACCTGTTTCACCTGCTAAACTATTATCCATCCATGAAGTACAACTGTACAGGATCTTCTCCACAGAATCTAATCTTTTATCCCATCAGTTAGATGTGATTTATTCTGCTTTTGAATCCCATCTGAAGTTTTAGGTCTTCTCTTAGAGCATTTACTTCATTGAATACTGTATTCTAGCCAAGAGTAAAATGCTCTAGTGCCTCCCCACCGTAACTGCATTCTGGGCCCTGGGTTTTATCCAGTTTTGTATCCTGCTCTGCAATCCCACCCAGTGCCATACAGAGTGTTTTCCATACCCCAGTTGGTATTCCATGAACATTTATTCAATAGAAGATGATGGTAACATTTTACGTGTTACCCCTTGTACAATTCATTTGGGTTGTGTGTTGTTTAGCTGTGGTTTTTGATGTCTCACATATAGAAAACTGCTATAAATTATTATTATAACATTATTTTTTAAAAAATGTGAATAAGAATGAGTGAATAGAGTGTTAAGAGTGGGAGAAAACTCAAACTTCCTCTATCTTTTAATCTCAGTTTACTAAGGAATTTAAGGGAGAAGGGAGAGTGAAGTCCTCTGAAAACATAATGTGCTAAATAGTCTTCATCCAAGATGCCCCACTGATAGAACATAATGCAAAAGTCTCATTTCCAGTGCTTATAGTTTAAGGAAATCACTTGGTGCCTTGAAAACACAACATATTCTATTAACTTTTCCCATGATCTCGTGAGAAAACAAAACTTTTGCAGTGTTTCTCAAAGAGATATACATCTCAAATCCCCCCCACCCCATATATGCCTGTTTCTCAAAAAATTGCACTGGCTCATTTTCTTTGCTCCAAGTTTGCTTTTTCTTATTAAAAAGTGGTATAAAACAGAAATAGACCCACAGACATGGAAAACAAACTGACAGTTACCAAAGGGGAAGAAGGCGAGGGGTAAATTGGAAGTTTGGAATTAAAATATACACATTACTATATATAAAATAGATAATCTAGAAGGACCTCTATATAGCACAGGGATCTTTACTCCATATTTTCTAAAAACCTATAATGGAAGAGAATATAAAAAATGAAATATATATGTGTGTGTGTGTGTGTGTGTGTGTGTGTGTGTGTAACTGAAACACCTTTCTGTACACCTGAAACTAACCAATGTTAAAAATCAATATATTTGTATATGAATTTTTAAATATGGTAGAAATATTTGATTCTAATAACCCAAGATCTAGGTTTTTACTATTGAAGCAAAGCAAATAATAAAAAAGTTATCCATAAAATGATGATTGAACTTAAAATTGATGTTATCTTCATCATGTTTTAATAATGACACAACCAACCAAAGTCTAGCTAACTAGAGCCTGCAATCTGGCATAGTTTACCATCATATTTCAGAGATGGAGTCCAATGATGGCAAAATATTTTGCCTTAGGGTTCTTAGGTTAATTTCCGGAACGTGTTGGTTTCAACCTACAATTACCTCGATGTCTTTCAGCTTCAATGGCTACCCCACTATTCCTCGGATGCTACAAGAGTAGGTTCCCTATAAGTCATCCATACGCACCATTTAGCCTGCTACATTGTAACTGCTCAGTGAAAATCTACTGAAGGATGAAGCCTTTATTAATCCGAATAAATCCTGAAACTAAGCAAGATTTTCAATGTTCCATTAGACTGAGACCTAAAACTTGGACATTTGTGAAACAAGATAAGCTATTAAACAAATAATCAGAAAATATCATTGCTCAGAATCCCCTAATATGTAAACATTCAAGTTAACTGAGATTCTCTGTTACTTAAAGATAGTTAACATCATTTCTTTCTTCACTCAAAACTCAAAAAGGCCTCTCAATGTGGAACACACTCTTTTTCACCGATGTGCTACAGAGGAAAGGGGATATCTATTCTGGTTAATTGGCTCACAGCACTGGTTTTCAGGTCTCAACAGTATTCTCTATTTAGTCATTGAGTGATCTCCATCAGGTTACCACGTCCTGGTTCTATTCTATTTTCATAAGTGTTCTTTCGTCACCAACACATTTTCATCCTTCTTAATATTTCCAGTGGCATCACTTCACTCCACTAGCGTAAAAAAACAAGCTATCTAAAAATTACCCTCTGCTGTTTCCCACTCATCCACAGAGACTGAAGTTGCCATTTACGGACACTTGCTGTTGCCATGTTTTTCAGAAAGTTTGCCATTCCACAAGCTGTTTTTAGCCCCCATACCCACGACACTTCTACAGGCATTTAGTATTTCTTTATCTGATGCTTTTCCAAGGCAATACCTCCGCCTCCTCATTGAATCATGCGGGCTGTCTCTTAATCAAATGATGTTTTTTTGAAGTGTTCCCTTGCTGGAGTCCATGGGGTTGTTCCTCATATTTCCCCCTACACTTGCTTCATACACTAACCTAAGGAGAATGACTTACGTCGTTTATTGTCCTTTTTGGAACAGAAATATGATATTTGTCATTTCTTTATTCTCCACAATCTGGCCCAACAGTTGAAAGTATCTAAAAATATCCACTAATACGTCTTTATTTTCTTGCTCCTCAGAAATAATATATTTTCTCTGTTTGTATCTGGTATGTCATAAAAGATTGACCAGATTCAAAACTGTGCTACAGTGAAAACAGCTTGAAAATTAGTGACAGAAAGATTAGTTCAGAGCTCATTGATTAAAGATGTGATTTTGGACGCAAGGATAACTGAACCTCAATTTTCTCATTTGCAAATTGGGAGGCAAGGGTTTACCTAACAGAGCTGGATAAGAGTTCAACATGCTATTGCACTAAAAGTTGCATATCTAGAAAACTCTGTGACATATAATAGGGGACAACAGTGTCTCCAGTTACAGGAATGTTATAACTATGGCAAGACAGTAACAGGTACTTGTACAGAGGATAGATATTCACCACCCATGATATTTTAGTACTGATGTAAAAATAAATTATTATTTTAATGTTAGAAGCAGAATTCTTAAGAAGGAAGCAGCTTTAGTGTAAGAAAAAAAAATCTCAATATGTCTCTTCGGGATAAAAGATGAAACCTATCATAAATGGTAGAAAAGAAATTGTAAGTAGCTCAGGCACTCAGTGAGATGAAGAAGCAAATTTGGGATAGGAGAAAGGAGGGAAGGAAAAAGGAGAAGAGAAAAGAATGGAGAGAGAATCTCTCTTGTTGAAAGATTGGCACCTAAGTGAATCAGTGGGGTCAAGAGGTATTTTAGAGGCGAGAAGTGGAAGAATGTCCAATAATCAATTTTAAGTTGTGATTTTTGCAATGTAAGCTCCTTCCATGTCCTCAAAGCCTAACTGTCACAAGGTGTGCCAAAAGAATGCATGTTAACTTGGTTTTTGTGTTGTGTTTGTGTGTGTGCGTGTGTGTGTAATGGTTGTGAACATCAAGGAGTAGAACTAGAATTCTCCGTTTGTGGAAGGGGTACTGAGCAGGTAGAGCCTATGTGAAATGATGAAACAGTTCATTTGTGAGCACAGGACTCAGGAAGGAAGGACCCTGAGAATATAAGCCTCCTGGGAGTTTGCAGACAATTTACAGAAGGTAACAGTTTTCTCATAGGACTGGAGAAGAAGGTTCAAGCACTGCTATCTAGACCAGATCGGCAAGTGTTCTCCCTGAAGAGTCAGACAGTAAATCTCTCGGGTTTGTGGGACATGTGATGCCATGCACTGAGCTGTGTCCCCCTGTACTTCATATGTAGAAGCCCTGAGTAGGTAGCCCAGGGTGATGATATTTAGAGGCGGGATCTTTGTGAGGTAATTAGGTGTAGAGGAGGTCATGAGGGTAGGGTCCTCATGACAAGATTAGTACCCTTATAAGAAGATATACCAAAGAGCTTTCTCTCTCTCTCTCTCTCTCCCCCTCTACACACACACACACACAGATAGAGAGAGAGAGAGAGAAAGAAAGAAAAGGCAATGTGAGCATATACAAGATAGATTCCATCTATGAGCCAGGAATAGAGCATTTATAAGAAACTGACCATGCTGGCACCTTAATCTCAGACTTTCAGTCTCTAGAACTATGAAAAAATAAAATTTTGTTCTTTAAGCCACTCAGTCTACAGTACTTTATTATAGCAGCCCAAGAAGTCTAGGAAATGTGGTCCCTGCAACAGCTACTCAACTCTGTCATTGTGGCAGGAAAACAGCCATAGATAATTTGTAAACAAATAAGTGTGACTATGTGTCAGTAAAATTTTCTTTACAAAGACGAATGGCTGGCTAGATTCAATCCACAGACAGTGATTTGTCAACTGCTATTCCAGACCAGGGGTCAACAAACTACCTTCCACAGACTACATCCAGGCAGCTGCCTGTTTTATTTATGGTCCTGAAACCCAACAATGGACTTCATATTTGCAAATAATTGGATTTTAAATGATTATTCAGGTATCTACATAATGTTCAATATTTTGCTTCTGGTCCTGAAAATCCTAGAATATTTACTACCCATCTCTTTAAGAAAACATTTGTCGAGCCCTGTACTAAACATAAGGCTAAGTTGACACCTAAGTTCCATGCACTTTAGGTCAGAATTTATGAATGAATGTCGCTGAATGTTAAAGCCCAAAGCTGATATTTTGGGAAGGAAATATGGAGGGAAATTTCTTGTGAACTCTTAATTTTCCCCTAAAACTCATACCATTTCAATAAAAGACACCACCAAATTCACAATTAAGAAAGCACACAACCTGGGAGTTTCATTTACTCTCTCTTAAGCCTTTATTTAAGCAATAAATGTCAGTCCTTTATTGAAAATATCTACACAAATCCGAACTACTGATGTTACCATTGTCCATGCTATCATCCTCTTCTCATTCAGAAAATTACTGCACTCTCCTTTGAACTAGTCTCTTCCAGTTCTTCCTCCCACATCCACCACCATCTAGTCCATAATAGAAGTCAGAGGGTTTTATAATTTTTTTTTAAATATAAGTTCCATCTTAACTCTACATAAAATCCTCCAATAGTTTGTCTATTGCATGTAGAATAAAAATCCAAACTCTTGATCATGACCTGAACGATTCTGGAAAATCTGCCTGCTTTATGCTTTTCAAGTACAAAACCATGTGATCTGAACCCACTTCAGTTTGGTCCCATCATATTTGCCTTCTGTCAGTTCCTAGGACCTGGACACATGCTCTCTCACAACAGGATCTTGAGAGTTTGCTTTTTCCTTTACTGGGAGTAAGTTTCCTCTGGTTCTTCACATTGATGACATGCTTTCATCATTTAGTTCTCGAATTAAGAGTCACCTCATCAGAGAGGTCTGTTGTAACTCTCTAAAGTAGATCTCTCCTGATCATTCTCCATCATAGCACCTTGTTTAATACTACAAAATCTGTTTGCTTTGTTTGTAAGTTTCACATACAGTATCCACTTCACCCAGAACAATGCTTGGCACTCAGTAGCAGACACCCAATTTGTGCTGAGTAAATGATAGACTGTAACAAAGTTCATGCTAATATTCACAAAACCACCCAACATTTGTATCACAGTTTGGCAGTTCATAAAACTTTTTCAGGATGACAGGATAGACCTGTAGTGGGGAAATTTCTTATCTCTGGTTTGAAATGAGTCTAAGGGGTCTGAAACAGTTTCACGAGGACTTCGTATTTAGATAAGTTATCATACACTATATCGACAGAGAGCTTGGTAGAGCCAAATGAGTGCAAATTTTTATGTTTTCCAGGGCATGAGTATTAGGAGATGAAACAAGAGAATGAAGGCTCTGAAACTGTGGCATCTAAGAAATGCTAAAGTTACTGAAGATATTTCAACCCATCGTGAGTGTCTCCACATATGTAAAAGGCTTTTTGATGGAAGAGGGAAAACACCTGTTCCATATTTCTAAAAGGTAAGCAGATGCTATATTATCATTTCAACCTATAAAATGAGAGCACACTAGCTGTATGGTAGGAATGAGTAGGATGGAGAATAGGAGTGTAATTCAGTCTGGGTCTCACATTCACAAGAGCCTGGAGTCAAAACTCAAGGCTATGAGGTTGTGTATTTAATCATTGTGTCTCCTTAGTGTTTTTATATGTGTAAAAACTATTTATTTGCTGTGAATATTATACATGCAAAATAACCTTTGGTATTTTTCTTTTTATATTTTATTAATCTCCAAAAGAAACTGATTCAGATTTCTCTTAACCTCTAAGAAGGGCTGGTTTCCTACCATTTACATACTTCAAAGGAGGAGGGCATCTCTTTATCTAGGATAAGGTCAAGGTAATTTGTGTGTTGGGTATAGCATTGGATTCAGTGTCTAAGGTTCTATTCAGTATTGTCATTTGTAAATTCATTTTAATTCTAACTTCTCTAGGCTGTACTTTTCTTGTATGTAAATAAAGGTGATTGGACTAGCTCAGCATTTCTCAGTGTGTAAAGCAACACTACCTGTTACTGGAATACTCTGCCCTCTCCCCCAGCACCCAACCCCACAAGAGTCTAGTTAACTCATACTTATCCTTCTGGTTTTAATTTGAAAGTCAGTCCTTCAGAGTAAACTTTACTAGTTTTTCATATTAGGGTAAGACCTCTGTTAGACATATGCCTCCCTCACCTAAACTCCATGAGGGACTGGACTGGTTTATCATCAGGCTGTTATCTGGCAGAGAGCACAGTGCCCTCCAAACAGCAGAGACTCGGCAAATAGTTACTACATCAATAACAAAATTACTTAGAATATTAATAGGTGTTATATGAAAAAGGGCTTCCATTGGCCAATTTATTTGAGAAATATATTTAGCTTATATGCAGAGTACATCATGAGGAACACTGGGATGGATGAAGCGCAAGCTGGAATCAAGATTGCTAGGAGAAATATCAATAACCTCAGATATGCAGATGACATCACCCTTAAGGCAGAAAGTGAAGAACTAAAGAGCCTCTTGATGAAAGTAAAAGAGGAAAGTGACAAAGTTGGGTTAAAACTCAGCATTCAGAAAACTAAGATCATGGCATCTGGTCCCATCACTTCATGGGAAATAGATGGCGAAACAGTGGAAACAGTGACAGATTTTATCTTTTGGGCTCCAAAATTACTGCAGATGGTGACTGCAGCCATGAAATTAAGACGCTTGCTCCTTGGGAGAAAAGTTATGACCAACCTAGACAGCATATTAAAAAGCAGAGATATTACTTTGCCAACAAAGTCCATCTAGTCAAAGCTATGGTTTTTCCAGTGGTCATGTATGGATATGAGAGTTGGGTTATAAAGAAAGCTGAGCGCAGAAGAATTGATGCTTTTGAACTATGGTGTTGCAGAAGACTCTTGAGAGTCCCTTGGACTGCAAGGAGATCCAACCAGTCCATCCTAAAGGAAACCAGTCCTGAATATTCATTGGAAGGACAGAAGCTGAAGCTGAAACTCCAAAACTTTGGCCACCTGATGCAAAGAACTGACTCATTTGAAAAGACCCTGATGCTGGGAAAGATTGAAGGCAGGAGGAGAAGGGGACGACAGGGGATGAGATGATTGGATGGCATCACCAACTCAATGGACATGAGCTTGAGTAAACCCCGGGAGCTGGTGATGAACAGGGAGGCCTGGTGTGCTGCAGTCCACGGGGTCGCAAAGAGTCGGACACAACCGAGAGACTGAATTGAACTGAGCTCAATATTCTTAACAGATTTCTTTCTTACCATTTTCAAAGTCTAATATGTGAACAGCAATGGAAAGAATATTTATCGTGTTTGTTCAATTCTAAGATTTACTTTTAAAAGCAACTTTACATTTCTCAAATTCTATGTGTTTCTCATAATATAGTGTTTACTATGTTTCTTTGCTACTTGCCAAAATCTGTTATTAAATCTTAGTAACTATTTCCTACAATTCATGGTATCATAGAATTAAGGGAATCCATCAGTGTGGATTATTTCTCAAATATGGTTATCATGGAATCCTCCTTTACAGAGCTTCTTTGGGGCTGTATTCTGTCGTGTACATTTTGGGAAACAGTGGAATAGAAAGCCTCTCCCAAATTTACTAACTTTGAATCTATTAGGCACTACTGGTAGCTCAGGCAGTAAAGAATCTGCCTGCAATGCAGGAGACCTGGGTTCAGTCCCTGGGTTTGGAAGAGCCCCTGGAGAAGGGAATGGCTACCCACTCCAGTATTCTTGCCTGGAGAAGAGAGGAGCCAATGGGGCTACAGTTCATGGGGTGACAAAGAGTCAAACATGACTGAGCAACTAGCACTTTCACTTTCGAGTCTATTGACCAAAACCAGGACAAAATAGCTGTAGGTTAAAAGAACGATAACTACGACTACTGAGAACTGAATATTGAGGAACCTGCTTAGTGATCCCCAACAAGTCCCTTAAGAAATGTGAGTCAAATATTTTACCAGTAAAAATGGGATGATGATGTTCCTTCTGCTTACTTCATAGGGTTATTATTAGAAAATAACAGGAAAGTTACATTCTGATTAAAGATATTAGAAAGAACAGTTCATGCTCCTCTCTTCCCCCAAATAAACTGAAACGACAGTAAAGTGATCATTTTAAAAGGGGCTTCCTGGATGGCTTAGTGGGTAAAGAACCCACCGACAAATGCAGGAGACATAGGAGACACAGGTTCAATCTCTGGGTCAGGAAGATCCCTAGAGGAGGAAATGGTAACCCACTCCAGTATTCTTGCCTGGAGAATCCCATGGACAGAGGAGCCTGGTGGGCTACAGTCTAAAGGGTCGCAAGGAGTCGAACACAACTGAGCAATTAAGCACAAGCTTGAGGAAGTAGAAGGAAGATGAAGAGAAGGAGGAAGAAGACGATGATGAGAAAAGAAAGAGAAAAGAACATTTTGGAAGCTGGATGTCAGATGGATGAGTGATAACCAATTCAGCAGATCCTTAAATTCTGAAACCTAGAGAGGAAAGCAGAGAAGTATTTTATTTGCATCCCTTAATCTCAAAAGGTTTTTGTGGGAATAAAATCCCAGAGGAGGCAAGAAAAGGAGATTTAGAGCAACAACAGGACTTGAAGTTCTTCCCATAGAAAAATAACAGGGGGGTGTTATCCCCTCCAAAGAGAGAGAGAGAATAAAAAGTCAATGTTCCAGGACTAAAATATGTTTCCTGATCAGAAGTATTTGCTCAGTACCCAACAAAATGAATAAAAAGGAAATACAACCACTATGCCCCATCATAAAATTTTAGAATTCAGAAGATGATAACTAAAAAGCTCTCTGGGATTGGGGAGTGGAGTAGGAAACTCAGAATAGAATGAAACTTCTCAAGAGCAACAGCAAAGATTACAGTTTGCCTGATGTGTTTGATAACAGATTTGCATTTATACAGAGAGATTAAAAATCAGTTCATCACAGGTATATAGAAAATAAATCCCATAAAACTAAGGCAATTATTTTTCCTAGAAAATGAAAAAATTTCGAAAGACTTAACTGCAAAGTGTGTTCATAATATTATATGTTATAAACATGGAACATAAATTTAACCATAAATTTTGATATAACTATATTCAAAGGAGTATTTATGGTTTTTCTATTGTGACATTATAAAGTAAGACAACTTTAGCAGCTTAAAACAGCCACTTTTATTTGCTCACCTTTCTGTGGGTATGAAGTTCAGACTCAGCTTGCTTGTGTCTCTGTTCTGGGTCTCACAAGGCTGTGATCAAGATATCAGCAGGGCTGCATTCTCATCTGGAGGCTTGACTGGGGGAGACTCCACCTCCAAGCTCATTCAGGTTGTTGAAAGAATTCATTTCCTGGTTATTATAGGATTTATAACAGTTTTATTCTTCAAAGCCAGTAAGGATGGAGAAAAAATATCTACTAGTAAGAGGAAGTCTTATAT
Source organism: Capricornis sumatraensis (assembly GCF_032405125.1). Classification (NCBI taxonomy): domain Eukaryota; kingdom Metazoa; phylum Chordata; class Mammalia; order Artiodactyla; family Bovidae; genus Capricornis; species Capricornis sumatraensis. The sequence continues at coordinate 59,882,013 of NC_091084.1, read as the reverse complement.
AACACAACATAACTATGGGAGTAACATGTCCTATTCTATTAGCAGAAGCAAGTCACAGATCCTGCCCACACTCAAAAGGGAGATTATGTAAAGGTATAAACACCAGGAGATGGGGATCATTGGAGCCACTTTAAACTCTAAAGTATGTCAATCAGTGCAGAGAGCAGCTTCTTTTTTTCCATAGTGTAGCATGATGTGGTGGATTTAGATCTGGATGGAATCTTATCTCCTCCACCTAAAAAAAAAAAAAAATTATATGTGCTGTGCTCTGCTGTGCTAAGTTACTTCAGTCAAGTTTGACTCTTTGTGACCCTATGAACTATAGCCTGCCAGGCTCCTCTGTCCATGGGATTCTCCAGGCAAGAATATTAGAGTGGGTTACCATTTCCTTCTCCAGGAGGATCTTCTCAACCCAGGGATTGAACCTGTGTCTCCTGCATTGCAGGAGGATTGTTTACCACCATGCCACAGGAGAAGCCCCTACACACACACAAATTTATATATATATATATGTATATTATATATATATAATATATATTTGTATATTATATATAAATGTGTATACATATGTACATTACATATATATATTTGTACAAAGTTGTGTAACCATCAATAAAATCCAGTTTTAGAACATTTCCATCTCACCAAAAAGATTCCTCATGCCCATTTTCAGTCAAATTCCTGTATTCACCTACATTCCCAGGCAATCACTACTATACTTTCTGTCCCTATGGCCTAGTTCCTCTATTTTTTGCCATCTAAATGAACCAGCCCTGTGCCTATTTGGCTTCAGATCCATCCTGTATCTTGCATCTTCTCCAGACTTGGGGGCAATGATATCCTAGTTGGCTCTCACCATCTCATTAGAGTCAATGGTTAAGTATTTGGGAATTCCACAATCCTGTTATTAAACCATTGGCCCTAGAGGGAGTATTTATGGAAAATACCATGGCAAACACTACAAACCACAATATTTCTTTTTGTGTTATTTGGTGGTGGGGGGTGGCTTATCAGAATACCACTCTGGCTTCTCATTATTGCCAATCTCTGGGTTGCTTCCAGGTATATATTCACCCTCCAAAATGTCTCCCAAGAATCTTTGCCTCCTTGTATTCACATCCTTATTCCCTCCCACAATGAATAGGGCTGACATGTGTAACCGCTAGATTATTTCATAAATAATGATGTGTTACTACCAAAGAGTTCATAAAAGACTCTGTGGCTTCTGCCTTACTCTCATTTGAATCATTCCCTCTGGACAAAGTCAACTGCTGTGTCATGAGTAGATTCACAGAGTCCTATGGAGAGGTCCTTGTAGCAAGGAACTGAGGCATCTGCCCAAAAGTCATGTGATTGAACCAGATGGGAAGCAGATCCTTTGGCCATGTCCACCTTTTGAATAACCACAGTCTGGGATGGCATCCTGACAGCAACCTAGTAAGAGACTCCGAGCTGAAACTAAAAGGCTAAGCTGTTTTAAGCTTCTGCCCCACAGAAACTCTATCAGATAATAAATGATTATTGCTGTTTAATTCACTAAGCTTTAGGGTATATTCTCATGAACAATAGGAAATCAAGACAAACTTTGGCACCAAAAGGTGGGTGCTACCATTATGGAAGTTTAAAATATAGGGTGGCTTTGAAAATGGGCAGTGGGCAGAAGCTGGAAGGACATGAGGCAAGTGTCAGTGAAAGCCTGTAGAAGCCTTTGTGGAGGCTGCAGGTATAGGAAAGTGAAGGCAGTATGACCCAAAACTAGAGGAAAGAGGACCCTTCTTGCAGAATGGCAGCAAGCTTAGCAACAGCGTCCCCTCTGATAACATGAGAAATAGAAAAGAGAAAAAGGAACCCTCTTACACTGTTGGTGGGAATGCAAACTAGTACAGCCACTACGGAGAACAGTGTGAAGATTCCTTAAAAAACTGGAAATAGAACTGCCATATGATCCAGCAATCCCACTGCTGGGCATACACACCAAGGAAACCAGAAATGAAAGAGACACATGTACCCCAATGTTCATCGCAGCACTGTTTACAATAGCCAGGACATGGAAGCAACCTAGATGTCTATTGACAGACGAATGGATAAGAAAGCTGCGATGCATTTACACAATGGAATATTACTCAGCTATTAAAAAGAATGCATTTGAATCAGTTCTAATGAGGTGGTTGAAATTGGAGCCTATTATATAGAGCGAAGTAAATCAGAAAGAAAAATACCAATGCAGTATATTAATGCATATATATATGGAATTTAGAAAGATGGTGATGATGACTCTATATGCGAGACAGCAAAAGAGACACAGATGTAAAGAACAGACTTTTGGACTCTGTGGGAGAAGGCAAGGGTGGGATGATTTAAGAGAATAGCATTGAAACATGTATATTATCATATGTGAAATAGATCGCCAGTCCAGGTTCAGTGCATGAGACAGGGTGCTCAGGGCTGGTGCACTGGGATGACTCTGAGGGATAGGAGGGGGAAAGAGGTGGGAAGAGGGTTCAGGATGGGGAACACATGTACACCCATGGCTGATTCATGTGAATGTATGGCAAAATCCACCACAATATTGTAAAGTAGTTAGCCTCCAATTAAAATAAATAAAAAAGGAAAAAAAAAAGAAATATAATTAACTACCAAAAAAATTAAAATAATAAAAAAAACAACCAAAAAAAAGAAAATGTGCCTAATGAATTGGGGGACAAGTTAAGGAGATTTTCAAGCAGCAGGGTTAAGGTGCTACTTCACTTCTGCAGTTTATAGAAAAATGCAAGTGGAGAAAGACTAAAGAAAACACCAATATCACAGAGCCAGGAATTCTTGAGTTAAAAATTTCTCTGCTTCTCCAGATGACCTGTGATACTAAAAGTAAGAAATGGTTTCTGGGCAAAGATCAAATCTAGGACACTTTCAAGAAAACATAATCTAAAAATGAAGCCAAAGGGGAGTCCTCAGGAAGATTCAAACCTGTGCCTCACAGAATCACTCAAACAATAGAACTTCTAAGCCACTTAAGGAAATTGACCCTCAACGATCTCAACAGAAGCCCCAGGAAGAGAAATTCTTATCTCAGAGATATTTATTTATTTATTTTTTATTTATTTTTTTTTCTCAGAGATACTTAATATCTCAGAAAGAACAGGGAAAAGTGGTCTCTATTCCTTGGTCCTGTCAGTGCTTCCATCAAGCCTGACTCAGAATGGTGACCTGGAGACTTTGCAATCCCTAAAGGGACTCCCATCTCAAGGACGACTGAACAATGTATGTCCTGAGTGACTCCAGTGGGCCAAGACAAGTCACCATACCAAATGTATGCACTTATTTCTCACCTGTGCTTTCAGAAATGAATTTTTAGCTTGGTACAATAATCTAAATTCACTGAGAGAGCAGTGATTCCAACCACTGGCCCTTCTTCCCTCAATGCCCCTATTTCCACATTAAGGGGAAGATACTCGGCTGATATGAGGAAAGACAGCTACACAAAGACAACCACACTGTTCCCAGAAATCACAGAGAAAATGAGATAAAGAGGCCAGGAAAGGGAGAGAACAGATTGAGAGTCCTTGAAAATTGAGAGTCCTTGCATTTAAGTGATTTATACACAGTATATCTTGTCATCCTCAAACATCCTGAGTTTGAAACCACTCTATATTTTTATCTGAAATAACTAATTAAATAACTAATATAAAATAACTAGAATGAGTATTTAACTACTACCATTAAGATTATGGGGTTCATAACCGGCTATACCCCAACACAAAATAAAAGGTAAAAAGAAAAGATTATGGTGTTCAGATAGAGCAAAACCAAAAAGGAGTTATCTCTAACAGGATACTGTTTTGCTAAAGTTCAGTTTTCTCTCAATATGTAAAAACAATACAGTTTAATCTGGTGTGACCAAAATAAGGTGCTTAGCTCTCTAAGTTCATTTAATTGAATATCTTTTACCACTCACACAAAATATCCTACTTTTACTCATTATTTCCACTAGTGACATTTACTAAAGTTTAGCATAAAATCTAAAAAAGGTCTGCACAAATTCCAAAATTATCTAGGATTTGAGCTGTCTTCTAAATTCACGACTGTGATTCTGATTGTGACTCTAAAGAAACCTTCAATACAAGTGAGACTGGCCTCCTAAATATACTTCCCATGTTCTTAACCACATCCTCTTGTGCATACCCTCTGTGACCCTGAAGGTCATACCATTTCCCCTTATGACTGGGTGGACATAGAGGTAATACCCATTCTTAATGACTCACTCTCAACGGTTGTCTTATACTCCCCAGCCTTAACTGATAGAGCTGGAGCCATTGAGAAAGGATCTGTAATAACAACTGAGCGTTTTGGAAGAAACTTGGCAGTGCTGCACAAGGGACTAACTACTAAATGATTTCTATCCCAACAACTCTGTTCTGGCAAAAACAAAAGGGGTACCTGACTTTGTGCTGATGAGGTAGGGTGGATATTTCTCTGTTGGAAAGAGTAATCTAAAATTGAATGCAAATTATAATGGATTACTAAACTTTCTAATAGGACATCTTGAGACTTGATAGATATAAGAATGTAGATTTATATTCCTTTTCTGCAAAATCCTATAGCTATGCAAATCCAGAATTTAGACAAACCAAAACATCTAATTCTTTTATGAAAGAGAAGAACATTGTTTGGGTGCAGATACTGAGCTAGACATGGAGGTCTATGGCAGCCATGACAGTGGGCTCTTTAAGGATAAAGACTATGCCTGATATTATTTTGTATCCCAAGTGTCTAGTACATTGCTCAACTGTTTAATGAATTAAATAAAATAGATTTTTAAAATGTCTCCCTAGTTTTAAAACACTTGCTTATAATTTTTTTTATTATTTCTAAATGTCAGATGGGATATAGCTTGTTTTTCAGATGGATTTTAATTGGACTTTAATCCTTTGACACAGAAAGGAGAATCTAAAAAGTTGACAAGATTGGCCTTGGTAAGATGTAAACCTCAAGGCATATTCTGGTGTATCAAATTCTCTTTTATCTTACTTAAAATGCAAGTGCTTAAAAGAATGTGGCCTTGGGAGATTGTTTAGTAAGACATGAAAGTGCAGCTCAAGAGGCTGACTCTTGAGAAGACAAGTAGGACATGCATGGTCCTTTTTTGCCTCCCCCATGGCAGGTCTCCTGTAGAGTGCCCAGATTTCAGAGAAAACACTGGAGGAGACAAGAGACCCGATATGGAATAAAGACGATATGGAAGGGATAAATGTGGATTTCCTGAGGAAGCAGAAAATAAGCACCAAACTGTTCATGACTTTTTAAAGTGGCAGGGTGGTGATAGTGGGGAGGCAATTGAAAGAGACAAAAAAATTCAGCAATGATATTCCTCTGAAATTTGGCAATTTTTTTTCAAGTAGTAAAGCATTATTATAAAACAACTCACTACGCAGTATGATCAATTTTCTCTGTATCGGGTTGAGTACTAAAGAGATATAGAATTGAACATTCATGGTGCAGTCACTCACCAAGACATAGGAAACCTGAATCTTTTAACATCCTTGCCTTAACTATGGTTATTTAAGACTTATACTCCATCATAACAACAGCAACAACAAAAACTGAAAGCAACTTACTGGCTAATACAAAATGCAATTTAAAGCAAACCACAGACTATTCTTAACTAAGACTAATTTCAAGACAAAGATGCCCCTGTGTGTCTTTGGAGAGGCTGGGCAAACATTCTGATAAATTTGGGAAAAAAAAAAAACTGGTTCTAAATATTCTGATAAATCTGACAAAAAACACAAAAACATTGGGTAATATTAATCTCACTTTCTGTCCTGGGCAAGAGTTTAATTATAGGTAGAGTCAGAACTTCTCCTGAGATGTGAATCAAGGAGGAATTTAACATGAAAGCTAGCAAGAGAGATGGTGTTTCACAGGAACATAGATGCTATATTTCACCTCAGTTCAACAAAAGTCAGAGAAAGGTTGTTCAAGTGAATAATTCTTATATCAAACTTCTAGAAAAGCAGAGAGTATCATCTTCTTCAGAATAATATGTATAAATTACATAGTTCAAATCCTTTGCTTGACTTAATACAGACATAGAATATAAAGTCTCTAGTTCCACAGGTAATTGACATGTTTATTTAAATGTCAGCTGTCTTAGTGAGAACATTTGGCTAAATTTATGATCAAATGCCCCAGTAATTGCCAATGATATAAAAAGTCTATGTTACTAATTAGTAACAGCAGTAACTAATGAGCATAGAGGTTTTTTTTAGTTTACCAAGCACTTTTTTACATTTATTATCACATTAAACTTTTATTGTAACCCTATAATCAGGAAGGCATCAGCATCAGCCTTGAGATGAAGAAAGGAAGGCTTGAAACTGTTATGTAATAGGTCAAGATGGTTTATCTGGTAAAGAATAGTCAGAACTCAAACCTAGGTTTTAAGTTTTACTATTTATGTTCCTAGAATCATATGTCCCTTCTACTACATATTTTCTTTCGTTATCTCTAGTTAAATATCAATCTAAACTGCAGATGGTGATTGCAGCCATGAAATTAAAAGATGCTTACTCCTTGGAATGAAAGTTATGACCAACCTAGATAGCATATTGAAAAACAGAGATATTACCTTGCCAACAAAGGTCCGTCTAGTCAAGACTATGGTTGTCCAGTGGTCATGTATGGATGTGAGAGTTGGACTGTGAAGAGAGCTGAGCACCAAAGAATTGATGCTTTTGAACTGTGGTGTTGGAGAAGACTCTTGAGAGTTCCTTGGACTGCAAGGAGATCCAATTAGTCCATCCTAAAGGAGATCAGTCCTGGGTGTTCATTGGAAGGACTGATGCTGAAGCTGAAACTCCAATACTTCGGCAACCTCATGTGAAGAGTTGACTCACTGGAAAAGACTCCGATGCTGGGAGGGATTGGGGGCAGGAGGAGAAGAGGATGACAGAGGATGAGATGGCTGGATGGCATCATGGACTCGATGGACATGAGTTTGGGGGAACTCCGGGAGTTGGTGATGGACAGGGAGGCCTGGCGTGCTGCAATTCATGAGGTCACAAAGAGTTGGACATGACTGAGCAACTGAACTGAACTGAACTGAAAGTACAGTTGTTTTACAAAAGAAGCAGGTTTGGTTTAGGACGATAAAAGCCTTACTTTATCAAGATTTAGTCAACAAGTTGATGGAACATAGAAAGAGGGTGAAGGCCCTGAAAATATAATTTGTTGTGATGTGATCCAAATCCCACCAGCCTTGTAGACTACTATAAGAAAGAAAACTGTCCTCTTCTCAGTCACTGATACTAACCATGAGAGGCCCAAGCGTGACATCATATGTGTATGTGTGCTGTCACTTCAGTCATGTCCGATTCTGTGTGACCCTATGGGCTGTAGCCCTCCAGGCTCCTCTGTTCATGGGATTCTGCAGGCAAGAATACTGGAGTGGGTAGCCATTACCTTCTACAGTGGATCTTCCTGACCCAGGAATCAAACCTGGGTCTCCTGCCTTTGTCTGGCCAGTGAATATTTTTCATTTTCTTGGGGATGTAACCCCCCAAGAACCTCTTCTGTTGCAAGTGGCATTTAGACTTTCAAACAATGTCATGTAACCTGGTAAGTTACTTGACAAAGTGACCAGGACCTACAAAGTGTTTGGATGTGAAGTAGAGATAACTCCTAGATTTTAAACATGAGTTAAAAATAACTGATGTTTTTGTTTAGTCGCTAAGTTGTGTCTCTTTATGACTTCATGGACTGTAGCCCTCCAGATTCTTCTGCCCGTGGGATTTCTCAGGCAAGAATACTGGAGTGGGTTGCCATTTCCTTCTCCAAGGGATCTTCCTGACTCAGGGATCAAAACCGCATCTCCTTCACTGGTCGGCAGATCCTTTCCTGCTGAGCCATAAGTAAAAATTATAAAAACTTTATAATTTATAGAAACTTCTAGAACATCTCCATCTTCATAACTCATCTGCTTACATTAATATATTTCTCATGAGAAAACATGATGACAATCCAGAAATCCTACAAAATGAACCAAATTCTGGAATGTTATAACTATTTGGGCCCCCTGAACGCTTGGAGAAAACACGTAAGTTGAGGATAAATTAAAGACATTCTGCTCCAGACAGTGGATAGCAAACTTGCCAAAGCAAGAAATACTTTCTCCCAAGAAACAGCCCAGGCCGACATTTATTTAAAAAGACTGAAATAGATTAAAAGATGACACAGCTACAGTGACTTATTAAGGGAAACCCAGGATTTCAAGAGCAAGGTCTCTAACATTCATGGAGGATGCCAAGGAAAATGAAAAACCTACTCTCCCACAACACAGCTGTTGGTGCCTCTCTTATGGATGGTTCTAGGCTGGCTGGACTAAAGAGCTGCTCCAAACTGGTAATCCTTATGTTCTTATTATGCATGTCTCATCACTATGTTCTAGAGGAAGAAAGACCATCACCACCAACCAACATCTTCTCATTCTGGAGTCATCTAAAAATACTTGCAGACAGTATTACCCTGCTATTACCTCACACTCCTGCCCATCAGCCATAGCCACCTCCTACCTCCCGCTCACTAATAGCACAGTCCTGTATCACCTCCTACTCAGCCAAGCAACACTACTGTAGCTGCTTTAGATACACTCATATCTATATATATAGTCTCATATATAAATATATATTCAGACATATACTCATGTGCATACAAAAAATGCTTTTACAAAAGAAAAAGGGAAAGCTTACTTATGTGAAAGTAGTTGCACTTTGGAAAGTTAGTGTGATAGGCCATTTAGGTTAAGATAAGATACAGTTTTGGTTCTGTCTGGGTGTCCACCCAAATGCCCAGTAGGAAGGTATTTGCTAATCCCAAACATGAGAAGCATCTACTTTTATTAACCCCTGACCCCTGAGCAACTGGAGCCTCCACTTCCTAAATTTATTGCATTATACTTTTATTTCTTCCTTTTAAATATTTCACTATGATATTATAAACTTAAGATTTCAATCATAATTTTCAGACCAAGCTCATACATTTTCTGTTTTATGTTTATGGATGTTGTACTCAGCATTCAACAAATATCTACTCTACTACAATTTCTTTTTACTGTTTTTCATTAATATTATTATTTTAGTGATGGCCTGAGTTATTGGTATGTCATTTGGAGACAGAAATGAGTGAGATAAAAAGGACTCGGGAGGAGAAGCAGGGGAAGCAGAAACAGGACTGGGAGACGCTTGTTGTCTGAGAGCAACAGCAGGCAAAACCACTGCAGGCATAATCAGAACCACCACGGCTTGCAGCTGGGAGCAGGGAGCCCACGACTCCTCAACTACTCGGCACGTAGCAACACGCCCAAACCAACACTGTGGAGTAGCACCTAAGACTGTGAGGAGTAACTGAGATCACAGCTGCGGAAGCACTTTGCAGGTGACGATGGAGTGGCATGGAAGGAAAGGTTTCCATCGACGCTTCATCAGAGCCTTTACACCCATTATTAAGCGGACAGCGGAGTGGGCACTGGGCACAGGGGATTAGGCACGTTGTCACAAACCCAGGATTCATATCCTGACTCTGACACCAGCTTGCTCAGTGATTCTGAGCAAATCTCTTCAAATAGTTAAGCCTTAGATTTTCCCATCTGGGCAATAAATACCTCTCCCATCTGCCCTATGAATTATTGTAAACATTTAATTAGAGTTGTACGTGAAATGCTTTAGAAAGTATACCACAGGATATGGCTGTGTGTTTACAACTGAAAAACTCCACCTGGATACAGTCCATGTCCCAAACTTAAAGCAATATCTTTCACCCTTCCCCCATCTTCCCCATCTCAGCTAATGTCACCATATCAGCAGAATGCAAGCTCCATGGGAGCAGGTATTTGGAACAGTGCCAGGTATATGGTAGGCTCTCAATAAATATTCATTACATTAAAAAAAAAAAAAAACCTTGAATCTACCCAATTGCTTACATAAGGGCCTGTTATCTATGATACATTCTTGCCCTTCACTCTGACACATCTAATACAACACCTCCGACTGGCTCTGACGCCCGGCTCTGTCAGTCTCTTTCAAAACTCGTGGTGTACTGGCACATGTTTAACAACCAGCTCTCAGGGAAACGTTTCTGGCATTTTCCAATTTTAGTGGTGTAGATATTCCCACCATGGCCCATTTCAAGCAACCAACATGATGACACATTGAGTTGGGAAGAGATGCCCACAACAGACGCTCAGGCCTCCTGTGTCAGCTCCAGCTCACTGTGGCTTCTGCTGTTCTCATCTTAGTCAAGACCCCTTCCAAGCAGTCTGGCTTGATTCCTGGATGGTCCTCATTGCAAACCACCTCCGACATTGCCAACAGCATGATCTTTCAAACACATACATCTCATTACTTGTTTTTCCTATTTCAAAACCTTCAATGCACTCCTCCTGCTTACATAATAAATATCAAACACATACTATGACAGACAGGTCATTCCTAACCTGGAGGCAGTCTCCTGAGACCCTGTTCAGTTTCAACCTGTACTATAGGCAAACTGAGCACAGTTTCTTCAACATCTTATGCATTTTAATTTCGCTCTGCTGGTCATGCTGTCCTCACTCCCTGTATAGGCACTGCCTTTTCTCTCTACATAGTAGAGACCCTGTGTGTTCTCCAGATCCAAAGTTTTAAAAAGTCATTTCATCATCAAAGCTTTCTCTAATTATTATTTCCTCTTTGAAATGAAGTGAAAGTCGCTCAGTTGTATCCAACTCTTTGCAATCCCATGGATTATACAGTCCATGGAATTCTCCAGGCCAGAATACTGGAGTGGATAACGGTTTCCTTCTCCAGGAGATCTTCCCAACCCAGGGATTGAACTCAGGTCTCCCGCATTGCAGTTGGGTTCTTTACCAGCTATCCTTTCACTTACCTATCAGCCCGGACTGAATGAATTTCTCACTAATTTACATCTCTGTATCATGGTAGCCATACTCATGATAACAAATACAAACTTTTCTTATGGTTGTTTCTTTTCTCTGTCCTGATGGTCTGTGAGCTCCTCTTAGGCAGGACCTTGTCCTTTATGAATCCTCAGAAGATACTGAATCACTGGATTGATGTCTTTCAAAGCAGTGCTCCTCAAAGTGCCTTGTGGACCAGCAGCATCAACTTTACCTGGGACCTCGTGAGAAGAGCAGAATTTCAGACTCCACCTAGACCCACTCAAGCAGAATCTGTATTTTAAAAAGATTTCACTCAGTGATTCATAAGAACATTAAAGTTTGAAAAGCTGTATTAAAGTTTGAAAAGGCCTAAAGAATAGGGTTCAGCTACTGATTAACTTGACAGCTAGGCAAAAATATTAAAATCTTTGGGAAACAGGGGTCTACTGACTATTATTGAACTGAGACAACATAGCAAGATCACTGTTTGTAGGTCATGTCATTAATTTCCCAGCTTGCGTGAAATGGTTTAAAATGAGACTAGAGCAGCGGTCCTTGATTTATTATAATCTTATCCCCCTTTGCCATATAAAGGGGTATTTGGCAGTGTCTGGAGACATTTTTGTTTAGCACAACCAGAAAGGTGGTACTGGCATTTGGTGATTAGAGGTCAGGAATGCTTTTAAACCTCCTACAATGCCCCTCACAATGAAGAACCATCCAGCCTAAAATGTTAACAGAGCAAAGGTTGAAAAGTCCTGGAATAAGAGGAAGGAAAGGCAAAAAGCTAACGAAATTATTCAAGCTTGTGGTGATGAACCATCACAGGTGTGAGGTGGCGCTAGGTCAGCTCAGAAGAGGACGAAATAAGAGTGACTTTGAAATAAATGAACAAAATTCAGTGGTGAAGGCCGAACGAGAGGGAGGTAGAAGGGAGCTCCCAATTTTTTCCTTTGGGTAAAAAGAAGAATGGCAGCAACACTGGAAATAATAGAAGCAGCTGGCATTCAGATGCATGAAAGCAAGATGCAGTAGGTTTTAGGCAAGTCCCAGGAATCCTGATTTCACTAACCTATCTATTGAGCACCTGCTAACGTACAGGAGCTGTGCCCTTTCACATATTTGATCTTTTCAATTCTCCAGCAACGACCCTTAAAGTAGCTATTAGCCGATTTCTCCTGCTGAAGAAACTGAGGTTCAGATAAAGAACCTCAGTAAAGAAAAAAACTAGGCCGCAAACCCTCAACTACTACCCCTAAAACCCAAAATTGTCTCCTCTCTAGGGATAGCACGTGGGGGTTTCAGCAGCAGCAGCAGTGGATTCATCATGGCATGGCTGCCTACCTGAAAAGGCATTCAGAGGCATGCATGTTCAGGTCATCAAAAGATGTCATTAGAGCTGACATCATCAAATATTGATCAGAGCTGCCTGCCATGAAATGGGAGGGCGTGTCAGGGCACATATGCTGCATGTTTGCGGTGCTCAGTCTGTTCTCCATGGACTTGGAGTCAGGGACTGTAGATTTGGTCTTTCATTCACTGTAAGGCTCATACATAAATACTTGAAATTAACATGACTTTAGTTCTAACAATTAGTGAACCTTTACTCTTCCTTATAGCATCACTAAATCCCTACTCTATTCTTACAAGCCAATGAAAATGAATGGGAAATCAGGTAGAATTCAACACACACATTATTATTGTCAATTAATAGTGACATTATCAATATTGACAAGTCATTGAGCAAGAACAAAATTTCCAATCTCCACCTATATTATAATGCTGTAGAAGATCTTATTAAAATAAAGCCAAAATTTTTTGTTTTATGTTAAAACGGGTGATTTGAGGATGAACCACCAATTCTGGGGCCAAGAGAAGAGACTGAGTCAGCAGAAAAGCAAGTAGACCATTAAAGACATTTTCCTGTTCTCTGCTTTCTTGCCCCCATAAAGTCATACTCCAGTTCATTCTCTGACACCCCCTACTCACAGTTTAGAAGCAAACAAAAATTGAGACCTCCTTTTTGTATTTTTCCTGAACCCTTCTGGATACAGTGTTTTTTTTTTCTCATCTGAGCTCTCATAGCACAGAATATATGCTTCTGTACAATATACTATATTAATGATTTATTTACATGTTTATATCTCTATGAAGGTATGACCTGCTTTAAATTGGGGGTTGTTTTTTAATTCATTTTGTAGCACATAGAGCAGGGCCTGGCTCCCAGTTGGTACCTAATAACTGCTTGCTGAATTCATTTAGCATAAAGTCAGTCCCAGCAAATGAGTGTTTTAGGTTGACCTTTTGCTGCATCTTTGGCTCCTTTCAAATGTACTTCATCTTAGGCTGTTTTCACTGATGTACACTGTTTAAATGATTTAGTAAAGAATAGAGAGGGGTGTCTGATTTCTTTCAATTAGCATAATGAGTTCAAGGTTTATTCACACCGTAGCGTGTGTCAGTAATTCATTACTTTTTTAATGACTAAATAATTTTCTATTTTTACATATATCATTTTTTAATCCATTTTCTCTGGATGGACATTTGAGCTATTTCCACCTTTTGGCTATTATAGAAATAAAACTGCTGTGAATATTCAAGTCCAAGTCATAGTTCAAACATCTGATTTCATTTATGTGAAATAGCCTGAATAGATAAGTCCACAGAGACATAAAGTAGATTGGTGATGCCAGCACCTATGGGAAGGAAGGAAAGAGCAATAATTGATTAATGGGTACAGGGTTTCTGTTTGGGATGATGAAAAGTTTACGGAACTAAACATTAATGTTGGTTGTACAGCATTGTGAATTACTTAATGCCACTTTTAATGTACTTTAAAATTGTTAAAATGGTTAATTTTAGAAGCATCTACCACAGTAAAAAATATCTTAAAGAGATAAATTAAGTCAATACAATTGGACAAGATTAGCTACCAGGAACAAGATTATTTTATTCATGAAAAACATTGCATCTGTGCTTCTGCAGTTCCCCCCAGTTTGCATGCAGTATCTGATATATTATTTCCAATGCTGAAGAAACCCTTATCTAATGCTTCTGGTGATATCACTACAACAATTTTGTATAATAATTTCATAATATATATCAAGAATAGTAACAGTGCTCATGCCATTTAAACTTAGAATAATTCTAAGGATTTATTTTAAGGAAATATTTCACAAGAATAATACAAGTGTGTGCTAAAAAGGAAACTATTGCAAATATGTCTATAATAGTTGGATGCTGAGAGAAAATCCAACAATAGAGAATTGTTATTTAACATATACAACATTAACATGATAAGATATCTATGGCAACTATTTAAATATTTTGTGGTGGGTAAAAAGAACAGAACAATAATTTTTTGACTCCCTATGAATACAGTTTAGTTAAAATGTATGCAAGTGATTAACAGAGAGTTGCACATTGACATGAAAAGTATAATAGGACTGACGATGACTCTTTTTCCTTTTTACACATCCCTTTATTATCCCTTCAGTTATGCTTTCATTCAAAAAGTATTTTTGAGCCACTGCAATGTGTCAGGCACTGTATTAAGAGTTGTGGCCATCATGATGAGCAAGACAGTCAGATTCTCTGCCCTTACACTGTTAATTATGTAATTGCTGTTGTGACAAGTGGTATGAAAGATGTGTAAGGATTCTAAGAATAAGCACATGTTTCATTTGAGGTCTCTGTTGGACATTTAGTGGAAATGTTTAGTAAAACATTGAACATAAGCATCTAGAGGTAAAAAGGGAGGTTGGAGTTATCCATGTAACTTACAGTTAGGCTTTTGATGGTGATTCAAGCTGTCGTAACTGCTGTGACTGCCTAGAAAGAAAACATTAGGTGAGAAGCTAAGAAGGCTTAGGAATAAGATCCTGAGGAATTCCAATAACAGAAGCAGTCTAGAGTAGTTGTCAAGAACAGAAATTCTGGAGTTATGTTTCCTAGATTCAAATCCCCAGCTTTTAGAGTTACTCAAATTTTCTGTGTCTCAATTTCCTTATCTGTAAAACCAGAATATCCTCTCATAGGATGTTACAAAGATTTAGTGATAAAATATACATAGGGTACTTAGAATGAGTGAGTGGTGTATATTAAATGCAACATAAATGCTGGCTGTATGAAGGTCAGATATAAGATGAGAATCTCCCAAATGATCCTAGAAAAGAATATCCGAAGGAATAGGAAGGGAAAACATCAGGAGAGTAAAGTAAAAAGGCAGTGTTGAATCTTGCTGAAAGTTTATATACAATGAGGACTAGAACATTAACATTTCATTTATGTTACAGAGATGTTGATGGAGTAGAGGATAGGGGTGAAAGACCAGCATGAGATAAGGAGGAAATTCTGATCTGTTGTCTCTTTTTTTTAACAACAGCAATAATATTGTTGTGACTTTTATAAGGAGATAAAGGAGGAAGCAAAGAAAAAATCAAAGAGTTACAAGTCACTTACACACCATTATGACAGTATTAGAACCTTGAAAACCTGACTACATATCTACTTTTGCAGTTAGTTTTCATATGTTTTCATGTTGCTAATTAGGGTCCTTTTATTTCAGCTTTAAGAACTCCTTTCAGAATTCCACTTCTGAGTGGAATCCAGAAAAAAAAAAATGAAAACACTAATTCAAAAAGAAACTCACACATCCCAGTGTTCATGGCAGTACAATTTACAATAGCCAAGACATGGAAGCAACCCAAGAGCACACTAACAGACGAATGGATAAAGAAGGTGTGGTGTGTATACAACAGAATAGTACTCAGTCATAAGAAGTGAGATTCTACATTTACAGCAACATGGATGTGCCTAGAGAATATTATGCTTAGTGAAACGAGTCAGACAGGGAAAGATGCAAATGCTATATGATATCACTTAAAGGTGGCATCTGAAAAATAATGCAATTACATGTCCATGCAGAACAGAAACAGACTCACAGACATAGAAAGCAAAGTTGTGGATACCAAAGGGAAGAGGGCATGGGGAAGGACAAATAAGGTATGGGATTAACAAATGCAAACTACTGTGTGTAAAACAGAGGAGTGATAAGGATATATTGTGTCGTGCGGGAAATGTTAATCACAATATTATAATAACTTATAATGGAGTATTGTGCTAGTGCTCAGTAGTTCCGTTCTGTCTGGCTCTTTGTGACCCCACGGGCTGTGGCCTGCCAGGCTTCTCTGTCCGTGGGATTCTCTAGGCAAGAATACTGGAGTAGGCTGCCATTTCCTCCTCCAGGGGCTCTTTCCAATCTAGGGAATCAATCTGAGTCTCCTGGGTCTCCTGCATTAGCAGGCAGATTCTTTACCACTAAGCCACCTGGGAAGCCCATAATGGAGTATAATCTGCCAAAAATACTGAATCACTATGCTGTACACTTGAAACAAATATAATATTGTAAATCAACTATATGTCAATAAAGAAAATAACTTCTTTCAGTAATTTCTTGTAAGGCAGGTGTAGTGATGATGAACTCCCTCAGCTTCTCTTTGTCTTGGAATGTTTTTATTTCTCCTTCATTTCTGAAAGACAGTTTTGCTGAGTATAGTATTCTTGGTTGATAGTATTTTTCTTTCAACACTGAATACATTGTCTCACTCTCTCCTAGCCTGCAAGGTTTCTGCTGAGAAATCCACTGAGAGTTTTATAGGGGTTCCTTTATAAGTTTTCTGTCGTTATTTCTCAAGACAAGCTTTCGGCTTCTTTTTCTCTTCTCCTTCTTGGAAAAGTGGCAACTTTATAAGATAAATAGATTTTAGAAATCTGCTATAAAGCATAGTATCTACAGCTGTATTGTGTATTGGTTCTATATTGTATACTTAAAATTTGGCAGGAGGGCAGATCTTATTTTAAAAACTCTTATCACACACATGATATTAATAACAAAGACACAGGAGGAAACTTTGGGAGGTGATGAATATATATATATGTTCTTGATGGTGATGATGGAGTCACATGATTATATTTATCTTCAAACTCATTGAGTTGTATTTGTTAGATTTATACAGATTTCTACATGAAATTATTTCTCAATAAAGTTGTTTTAAAAATCTCACAGAGCATTGTACGCAAAGCGTCAGTGCAGCCACCAGCCCTAAATATCACACAAGCTATAACAGCACATAAGAGATTACTCTTCAGGATGGTAACATGATCATAACCTTTTTTTGCTCTGCCACCAGGCCTAAATATCACACAGACTATAACAGCACGTAAGAGATTACTCTTCAGGATGGTAACTGTGATCATTGCCTTTCTTGCTCTGCCACCAGGCCTAAATGTAAAGGCTTAAATATTCCCAATATCTCTTTTAAAGGCCAGCCCTATAATTGCTGTCCTGGCTCTTCCCTGAAGCCCCTACAATTCCCTTTGTTAGTGTCTAACTGATTGAGTTACAGAGGAGCTGGCCAGATTTATCATCACAATTTCTTTCACTATAATCACATTTGGACCCAAATCTGACTAGAATGAAAGTGTGAGTATTGAGACCCTTTTGCTAATAATGAGAAACGCTTTGGGCATTTCTAGTTTGAAAAAGAAATGCTAACTCTTGACTGCCAAGAAATAAAGGGGGTTCCATAATATGAGAGTAGTAAATAGTGGCTGAGATGGCGGTAGCAAAGGACAACATTCAGAACAATGGTGCTTGACTCTCAAGCACCCTGGATGGGCAGCCACGGAGGGACAGGCATAATAGGAACAGGTGATCCTGGGTCTCTGGATAGGATCAGAGTTTCCAGCATCACCAGCTCAATGGGATAGGTGAATTCAGGGAATCAAACACTCACAGGTCAGACTAGTGACAGCCATAGCAAATATGGAATCTGAAAATGTCCTGAAGCACTTCAGTTCAGTTCATTTCAGTCGTGTCCGACTCTTTGCGACCCCATGAATTGCAGCACGCCCGGCCTCCCTGTCCATCATCAACTCCCAGAGTTCACTCAAACACACATCCATCGAGTCAGTGATGCCATCCAGCCATCTCATCCTCGGTCGTCCCCTTCTCCTCCTGCCTCCAATCCCTCCCACCGTCAGAGTCTTTTCCAATGAGTCAACACTTCACATGAAGTGGCCAAAGTACTGGAGTTTCAGCTTCAGCATCATTCCTTCCAAAGAACAACCAGGGCTGATCTCCTTTAGAATGGATTGGTTGGATCTCCTTGCAGTCAGAGACTCTCAAGAGTCTTCTCCAACACCACACTTCAAAAGCAGCAATTCTTTCACGCTCAGCTTTCTTCACAGTCCAACTCTCACACCATACATGACCACTGGAAAAACCATAGCCTTGACTAGATGGACCTTTGTTGGCAAAGTAATGTCTCTGCTTTTGAATATACTGTCTAGGTTGGTCATAACTTTCCTTCCAAGGAGTAAGCATCTTTTAATTTCATGGCGGCAATCACCAACTGCAGTAATTTTGGAGCCCAGAAAAATAAAGTCTGAAACTTTCCACTGTTTCCCCATCTATTTCCCATGAAGTGATGGGACCAGATGCCATGATCTTCGTTTTCTGAATGTTGAGCTTTAAGCCAACTTTTTCACTCTCCTCTTTCATTTTCATCAAGAGGCTTTTTAGTTCCTCTTCACTTTCTGCCATAAAGGTGGCATCATCTGCATATCTGAGGTTATTGATATTTCTCCTGGCAATCTTGATTCCAGCTTGTGCTTCTTCCAGCCCAGTGTTTCTCATGATGTACTCTGCATAGAAGTTAAATAAGCAGGGTGACAATATACAGCCTTGATGTACTCCTTTTCCTATTTGGAACCAGTCTGTTGTTCCATGTCCAGTTCTAACTGTTGCTTCCTGACCTGCATATAGGTTTCTCAAGAGGCAGGTCAGGTGGTCTGATATGCCCATCTCTTTCAGAATTTTCCACAGTTTACTGTGATCCACACAGTCAAAGGCTTTAGCATAGTCAATAAAGCAGAAATAGATGTTTTTCTGGAACACATAGCCTGACTCAAAATCTTCAAATTAAAAATGAAATAGAATGAAAGGTAAAGGAAGAGGGAACGGGGAAGGGGTGGAAAGAAAGGGATGGCAAAAGGAAAAAAAAGGGAAAGGAAGCAGAAAGGTAAGAAGGGGAGGAAAGAGAGGGGAGGAGAGAAGAGAAAGGGAGAGGAGCATTGAAACTAAAAGGGGCTTAGACTGGCTGGTAGCTGGAGCATCAGAGAGCTTGTTTATGACCACCCATTTCTTCTTTTATAAAATGGGAATGATGTTGATGACTGCTTCAGAGGATTGTCATGAGAGAATTAAATAACAAAAGAAAGTATCTGGCACATAGTTGCTCATCAGATGTTGGTTTTCTGCCTTCCTCAATGACAGGTACTGCTCCAGTAGCTGCCTGGGGATTTTATGTTGCTATTTTTATGGAGGCAGCCAGGCCTACATGTTGGGACTATGCAGAAAGTCTAAATTTTAATTTCAGAGAGGCGTTAATCCAGATAAGGCATTGGCTTCTATTGCTTTCAAAGAACCTAATGATCTGCTCAGCTTTCTGCCCTGGTGGCCTTCTGTCTTAGCTAAAACCACTCCCTGCTTCCCCTATCAGTTCTATTGCACCACAGACTAGAAGGGCAATGCTACCCCTGTATATAGCCATCTTCAAGATTTCTGGACAAATAACCTAGAAGTTCAGCTTTAAATCATCCTACAAATGATCAAGCACTGCTCTTCAGATGGGTCCTAGTTTTAGTCCTTTTAGCCTTGGTTTCATAGGGTCTTAAGATGAACTAAAGTTTTGTATGAATTTTCTTTTTTTTTTTTTTAATTTTATTTATTTAAAAAAAATTATTTTTACTTTATTTTACTTTACAATACTGTATTGGTTTTGCCATACATTGACATGAATCCACCATGGGTGTATATGCATTCCCAAACATGAACCCCCCTCCCACCTTCCTCCCCATAACATCTCTCTAGGTCATCCCCGTGCACCAGCCCCAAGCATGCTGTATCCTGCATCGGACATAGACTGGCGATTCGATTCTTACATGATAGTATACATGTTTCAATGCCATTCTCCCAAATCATCCCACCCTCTCCCTCTCCCTCTGAGTCCAAAAGTCCGCTATACACATCTGTGTCTTTTTTGCTGTCTTGCATACAGGGTCATCATTGCCATCTTTCTAAATTCCATATATATGTGTTAGTATACTGTATTGGTGTTTTTCTTTCTGGCTTACTTCACTCTGTATAATCAGCTCCAGTTTCATCCATCTCATTAGAACGGATTCAAATGTATTCTTTTTAACGGCTGAGTAATACTCCATTGTGTATATGTACCACAGCTTTCTTATCCATTCATCTGCTGATGGACATCTAGGTTGTTTCCATGTCCTGGCTATTATAAACAGTGCTGCGATGAACATTGGGGTACATGTGTCTCTTTCAATTCTGGTTTCCTCAGTGTGTATGCCCAGCAGTGGGATTGCTGGGGCGTAAGGCAGTTCTATTTGCAACTTTTTAAGGAATCTCCACACCGTTCTCCATAGTGGCTGTACTAGTTTGTATTCCCACCAACAGTGTAGGAGGGTTCCCTTTTCTCCACACCCTCTCCAGCATTTATTGCTTGCAGATTTTTGGATCACAGACATTCTGACTGGTGTTAATTTTCTTGATATCCATACTTCTTTCTTAGAGTGCTGCCCAGCCTATAGCCTTGAACTATGATATTTATGTTAATACAATGTGGTCTTACTGTTTGATCATGGCCGAGTGAACCAGTGACAAGCATTGACCCAAGACTAGCCAATCATATCTCCTCTTGCATGTATTTGGAATATGGACACAAAACAGTTACTCCACCTTGTAGCAAGCCAAGCAAATAGTCCATGAAGAGCAAAGACTGCCAAGCTGGGGGAGATATAAACCAATGTGAGTGAGTAGAAAAGCTCAATCTGCTGAGAGAGAGGGATGAAAAATTTGCCCAGGGAAGGAGATGAGAGCCAGGGTATCTCCAGAAACAGAGCAAGGACAGAGAGTGGATGGTTGACGGCTTTCCAGATCCCTTGAGGCTTGGCTGTAATTCCAGCATTTTATTTATGGATATTTTTTCTGTGACTGCACAATGCATTCCCTGTTCTTAAGTTATATGAATGTATCTCTTATTTTGTTGCTGTTTTTCAGCCAAATATGACCAACACATGAGGCTAAGAGTCCTGTCTTTGAATCAGTCTTGGGGTAGAGTGTCTCCTGCCCCGACTGTCTTAACTCCACCTCCCACCTGCCTGCAACACTCTGCTCCCAAAGGCAGCCTCTGCCCTCTGGCTATGTCCAGATCTTTTGTAAGAGAAATGGTCTGCTGCCTAGATTCACTCCTGTATTCACTGTATAAGTCATTCTCTTAACAAGTGCATGGGTAACAAAGGGTGGGACCCACATTTTAAAAATAGAAACTTCTGAGAGTTTTTAGGATGTAGAAAGAAAGAATATTAAATCATATACATACAAATGCACTGTAATTTTCCAGTTCAGGAGGGAAATGTTGAAAATTCCAAGAGCATATCTTTAGTTCTATTTCAAGCTCTGCTGCATCCAAAATAACATGACCTTGGGCAGTCGTGGCCTAGCAAAAATTCAATCTTTTAATCTTAAAAACAGGGATATTACCCATCTCTTGGTGTTATTGTAAGGATTCAATGAGAGAATGAATATGAAAATATTCTGGGAGCCATTCAGGGCTACACAAAAATAAGGAAACATCATTTCCATTATAGGAAATATATTTAAAGACCAGGGTTAATAGAACTATCTCAATAGTAATACCAGTAAACTCAGAAGCTTACATTTTTTATTTGAGATACAAGTGACATATAACATTATGTAAGTTTAAGGTTTACAATGAGTTAATTTGATATATTTATATATTATAGTATAATTATCACTGTACTATTAGCTAACACATCTATCTCATTACATAATTATCATTTCTATACTTGCTGAGATCTAGTCTCTGAGACACTTATTACTGTTGATGGTAATCACTATGCTGTGCATTAGAACTCCAGGTTTTATTCATCTACTAGTTGCAGGTTGATACTCGTAAACATTTCTCCAGTTCCTCTGCCTTCCAGCTTCTGGTAACCACCATTCTATTCTACACTGCTTCAAGTTCAGTTTTTTCAAATTCCACATGTAACTGATATCATACAGTATTTGTCTTCTTCCATCTGACTTATCTCACTTAGTATAATGTTCTCAAATTCCACTCATGCTGTTGCATTTCCTGTGACTGTATAATATTCCATTTTATATACAGAGGTATATCAGAGATACTGCAGGTACAGTTCCAGACTACTGCAATAAAGTGAATAGCTCAATAAAGCAAGTCACACAAATTTTTTGGTTTCCAGTGAATCTAAAAGCTATATCTACACTATACTATAGTCTTTTAAGGGTACAATAGCATTATGTCTAAAACAATGTACACACATTAATTAAAAAACACTTTATCTTCACTCAAAAATGTTAACCATCCTCTGAGTCTTCCGTAAATTGTAAACTTTTTGTTGGTGGTGGGTCTTACCTCACTGTTGATGGCTGCTGACTGATCAGGGTGGTGGGTACTGAAGGTTGAAGGCTATGGCAATTTCTTAAAATAGGACAGTGAGGTTTCTTGCAACAATTGACTCATTCTTTCACGAATTATTTCTCTGTAACATAAAATGCTTAACAGCATTTTACCCGCAGTAGAACTTCTTTCAGAACTAGAGTCAGTCCTCTCAAAACCTCTGCTTTATAAACTGTTTATGTAATTTTTGAAATTCAATGTTGTCATTTCAACCATCTTCAAAGTATCTTCACAGAAGTAGATCCCATCTCAAGAAACCACTTTCTTTGTTCATCCATAATGAGCAGCTCCTCATCCATTAAAGTTGTGTCATGAGATTATAACAATTGAGTTACATCCTCAGGCTCCACTTCTAATTCGAGTTCTCTTGCTAATTCCATCACATATGCAGTTATCTCCTCCACTGAAGTCTTGAATCTCTTAAAGGCATGTATCTGTAAGGGTTGGAATCAGCTTCTTCCAAACTACAGATGATGCTGAAGTTTTGACTTCCTCCCATGAAACATGAACGTTTTTAATGGCAACTAGAATGGTAAATTCTTTCCAGAGTTTCTTTCTGACTTTGCCAAAGTCCATCAGAGGAATCATTTTCTTTAGCAGCTATAGCCTTATGAAATACCTATTTTTAAAATAATAATATTTGAAAGTAGAAATTACTCCTTAATCCATGGATTGCAGAATGGATGTTGTATTAGTGGGTATGAAAACAACATTAATCTCAACCACTTTCACCAGAGCTCTTGGGTGACCAGGTATATTGCCAACGTGCAGTGACATTTTGAAAGGAAACTTTTTTTTTCCAGGCAGTAGGCCTCAACAGTGGTCTTAAAATATTCAATAAACTGTGTTGTAAATAGTTATGCTGTCACCTAAGCTTTGTTGGTCCATTTATAGAGCACAGGCAGAGTAGATTTAGTATAATTCTTAAGGGCCTTAGGATTTTTATAATGGTAAACAATCTTTGGCTTCAACTTAAAGTCACTAGCTGCAGTGAGAAGAGAATATCTGTCCTTTAAAGCTTTGACTTCTCCTCTCTAGCTTGACAGTCCTAGATGGCATATTTTTCCAACATAAGCCTGTTTCACTTACACTGAAAATCTGTTGTTTAGTGTAGCCGCCTTCGTTAATTTCTCAGCTAGACCTTGCAGATAATTTACTATTGCTTCTCCATCAGCACTTGATGCTTCAGCTTGCACTTGTATGTTATGGAGATGACTTCTTTCCTTAAGCCTCAGGAATCAACCTCTGCCAGCTTCAAATTTTTCTCCTGAAGCTCATCACCTCTCTCAGCCTTCAAAAAATTGAAAAGAGTCATGACCATGCTCTGGATTAGGCTTTGGCTTAAGGGAAAGTTGTGGTTGGTTGGATCTTCTATTCAGACCACTCGAAGTCTCTCATTTCAGCAATATGATTGTTTCACTTTCTTATCAGAGCAGTAATTTAATTGGCCTAATTTCAATACTATTTTATCTTAGGAAATAGGGAGGTGCCTCAAACGGTAAAGCGTCTGTCTACAATGTGGGAGACCCAGGTTCGATCCCTGGGTCGGGAAGATCCCCTGGAGAAGGAAATGGCAATCCACTCCAGTACTATTGCCTGGAAAATCCCATGGACAGAGGAGCCTGGTAGGCTACAGTCCATGGGGTCACAGAGAGTCGGACATGACTGAGCGACTTCATTTTCACTTTCACTTTCAAGGAGAAGGAGAGATATGGGGAAGTGGTTGGTCAATGGAACAGTCAGAACACATTCACCGTTTTTCAATTTAGGTCACCATCTTATATGGGTTCAGTGCATGGCTCCCTGGAACAACGACAAGAGTTATATCAAAGATCATTGATCAGAGATCACCATAACAATCTAATAATAATATAAAAGTTTGAATACTGCAAGAATTACCAAAATGTGATACAAAGAAAATGAGCAGATGCTATTGGAGGGTACACCAGTAGACTTGCTCTACACAGGATTGCCACAAAACTTCCATTTGTAAAAAAAAAAAATAGGCAGTATCTGAAAAGAACAATAAACCAAAGCACAATCCAGCAAGACATTCTTGTATTTGAGAATCCTTTATTTTGAAAACAGTAGAGACTCTCTCTCTACTATTTTTCAAAGTAAAATAACATTGTCCATTGACATACCAGCTACTGTTATTTTGCTATTTAGACTGAGATGAAGAGAAAGAAGAGAAACTGGGCTCTGGGCTCATATGCAATATTCCCAAACCAAAGAAACTAACTAAAAATATTTATAAAGTTTCATTGAGCAGTGATCTCTTTGACCTGCTCAATCATCCATTCATTAACTTTAAAAAAATGTTTAAGGGACTTAAAATAAGCTCAGTACCATAATGGGCATGAAAGTGAAGGTGAAAGTCGTTCAGTCATGTCCGACTCTTTGTGACTCCATGGACTATGCTGCTGCTGCTGCTGTGTCGCATCAGTTGTGTCCGACTCTGTGCGACCCCATAGACAGCAGCCCCCCAGGCTCCCCGGTCCCTGGGATTCTCCAGGAAAGAGCACTGGAGTGGGGTGCCATTGCCTTCTCCAATGCATGAAAGTGAAAAGTGAAAGTGAAGTCGCTCAGTCGTGTCCAACTCTTAGCGACCCCATGGACTGCAGCCTGCCAGGCTCCTCCGTCCATGGGATTTTCCAGGCAAGAGTACTGGAGTTGGGTGCCATTGCCTTCTCCGCATACAGTCCATGAAATTCTCCAGGTCAGAATACTGGAGTGGGTAGCCTTTCCCTTCTCCAGGGGATCTTCCCAACCCAGGGATCAAACCCAGGTCTACCACATTGCAGGTGGGTTCTTTACCAGCTGAGTCACAGGGAAACCCCTGGGGACTTAATAAGGGTATAATGAGCATAAAAAGGGTAAAAAAGAAAATGATCTAGTTCTTATCCTCAGACAGCTTCTGCTCAGTCAGAAAACAAGGCAATTTTATTTAATTCAGCACTCATTCATGCATTCATCACTCATACATTAAATAATCCAGTCAACTGACATCCTTGAATATATAGTACCCCATGTTAAGAGTACATTGCATCAGCTGCTTCCCAGGTGGTGCTAGTGGTAAAGTACCCACCTGCCAATGCAGGAGATGTTAGAGACATGGGTCCAGTCCCTAGGTCTGGAAGATCCCCTGGAGAAGGAAATGGCAACCCACTCCAGTATTCTTGCCTGGAGAATACCATGGACGGAGGAGCCTGGCAGGTTACAGTCCATAGGGTCGCACAAAGTCAGACAACATAGGGGCACATCAACTAATATGATTTTTAAAGAATATCCCAGTTCCTATCCTCAAGCAGTTAATAATCTGGTCAGGTAAGAGGTAAAGAAATAACTATAATTCCTTGTTTTCTTCATTGTCGTTCCCTTTAGCTCTTCTTCCTTTTTCCTTCCTTATCTTCCTTCCTCACTTTCCTTAGTCCCATTACTATTTAGAGAACCTTGGCAAGTAAAGACTGTGATAATTAGTTTCCAATATCTCTGCCTCATGGTATTCACACCCTTGCTAATCTCCTTCCAGAATGATCTATGTAACCAATAGGATACTGTGGGAATGATGGTTTGTGACTCTTGAGGAGGGGTCTTAAAAGCTTTATAATGTTGTGTCAGTTTCTACTATACAGCCAAGCGAATCAGCTTTTTTGGATTTTCTTCCCAGGCAGGTCACTACAGAGCATTGAGTAGGGTTCCCCGAGATATACAGTAGGTTCTCATTAGTAATCTATTTTATACATAGTATTTATGACACCATTGCTTCTATCTTTCTCTCTTGGGTCACTTGCTCTGGGGGAAGCCAGCTTGATGTTTCATAAGGATACACAAGGAGTCATATAGACGGGGTCACACAGCAAGAAACTGGGGCCTCTTGCCAACAACCAGCAGTAATTGAGTAGGTATGTGAGTGAGTTGACTTGGGAGCAGATCTTTCAGACCCAGCGAAACCATTAATGACTGCAGTCTCACTGACATTTTGACTGCAACCTCATGGAAGACTCTAAGCCAGGTATGTGAGAAAAAACAGTAAATACCTAATTACAATTGTGAATAACTAGACACATTATGAGATTTGCTATTGTGGAGACAGGAACAGAGCACACACATAGAAGCAGGTTACCCAACTTGGCCTAGCAAAATTGAACCATGCATCACAGAAAGAGGCAAAAGGTTAGATTTAATGCTACTCAAGTAGTGGGACCCAGCTATGCAAAGCTACAGAGTTGTGAGCAAAGTTCAGAATGTAGTTTATGAGAGTAACCACCATTTTTGAATGGACAGGAAATAAGATTATTCTCCAGGCATTAAACAATGAAATCTATACATTATGAATTAGCATTGAGATATTCAAAACAAACTTTAAAAGCAAGAATGTCTCTTACACCTATAACCAGATTAAGAATACTAAAATATGTGAAGAAATAATCATAGGAAGTTTTCATAGGATGAGTAAGATGAAGTGAGCTGAAGTGAAAGTCACTCAGTCATGTCCAACTCTTTGTGACCCCATGGACTATACAGTTCATGGAATTCTCCAGGCCAGAATACTGGAGTAGATAGCCATTCCCTTCTCCAGGGGTTCTTCCCAATCTGGAGATCGAACCCAGGTCTCCCATATTGTAGGCCAATTCTTTACCAGCTGAGCCACCAGGGAAGTATGACCAGTGCCTATCCAAGTCTTATCTGCAAGGTGGGGAGGAGAGAATGCTGTCTACAAGTATCCTGCCTACCTCAAAGGTATACCCCAGTAGTGATGAATAGGATGTTGTCAGAATTTGAGGTTACAAAGCATAAGAAGCATTGACAAGTACACTCTTCTGTATTTAAAATGGATAAGCAACGAGGTCCTACTGTATAGCACAGAGAACCCTGCTCAGTGTTACATGGCAGCCTGGATGGGAGGGCAGCTGGGGGAGAAAGGACACCTGTATATGTGAGTCAGTCCCTTTGCTGCTCACCTGAGACTATCACAACATTGCTAATTGGCTATTTCTGTTGTTTACTCCAATATAAAATAAAGCGTTAAAAAAAAAAAAAAAGGAAAGAAGCATTCAACTTACTCCCCCTCACTGTGCTCTTAAAAGAGTGATGTGTTTATGCAGCATATCTGATCCAGTGGAGAGTTTTAGGTCTTATTACAGTTTAGTAAACTGGCACTCTGGCTTCATACATCAGGTCATTGTGACTGTGGGTAGAAATAGAATCAAGAACAGATTTCTGGACCCTCCAAGGATGTAGACCAGACTAAGCCCTCTTTAATCATCTGATTGGGTGATGAGCTGATCTTCCCCTAAGTACATTTTCACTGCATCAGCAGACTCTACCTGCTTTTCCAAGCGTGATAGCAAAAAGCAGCAATTCTGGAGTTGACACCACGCAGATGTAAATCCAAGCAACTTGAAATCGGGCGAGTTACTTAAGCACACTGTGCCTCAGTTTATAAGTCACTCTGTGTCTCATATTCAAAACAGTGATTATAGTGGTACACATCTCATGGGATTGTTGTGAAGACTGAATGAGTGAATAACACACGTTAAGGGTTTAATACACTATCTGGTTCCATATTATTACTATTTTTCCATCAAAAGTTTCTACAGAGGAAACTCCAGTACCTGCAAATAGTTTATCCACTTATAAAATACAAATGGGAAAGTGAAAACAAAAGATGAGAGGCCACATACGGAGGACCTCGGAACTTAGACTTTATTCTAAAGGCCATTAAAACCATGGAAAGATTGTAAGTTAAGGATTGGTAATTAAATGTGCACGTAGGAAGCTCAGGGTTGTAGCAGGCAGAGGATGATTTACGAAGGGTGGAAAACTGGAGCTGGGGAAACTAACTAGGTACCCGGGGCCACAGTTCCACAATCACAGTGGTGATTGCAAAAAGACTAGGAATTCAAAAGTGATTCAGAAAATAGAGTAATAGGGCATCATAATTGTCTAGATAGACTTCCCTGGTAGCTCAGCTGGTAAAGAATCTGCCTGCAATGCAGGAGACTCCAGTTCAATTCCTGGGCGGGGAAGACCCCTAGAGACGGGGTGGGCTACCCACTCCGGTATTCTTGGGCTTCCCTGCTGGCTCAGACAGTAAAGAATCTGCCTGCAATGAAATGCAGGAAAATCTGGGTTCAATCCCTGGATTGGGAAGATCCCCTGGAAGAAGGCATGGCAACCCACTCCAATATTCTTCCCTGGAAAATCCCCATGGACAGAGGAGCCTGGCAGGCTACAGTCCACGGGGTCACAAAGAGTCGGACGCGACTGAGCGATTAAGCACAGTACAATCAGTTAGATATGGGGATGAAAAGAGCACTGTGGTCAGGCTGGGATAAAATACAGTTCCTCCTCGGGGACCGTATGCCAGTCCCTTATTCACTCTGTGCCTCAGTTTACTCATCTGTAAAATGAGGGCATTAATAGTACTTACCTCACAGGAGTGCATGTGTGTTAAGGTTTTAATAAAATTTAAAATGTGAATTATAATGGCACAGGACCTCACATGGTTGGTATGACAGAGTGCTTAGAACAATGTACTATAGAAATGAGCTAGGATATGTCTTAGGCTGGTAACTCAGCTGGTAAACAAACCACCTGCACTGCAGGAGATGGTTTGATTCCTGGGTCAGGAAGATCCCCTGAAGAAGGGATAGGCTAACTACTCTAGTATTCATGGGCTTCCCTGGTGGCTCAGATGGTAAATAATCTGCCTGCAAAGCAGGAGACTTGGGTTCAATCCCTGAGTTGGGACGATCCCCTGGAGGAGGGTATGGCAACCCCCTCCAGTATTCTTGCCTGGGAAATCCCATGGACAGAGGAGCCTGGCTGATTACAGTCCATGGATTCGCAAAGAGTCAGGCACAACTGAGGGACTAAACACAGCACATATAGGCTTGGGTGAGTGGGTGAGTGGTAATGTGAATCACCAAGATGTGGAAGGGAAAAATAGAAGCAAATGTTTCAAAATGATAAGTATGAGGTACTCGTGCTAACCAAGTATATAGGTTCAGCATGCATGTGTGTGTGTGTGTGCGTGTGTGTGTGTCGCATGCATGTAGGCTTACACATGCATGCTCCCTAGTGTCACACAGTGACAAATCTTGTGCATATATTATCTTATTTACAAGAGAGATCACTATTACTGAAATAGTAATTACAATAAATAATATATTTTACAAATGAAGTTGAGACTTTGATCAAGCAACACTGTATCTGCCTCATACGGTCACTATAATGATTGAATGAGATATCTGCACAATGGCCTGGTACCTGGTAAGGACTCAGAAAAGAGTTGTTATTAACAATGTTAGTGTGGTCATGTTGTTGCTAATGTGCTTTGCCTGAGGTTAGACAGCTACTGAGCAGCAAGGTTTGGATTCAAATCCAGGGCTATCCAACTTCCAAGCAGAGGCTGATAATCACTGTTAGTGAGTAGGCCTGTAGCCCCTACAGTGTAGATGGCTCAGAGCTAAGTGGTATAATTGATGTACACAGACCAAAGCACATAGAGGCTTTAAAGTCTTACAGGCATTGCCAAGACAGTCTGGTTAAAAAGAAAAAAAGTATTCAATGTGAAATGAAGACCCCCTTGACCAGAACAATGAATCATCAATTGGGTTTTAAAATTCAGTCGGGTGACGGGAGTTGAGAGGGTGCCTCAGGCAGGAGTGTCAGAGTGAGCAGAGCACAGAAGGTGTGAATGAATAGAAGGCATACTGGTGATAGAGAGAAGCCACACCAGAAAGTGTCAGATCCCCAGACACAGTTGGGTACTAATCTAACTACTCTAACGCCCTACAATTAAGCCTAAGCATTGCCTCTAGGACTGACTTGGAATCAGACTGGTTGTCAAAAGGAAAGCAGCCAGGGCTGTGTTTGCTTGGTGCTGCTGCAGGAGTTACACTCGTAAGAAATCGTGGGAGGTGCACATGGAACTCCCCACCCACTGGGGTTGATAATCCAAGCTAATTGTACACATTTCCAAAGCTTCCCGTGTGAGAAGGAAAAAATAAAAATGTTCTCTCAACATTTTTGAAGTTCATAAATGTGGCAAACGTTCAATAACTATATTTAACTCTCGTTGCATATTCCCTGGCTTTTGAAATATATTAAACCAACAATTTCACACAGTTGACAAGAAAGGCACATTTTTCTGCTCCTTTTCCTTTCACCCTTCAGGGTAACTCCCCATGTTCAAACCTGTCTTGAAGACTGGGCTCAACATGTCACCTTCCCAAAAGTTGTCCCTTGCTAAACCTGCCTCTTGTTGAGCTCTTCCTTGGCTAGGTATTTTGCTGTTGGGTGTGAGTGAGGTCCAGGGGGCAGGCAGGGGAATGGAAGGATGGGAAGAGAAGGTACAGAGTCTAACATCCACAAGGCAGAAACTTAGAATGAACAGTCAAGATCTGCTGTGCCTTTAATTATCCCTGTTGCACTGTAGATATTCCTCTAGGTTCCTGCTGCCTGAATCAGGGTCCTTGGACCAGTCATTATGATCCCCTGGGTGCTTGTAAAAAAAAAAAAAAAAATGCAGACTCAGACCTTGCCCTAGACCTACTGAATCCATATCTTTTTTGTTTGTTTGTTTTAACAAGCTTCTCAGGTGATCCTTATACACGCTGAAATTCTAGAAGTACTGCTAATGTAGACGTCTCAAACTGCAGTACAGCTATTTGTTGCCTGGCTCTGCCTACAGTGGTTCCACCAAGGATGAGCTGCATTTTATGGACCCCTGTAGCCCAGTGCCCAGGAAGCAGAAATAGGTACCACATAGTCTGTACTTACTATTTGTCAAGTGGTGATATATACACTTTCAATCATTTAATCTTTGCAACGATCCTACGAGGTCACCATTATTTCCATTTTGCAGATAACAACACAATCAGGGCTGGAAGACTAAACCATTTTTACCTAAAGTCTCAGAAATAGAAAGCAAGAGAACTGGCATTCAGCTGAAGTCCTGTCAGACTACCCAAACCAACCTCTTCCCTACTGTTTCTATATACTTCCCTAGGTGTTTAACAGATATTTATGGAATTACAGAGAATTTGCTGTGCACAATCACGGACTGAGGCTCTGCTTCTTTCTGCCAGGAAGTGAAAGGACCGGGGCTGCAGTCTTCATTTGCCAAGTGCAGAAGCATCCTGTCTGTGTCCACGGAAGTGGCCTGGAGCTAGACTAGGAATTCCGCACACCCCCACCCCACCCCTCTCCTCCTGTAAGATCTGTAAGTGTTAGTAAGCTCTGCCGACAAGCCATCCGTCAGGCAGAAGGCAGCCCAGAGCCCTTAAATAAAACATTCTCACTGCCTTCCGCGGAGAGCATGGAGACAAATACCGCGGATGTGAAAGGTGTCGCTGGGATTACCAATGACGTGCTAATGGCTGCTCAGGCAATCTCCGTGCCTCCTGCGCTCTGAGTCACCCGCTCCCTTTGGAGCCTGTGCTCACGTCATTAAGGGACCGAGAGCTATTCACAGATCACTGACTAAAGGCAAGCTTGAGCCCGGCCTGCACCCGCCCTGGCCCTCTCCAAAAGACTAAGGTCACGAACTGGAGGCCCTGGAGCTTTTTATCACGGCCACAATGAAGGAAAGACAAAGCTCTCTCTCTTCCTCTCCCCCATCCTTTCAGCTATACTTTTGCAGATGCGAACTTTCCTCTTGTTCCAGAATATGTTGGAAACTCTTTGCAAGGAACATGCAGAATCTTGGGGAGGGATATACTTTTGACAGTTTATTATTATTCTAAAACACTTTTTAATGCTATTTTTAATTCCACAGACATTTCATTACTAACCAACCCAGGAGATTTCAGTTTCTAGAATACATACACAGTTTCTTTTTTTGGATTCTTTGTGACTGCTTGGTTGAATTGACTGTAATCTCCCATGTTTGTTCTTCCCCTAATGTGAGCATCTAAAAGACGAGGAAACAGCAAGTGTAATATTTCCAGACACCACATTTTCTCTTAGCCTGACTTAATCCTTTGAAGTAAAACATCACTTGGTTTCCCCACTGGGCTCTTCTCCCTAAAATAAAATCACAGGTCTGCTTCGGTCATTCTGTCAATATCTGTGACACTTAGATATTTCCAAGTCAACTTTCAGGGAGTCACAACTCGACAAGTTTAAAAAGTACTATATTTAGCTGCAATTGGGGAGTGATTCGGGAATGAAGACTGAATCTGAAGAAGCAAGATGGGGTAGAGTATTTTGAGGGAAACAGGTAACAACTGCAATTTTTTTTGTTTTTCCTGAATAAACCAGGATCTGTTTAATGGCCTATCTCAAAACCAATCCTTTTCTTTATACAAGTTTGAGTTCTTCAAGGTTAATCACAGGTTTTGTCCAAGAAGATAATTTTCCTGATTGGCAGAAAAGAAGGCTATTCATTACATAAAGCCAACTGGCTGGTGATACGTTTAGCCTAATTTGCTTTCTATGCTAATACCAAAAATGCAAAGTTAAACATTTGGTTGGTGAAGAAAATTTCACACTGGAATTATTAAGATCAGTCATCAAAGTGATGAGAAAAGGGAACAATTTTTTCAAGACTTCCAGCCTTCTTGAGCTCTGATATCTAGTCTGAGAGCAGAGTTCTCAGTGTCAGTTACATTGTCCAGTCAAAGAATGACCATGGAGGGAAAAAAGTAACACATCTCCTATTTCTATTAAAATAAGAATCAGGTTTAATATAGACACATTTTTCTCTAGGTGTGTTGACAAAAATATCCCCTTTGGGAAATGTCATTTGGAGAAAGAGATCTTCTTGAACAAATAAAATTTTAATTTATGAAAGAACTTTTACTAAGGCCTAATTGCAATTCTGCTTATAATCATGGGAACATGACTAGTTTATTTAGAGAATTTGGGGTACCTGGTATGTTGAAGAGCCATAGGAGGTTTCTTAATTATATGCACCTTGAGTTTTGGTTCTTGTTGTTGTTCAGCTGCTCAGTCATGTCTGACTCTTTGTGACCCCATGGGGCTGTGGCACACCAGACTGCAGCAAACTTCTCCCAGAGTTCGCTCAAACTCATGTTGATTGAGTCAGTAATGCCATCCAACTATCTCATCCTCTGTTGCCCGCGTCTCCTCCTCCCCTCAATCTTTCCCAGCAACAGGATCTTTTCCAGTGAGTCGGCTCTTCACATCAGGTGGCCAAAGTATTGGAGCTTTAGCTTCAGCATCACTCCTTCCAATGAATATTCAAGGCTGATTTCCTTTAGGATTGACTGGTTTGATCTCCTTGCTGTCCAAGGGTTAGGTATGTTTAAAAATAAACACAAACACATATACACTTAAATTATAAGTTATCATTATAGAGTTACATATGTTACCAATGGCCACCAGAATTTCTATTTCATTCCGTTTTCCCCAGTGATTGATGGGTCTTGGGAATAAAGCAGCGCTAATACCTAGCTTCAGACTATTCTGGAGCCAACTTGAAGATGATTTCCAGGTTGTTGGAATAGGATGAGAGAGCAATTTCTGCACAGTTCATTTGTTGACAATGAACTAACTTGAAGCGGTTCCTTGGAAATCCACCAGAATGATGGAACAAGGGGATATCATCAAAGTTATCTTCACCTGTAACATCAAGATCGTGCTGCTGGAAACTCAGGCACCTGTCCTCTCCTAAGGTCTGAGAAAGAATCCACCACCAAGTACTTACACTGTTCTACATTCTTATCTTCATGAACTTATTTAATACTTTCAATAACCCTGTGAGGAAGGAACTACTATTGTTACTTGTGAGTTTAAAAAACTCAAGTGATTCACAAATCATAGGTAGTAAGCATTTCAAGCCTGCTTGGAGGAGCACGTATATGTGTGTTTGTGTGTAAACAGAGAAGGGGAGGCTGTATTTAGAATGATCTGGAAGCCCCTTGCAACTGTTTCTCTTGAAAAGAAACTAGACTTATTACAGTAGTTTCCTGGAGCATTTTAAAACTAATTTTAAATATATTACCTCAGGAGAGAAATGTCCTTGCTACCTTACTGTTTAAAAAATAAAAGTATATTCAGTCTATTTTGCTGCTTCCCATACTTCCTACATACTTCATGTGTGTTCTTTTAAATAGGGAAAAGGAAGCACCTGGGTAAGGGAGCACACCTATAGTTAGCCAGAGCCCCAGTAAACGAATACTAGATGGAGAAGCCAAAAAAAGTAAAGCTATGGAATAAGGCAGACCTATGTAAACTCCACCACTTTTATGTCAGTGATCCTGCTGAAGGTTATTAACCTCACTGAGTTTCAACCTCCACATCTATAAAATAAGCAAATCATGATACTCATGGAGTGACTGTAAGGATTAACTAAGAAAAGTATACTTTTAAAAAACCTGGCATTGTGTTGTTGTTTGGCAAATGTCAATTCTTTATTGCATGCTTTCTAGGGCAACCCAGTAGCTGCTGGAGGTCCCAGGACCAAACCAAGGAGACGGCTCTCAGAGGAACCTAGACAGGGCCACACCCAACTCTGTCTTAGGTGAGCTTCAAGCCAAAATTCACCCCCAAGGGAGAATAAAATCCCTGGAATTTAGAGATGATATCTTTTCTAATTCTTGGAGGCCTTATGACAGCATATTGAACTTTATATAAAGGTCTTTTAGCCAACTTGATAAATTTTGATGACTAATATTTAGAAATAATTTTGTCAAAGATTTAACCCTTCACCACATGGGCTAGAAAGAGTAAGCCTCCTTTGTGTCTTTCTTATAATAATTGCTATGATTGCTAAAGATAACTGGGCAATAATAGAACTGTTTAAAATTAATTTTTCCTCACAATCTGAAATTGAACAAGTCCATTCATAGTCTAAATAGAAAGTCTTATGTTTCTAAGGATATAGTGTCATCCATGCTTCAAGCATCGGTTCTTCATTGTCAGTTCCTCATTTCAGATTGATATTTTGAGCTGAAGCAAAATATTGTGACTTAAATACATTGGCATCTTCATCATTACTATCTTGAAGAGTAGCCAGGATCATTGGTCAAACAGAGAGACTATTGAAATAAAACTGAAGACAAAGCAAAAATTACTCCATTTTCCTAAATAACATCATGAGTTCCTGAGCCATTTATATGTGCCTACCATGTTCCAGGCCTCATACTAGGAATCCTAAGGAAAGATTTTGATCTTAACGAGCTAACATTCTTGAGAGACTCCCTCTCAAGCAGGGTTTCTCAAAATTGACACTATTGATGTTTGGGGCCAGAGATGATTGTTTGTTGTAGGAACTGTATCCTATGTACTCTGGGATATTTATCCCTGACCTCTACCACTAGTGCCAGTGACACCTCCTTTCTCATTACTGACAGCCAAAAATCTCCAGACGTTGACAAATGTCCCCAGGGAAGGAGCTGGGGACAAAGTTGTGCCTGGTTGAGGACCACTGGTCTTGATGCAAATACCAATTAGTAACTGCCATTGGTGGAAGTTCCCTGTACTGTTCTTGGTCCAGGTCACTTAAATTTCCTGGTTCAAATATAACTTCTAGGCTATTTTTGGCTTCCTGGAAAAGTTTATGACACATCTCAATATAACTCAGATGAGGTCACACTTATAAAATTTAAACCTTTCCCAAACAACTTATTATTTTCAGGGGGAATAAAAGATACTAAATGAATTGCTTGGGAGGCTTTGGTATCTATCAGATCCAATAATGAACGCAGTTTATGGAGGACTGTTGCATACAATGTAGCTTTTGCAGAAGGCATCAAAGAAGAGCAAGTCTCTTGTGACCACTAGAGAAACTGTCTCACCCACACTTCTGACTCTATAATGATCTATACATATCTTTCACCTGGATCCCAAAAGTTTCACATGACTTAAAATATGTTATCAGCCACATAAAAAAAAAAAATTTTTTAAAGCAACAAACAAAATTGAAACACCTTAGGAAAACTCTCCTTCATTTAGGATCATTTAGATGGGAGGTATAGCAATTGGACTTTCTCTAAAATGTCAACTCAGATCAACTGGTAGTGGCTGTCTGGAGTACTGGGCTGGGAAATGTTCTTAGATCACACGTGTTAGAGGGAAAGAATGCCATGTTTGATTAGTGATGTCTGTGCTATCCACTGAATAGAAGAGCAAATTGTGTATATCTGCTTTTTGCCAGCCTCGATCCAGACACCATTTTCAGTGCTAGTGTCCATTATTTACATAGACTCGTTACCTCCGTAGATGAAGTCTATAAATGGGCTTGCTGTGTCCAGTTCTACCTTCAATATGATTCATGTTAGTCTACTTGTTTCTACTAAACAATTTGTAGAACTGTGTTTTTCTTTCTAATAGGTTATATCATGAGCAAGTCAAATTAAAACACACCTCAAGAAAATGATTATGAGTAATACAAGGCTTCTCTGAGGATTTATTGATCTTTCAGTTTTTCTTTTTAGAGATGGCAACCCACTCCAGTATTCTTGCCTATAGAATCCCAGGGACGGGGGAGCCTGGTGGGCTGCTGTCTATGGGGTTGCACAGAGTCGGACACGACTGAAGCGACATAGCAGCAGCAGCAGCAACCTAAGCGTGTGGACATATGCCACCAATGATCTCTAGGTTCTTCTTTACATTGTTTTATTGAAACCTATATATACCTTCCTCTGTTTAAATAGTTACTTATTAATTTAATCATTTAGTAAATATTTATTTAAGGTCATCATTGTGCAAATAAAATGCCAAATGATTGAATCCGACGTGAACTCTTCCCATAGGGACCTTACAATCTAGCAGAAGACATAAAAAATGCATACATTACAAAGTTGGGCTTCCCTTGTGGCTCAGCTGGTAAAGAATCCACTTGCACTGCAGGAGACCTGGGTTTGATCCCTGGGTAAGGAAGATTCCCTGGAGAAGGGAAAGACTACCCACTCCAGTATTCTGGCCTGAAGAATTCCATGGACAGTCCATGGGGTTGCAAAGAGTCGGACACGACTGAGCGACTTTCACTATACAAAGTTATGAAAGATAAAAATGACAAATGCCGATGAAGAAATTTTTTAGAAAACAATTGTTGGAAGACTACAAGGTAGAGATTCCCTTCGAAGTGTGAGATCAGCAAAGAATGCCTTTGAGTAAGCACTGGTAAGATTATGCTGGCAGAGAGATAAAACATTCTACACAGCAAAGATGCCTGTAGGAAAAGCAGAGATGGTGAAAGTTTGGAATATATATTAACAAAAAAAAACAGCAAGTAGCTCTGTTGGGATGGAACACAGTAATAAAAAAAGATAACAGGAAATAAATTTGAAAGACAGAGGACTCAGACCTACTCTGAGTGTAAAATCAGAGTAGGTAGACATGCTCTTTTAACAGATGAAACTCCAGTTATACTTTTTGGAAGAGAGAGTTGGGTCATAACCCCCTTCTTTTTAAATTTATGTTTCATGAACATGATTCAGTTGTTAGAAGAATGGGCTGCTTGCCTACTTACCAAAGGGAACCTGGCAGCCTCCTCTATGCTGACAACAGTTTTATTTTTATAAACTGGGAGTGGCTTTGAGAAAAGGATGGATTCTTTCTGCTAATTACCAGACACATTATTCTTTGTATACTATACAAAAATAGAGATCAGTTTGATATTCATTTTTTCATTTTAAATACAGGTTTAAATGTTGACTTCTAGAACTCTACACAACTGGACAGTTTTTCAACTATCTGGGGGACACTTGATGTCTGTTCTTGCAAAATGGTGGAGCCTGTTGCACATTCTTCAGGGAATAAACGGAGATGATTTTACAGCTGAAGCAGCTAAAAGATGTAATTGTAGTAACTATTGTGATTGAGAGAGCCTATTGTGAGAGCCTGTGATGGGACAGACTCTTTGAACCATGAACTGTAGCCCGCCAGGCTCCTCTGTTCACCGAACTTCCCAGGCAAGATAACTGGAATGGGTTGCCATTTCCTCCTCCAGGGACAGACATTGTGTAAACTCTTATTTAGTTCTTCATTCTGTAAATGTTAATGGAACACCTACTACATAGAAGATTTGCTAAGCACTGTGATAGAATGGTTAGTAATGAGAAATAGGTTTCAACTTTCAAGAAGCATGGAGTCCACTGGGAAGATTAGTCAAATGATCATAAATTAAAATTATGAATTGACAACAGAGCTGTGCAGGAACAATAACAAGGTTCTCGGAAAACATATAAGAAAGAAAAGAACCCAACACAGACTGTGAGGTCAAGAAAGACTGACTCAGGAAGATCAGTAAACAAAAGTGGGTTGCATAGAAGGAGAAACATTCTGATCAAAGGGAACACAAAAGATCCGAAACAGTAGGGAGCGTGGCATGTTTGAAGAATTCAAAGAGAGCCAGTAAATTCAAAAACAAAGAAAGGTGGAGAGAAGAATGTATGATGAGAGATAGGTAAGGTGAGATAAGGTAAGAATTTAGTATAAATCTATGAACAAAGAGGAAACAGGAAGGTTTGAAGTTTGGAGAGTTTAGACTGGAAATCTGATGAGATTTCCATTGTGAGAATGTTACTTTCACTGCAATGTAGAAATAGAGAGAAAGAAGGCCAAGTTGTCGGTGTGAATTCTTTAGATGCTGTCACAGTAACTTGGGCAGGAGCCAAGAGTCTGTACTAAGGAACACGTAGGGGACATAAAGGGAAGAGAGGTGAGTGGCTATGATAGATGTGTATGTGGTGCCACTGGCCAGATCGAAGGATTTGAGGAAAATGAAGACAGCAAGAGAGATGTTAAGGATAAGATGTAGATTCTAAAATACAGAACTGGATATAAGGTAGTGCAAGTCATCCCCAAGGGGCACAAGAAACATGGAAGGAGTCTGATTTTGACAGAAAGGAGCAACAATCTCCTCCTAAGTCTCCTATGATATAATGTGTTTGCTAGTTCCATTTTACAGATGAGGAATCTGAGACTCATAAGGGAAAGAACCCTAGTTTCTCTTTTTATAAATGACAGAGCCCAGATTGGAGCTTTGGTTTATGACTCAAAAGCCTTGAGGGTTTTTTTAGGCTAATACATTGACTTGTGGATTTTAAGGTACAGTACTCTGACCGACTACTTAATAACATTCCTATAAGAAGAATCAAATGGCTTGAAAGAATGAAGCAGTACCTGACACACAGTAAGAACTCAATAAGGACTAGCTATTGTTATTATTACTATTATTAATTATATCTGGATTTGGGACTTGCTTACTTCTAGCTTGTTTCCTTATAGGAAAATCTCCTTCCTCAGAAATGCCTTTGATATTCTCCTCTATCGATCCATCATTTCTTCATGCAAAGCCCCATTTAAGATTCATTAACTCAGAAAAATCTCTGCCAGCAAAATCTCATCTATTATTTCTGTCAACAAATACATGTCTATTCCTGTTCTAGATATAGACTACTTCAGTCAACCAAAGTTGTTGCTTTCTCAGATCTTACATCCTAGTGAAGAAAGACAGTCACTAGATCAGTAAGCATTTAAATTATATAACCTGATACAATTTGTCTTTTGCCATGCAGTATAAATGTTATTTGGGGCTTCCCAGGTGTCACAGTGGTAAAGAATCTGCCTGCCAATGCAGAGATTCTGTTTTGATCCTTCCTGGGTCAGATAGATCCTCTGAAGTAGGAACTGACAACCCACTCCAATATCCTTGCCTGGAAAATTCCATGGAGAGAGGAGCCTGGGATCTACAGTCCACGGGATCCCAAAGAGTTGGCCATGACTAAGTGACCGAGCATGCACGTGATAAATCCTGTTTAAAAATGAAACAAAAAACAAAAAAAGGTGCAGAGAGTTGTGGTAGGATGGATCTGCTATTTCATCTTAGGTAGCCAAGGAAAGAACCTTGACTATTTGCCATGTGAGTAGATAACCAAATGAAGCCACGGGGTAAGACAAGTGGAGAGAAGCATGATGGACTGTGCTTGATCTCATCAAGGAAAAGGAAGATGGTTGATGTGACTGAAATAACAAGGACAAGAGAAAGAAGTTGGAGATGAGGTAGAGTCAGATGATGAGCCGAGAAAGGGACACTGGAAGCTATTCTGGAGTGTTTTAAGAGAGAAGAAAGGTGATCTCACTTTGGTTTTACATTTAAAACCCTCTCACTCTGTGTTGATGTAGTACATACATACAATGGAATATTACATTAAAAAGAATGAAGTAATGCCATTTGCAGCAGTATGGATGGACCTAGAGATTATCATACCGAGTGAAGTCAGACAGAGGAGAAATATTGCATTCCCTTATATGTGGCATATGCAGGTCAGGAAGCAACAGTTAGAACTGGACATGGAACAGCAAACTGGTTTCAAATAGGAAAAGGAGTACGTCAAGGCTGTATTTTGTCACCCTGCTTATTTAACTTCTATGCAGAGTACATCATGAGAAACACTGGGGTGGAGGAGCACAAGCTGGAATCAAGATTGCCGGGAGAAATATCAATCACCTCAGATATGCAGATGACACCACCCTTATGGCAGAAAGTGAAGAAGAACTAAAGAGGCTCTTGATGAAAGTGAAAGTGGAGAGTGAAAAAGTTGGCTTAAAGCTCAACATTCAGAAAACTAAGATCATGGCATCTGGTCCCATCACTTCATGGGAAATAGATGGGGAAACAGTGGAAACAGTAGCTGACTTTATTTTTCTGGACTCCAAAATCACTGCAGATGGTGACTGCAGCCATGAAATTAAAAGACGCTTACTCCTTGGAAGGGAAGTTATGACCAACCTAGACAGCATATTAAAAAGCAAAGACATTACTTTTCAACAAAGGTCCATCTAGTCAAGGCTATGGTTTTTCCAGTGGTCATGCATGGAGGTGAGAGTTCGACTATAAAGAAAGCTGAGCGCCGAAGAATCGATGCTTTTGAACTGTGAAGATGGAGAAGACTCTTGAGAGTCCCTTGGACTGCGAGATCCAACCAGTCCATCCTAAAGGAAATAAGTCCTGAATATTCATTGGGAGGACTGATGTTGAAGTTGAAACTCCAATACTTTGGCCACCTGATGCGAAGAGCTGACTCATTTGAAAAGACTCTGATGCTGGGAAAGATTAAAATCAGGAGGAGAAGGGGATGACAGAGGATAAGATGGTTGGATGGCAACACCGACTCAATGGACATGGGTTTGGGTGGACTCTGGGAGTTGGTGATGAACAAGGAGGCCTCGTGTGCTGCGGTTCATTGGGTCGCAAAGAGTCAGACAGGACTGAGTGACTGAACTGAACTGATATGTGGAATCTAAAAAGAAATGATACAAATGAACTTACTTACGAAACAGAAAGAGATTCACAGGCTTAGAGAACAAACATGGTTGCTGGCCTGGGTGAGAGGGGAAAAATAGTGGGGAAGGGATAGTAGGGAGTTTGGGATGGACATGTATATACTGCTATATTTTAAATGGATAACCAACAAGGACCTACTGCATAACATATGGAAATCTGCTCAATGTTATCTGGCAGCCTGAATGGAAAGGAAGTTTAGGGGAGAATGAACACATATATTGTTGTTATTTAGTCACTAAGTCATGTCTGACTCTTATGACCACATGGAATGAAGCTTACCAGGCTCCTCTGTCCATGGGATTTCCCAGGCAAGAATACTGGAGTGGGTTGCCAGTTCCTTCTCCAGGAAATCTTTCCAATTCAGGAATTGAATCCATATCTCCTATGCTGCAGGTGAATTATTTATCAGTGAACCACTGGGGAAGGCCGGATACATGTATGTATATGGTCTAATCCCTTCACTGTTCACCTGAAACTATCATTGTCAATCGGCTATACCCAATACAAAATAAAAAGTTTAAAAAAGACAAAAAAGCACTATCACTCTGGCTGCCATGGAGAATCGAGATCAGGAAGGTAAGGGCGTAGGTGTAAACAAAGAGTAGAACAGTATCCTGGGGACAGATGGTTTTGGATTGATCTGGGTAATTAGCACTGGGAATAGAGAGGGATGATGGAACCTGAGATACATTTCAAAGATCCAGACAACATGATTAGCTAATAGACTAGCTGTAGATAAGATGTAGGATATAAAAGTAAGAAAGACATCATGTATTTTACACCAAGGTTTGGGGACTAAGTGGCCAAAAGAATGGGGTTACCATGTACTGTGATGAAGGAGATTGTGAGAGGAGAGGGTCTTGGAAGAAAAAAGGAGTTGAGCTTTGGACAAACTAAGATGTAGATGGCTATTACACATGGGAGTGGGGATATCCAACAGGAAGCTAGATAGAAATGACAGTAATTCAGGGGAGAAGTCAGAACTTAAAAATATGAAGTCATCATCTTCAAGGTAACATTTATAACTAAGAACTGAATGATATCACCTAGAAAAATGTGGAATGAGATGAGGCCAGAGGACCAGGTCTTCAGTTACCCCAACATCTGGAGTTGGGGGAGTATAGGGGCACAGGAATGGCATCCAGTCACATCACTTCATGGCAAATAGATGGGCAAACAATGGAAATAGTGACACACTTTATTTTCTTAAGCTCCAAAATCACTGCAGATGGTGACTGCAGCTGTGGAATTAAAAGACACTTGCTCCTTGAAAGAAAAGCTATGACCAACCTAGACAGCATATTAAAAAGCAGAGACATTACTTTGTCAACAAAGGTCCATCTAGTCAAAGCTATGGTTTTTCCAGTAGTCATGTATGGATGTGAGAGTTGGACCATAAAGAAAGCTGAGCATCGAAGAATTGATGCTTTTGAACTATCGTGTTGGAGAAGACTCTTGAGAGTCTCTTGAGAGTCTCTTGGACTGCAAGGAGATCAAACCAGTCAATCCTAAAGGAAATTAGTCCTGAATATTCATTGGAAGGACTGATGCTGAAACTCCAATACTGTGGCCACCTGAAGGGAAGAACTGGCTCATTGGAAAAGACTCTGATGCTGGGAAAGATTGAAGGCAAGAGAAGGGGACAACAGAGGATGAGATGGTAGGATGGCATCACCAACTCCATGGACATGAGTTTGAGCAAGCTTCAGGAGTTGGTGATGGACTAGGAAGCCTGGTGTGCTGCAGTCCACGGAGTCACAAAGGGTTGGACATGACTGAGCGACTGAACTGACCTGAGGGACAAAGGACCCTGAAGTAGGAAGAGAGCCAAAGGA
This sequence comes from Capricornis sumatraensis, assembly GCF_032405125.1. Lineage (NCBI taxonomy): Eukaryota > Metazoa > Chordata > Mammalia > Artiodactyla > Bovidae > Capricornis > Capricornis sumatraensis. The sequence continues at coordinate 59,838,393 of NC_091084.1, read as the reverse complement.
GAGTGGCGTCCTGGAGAATGTACTTCAAGCAGGCAGAAGTTTTCTCAAGTGACAAAAGAAATAGTTTCTAGGTCCATATGCCTCAAATTGTGTCAGTTTTCTACAGCATTTTTTTCAAAAGCTTACAGAGAATATATTCCAAGATTCATATCTGGCAGCCATGGGGCCAAATTTATCCACAAATATATTTTGTTCAGACTTTGTTTTAAAATATTGAATTTGAAAGCCTTTATGTTGGCTAGATGCTTTGCAGTTAACTAAAGATGCTCTGCAGTCAACTAAAGGCCTTGAAGTTTCGTTTAAAATAGGTATATGTTCTTGGTATTATAAGCATTTATGACCATGATATCAAACACACACATGCCCAACGTGGTGATTAGTATACTTAAACTTCTCCTCAGCTATAATGTATAAACTTTAAAGGCATGTCCTTTGAAATTTTGAATTCTGCCTAGTGCTAGTGTCTATGGCAAGGAGAATTGTGGCCTCCAGAAATATTCCATGCTCTAATCTCAGCTCTTTGAATATGCTACCTTCCCTGGCAAAAGGGACTTAGCTGATGTGATTAAGGTTAATTGGTTGACCTTAAAATAAGGAGATTATCCTGGATCATGGACTGGGCCCCCTGTTATCACATGATCACCTAAAAGCAGGAGAGAAAAGCAGAAAGAGAAGGCAGAGGGACTCAAAGTATGAGAAGAATTTGCTCTTGTGGGTCTGGAGAGGGCTATTTGATGAGGAAATGGAGACCTCAGACCTCTGACCAAAGAAAATGTATTCTGCCAACAACCTGAATAAACATTTTTTTTTAATTTTATTTTTTTTTAATTTTAAAATCTTTAATTCTTACATGTTTGTTCCCCTAGAGCCTCCAGAAAAGAAGGCAGCTCTGTTAACACTTTGATTTCAGCTTTTGAGGCCCTGAACAGAGAATCCAGACAAGTTATCCTGGAGATCAACCTACCGAACTGATGACACAATAAATGTTTTAAGCTAAGTGTGTGGTAATTTATTACACAGCAATAGAAAAAAGGGGGGCTTCCCTGGTGGCTCATGCAGTAAAGAATCTGTCTGCAATATGGGAGACTCAAGTTAAATCCCTAAGTCAGGAAGATCCCCCGCTACCCACTCCAGTATTCTTGCCTGGAGAGTTCCATGGACAGAGGAGCCATGAAGTTGCAAACAGTCAGACACAACTGAGCAACTAACCTACACAATGGGAAAAAAATACGACAACCTTAATGAAGTATCAATATTGAAGTATAAATCTATCTTCCTCTAGAAAGATGTCTTATATCATTCTATCTGATGTTCATCCTGTAAATTCAGACCTCTTATCTGCACCACCTAACAACATATTTGTTGCCTGTCTCATCTGGCTATTCAGTTCTCATGTATTTCACTTTTCATGTGTATTTTCACAACTTTTATTTAAAAAACTGAGTTTCTTGAAGGCAGAGACTGAGTCTTCTATTCTCAAAATCAACTTCTGGAAATCTAATCTGGTTAGGTCATCGCCCTGCTTAAACTGCTGCATGGATTTCTGTTGCCATCAGCACACACAAAGTTGGGCAGGACCAACACAGATGGCAGAGCGAGATCTGGCTCCTCCTCACCTCAGCTCCATCTCGTAAGGCATCAGGGCACCCTCCTACCTGATCTTCAGCTGCAGCGGCCTCATCTCAGCCTCTTGTTGGCTATTCTCTTTCCTGCTCCAAAGGCCTTTGTTCTTTCTCTCTTTTCTCCCTTCCGTGCTTGGTAAATTCCAGCTTCTCCTTTAGGTCTCAGTTCAATGGTCCCTATTTCTCAAAAGAAGCCCTTTCTGGACTCTTTTACTAGGTCAATGAACCTTTTTGTACATTCTCATAGTTTCACTCTTTCCTTATTCAAGCAACTTAATATTTGGATCTATGGCAAACTAATTAATGTCATGTCACCTCCCAGTAAAAATTCTAAGATGGTAGAGAACAATCCATTTTTGTTGTTATATTCCCAGTTCCTAACAGGATGCCTGCCATATAATAGTTGTTTTTAAAAATTTGGGATGTACATGAGTTCCCAATCCTGAACCCTCCTCCCACCTCCCACCCCCTTTCACCTCTCTGGATCTTCCCCGTGCACCAGCCCCAAGCATCCTGTATCCTGTATTGAACACAGACCCATGGCCGATTCATGTTGATGTATGGCAAAACCAATACAGTATTGTAAAGCAAAATAAAGTAAAAATTAAAATTAAAAAAATAAAAATAAAAATTTGGGATGGATAGGTAAATTAGGATTGACATATATGCATATATTAGGGGAAGCACACTGATTGAAACCACCTACCCTGGCCAGGCACCATAGTAAACATTTGCATGAGTTGTTTCACGACAGGAGGTCCTGGTAAGGAACATGGAATAAGCCAACATCAACTGGAAGAGTTTTAGAAAGGTCAAAAGGAGACACCACATGCCCGACCACCTCCTAGAATCCTTCTCTCTGGCATCCATCTTGGGTGAACAAGGCATGCACCACCAGGAAGGACTCTGAGTCAGAATGATTGGCTAAAGACAACCCGGAAACTAATCCCCATTGCCATAAAACCTGAGACTGCAAGCCAAGTGGCAGAGCTGTTCTCCTGGGTTCCCTTACCCTACTGCTCTCCACCCGGGTGCCCGTTCCCAATAAAATCTCTTGCTTTGTCAGCACATGTGTCTCCTCGGACAATTCATTTCTGAGTGTTAGACAAGAGCCCAGTTTCGGGCCCTGGAAGGGGTCCCCCTTCCTGCAACACATATATATGCACTTCCACATGTGAAATAGTGGGAAGCTACTTACTGTAAATCACAGGGAGCTCAGATCTGTGAACTCCTGGATGGGTGGGATAGGGTAGGGGAGCCCCAGGAGGGAGGGGATACATGTATATATATAATTGACTCACTTCATTGTATAGCAGAAGCTAACACAACATTGTAAAGCAAGTATACGCCAATAAAAAATTATTTGTTAAATACATGCACATATGACTGTAGCAGACAAAATAATGTACCCCTCCCCTCACCAAGACATTCACGTCTTAATCCCTGGAAGCTTTGAATATGTTATATTATGTGGCAAAAGGGAATTAAAGTTGCAGATGGAAGTAAATTTGCTTATCAGTTGACCTTTAAATAAAAAGAATATTCTGGATTGTCTAGGTGAAGATAAAAGAGGAAAAAGGAAGCAGAAGAAAAGAATCAGTTGAAGGAAGATGTGACTAGGAAAGAGAGACAGTCATGGGCAGACATGCAACATTGCTAGCTTCAAAGTTGGAGAGAGAAGCACGTGAGCCAAGGAATGGGGCAGCCTCTGGTGGTGGTGGTTTAGTCTCTAAATGGTGTGCAACTCTTGTGACTCCATGGACTATAGCCCATAAGGCTCTTCTGTCCATGGGATTACCCAGGCAAGAATACTGTAGCGGGTTGCCATTTCCTTCTCCAGGGGATCTTCTCAACCCAGAGGTCAAACCCAGGTCTCCTGCATTGCAGGTGGTCTCCTGCATTGAAGGAAGATTCTTTACCACCTGAGCTACCAGGGAAGCCCTCTGTAAAGTACAAAGAAGTGGATTCTCCCCTTGACCTTTCAGAAGGAACACGGCCTTGGTAACACCTTGATTTCATCCCAGTGAAACCCATAAAAGATTTCCAATCTGAAAAACTGTAAGATAATAAATCTGTGTTGTTGCAGCCCCTACATTTGTGATAACTTGTTAACTGGAGCAACAGAAAATGAATACAATAACCTGGACCATTGCTTTGTCCACAGAAATTCAACACATTTTCTGATTGACTTCAGCTCCAAAATCTTTTATTGAGTAAAACTGAATTGTTAACAATCTAGTACAACATGTATAGGATTTAGAGCTGAAAAAAAAATCTTTAAAAATGTTACCTTTAACCTTTCTCCCATAATACAGATTAAATTGAAGCTCAAAGAAGTAAAGAAACTAGCAAAAGATTACATATCTAGCTGGTGGGGAAACCTCAGGGAGACCACCTATGTTGTGAGACAATGACAAAAAAAAATAACAAAAAGGAGGAGACAGCTTCGAATAATCTGCTCTACATATGGTGATCTCCAGGAGTAGCAAGTAGGACAGTATTTTTCTGCCTTGCAAACCAAAAGGCTAGGAGGTCTCTACCCAATTTTTAGAAGAACACTAAATAACAAATACAATAACAAATAACAGATTGGCTGCAAGAGGAGAAAAAGTACTCTGTGAGTAGGATTTGCCACATGGGATTAGTGAGTGTCTCATTATCTGTTGCTTGAGTTTAAAAAAAAAAAATGTTCACATTATATAAATAGATTCCTTTACTCTTTGGAACAAAAATTATGTGTGTTTAGGTTGTAAAATGGAATACTGGCAATCCAGAGAGCTAGCTATTATGCTAACAAATATTGGTAGGGTTTGTGTGTGTGTGTCATAATATAATAGGCCATCGGTTCATGTCAATAGTGTGACTTGCTTCTTTCCAAAGAGTATATTTAAAATTGTACTGTTTGAGACTTAAATGCATGTCTTCTGTTATCTACCAGATCTAGAGGATTTTCAACAGAGAGCAACCTAGTATAAATCATCAACCTACTCTGAGGCTAAAGCAGAAGAATGATAAAAACACAAATAATCCACATCATCAGTGCCTTTGATGTCAGCAGTGGTCTTCAGTTGGGAACAGTCATGAGAAGGGAAAATTGGGGAGACTTTCAAACAGTAGACCGTCTCAAAAAACAACCAGTCTCTGGAAAATATGAATATTCTAATCTTGGTTTTTCTGTTAAACCAGTCATTTTTAAAATCCGACAAATTTTAATGGAAAACAGAATCCTGCCATAACATAGGTATCTGCAAATCTCCTTAATATTAGTAAAACTGATTCTGTTTAATAGAGGGCTGTGCAAATGCAAATCATTATTAAAGAGACTGTGTACAAATTAGAGAAAAATGACTAATAGTAACATATTGTTCTGAGATGTCTTCCCCCAAGCAAGGCAAAAAATACCAGTCAACTAGTCAGCCAGGCTTTATTTAGTATCGAATCTGTTCTCGAAAGTATCCAAGCCTAGAGATGCAAGAGAAGCAGGTGGTCACCACAGTTAGGAAAACAATTAATTCTAATGGTGAAAGTTTACAGAGAACTCCATATATGCCAGAAAAACTTACCTTAATTTAATCATAATCTTTACACCAACCCTGTAGTGTGTAAATTTCCATTCCCAGCTTACAAACGAAGAGCTAAGGGAAAGTTGCAAAGAAGTCAAGTATCTTACAAAGGCTTTGCATCTAGCAAAATGTGGAGTCCAGACTGATCCCAAAGCAGATGTTCCTTCCACTCACTCTGCCGTTCCACTCATCTCTTTTCAGAAATGGTGTAACACATTGCCAAGAACCATAGGTTTAGAAGGGTTAAACCTACCATAAGGCAGACTGGACACAAATACTTGCACTGCTAGGTTTACCAGCAAGCATGTTTGCTCTCTTCGAGAACCAGGAGAGTGGGTGGAGAAACGCTATGTCTGTGGACTCAGAGTGCTTGAATTCAAATCCCACTTCATCTACCGGGAAATTTGCTTAATATGCCTCAGTTATTGTGATTTCTACTATCTCTTTTATAGAGTCTTTAATGAAGAACTCCATCTGCCGCACCAGCTTCCTTATAGGGTTGTTTTGAGGCAACACAGAGGCAGCCCTACCTTCTTCACTGTGTATGTGTCATGAGGTAACCTATACACAGCACTTAGCACACAACCGGTTCATAACATTCTGAGATTGTTATTAATAGTTATCATCATTGTAAATCAAAGCACTAGGGGATGAAACTGATGAGAGTATTTGATAGGCAGGTGGAGAAGGAAATGGCAACCCACTACAGTATTTTTGCCTGGAGAATCCCATGGACTGAGGAGTCTGGCTGGCTACAGCCCATGGGAACACAAAAGAGTTGGACATGACTTAGTGACTAAACAACAAACAGTAGACAGGATTGAATGGATACAACAGAAAACAATTAAAAGATTGATCAAATTTGTTCCTTTGCTAAGCAGTCATTCAACATGAGCACAAGCATGTCATAGTCCATGGAAATGAGTAAGATGTATTTTTGGACCTGTCTTCAAGGAGCTTTTTAATCTACCTACATTTACCATTTGGGCCAGATTAGGACAAGTGAGCTTGTGGTTAGTCTCAGGAGACTCAGTCAAACCTCAGATCCACTCGACTCAATGCCATGTTTATTCTTTATCTTTAGCTTATACTCTGATTCCCTCCTGTCATTCTTCCTGATCATCCTCCTAGAAACCTGTCTCTCTATCTATTCCTACCCTCCACATTGCACCTTAAAAATTACAAAATAGCTTTCAGTCCATTTACAGAATCTTTTTTCAGTTATATCTCAACCAAACCCTGTTGAAACAAAAGTTTTAAAAACATGTTACTGTTTTATGCCACATGCTTCTGACATTAGGGTTCTTATCCTTTCACATTATCCTTTTGCCATATAATAACTTGTGCTTCAGATCCAGATTAAACAAAACTATGCAACACCTTCTATGATTTATTCAGAGCAATTTCCCACTCTCCTGTGCCCCTTCTGTAGCTTATATCTATGTCTATGATGCCCTTAAGAAGTTGTAAGGCAAACTAGTCTTGATTTCTTGTCACTGCCAAATTCCTTAAAACATACATTTTGCCTGGTACCTGGCTCTATGTTAGTCATTCAGACCATTTAATTAATTTCTGCCATACTCATATTCAATACCACAGAAGTTAGCATTTGGCTTTGCACATATACTTAGCAGTAGTGTTGCAGAGTAAGAATCATCATGTGAGCATAATCTTAATCAGCAAATCAACAAATAATTGACAGAAATATGTTTATCTTTCCAGCTCAGTCGTAAGGCATGCAGACAATGTACTCAAAGAACTTCGTATATAACTGGGGGAAAACAAAACTGATATGGACTAAGGTAACTAGATTCTAAATTATTAATCTCTTTCATATTTCCTCTTATCTCCTGAACTCTGTTGTCCACAATGATAGTGTTTGGGAGATAATCACTAAGACGTTTATCTCTCTGTTCTACAGTTAGTACCTTTGGGGAGACGAAATTTTTCTGTGCTTGGAAACCAGAATTATAGAAAGGCATACTAATGCACAGATGGGTGAACAACTATTAGAAAAGGAAGACTTTGGGGAGCCATTAAAAACAAGAATTAATTCTGAATAGAAAAAGGAAATTACCCTAAAGGATAAGTATAAAAGCAGCATGAGTGCTTGCTACATGAAATGAGAACATTTTAAACAAGAATTAAGGGAGCAATAAAATCCATCCTTATATTTTATTATTTTACAATCATCCTTTCTCTTTGATAATTGTAAGAATATAATCTATAACCATTATTTAGTTCATTCATATAGAATTTTCTGGCAAAGAGTGACAGAAGACACCCAAGCAAAACTATACGGTTGGTGCCTCATTCAACCTGGGAAGAGAATCTCAAGTATTTTCTGTCAAATGGGAGACTGGGAAATCCTTTTCCATTTTCTTCTCTGGCTTCTCAAGAACTCAAGGTGATTTGCAAATGAAACCTTTGCTTGTCTCTTCTGGTTCAAGGAAAATTTCAGGGTAGATCATATAGTGTGTCCACTGTTAATGTTTAAGAAAAAAAGTAAAATAATATGGATAATAGGTATGTTTTATTCATATATTTATTCAAAAATCGAACATTTCCTAAATGCAAAGCAGTGTGCCAGCTACTAAGAATGATAAATGGGAAACTAAGAGATTAAGAATAATAGCTAACAACTAGAGAGTGCTAAGAACTTTGCATGAATTATTTTAAGCCTTGTGACAACCCTTAAAGTAGTAGTATTTTCTTTATTGTCAGGTAAAGTAATAAAGCCTTCGGAAGATTAAATAACTTCTCCAATGTCATATTACTTACAAAGCAGTGAATTTAGGATTCAAATCCAGGGCTGTCATATTGCAGGGGCAAGGGAATTCATGGAAGAGATGACATTGAATTAAATATTGAAAGATGAACAAGTGCATTAGTTACATTATGCTAGAATATGCTGTGATCTGGCTTCCTTGGTGGCTCCGTGGTAAAGAATCCACCTGCCAATGTAAGAGACATGGGTTCAGTCCCTGAGTTGGGAAGATCCCTGGAGAAGGAAATGGCAACCCATTCCAGTATTCTTGCTGCGTAAACCCCATGGACAGAGGAGCCTGGCGAGCTAGAGTTCATGGGGTCCAAAAGAGTTGGACATGATGGAGTACACACACACCTGCTGTGATAACAACCAGTCCAAAATCTAAACAATTTTTTTTTTCTTCTTGTATTTCATGTCCCCTGTGGTTTAACTGTGCATCTTTTTTTTTTTTTTTTTTTTAAATTCTGCAACTAGTTTGACAGAATTTTCCCTATTTGGAACACACCTGATTGAGAGCCGAGGGAAAAAAGAACAATTGAGGGGACCATGCAATGGCTTTTAAAGTTTTTATGCAAAAATGACAATCTAAAAAATATATAATTAACTGGTGAGTATAACAAAAAAGAAGCAGACTCACAGATATAGAGAACAAATTAGTGGTTACCAGTGGGGCAGGGTGGTGGGAGAGGTCATATGGGATGGGAGGACTAGGAGGTACAAACTGTTGGGTATAAGGTAAGCTCTAGGATGTATTGTGCAAGACAGAACAAATGGCCAACATTTCATAATAATTGTATGTGGAAAATAACCTTGAAAATTATATAAAATTTTCAAAAGAATTTAAAATGAATTGACTAAGGTAGTTTTCATTCACATTTCATCAGACAAAGCCTTTTATAAGTCGTCTGCTGTCAATGGCATACAGAGACAGAATTCTCTTCTAGAGAGAGACTGCTGCTGCTGCTGCTGCTAAGTCGCTTCAGTTGTGTCCGACTCTGTGCAACCCCATAGTCAGCAGCCCACCAGGCTCCCCTGTCCCTGGGATTCTCCAGGCAAGAACACTGGAGCGGGCTGCCATTTCCTTCTCCAATGCATGAAAGTGAAAAGTGAAACGGAAGTCGCTCAGTTGTGTCTGATTCGTAGTGACCCCATGGACTGCAGCCCACCAGGCTCCCCCGTCCCTGGGATTTTCCAGGCAAGAGTACTGGAGTGGGGTGCCATTGCCTTCTCCAAGAGAGAGACAGCAGTCCTTGGGAATTCTGTTACAGAAGGATTAGACAAGTGGAAATGGGAATTAATATTCTAAGTAGAGGAATATTCTAAACTTGACTCTAATCCCTGTACACGTAACCATTTAAACACTCACCCAGAGAGGAATTTCAAGTCCATACAGAGCATTGGTTAAGAGGTACAAAAAAGGACAGTGGTTGGGGAGTAACCATAGGCTGACCTGACACAGTTTAAGAGAGAGTCAGTGAATGAGAGGGGAATAAAAAAGACTGCTTAGACGTGCAGCAGAATAGGGACTTTCTCCTCCCTACAGTGTGCCTAAATGACTGGCAATAGTAACTACAATTTAACAGTGACACCAAACACCACCGTCTGCTCTGATCTACTCTCACAACTTTGAGCTGGGCTGGGCATCCAAAACCACCTGTCTAAGCTCACATCCCTCAGATCTGAGTAAATTGGCCACTTACTGTCCGCAGCATTGAAGGAAGAAAGGCAGTTCTTCCATTAACACCGTTTTTTCTCTAAAGCAACCTACACAGCTGGAGTGATTTTCCCTTGGGAAACAACAGAGCCCCTGAAGGGTTGAGATTGCCTTAAGGTTACTTTCTCAATTTGATCCTGGGATCAAGAATAATATGTGGGCTCTTTTCTTTGATTTTACAGTGAGCTCTCTACTCCAACAAGACTTCACCTAAGCTATCTATACAATGCCAAAGTGTCAATGGAAGCTTGGTGTTGACATCAGATAAATCTGTGCTGTCTGCTTGGTGACTGATGACCTGGGATAAAATTTCAGCTTATTTCGGTGCCTTCATAACTCCTTGATCAAAGTGGAGACTGTCTCACCTAAAGCTCTGCACATCTCCTACAGGAGTTTAATTGACGCGTTAGAAACCAAACAAAGAGTAACATATGTCATCAGAAAATCAACTGGCCTCATGGAGCTTTCTTGACCTCATCTGAAAGTAGCAGAACTGAGACTTGAGGCGACATGACCTGGGCACCAGTTTTACCCTTTTCAGTTACTTGACACAGAAAGGCCTGAAGGGTATGCTGCTTTGCGGAAGGATGGCCATACAACAACCTCCCAGAATCTCTGAGTGATCGAGCAAAAGTAGAAACCATTTCACATAATCCCCAGGGACAAGAAAGCAATATTAAAGAGAAAACCAAGTGCCTAGGAAGCTGGAATTCTCACAAGCATTTTTTTAGTCTGAAGGGAATTACTTTAGATAAATTACGATCCTACAGACCACTGAGGGGAAGTTTTCAAATTCTAAGACTTCCTCAAGCTTACCAAACAAACAAAGCAATTATCCCAAAAATAATAAAAGAAATCCCCTTTCATCTAAATGAGGCCCTCTGAGCCTTACCCACAGAGTGTGCTCAATTCACAGAAATTTTAGAAGCACAGTTGAATTAGAAATTCTATAACCTTGTCTTGGAGTAAACTTCGGAAATATTTCAGAGCATTTTCACAGGTTCTCAGCAAGTTCAAGCCAATGGGTTTCAAACATTTTCCCATGTGTCCTCATGAGGCATGGAGGGAAAGGAAAGCCTTAATTATCAGAATTCATTCTGCCTCTTCTGACTCTTCCATCAGAGCATGCTGCTTTTATAAATGCGCACCTGCATGCTAAGTCCCTTCAGTTATGTCCAACTCTGTGTGACCCTATGGACTGTAGCCCACCAGACTCCTCTGTCCATGGGATTCTCCAGGCAAGAATACTGAAGTAGGTTGCCATGCTCTCCTCCAGGGGATCTTCCGGACCCAGGGACCGAACCCATTTCTCCTGTGACTCCTGCATTGCAGGTAGATTCTTTACTGCTGAGCCACCAGGGAAGCCTGCTATTACATACAGCATACATTGAACTTCAAAAAAAACAAAACAACAACAACAAAAAAAACAACCTTTTTCCACAGAATGGATTCTCGTATTCTAGTGCTTTGGGGGAAAACAATTTGAAAACCACTTGCTCCAAGCAGGAAAAACTAAAAAGAAAGCTTAAAAATGCAGCAGGTTCTGGTGTTTCCTAGCTCCAAGCTCCACCAGGTCTGTCAGGAACAGGGAGAGGTGGGAGAGGAGTAAAATGATCCTTAGGAGAAAAGGCAGCAGGAAAGAGGAAAGAAAAATTGGCCACACATTCCCCTCACTGCACGCGCGTCGCCTCTGGCAGCAACAGGGAAGGATCCCATTCTTTGCTAAATGTTGTAAGTAACCAGCTGGGCTTGTCATGCCCACTTAATAGCAGTACTTAAAGAAAGTGTTGTCATTTCCTTGTCAGACTCATTTCTCTACCCTCTATTATCTTTTCAAAATCATATTACAAAATATTATGAGCTTCCTGTATCAGACACTTTGGTTCTTAGTCACTCAATTATTAAAATTGTATGATTTTTTAAATTGCCATTATGTGTGGGCTGTCTTTACCAAAGCGACAAAGCAATTGAGTTAACCCAAATGGTGCTATGATTGCAGGATCAGAACATGGAAAATTATAGCGTTGAAGAAAAAAAAAAAAAAACAGCTATTTTGCATCAGTGCCAATAAAATCCTGGGAAACTCACCATGACACCATTATGCTCAACAGAGCAGAACAAATGCTCCCAATGTATTTCCACACTGGGTAATAGGAAGCAGCGTTGTATAGGGCTGATAAGTTTTACCAAGTTATTCGTCTGTAGTAAACGAGGCCCTCTGGGAAAATGACGAGCCTCACGTTTCACAGCGAGAGCCATTGTGAGCCACTGTCAGCCACCTCTCACTGCACCCATTCCCATCACCAGGCAGTCTCCGGGCACCTGCCATCAGAGGTGCTGACATCCAGGGCTGAGTCCTCTGCCTCTCTCGGTGGACAACTGTGGGCAGAACTCCACAGAGACTGGGTCATGAGGGATTCTTCCACAGGCCAGGCTGGTTTTGTGAGGTCCCCTCACCGGGCTTGATGAGCTTCTGATAAGAACAACCTGAAAAAGAGGGGAAATTCGCAGGTGCCTACTCAACTTGATTTTTTTTTTTAAAGAAACCAAGCAATCTTCCCATCACCTGACATTCTACCGATGATGGCCTAGGTCTCCCTTAGTTATCCAACATAGACAGCTGGGCTTGCTTAACACCAACCTGCAAATTAAGCCTAGCTCCAAGCTCTGAAGCCAGTTTTGCTGCTTGACAGAGAGGATGATTTACCATGACCCAGAAAGGTGCTTAAACTCAAATGACCAAATGGAAACCTAGGGTATAGTAATGAAAAGAGATGCTACATAACTATGATGGTAGGGGGTACTGCGAACTATGGTGAACCTCAGAGTCTATGCTCACCCAAAGGACTCCACATTATGCTGCTCCAGAGGACTCTTGTCATGACAAACACAAGCCACCTTTGGCAGAGCTTCTGGTTTAAGACATCAAAAATATAGATTTTCATAAAAAAGTGGATTTTAAGTAGGTGAGACTTTTTGTTTTTTGAAGCAAAACATGTTTGAACACTTAGTTTCCTATTGCTACTGTAAGAAACTACTATGAATACTGGATTTAAAACAACACAAATATTTTATGTTAGAGTTCTAGAAGTCAAATCCAAAATATGTCTCACAGGGCTAAAATCAAATAGCTGAGAGGACTGCATTCCTTCTGGACGCTCGAAAGGATTTTTTTTTTTGGCCTCTCAGTTTCTAGAGGCTTTCTACATGCCTTGGCTAACAGAGCCTTCCTTCATTTTCAAGACCAACAAGAAAGCATCTACAAGTTTCCTCTGACTGAATCTCTTGTTTCCCTTTTACAAGGACCCATGTAGTTACATTGGGTACAACTGAATAATCCAGAATCATCTCCCCATCTCAAGATCTTTAACTTAATCACATCTTCAAAGTCCCTTTGTAACATATTCATAGGTTTAGGGGATTAGGGCATAGACATATTGAGGAGCCATTGTTTTGCCTGTCATACCTGCATTCTTCAATGGTCTAGGCAACTTCCCAGGTGGTACGGTGGTAAAGAATCTGCCTGCCAGTGCAGGAGATGCAGGAGACACAAGTTCAATCCCTGGATGGGGAAGATTCCCTGGAGTAGGAAATGGCAACCCACTTCAGTATTCTTGCCTGGAAAATTCCACAGACAAAGGAGCCTTTCAGCCTACAGTCCATGGGGTTGCAAAGAGTCAGACATTACTAAGCAACTGAGCACACACATACTAGGCAACTTAAATAGCTCAGAAGCTCAGCCTCACATCAACCTTGTGCCCTATACCCAGTAACTAAATTCTAGTACTACAGTCGTATTTCCATTTTCTCTGCTCTTAGTCTTGTTAACAACACACCTTCTTGCCCTGACAACATCACCTAGCTTTAAAGGTCATACAATGATATTGCTGACCCAGAGCGTGGGACTGGGCTCACTGATGGGAAGCTCTTGTTCCCAGACTTTAAATTTTTACCACCGTGACTTTTCCACACTTCCTGGATTATTTTATCTGCTTGCTGCTCTCCTGCTAAACAAATTCCTCTCCTAGGAACCGTAGCTTCAGTCTCTCGGGTTCTGAAGTCAGTTACTCTCATCTTCAAACCTTTGAAATTACAGACCTCTTGGAAAGGACTGTACATTTTTACTTTGCAGAACTTATCAACCATGTTTGAACCTAAGATGGATTCCTGGAACTGATTGGGTACCATGAAGAAGGAGGAACGGGACAGTCAGGGGATGGAGGAATGGCATACTTCAGAGGGCTGCCCCAAAGATAGATTTTTACAGGATATTTCCTTTACCAGATTGACTAGGCAGACTCAGGTTTTGACTTCACTTATTAAATTGAAGGTATTCCAACAATGCATTTAAGTACAATGATAGCTCCCAATTAATGTAAGATCTCCCTGGACCACCCTGCTTATAGCAAAGGTCCTTTTATCTCCTCTTGGGGGAAGCAGGGCAGGGTGTGCAGTAGCCAAGCAAGGGCCAGATTCCTGCCGGAGCAGAGAAAAGAGAATTAATATTACTGACAACGGGCTATATTTTCCCTTCATAGTGGTAATGAGTTCACCAAAAATTGAAGCCCAAGGCCACAGTGTTTCATTGAAATGAGCTCTACATTTCCAGGTCAGTCAAAGCCAGAGCAGAATTTAACTTTGCTCGGTGATAGACAGCGGGTCACCCTCCCCAACAGAACAGGAGAATGGAATCCAACCCGGGGCTGCTGCTGTCATGTCTTTTTCTTTCTTTCTCTCCCCTCCCTCTGCCCCTTCTTCCTCCTCCCTGATTCTCTTCTTTGGGAACTTCTTTCCCTCTTGTGGTGCAAGAGTGACTGTATAACGGGAATATTTGTATTTTCTCCATTTGAAAGTGGGCTTTGTTGGATGATCTTCAGCCTGTAGCCCCTCACCCAGAACATCACTGTGCTTTCCCTAAAGAGCCCATGGGACCCCATGTATAATCTTTGTTGCATTCGGCCTATGCCCACAAATCGCAGAGACTGTACCCATAACGCACTGGACCCTCTGCTGGCATCTCTCTGTCCCAAAGACGTGTCCGACCGCATTGCCTTACTGAATTGTCAACATTTATAAAATCAAGACATTTTATTGTACAATTCAGACAACCAGACTCTCTTCAAGCAGATGGTCTGGCTTCACTGAGTCTGCACTCCTGCAGGCAGTGCTCTCCCAGAACCAAGTAGTAGCTGACCTTTTTTTTTTTTTTTATGTAATAATTTTTTTTCCTTTATTTTAATTTACAATACTGTATTGGTTTTGCCATACATTGACATGAATCAGCCACAGGTGTACATGCGTTCCCAAACATGAACCCCCACCCACCTCCCTCCCCATAACGTCTCTCTGGGTCATCACCGTGCACCAGCCCCAAGCATGCTGTATCCTGCATCGGACATAGACTGGCGATTCGATTCTTACATGATAGTAGCTGACCTTTTAAACAGGCACACTCTCCAGTGTGACCAGCTACCTGATAGCCTAGCTAGCATTTGAGTTTGTAACCCATGCAGTCTAATGTAGCAGTTAAACTCACATGGTGGACAGGCCTAGATCTGATTCCTGGCTCGATAGGTGACAGCTTAGGCCTCTGAGGGCATTGTGGAAGCCACTGGTAAGAGATCAAATCCCATGTCCACACAGGAGGATACTCTCAAAATTCTTTTATCTGAAGAGAAAACATTTATCTTTACATTTATCTGAACATCTGAATATTCCTTCACTGAGGATTTCTAAAAACAAGCCGACCATAGATTGATTCTTCGAGATCTTGTCATTTACAGATTAGTGATTTGAAATGACTTCTCTTTCCAATTATACTTATTACATCTGGCCCACCTCCAGTGTTCCATGATGTAGCACTGTGAGTGGGCTGTTGCTTTTTCTGTTTAATGCTTGCAAACTCATAGCATGGCCAAGATGATCATTTAGTGGTGAAGGATATAATAACAGGGCCAGGTCACCTCATCCACACCACTCCTGGTGTCAGCTTCCTATGATGCAGATTCCATTTCAGATCCCAGCATATGCTCAATAGCACTTACCACACAGTCCTAAGGTTGGGGAAGACACATTTCATTGCCAGATGCATATTGAAAATGAACAAATTGTTCTCAAGAGACTGTTCATTGGGCCATTTTATTTTCAGGTTGCAAAGGAAATGTTTGTCTGACCAATTTGGAATAAATGTAATTGACCTTTTAAACACAGAACCTGAGTGATTTAGACAAAAGAGAGAGAAACAGTTCAGCTTAATCCTATTAGGATGAATAACAATGGTGACTCTCCTATAAGACCTTTGGCTAATAAAAGCAGACTGTCCATTCTAATAGGTATTAAGAGACTGGATATATAGAGATATGAAGATGGAAGAATTAGTAGCAGGAGTCCAGTTACCGTATCCCAGAGCGAGATTATGAGCGAAGCATGACATTGCTAGGCAACGCTGTGCAGTTAAACAAGTTTTCAGTGGCTCAGGGTGGTACACTAGGTAGGAAACAAGATTCTAGAAAAGTGAAGGGAAGAAGGATGGAATTATTTATTTTAATAGGGTAGGGACAGAAGGAACAAAGATATACCACTTAATCACAGCCAAATTTTCAGGGTGTAAAATGTGAATTCTAAAAAAGAATTGTAGAAAAATTGACTTCCAGGAAAAAACAAACATTCCTTTCACCAAATTAAAGATAATTTTTTAAAAATGAAGCTGGGAGGTATTACCCAGGTATTATGCTTTATATCGGAGAAGGCAGTAGCACCCCACTCCAGTACTTTTGCCTGGCAAACGCTATGGGCAGAGGAGCCTGATGGGCTGCAGTCCATGGGGTCGCTAGGAGTTGGACACGACTGAGCGACTTCACTTTCACTTTTCACTTTCATACATTGGAGAGGGAAATGGCAACCCACTCCAGTGTTCTTGCCTGGAGAATCCCAGGGACGGGGGAGTCTGGTGGGCTGCCGTCTCTGGGGTCGCACAGAGTTGGACACGATTGTAGCGACTTAGCAGCAGCAGCATGCTTTATATACATTAGAGTCTCTGTATACTTTTCCAGGTGAAGAAAGTGATTTGCATGGATTAGGAGTTACAAACAGAAGAAGCTGGAATTTTTATAACTTTTTATTTTATATTGGAATGTAGCTGATTTACAGTGTTGTGGTAGTTTCAGGTATACAGCAAAGTTACTTAGTTACACATCCGCATGTGTGCATGCTGAGTCTCTTCAGTCATGTCCAACTCTTTGTGAGCCTGTGGACTGTAGCTCTTGAGGCTCCTCTCTCCATGGGATTCTCCAGGCAAAAATTCTGGAGTGGGTTGCTGTGCCTTCCTCCAGAGGATCTTCCCAACCCAGGGATCAAACCCGCATCTCCTGCATCTCCTGCATTGCAGGCGGATTGCTTGCCTGCTGAGCCACCTGGGAACCCCTCCCCCCACACTCATACATACCTATTTTTTAAAATTTTTTTCAAATATGGAAAAGTTACATATTATTGAGCAAAGTTCTCTGTGCTGTACAGTAGTAGGTTCTTGTTGGTTATCCATTTATTTATTTATTTATTTTTTTGGTTATCCATTTTTAATATAGCAGTGTGTACATGTCAATCCCAAACTTCCTAACTCTTCCTTCCCCTCTGGTAACCATAAGAAGAAGCCAGGATTTGAGTGCACGCCTGTGAGATTCCAAAGGTCATGCTTTTCCCATTTATTCCATGCTGGCCTCCATTTAAGAATAACTTTTAGATAGTTACTCTTAAATATTTATGTAATGTAATGTAAAAATAGGCTTCCCAGGTGGCGTAGTGGAAAAGAATCCACCTGCCAATGCAGAAGATGCATGTTCAGCCCCTCGTCAGGAAGATCCCCTGGAGAAGGAAATGGCTAGCCACTCCCGTATTCTTGCCTGGAAAATACCATGGACAGAGGAACCTGGTGGGCTGCAGTTCATGGGTTCACAAAGAGTTGGGCACGACTGAGCACATGTGGTATACACACACACACACACAATGTAAAAATCACTCTTAAATGTGACTCTAGCTTTCCTGAGCCTTCAGGATTTCCAATATGGCAACATATTTTGTCCTGGAAAACATATTTCTGTGAATAGTTATTATCCATTCATTCAACAAATACTATCTTCTTTCTCCAAAGTGCTATTCTAAGTATGAAATTCAGTATTCTAAACTGAATTTCCTGTCCTCCTCTTGGCACTCAGCTTTAAGGGGTTTGAGAGACTAGCAATAAATTAGTTTTCTTAAAAAAGTTATATTATCCTAGGTGGAGATGTATGCTCTAAAAAAAAATAAAGCAGGGTAAATGAGATGAGGTAGGGTGGGCTAAATCACAGAGTGTTCAGAGTCAGCTTTTTTGAGATGTTTTCAGTCTACATTCTTTTACCAAGAAAGACTGTTTGGTACTTTTTTCTGCTATTATTGTTTTGATTATTTATAAATTCATTTATTCATTTACCTATTTGTTTTCATATTTCTACTTGAAGGAATCACAAAAATGTATTTTGATTCTAACTTGCCTTGACCTACAAATGCATTTCTTTCCCCAAATGAACATACAGATAGGATTTCAAATGCTTTGGAAGGACCTGCTCCACTTCCGTCATCACCTCCTAATTGGTGCCTGCTTTCACTCTACCCACCCATTGTCCAGCTTCTTCATAGCAGTCATGGTCTTTTAAACACACAAATCAAACCATAGCATTCTTCTACATGAAATCCTCTGATGACGTACCATGGAACTTAGATGAAAATCCACCCTTCTGAATGTAGTTCTATGATCTGGCTTCTATCTCTTCTCTAACTTCATCTTGCACAACATTTGGTTTGTGTCTCCTACCCTACTATTTAGGCATTTCTATGATTAGGGACTTTATTGCAACAATGGGGTGAGATGTTATTGAGCTCAATATTTGAATGGGTCACTTAAATTTTTTTTTTATTTTTTAAATTTACTTTACTGAAATATATTTGATTTACAATATTGTTTCAATTCTTCTGTACAGCTAAGTGACTCAGTTTTATATACATATATATATATCTACATGTGCATCACACACACTCTTTTTTATATTCTTTTCCATTATGGTTTATTTACACACACTGTAATCAAGATTGCCAGGAGAAATATCAATAACCTCAGATATGCAGATGACACCACCCTTATGGCAGAAAGTGAAGAAGAACTAAAGAGCCTCTTGATGAAAGTGAAAGAGGAGAGTGAAAAGTTGGCTTAAAACTCAACATTCAGAAAACTAAGATCATGGCATCTGGTCCCATCACTTCAAGGCAAATAGATGGGGAAACAATGGAAACACTGACAGACTTTATTTTGGGGGTTCTAAAATCACTGCAGATGGTGACTGCAGCCATGAAATTAAAAGACGCTTGGTCCTTGGAAGAAAAGTTATGACCAACCTAGATATCATATTAAAAAGCATAGACATTACTTTGCCAACAAAGTTCCATCTAGTCAAAGCTATGGTTTGTCCAGTGGTCATGTATGGATGTGAGAGTTGGACTACAAAGAAAGCTGAGCACCAAAGAATTGATGCTTTTGAACTGTGGTGTTGGAGCAGACTCTTGAGAGTCCCTTGGACTGCAAGGAGATCCAACCAGTCCATCGTAAAGGAGATCAGTCTTGAGTATTCATTGGAAGGATTGATGTTGAAGCTGAAACTCCAATACTTTGGCCACCTGATGTGAAGAACTGACTCATTTGAAAAGACCCTGATGCTGGGGAAGACTGAAGGCAGGAGGAGAAGGGGATGACAGAGGATGAGATGGTTGGATGCCATCATCAACTCAATGGACATGAGTTTGAGTAGGCTCTGGGAGTTGGTGATGGACAGGGAGGCCTGGCGTGTTGTAGTCCATGGTGTCTCAAAGAGTTGGACACGACTGAGCAACTGAACTAAACTGAACTAAACACGCCCTTTTTTATATGCTTTTCCATTGTGGTTTATCACAGGATATTGAATATAGCTCCCTATGCTATACAATAAGACCTTGTTTATCTGTTCTATATGTAACAGTTGGCATCTACTAATCAGCCATCCCTCCCTCACCCTCCGTCCTGCCTTGGCAACCACAAGTCTGGTTTCCATGTCTGTAAGTCTGTTTTTGTTTCATAGATAACTTCATTTGTGTCATATTCTAGGTCAAGAGGTCATCTTAAACATTACTTCAAACTATTTTTCTTACTCCCCTGTTCTAAAAAGAAAACAAAGAAACAAAAACATAGAGAATAAAATTATAGCTCTTTTGACTAATTCAGAATTCTACCATTCCAATCTTACTTCTCACCTCCCTTCCATCATGTATCTTTCTTGCTACCCAAAGTAACATATGATAGGTAGCTTATTTAAACCTCCCTATCTATTCTTATTCTACCTCCCAATCTTGCCCCCTCTATTCTTTTATTTCTACCTCTGAGATAATTATTTACTCTGACTCTCTCATTTCTACATCTTATCTAAAGTTTTAATACCTGGCTCATCTATCATCTCTTCTGATAAAATATTCCTTGATTCTCCCACAGGAATGGAAAATCTTCCTCATCTCTCACATGGTATATATATCTCACTTTCCAATTTGTATTGTGATTTTCTATATATATCTTATTTTTCCTACTCAGTCCATAAGTTCCTTATGTTAGGCAGAGGAAATGATAGCTGTTGTGTAAAACAATCCCATGATCTCAGTGTTTTAACAAAATAAATATTTGCTTGTGACTCATATCACAATTCAGTGTGATTCAGTAAGAACAGAGTTGGGAGGACGAGGGGAGGAGATTCCGCTTTTCTTGGTCACTAAGGATTCCAGGCTGCTCCTTCCATGACACAGCCGCCCCTTAAGGCCTTGGGATCCTCCATTGGAGCCTCTGAATCTGTCTGATAGCAAGGAAAGGAAAAGAGGACAGAGAAGCTGTACTCACCCCAGGCAGCGTTGGTCTCATTCATGAGGAGTGGCTGCATGGTTGCACAGGTGAGCTAGGAGGGTAAGTTGGCAGTGTGCACAGGAAAAAGAGGAAATGTCTTTGATGAGCATCTGGCTGGTCTCTGCCACAGTGTCCAATTACAGTTTCAATTGGAGTCGCTCAAAGGCCTACCTACAGTTTCCCCAGTAGCTCAGACAGTAAAGCGTCTGCCTACAATGCGGGAGACCTGGGTTTGATCCCCGGGTCGGAAAGATCCGCTGGAGAAGGAAATGGCAACCCACTCTGGTATTCATGCCTGGCAAATCCCATGGATGGAGGAGCCTGGTAGGCTACAGTCCATGGGGTTGCAAAGAGTCGGACACGACTGAGTGACTTCACTTTCACTTTCAAAGGCCTACTTTAATGCCTTGAACAACTGAATATTTTCAATATATACCCCTAAAAGGGGAAAGACTAACATGGTGAGAGCATTCTGTGATGAAACTTTCTTTCTATATCCTCCAGTCTTTGTTTCCCTCGTCATCTTCGAGATTCCCCACTCTTCTACTTGAAAAAAAACAAAAAAGAATTATAGACATCTGGTTAATTATGCCTTCCTGTTATCCTGTTATATATGAGCAATATAGAGTCAGCACCACATACAAAAATTCCCTGACCCAGGTCATTTTCTCTTGTACCCGCCCATGGTGCCTGAGATGTACATATTGGAGTCAATTGCTTGTATTCTGATATCTATGGCCAAAATCATACATTTTATATTTCTACAAATTACCAAAATATAATGAAATCAAAATGTAATTAAAAATCAACTTTAAAACTATATATAACATTTAAATATTACTAATGCTTCAGCAAAGGGGAAAGCATGAAGGAAATTTCAAAAAATTTGAGCAGAATAGTAATAAAATGCTATATATATTTTTGAAATGTAGTTAAGGAAGGGCCTGGAGGAAAATGTATAACTGTGAATATATTGACCAATAAATAAGACATGACAGAAAGGAGATAACCAGGATAGACAAAATAGACAGTCCATAATATTGAAAAGTGAAAGTGAAAGTCACTCAGTTGTGTCTGACTCTTTGCGACCCCGTGGACTATACAGTCTATGGAATTCTCCAGACCAGAACACTGGAGTGGGTAGCCTTTTCCTTCTCCAGGGGATCTTCCCAACCCAGGGATTGAATCCATGTCTCCCGCAGGTGGATTCTTTACCAGCTGAGCCACAAGGGAAGTCCCCTAATATTGAAACAGGGCTACAGTGGATAAGGTTGTATCATGTATGAGTGCCCCATAAGCCACACAAATAGAAAGTAGATGGGCATGAACAGTCTTGCTCTAAAGAGCTATGTGCCAAGGTGAAGTGTCCTCCAACAAGAAGTTGTGGGGTGTATTTCTAAGAGTACAACTGGGAAGGGATGCGCTATGTCATAGCAAAGTACCCATGACCAAAAACCAGAGCAGCGGGAAGAAGCATTGAAGCTCTGAAAAACACACAGAGGTGCCCCCATGAAAGTCAACATTTGGACCCTTGTTCCCTAGAAGGAGCCACCAGCCAAGACAAAGTTAAAACATCATATAAGTAAAAAACATTTGTTTTGGTTTCTAATATGTAAACTCTCCTTCCATTTTACAACACTAGAGACGTTGAAACTACAATAAAAACGAGGGAGAAATGAAAAGGCAACAGACCTTCCTCCATACTCAGACTAAGCCTGATCAAAATCAAGGCTATCAAGAGGGTGAACACCCGACTGGTGTGAGACTAAATTTCGAACTACAGTAAGTAAGACTTGCTGTAGTTTTTCACTTACTGACTTTTTAATACATAAGAGTTACCAGGAAATGATGAGAGCTTCCTGAGACCATCCTAAGGGCTGGGAAAGGAAGACTTGGCAGAAAATGTTTGACAGAAGCAATTGAAAAGAATAATAAAACTGCTTTATGTTTGTATCCTGCAGAAATCAGATTGTTCAGTGAACTAGATTTTATTAAAGACAAATGATCTAAGTATTCAATTTAAGAACTAAAAGAAAAATTGCAAATGAGATAAACAGGAAGAGATAAACCCAAAGAGATAAACAGGAAGTAATAAAAATGTTAGAAATTGATGAAATAAAGAAAAAGAGAGGAAAAATACATTATTAACCAAACCAAGAGCTAGTTCTTTGAAAAGAATAACAGAATACAAAAAAAGTAATTGGATAGGTTTGTTTGGGAGGAAAGATGCAATTAAACAATTAAAAAGAGGAGACAACTACAAAAAATAAGAGATTTTTAAAATTATGAAAACACCATGAACAACCATATTTAATTACATTTTAAAATCTAGATGAAATTATAAGTGATGCTGGGGAAACTGGACAATTACATGTAAAAGAATGAGATTAGAGCATTTCCTCATACCATATACAAAAACAAACTCAAAATGTATTAAAAGACCTAAAAGTAAGAATTGAAACCATAAAATTCCTAGAAAAGAACATAGGCGGAACACTCTTTGACATAAATTGTAGCAATAATTTTTGGGTCTGTCTCCTAAGGCAAAAGAAATAAAAGCAAAAATAAACAAGTGGAACCTAATTAAACCTAAAAGCTTTTGCACAACAAAGGAAATCACTGACAAAAAAAAAAAAAAGACAAATTACAAGAATGGAAGAAAATATTAGCAAATGGTATGACCTATAAGGGATTAATATTTCCAAATATATATTAATAAATAACTCATACAACTAATATAAAAAAAACAAAGAATTCAATTAAAAAAGGGGCAGATCTGAATAGATATTTTTCCCAAAGAATACATACAATGATGCTCAACATCACTAATCATTAGAGAGATGCAAGGGAAAAATCACCTCACACCTGTCAAATGGGTATCATCAAAAACTCTACAAATAACAAATGTTGGCAAGGATATGGAAAAAAGGGAACCATGCTACACTGTGGGTGGGATTGCAATTTGGTGCAGCCACTATAGAAATAATATGAAGTTTCCTCAAAACACTAAAAATAGAGCTTCTGTATGATCCAGCAATTCCACTCCTGGGTATATATCCTCAAAAAAACAAAAACACTAATTCAAAAAGATACATGCACCCCAGTGTTCACAGCAGCATTATTTATAGTACCCAAGTACGGAAGCAACCTAAGTATCCATCAACAGATGAATGAATATATACAACTGGAATATTACTCAGCCATAAAAAGAATGAAATGCAGTCATTTGCAACAATGTAGATGAAACTAGAGAGTATTATGTTTAGCAAAGTCAGACAGATAAAGACAAATACTCTAGGTTATCTCTTATAGGTTAAATCTGAAAAATAAAACAAATGAATGTATATAAAAAGACAGAGACAGATTCATATTTATAGAGAACAAACTAGTGGTTACTAGCAGAGAGAAGGAAGGAGGAGGAGCAAGATAGGGACATGGGAGCAAGGACACAAAGAACTAGGTATAAAATAAGCAATCAATATGGAAATACCATACAGCACAAGGAAATATAACTGTTATTTTGTAATAACTTTAATTAAAGGATAGTCTATCAAAAATATTGAAGAACTATGTTGTATGCTAGAAACAAATCTAATGTTGTAAATCAGTTACACTACAATTTTTAAAAAATTGCTCTCCAAAGAAGTATACTAGAAATATCCATATGTGGAGTTATATAACTCAAAGAAAAAGAAGTAAAACTCTTAATTCAAACTTACTGGATAGCTGATAATACAAGTAAAAAATGCTGGCATTTATAGATACTGGCAAGACTTAGGATTTGAATTTTATCATTGACCATATGATTATATTAATACAGACAAAAATTTTAAATAGCAAAAAATTCATTAAAAACCTAAAAGAAGTTCATTCCAAAAAATCTATATTAAATTACTAAATATTCTGGAAAAGATGCAAAGTGTCAAAATAGGCATATGATGAAACAGAGTATATTAATATACCAAAATTACCAAAGAAATTTATGATAATTATTTTTAAAACTTCCCATCTTCTACAATCTCTCCCAAACATTTCAGACCCAGAGAGTTGCATGAGTGAGAAACTTTAAAGAAATAGATAACCATCATGTACTCAAGTTGTTTCAGAAAATGTAAAAGCAATAAAATTTATTCAGCCCATTTTGTTTATTTATTTGCTCTGGCCACACCACATCACATGCAGGGATCTTAGTTCTCTGAAGACCAGGGATTGAACCCGTGCCCCTGCCGTGGAAGTGCAGAGTCTTAACTACTAAATCACCAGGAAGTTTTATTCAGTCCATTTTAAAAGCTAGTATATCAAGATGATATCTATATTTAAACCACATAAAGTCATAATAAGGAAAGAAAATTTAAGCCAATTTTATTTGCAAGCATGTATGCAAAAACCTTATATTAGCTAACTAAATTTAATTGCATGCTTAAAAAATTAAGACAAGCAGGGTTTACTACATAAAGTCTTAGTTGGCTAAATATCAATCAAAATGTAATTTACTACATGATACATTAAAGAAGGTGATTCTTACAGTCACTTTAATAAAGAAAAGCCATTTGATAAAAGTAAGCAGTGCTCTGTGACAACCTGGAGGGAGAGAAGTGGGAGGGGGGGTTAAGGAAGGATGGGACACATGTAAGCCTATGGGTGATTCATGTTGATGTGTGGCAAAAACCATCACAATATTGTAATGTAATTATCCTCCAATTAAAATAAATAAATGATTTTTAAAAAATAAGACACTCTGTTTTGATTTATAAAACCCTCAGAAAATGAGAAATAGAAACTGCTAACTTGATATAAATGATGATAATAGCCTGCCAAAACCTAGAGCAAACATCGTACATAGTGTGAAATGTTAAATTTACATCTTTTGAGGTTGAGAGAAGACAAGGGTATATGTTATCGTATCAATTGTTTAATATGGTGTTAGAGATTCGGACTAACGCAATAAGATAGCATACAAAGAGAGAGAGAAGGAGAAAGAGAGATTATAAAGGAGAATACAAAGCAATTACCAACTTTAATGCATAAAAAATAATATTATTTACCTGAAAAAAAGAATATCAAGAGACAAATCATTAGAACTAATAAGATTTGACCAAAGTACCCAGAGACAAAATCAATTCCCTGAAACCAGTAGTGTTTGTCTTTATCAGTAATATCCAGCTAATGACATGGCAATTAAAAAAAAAATCTAGGAGTGAAATAAAACTGTTTAAGTCTTTGTGAGAAAAATTTTTTTTAACTTTTTTAGATGATTTTTCCCACCTCCCCTCAAAATTTCAATGAATATAAAAGTATACTTGATTCATGGAGATGGCACCATTGCAAACATGGCAACTCCACCAAATGACATATCAATTTAATGTATTTCCAAAACAAATAACACTGAGAAATTAAATTTATTCTAAAATTTTTAATGAAAAATAAACATCCATGAACCAATACATGTTAGCCAATAACTAACAAGTCATACTTGTCCACAGTGTGGTCCTAGCAGGGACTTAACAAATAGAACAAAGAAATATGGTAGAAAACCTAGAAACAGATCCATTAATATGAGACTCTACCATATGGGGCTTCCCTGGTGGCTCAGATGTTAAAGCGTCTGCCTGGAATGCAGGAGACCAGGGTTCAATCCCTGGGTCAGGAAGAGCCCCTGGAGAAGGAAATGGCACCCCACTCCAGTACTCTTGCCTGGAGAATCCCATGGAGGGAGGAGCCTGGTAGGCTACAGTCCATGGGGTCTCAAAGAATCGGACACGACTGAGCGACTTCACTTCACTTCACCATATAATAGAGATGGTATAAAACATCAGTGGGAAAAAATAAATTACTCAGAAAGTGATGCCAAGGAAAAAAATGTCATATTTTCCACTTCACATATTACATAAAAGCTAAAATCTGAATAGACTAAACATCTAAATGAGAAAGGTGAAGGTATAAAATGATATAAGTTGAAGTAGGAGATTATTTTTGCTACTTTGGGACTAGGAAAGAATTTCTTTAAAAAGAGTCCAAAATTTCAGGCCATGAAAAGAAACTAATGAAATTATACAAAATAAAGAATTTTTTGTTTAGTGAACATCACTGTCAAAGTTAACAGATGGGTGGCAGACTGAGAGAAGATATTTGCAATATCAAAATCTGACAAGAGTTTAACATACAAAGTATACGAAGAACTCCGGAAACTCAGCAAGAAAACGATAAGAAACACAATGCCTAAATGGC
The DNA here is from genome assembly GCF_032405125.1 of Capricornis sumatraensis. Classification (NCBI taxonomy): domain Eukaryota; kingdom Metazoa; phylum Chordata; class Mammalia; order Artiodactyla; family Bovidae; genus Capricornis; species Capricornis sumatraensis. The sequence goes on along the minus strand of NC_091084.1, from coordinate 59,811,551 downwards.
CAAAAGTGAAACCTACACAGTTCATAGAAAGAAATTCGAAATGATCAAGATTAAGTGAATAGGGCTTCAATCTCACTAATACTCAAAAATATTCTGAAGACAATAATAATATACTAAACATTGTTAAAAGGAGGGTAACCTGGTATATTCACTATGAAAAGCTATGTAGGTTATAATTTAGGAGTCTTTTCCTGAGGAACAAGGCTAAAGGAATTTCCACACCAAGGTCCACATGAACACATGTCCAAACGGGGTAGCAAATACAATGCTACCCTATTTCTAGCGTAAGAACACTGACATTTCAGAACAGTGCTAATGCCCATGACAGTTCACCTCTGTGGTCACAGATACTGGGTTTGTTCTCCTTTCAACAAACAAAATACTCTAAATGGAAAAGCTTTACAGTCTCATATATTCATGATACCAGTGTTTACGTCAGTCAGCACAGGATAGATTTTTTTTCATAGTAACATTTTCCAAAACTTATTGGCTTATAAATAGAAATGTTTACTTTTCATCTGTGCTGTTTGTACACTGTGGTGGGATGGCTCTGATCATAATCATTCTGACTCTAGGACCCAGGCTGACAGAGCAGGAATTAACTAGAACATCATTGATCGTAGCAGAACCACAAGTACATACGAAGAATATCTCCACCAGGAAATGATATGTGTCACTTCTGCTCACATTCCATCCACCAAAGTGATTCACATGATTAACTCTAAGCTCAACATAGTGGAGAAGAATAGTCCTCCAGAAGACTGTCAGTTAATGTTGATTAACAGTCGTGGTCTACTATAGCAAATGTTCACTGCAGCACTATTCATAGTGGTCAGGAGCTTGTCTAGCTACCAAGAAGGCAGATGAATGAAAAATATATGACATGCACATCTGTTGTTTTATGTAGCCCTTAGAATGGATAATACATTTCAATATACTAGCAAGGATACATTTATCTAAGTACTAAGTTCAGATTTTAAAAAGAAGCAATCAGAAATTAAATATATAACATAATATATATAATACAGTGATTTTTAAAAACACATTAATGAAAAAACAATTACTTTTTCAAGGAAGAAACATATATCCCCCATAAATATGTGGAAGTTCAATTGGAAGAAAATACAATACATACGTTAGAGTGGGGTGAGTATATATGAAGGATGGGGGAATTTTTAAGTGGCTATTGGGGGAATCAAGTTGATATTAAGTGATTCATATAAAAATAACAAAATAACAAAATAATGCCTTACAATGGTTGATGATGGTGTGCCATATACTGAATATGATCAACTCAATTCTGTTCAATAGGTGTTCACTTCAAAAAAATTCTGGATCCTTTTCAAATATAAATGTGACTTGAGAAAGATAATTTATTAAATACTATCTGTATGTATACATTCTTTATAATAAACTAGCTGTTGTGTTTTTTTCTTCATCAGACACTTAAGGAAATGATACAGTGTAACACAAGAGGTATTTTTAACAGGGAATAGATCATAAAAATGCCTGGTACAGGGGCAATGTCTAATAAATTGGTATCATTTTTATGCATAGAGCACTTTGCTGTGTGTATGTTATCTTACTTAATCATTATATCAAAGTAAAGGATTTTAACTACAATTTCATATAGAAAGAAACTAATGAGAGTAGGTAACTGAATTGTTCCAAATTTACAATAATAGCAAAAAATCCAGGTTATGATAGAAATTTCTGACTTGTGAATTCTTTTATTTCAGCTTTACTGGGGTAAAATTGATAATTGAATTCTAAGACATAAAGTATCAATCATGATGATTTGATATATGTATACATTGTGAAAAGATTTCTCCTATCTACTTAATTAACACATCCATCACTACACACACACACACACACACACACACACACACACACACATATATATGGTAAGAACATTTAAGTTCTACTCCCTTCAGTTCAGTTCAGTTCATTTCAGTTCAGTCGCTCAGTCATGTCCGACTCTTTGGGACCCCATGAATCGCAGCACGCCAGGCCTCCCTGTCCATCACCAACTCCGAGTTTACCCAAACTCATATCTATTGAGTCAGTGATGCCATCCAGCCATCTCATCCTCTGTCATCCCCTTCTCCTCCTGCCCCCAATCCCTCCCAGCATCAGAGTCTTTTCCAATGAGTCAACTCATCACATGAGGTAGCCAAAGTATTGGAGTTTCAGTTTTAGCATCAGTCCTTCCAATGAACACCCAGGACTGATCTCCTTTAGGATGGACTGGTTGGATCTCCTTGCAGTCCAAGGGACTCTCAAGAGTCTTCTCCAACACCACAGTTCAAAAGCATCCATTCTTGGGTGCTCAGCTTTCTTCACAGTCCAACTCTCACATCCATACATAACCACTGGAAAAACCATAGCCTTGACTAGACAGACCTTTGTTGGCAAAGTAATATCTCTGCTTTTCAATATGCTGTCCAGGTTGGTCATAACTTTCCTTCCAAGGAGTAAGCGTCTTTTAATTTCATGGCTGCAATCACCATCTGCATTAGCAAATTTCAATTATACAATACAAAGGTCTCAACTATTAGCACCTATCAAAATTCCAATGGCATTTTTTACAGAAATAGGAAAAACAATAGTAAAATTTGTACTAAACCACAAGAGGCCCTGAACAGCCAAAGCAATCTTGAGATCAAAACTAGAGGCATCACATTTCCTTCAAACTATATCACAAAGCTAAAGAAATCAAAACAGTACAATACTGTAACAGAATAGATAGCCCAGAAATAAACCCATGCATGTATTATAAATTAATTTATGGAAAAAGAGCCAAGTAATATGGAATAGACATAGGATAGTTCAGATGGTAAAGAATCTGCCTGCAATGCAGAAGACCAGGGTTCATTCCCTGGGGCAAGAAGATCTCCTGGAGAAGGGAATGGCAACCCACTCCAGTATTCTTGCCTGGGAAAACCCATAGACAGAGGAGTCTGGTGGGCTACAGTCTATGGTGTCACAAAGAGTGGGACACAACTGAGTGATGAAGCACGTTAAGCACGTAAGTCTCTTTAATAAATGGTGTTGGGAAAACTGGACAGTCATGCTAAAGAATAAAACTGGATCTTGGCCTTACAACACACATAGCAATCAACTCAAAATGAATTGAAGAGTCTAATTTAAGACTTAAAACTGTAAAATTCCTTGAAGAAAACATAGGAGTAAGCTCCTTGACACTGGTCTTGATAATAATATTTTTACATTCAACACCAAAAAGTAAAGGTAACAAAAGTTAAAATAAACAAGTGGGACTACAATGAACCAACATGTGAATTCATGCATAATTTTCATTTGATTCTTAACACTCGGTCTAACACCAGAAAAAGAATTCTTTGTGCTTCCAAGGAGAACGTGGTTTGAGTCTTGCATTATAAGTCTCTAAATAGCCCTCAACCCTCTTTTTTATTAACTCTCAAATATTTATCTCAAAGACAGTCCACCTATAGCCTGGATGGACATAGAAACACTTTCTGCATGCTGTTAAACATTGCCTGAAAATACAGTTTGCTCTGGTGCAGCTTCCCACAGGCACAGTAAAGGCATCGCGGTTAAGTAGTTCACATAGCTCAAATACTGCCACACCTTAATAGAGGGGGAAAAAAATTGTTTGCTACAAAACTTTAAAGGTACGCAGCCAAACTTTTTCAACAGATAAGAAAATGTTTTGCTTCAACAGAGATAAACATCTTTAAGGCAATGTCTACAATAAAATGTTAAATTAAGTGGGCCAGGCAAATAACTATAGAATGGCATACAATTTGCAAGGAATAAAAGATATTGTATAATGTCAAATGGCAATGCAAGAAAGATTAGGCATTTATTGGAGCATGAGAAAACCTTGAATTATGAATATATAAGAGAGTAAGGTCAAGACAATAAACAATTACACTCAAGTAGCCACACCATGCTAAGAAATAACTGAAAAACTGTAGATGTGATTTATTCCCCTTAAGTTTGCCACGGAAATCTGTAACATTTAAAAGGAAAACTTTTAAAACCATTTTTCTAGACCAGGAGTAGGAAAACCACAGTCCATGGTTTGTTTTGTAGGGCCTGCAAGCTAAGAAGGATTTTTATATTTTTAAGGAGTTGTTGAGAAGAAAAAGATAGAAAAGGAAGAGGAGAAGTAAGAAAAGTGGCGAGACCAATACAAGGCTTACAGATTAGGAGATATTTAGCACCCAACCCTTCAGTAAAAGAAGTTTGCTGATATCTAGTCAAAATCGTGCAGAACTGGCATGTTTCTGCTTGGCAAGGTATAACATGAAACCCCGGAAGACTAACACAGTTGTATAGTATCTCTTGCGCAAAAGACAGGGTAACAACCTATAGCAAACTAACTTGTTTACTTGTTTACTATGATTTATGGCTGCTTTTGAGCTATAACAGCAGAGCTGAGTAGTTATAACAGAGACATTATGGCCTGCAAAGGCTAAATAATTAATTATTTGATAACGTAAAGTTTGCCAACTCTAACATAGAACGGTGAGAACACTCTAACCACTTACTATATAATGAATGACCTCTGACTCCTCAGAACTGAGGGACACAAAAGGGTTTTCCAAAACCTTTTAAACCATGATGGCTAAATTTCCTTCCATGGTTTTTCCCTTCTAGCTTCTCATGTTCTGCGCTCCATCTTGTTACTCTTTCTTTGCTACTGAAAATATAAATAGTTGCAAAGGCGCAAACCCTGTTAACCCAAACAGCAGGCCTGTTGATCACATGGTTGGTAAAATTCAATCAGACTGAGGTATTTCTACCTCAGACACTAACTGACTAAGATTCTTTAGTTAAAACATTATATGGATAAGACTGAAGTTGAGTAATTCCACTGTAGATAAGTTGGTGCAAGCATATTGAGAAAGATACTATAAGAAATAACTAACTCTTCTACAAGTGTTTTGTTAAGGACATTGTCATTTATTGTATCAAGGCTTCCTTGGTGGCTCAGTGGTAAAGAATCCACCTGCCCATGCATGAGACACAGGTTTGATCTCTGATCCAGAAAGATCCCATGTGCTGCAGAGCAACCAAGCCCGTGCCCAACCACTGAGCCTATGCTCTACAGCTCAGGAGCTGCAGCTACTGGAGCCCATGTGCCCTGAAGCCCATGCACAGAAACAAGGGAAGACACCCCAGAGAGAAGTCTATGCGTAGCAACTAGAGTGTAGTCCCTCACTCTCAGAAGCTAGAGGAAAGTCTGGGCATCAGCAAACACCCAGCACAGCAAAACACAAATAAAATAAATAAAGCTATTTTAAAAAGTCATACTAAATATATTATTACATTATGGATTATCTCCTTTAAGGGAGTTGTATGAGGATGCTTGAGAAAATGTCTCAGAATTTGGCAACTGGCATGATTTTACTGTGAGGACAAAGTGTATACAGTAACTGGTTGTTCCATTTATCAATTTGTTCCCTCTCAGCTCTAAATTCACCCTTCATCGCCTGCTTTGCCAAAATGGATATGGGCCCTTTAAACATGTTTCCTTTGCCGTCTGGCACATTGTTAAGCTTTGTCAATAGTTGGCATTGGAGGGACACCGCAGGGGGAAGGGTTTTGCTCTCAAGTTCTTGTGTGTTCTCTCAGCAGGCTCCTGGAGAAGGGCATGTAGTTTCCTTGGTGCCCAGTAACTATAGCAAAACTCTTGCCACTGTGTAATGACCTTTTTTGTAATGCTCAGCGTCTTCTTCACCAGACTCCTCAGCATGTCCAACTTCTCCAGTGTGTGCTGGCCAGAAGGACCCACTCGTCAGTGGTTTCTCCCTGCATCCCTCTCAAGCTGTGAGGGTGAGACACCTTCCCATGTGCAGCTTTCCTGGTGCTCTGGAGAACAGATTTTTCTGTCAATTTCCAAAGGCCATATTGCAAGCAGCACACTGACAACCCATAGAGCCACAGCAGCCCTCTCCACAAGGACTAGATCTCAGTCCTGCCTGGGAAAAAGAAAGAGCTATCTTCCTTCGGTTCTCTATGTCAGCCCTAAGGGTAGTGTCTGCTCCCTATATCTGCTATTCCTATATTCTTTAGGTATCCTCTTTTATTCATACAACCCAATGCCTTTTTACTCTAACTTCTAGGCAGAATTAATAATTCTTTGTTGGGAAATAGATGGAAAAACAGTGGAAACAGTGTCAGAGAGTTGGACTGTGAAGAAAGCTGAGCGCTGAAGAATTGATGATTTTGAACTGTGGTGTTGGAGAAGACTCTTGAGAGTCCCTTGGACTGCCAGGTGATCCAACCAGTCCATCCTAAAGGAGATCAGTCCTGGGTGTTCTTTGGAAGGAATGATGCTGAAGCTGAAACTCCAGTACTTTGGCCACCTCATGCGAAGAGTTGACTCATTGGAAAAGACCCTGATGTTGGGAGGGATTGAGGGCAGGAGGAGAAGGGGACGACAGAGGATGAGATGGCTGGATGGCATCACCAACTCGATGGACGTGAGTTTGAATGAACTCCGGGATTTGGTGATAGACAGGGAGGCCTGGCGTGCTGCGATTCATGGGGTCGCAGAGTCGGACATGACTGAGCGACTGAACCGAAATGAACTGTCTTAAACTTTCTCTATTAAAATAACTAACACACTAATTGTTTCTCTTACTTATTTGGACACTGGAAAATTCAGAGTTAAAATATCTATGCACATGTGTGTGTATCCACTTACATATATTTACATACACACTCATATAATGTACAATTTAATATATTAAAATATTTTCTCTTCTATCTGGTAATATGGACTTTCCAGGTGGTGCTAGTGGTAAACAACCCACCTGTCAATGCAGGAGACTTAAGTGACACGGGTTAGATCCCTGGGTCGGGAAAATCCCCTAGAGGAGGGAACGGCAACCCACTCCTGTATGCTTGCCGCCAGAGTCCCATGGATAGAGCAGCCTGGTGGGCTACAGTCCAAGGTGTTACAAGAGTTGGATATGACTGAAGCGACTCAGCATGCATACACGCATCTGGTATTATATTCTACACTCTAGAGAAAGGAATTAATTGAACACTATTCATGTACTTCCTATGATATATTACATGATGCAAGTATTAAATTACTAAACAAACAAATATACCAGAGAAGCTGTGCTAAATATAATTAATTATAAACATATTAGTATATGCTTAGTTTTGACCACCAATCCCTGAAAAGTTGATAATCCAATGATGCCTATTTAAGGATTTTAGTCCTGCCTCTAGCGTTGCTGCATTGCACAGTTGGCTCTTGTGCCTTGAAATCTGGATTCATTAAAGTCTTCTGACTCACTGCCGCGGCTCTTTCTAACACTGAGCTCACATATGCTCTTACCACCCGCTTTGTGCCGATGGCACCTGCTATGGCTGCCTTGACTACAGCCTTCTCATCTGCGTGAGCAGTTCTGTTTCCTACAGGGAACCCTGCCACTTAGACAGGAAAAGGAACGGATTTCTCTAAGAATGCTGAGAGAAAAACCATCAGCAACAAAATAAAGTAAACATTCTTCTTTGGTGTTTCTTGCCTCTCCTTTTGATATACCCCTAGGCTATGAGAAAGGAGCCATCTCTCAAAGCTTGAACTGTTTTGCTGATGACCCTTTAGGAAAGGAAGTACCAAGAAATCTTTTAAGATCACTGAATTCAGCAGTAGTATAGTTGGAAGATCTAAATCTTGTGCCTGGGAGAAGACATCAGGAGAGTGGGGGAGTCCTGAATATGTCTATGTCTACCTCTAAGTCATCAATTAAAACTAAGTGCTAGCTTATGACCAAGAACATGAATAGGAATCTCAGCATTTTAAATATCTAAAGCTGGAAACTATACGTTCTACACTAAACAATTAGGAGAGTAAGTCATGGTTTCTCCCCATAATACACAAGCATGCCATTATTAAATCTGAGGTCACAGAAGATCATTGAATGACATGAAGAAATGATTTCCTATATTATTACACTTAAATAAAAGCTGTTATGAGGCAGTGAATATAAATTTTATTTTTAAGCATATGTATACCTGAAGACACCCACATGTACCCAGACACCTTTGTAACAGGTAAATAAAAAATGTGGATGGTTGTTTTCTCAGGGTTATAGAATGATGAGTGACTTGTACTACCTTGCTTGTGCTTTTCTGCAACTTAAAATTCTCTGTAATAAAGCTTAATTCTTTATATAATTAGAAAAAAAGACACATTTTTGAAAAGGCACAGAAATGATTGAAATAGCGAAAATTTCAAATTAAGGGAATACCTATAATCCCAGATATAGTTATGGAATAGAAGCATTTCATTGTTTGGTTTTCTTGGTATTTATTTGTAAAAATACTTTCTGATCAAGATTAATTGCTGATCTCATCAAAACAGAGAGCAAAAAGTAATCTCTAGAATCAAAACTTTTAATCAGTTGGCTTCAGTAAATCAGTTATTCAACAAGATAAATCTCTGAGCATATAGTCAACATGGAGATGCTTTTAACCAATAGATGCATGGATAGATTAAATAGATAGTTGATAGAATATAGATGAGATATATAGTTGATAGAATATAGATGAGATATATAGATAGATAGATATTACTGGATGATAGATGGATAATGTCTAACAATATATTTGTCATGAATTTAAAGAAAAGGAAATTAGTGTTTTTAAAAGACTCATCTCCTCCATGCAGTGTTGCATTTGCCTAACCAGAGATTTTCTTCACATGTGAAAGTGAGATAAAAGCAGCCAATCTTAGAAAGTGAAAGTGAAGTCACTCAGTCATGTCCAGCTCTTTGCAATCCCATGGACTGTAGTCTACCAGGCTTCTCTGTCCATGGGATTTTCCAGGCAAGAGTACTGGAGTGGGTTGCCTTTCCTTCTCCAGGGGATCTTCCTGACCCAGGGATCACACCCAGGTATCCTGCATTGCAGGCAGACACTTTACCCTCTGAGCCACCAGCCAATCTTAATTGAGTACCTATTATGAAATGCTAGACATTCAGCAAAACATTTTAATGATAGTTAACATGTTATTATATAATATATATTTTTATAAAATGATAATATATCACAAAATAATATATACTACATAATAATTTACTATCAACAATAAAAATAAAAATATTGCTACCATTACTACTGCTACTATTTTTGTAAGTGTTTATAATATGCCAGGCATTTTGAAAAGCACTTAATCAATACCACTGTATTCTATTCATTGTAGTGCTCTCAACTTTCCTATGAGGTAGACATCACTATTTTCAGAAAAGCAAAGAGATCAGAGAAATTGTCTTGCTGAAAATCACAAGTAACTGTAGTATTTACATGAAGATGTTTTTACAAACAGTTCATATAACTCAATATTAAAAAACAAACAATCCGACCAAAAATGGGTAGACCTAAACTGACACTTCTCCAAAGGTGACATACAGATGGTCAATAGGCATATGAAAAGATGCTCAACGTCACTAATTATTAGAGAAATGCAAATCAAAACTCTAGTGAGAAATCACCTCATACCAGTCAGAATGGCCATCATCAAAAAGTTTACAAATAATAAATGCTGGAGAGGATGTGGAGAAAAGGGAACCCTCCTACACTGTGGCTGGGATAGTAAACTGGTGCAGCCACTAAGGAGAACAGTCTAAGTGAAGTCGCTCAGTCGTGCCTGACTCTTTGCAACCCCACGGACTGTAGCCTACCAGGCTCAAGGGGTTCTTAAAAAAACTAAAAATAGAGCTACCATATATCCAGCAATCCCACTTGTTGGCAAACATCAGGGAAAAGCTCCAGTTCAAAAAGATACTTGTATCCCAGTGTTCATAGCAGTAGCAGCACTATTTACAATAGCCAAGATATGCAGCAACTTAAGGGTCCATCAATAGATGAATGGATAAAGGAGATATGGGATATATATACAATAAAACATTACTCAGCCTTAAAAAAAAAAAGAATGAAATGAAACCATTTGCAGCAACATGCATGAGCCAAAAGACTATCATATATGGAAAGGAAGTCAGAGGACCACAAATATAATATGATATCACTTATATGTGGAACCTAAAAAGAGATACAAATGAACTTATTTACAAAGCAGAAAGATTTTTACAGACATAGAAAACAAACTTATGGTTACCAAAGGAGAGAGGGTTGGAGGAGAGGTAAATTAAGAACCTGTGATTAATAGATACATACTACTGTGTATAAAAATAGATAAACAATAGGTCCTACTGTAAAGCACAAGGAATTATATTCAATATCTTATAATAACCTATAATGGAAAAGAATCTGAAAAAGTATATCTATACCTTTATAGATATCTTTAGCTATTGATTTTCACATGGTTTAGTTCTTTGGAGATAGCCTAGAAGATACTGAAACTAGGCACTTGAGTTTCTTAAGCCCAGGGATGTAAGGATCATCAGCAGAAATGAGCTATCAAGGATTCTATCAACATTGAGTGAACTAACAAGAGAATGAGACAAATGGAAAATGGAATGGAAAATAGAATCAGATTCTACTCTTATTTTCGAGGTCCATGGAGGCTAGGGAGGGGTAGTGGGTTTTGTAATTACTTTGGACCCTAGCACTGATAGCATAGCATTATGTGAGCATGAATTACTTTGTGAAGTCAGAAGTCTCTTGAAGAGATAGCTGTAGATAACTCTATTCAAAGCAGTGACCAGCATAAACATTATTGTTGAATGAAAACTCTGAATGCAGTTAGAATTCACAAATTTCAGTGGCTAATTTTCTTTTTAATATCCATGTAAAACAACAAATCACTGGATTAACAACTAGAAAACTAGAATTCTAGGGCATTTCTATATATTGCTGCAACTTTCTTGGTCTTCATATTCTTTCTGCATCAAGTGGTAGTATGTAGACTTTCTGGACTTTTTACAAAATGCCAATGACATAGTAAGTTTGGAAACAATTTAGACAGCACTAAAGACTGGGATGTGTCATATGGAACATGTGTCAATATGAAAGACACTTATTATTATCAGTTTCTTCAATGGAGGTCAACTTTTCAAATAACTTTTGAGTTTTTCTTTCCTTATTACAAAAGTAATATATCTTCATGGCTCAAAGTGTCAAAGTTACAGAAAAAATAATTAAAAGTCCTCTATGTAATGATGTGTTGGAGCTGCCTAATACCAGTTTGTGAAAGTCAATTGTTTTTTTCTCTTCCAAATGATATGTTCAGTGATACTGTGTTGGTAGCCTGAAATCAATCATGATGAGATTATTTACACCATGGAAATTGGCAAATGTTACAAAGCTGGACTTTTCTGGCCAGTTGTTAAGCATTTATTAATGAACCACCATCCACAATCTTTGGACTTGATCAGTTTGGTGAATCTTAAATCAGATTGCTATCTTTGTCTTAAGTCAAAAATTGAAGAGATTCAAAAGAAGAACCAGACAATCTGTCTTTAGCATGTCAACCTCCAACAGAGCATACACGGTATCTGTATAAGCAACGGAGAAGCACGCTTTATGAGCCCTAAAGACCTGTGTTGGCTTAGTCCTCTGCATTCATTAGGCACGGGAATGAGTTACACAACCCATGTGACCTTTCTTTTGTCCTCCTTTCATTGTTCCTTTCCTTCTTTTCCTCCTTTCTCCCTCCTTCTCTTCCTTTTTCCTTCCTGCCTTCCTCCTTTCTTTTTTGAATTCTAACCACTAAATGCTAATGCTTACAGATTTTCAGATCCTTTGCTTGTACCCAAGTTGTGTCATTAGTGTTTTATTCTTAATGAGAGCATTTCAGATCTTTGCATTGATGGTCAAGAAGTAGGGTTGTTAGCCTTTCCTTAGACATCTGATTTCCCTGTTCAGGATCCAAACTATGTATAGAGCCAAGACACTATTTTGGTGGCAAATAGGTTCTGGAGTGCCAACCCCACTTGCCTTTTATCCCTGTATTTTATGTAACTGTTTTCATAGCTGTCACCACCCTAGAACATAAGAAACTAATTTTCTAAGGATTTCAGTAGTGCAGCAAAGACATCTGAAACATGAGACTTATTTTCTCCATACTTAACGTTGTTCAGTCCATATATACAAAACTTTAAAATGACATTTTGTCCACCAGAGGGCACTCATATTGTTCCAAGTATAGCTAAGAATTATGATGATTTGAAGATAAATCTGTGACAGAGAAATGAAAGAACCCCCCCAAAACTATTCAAGCCTTAACTAAATACCAAACAGAAGAATAAAACCAAATTTTCTTTATTCCATTTTATTTTCTCTCTCCCTACCCTGTTACCTCCCGCTACACACACAAAAAATTCTTAAGTATATTCGTTAATTCACAAAAGAGAAGAAAGGGTTGGGACTAGGGTGAAATGCTGCATTCCATACTTTCAAAGTGCCAGCTTTGCCGGAGAATATATTTTTCTTTAAAATGTGGGAGTGTTGGAAGAGTGGAAGAACATCAAGAAATTGGTTTTCGTAAAGTTACATCCTTGGTGTTTTAAGATGATACGTCTCAAGTTGTTTTCTATCGTGAAGCTGATGAACTGCGTGCTTCGGATGACAGGGCTTCTGCCCTTGTCTTGGAACTTTACACTTCTCAGGGAACTAGAAAGATCAGAGGCTGCCGCAGGATTGCGGTCTAGCGTGTTGACAGCCTCAACCACAAGTTATTCCGATTTCTCACAAAAGCAAAATAAACTTGTGATTTCTGAGACATGTTGTGTAGCTCATTAGTGGTTTCAACTAAGTGCTGTTTATTGATCTTAAAATCTCTCTCTTTTCAATGCAAATGGACTTTCACCTATGTCTCCATATTTTCCAAACACTCCAGCATTATGAACTCAGCAGTTAGATCCTAGTAATTGCTAAGTTTAAGCCACTAGATCTGAGGTAAGGATTCTACCTCATTCCAGCTATATTATCATGTCAAACATTTGCTTCATCCATTCTGTTTCTCTACAGGGGCATTTTTATTCACACCTTTCAAAATTAGGCCTGTCAAAAGACCCATCAAATCATCTCTGCCTCAGAATTGCTCAGATATGAAAAGTCTGAATTTCTTCTCTATTTTAAGAAGTATTCAGTTAAACCAGTCCAGAATGATCTGAAATCCAGCTGTGTAGTATCTGTGTAGTGCAAACACACATACCAGAAGGAAGAAATAATGAGACAATTTAAGTTTTGTGTCCATTTAGAAAATTGATGTCAAAGCAATTATCAGAGAATTGCTAATGAACATTTATGAGCTTGAACTTTATAGCCTGACCCAAAGTTGCCAGGTACTATAAATCTTTGAAAAAAATTGCCCTTTAGCACTGCCAAGACCAAAAGCTAAATTGGCCCACCTTCCCCAATTTACATCTGGGTTCAGTTTGCTCTCAGTTAAAAGAGCTTAACCCATAGTGTTGACTTGGTTTCTGTTCAGATGGGAAAGCAGCTATGTTATGTGAAAGAAGCAGAAATAGGTGGGTATCTTTTTATATCCTCCCTTGAGGGGAAAATAGTGCTTTATTAAGTTTGGATAGTCATTATTTAATTGCCTGGTATTAGGGAATCAGCTGGTTTGTTGCTGGATAGTATCTTTTGGATTTAGATAATTCTTTTTTGAAGTATGCAGTTTACTGATCAGAAGCTGTCAGAAATAAAGTACATTATTACAAGGGTTTTAAACTGAGTAGGAGTAAGATGAAAAGAATTAACTCTCCAATGCCTTACATAGGAAACAGAAAGAATTCCATTAATTCAGGTTTAACATGAGAAATATAGTAGATATAAAAGTTATTTTTAATATAGGTAGAGAATGGAAAATAGCAATAAGATTAAGGAAAATGTAAAAAGGCCATGATTTACATCGAGTTTTTTTTTTTTTTTTTTTTACTAGTTCTTCTCGTGAATGTGACAGTTGGCAATTACTTTAAAAGTCTAAATTTTTCAGGGTAAATCAGCTTCAAGTTGGGAAAGATTTATTCCAGATGGGTATTAAAAGATGTGCTATAACTTTACTGACTAGATTAAAAAAGCTGAGTCAGTCTCTGTTTATTAAATAACTGTAAGTAAACAGTACTGTATACATATATATATATCCATTGCCTTTTTCTCCTTGTTAGTGATTTAGTCACTAAGTCGTGTCCAACTCTTGCGACTCCATGAACTGTAGCCCACCAGGCTCCTCCATTCATGGGATTTTCCAGGCAAGAATGCTGGAGTGGATTGCCATTTCCTTCTCCAGGGGATCTTCCTGACTCAGGAATCAAACTCTAGTCTCCTGCATTGCAGACAGATTCTTTACTGAGCTACCAGGGAAGCCAATGACCTAATCAGTATTGATTCATTTTGTCACATCTCAGTTCAGTTATCGCTTCCCCAGGGAGACCTTCAAACACCTTGATTAGGTCAAATCCCCTCCTCCTTGCCTACTGCCCACATCCCTATGATAAACTTTAAAAGCATAATTCTCTTCTTGTAGGAGTCATCAAACTTGAAACTTTACATTTGCATTTCTTTGGCAAATGTTTATAAGTTGCCCAAGGACGCAGACCTGGTTTAATTCTCCACTGCGTCACCAGCTTCTAGTACAGTGCCAGTTAAGCACGAGGTAGTCAACGCTTATTTATTTATTGAATTATGAATGAATAACTAGGCAAGGCAACTATGAGATTAATGCCATGTTACAAAGTAGTTAATAAACTCAGTAACAAAGTTGGGTGGGACTCAACCCTTTGTCTTAGTTTCTTTTCCCAATGTATCTTATCTGAAAAACTATAGATCAAAGCATTCTGACTCAAATCAATACAACAACAAGTATAAACTAACTAACCAAATTTGCTTTCATCAGGGTAGTAAAAATAAATCAAGTGACCATCAGCAATATTCCGGGTGAATGATTATTTGCAAAGTAAACAACATTAAGTCAAATGAAATGTCTCCTCAGAAAATTTATACTTATTTTTTTTAAGAGAGTAGAACAGGATTGTATTTTATAAGTCTGCATCCGCTTAGCTGTAAAAAGCAGACACTTCCTAAAATAGGTGGATCAGTTAAGTGCAGGGTCTTGATTTTCTTTGCTGTTCTTTATATGATAACATAAACACTTAGTTTTGATCTAGCAGACAAGAAAATTACAACCCAGAAAAGAGAATTGAATTGCATGAAGCTTATGTCAGGTTTCATATTAATTTGCTAGTTTGCTTGAAAGTGAAAGCGAAAGTGAATTTGCACAGTTGTGTCTGACTCATTGCAATCCCGTGGACTGTAGCCCACCAGGCTCCTCCATCCATGGGATTCTCCAGGCAAGAATACTGGAGTGGGTTGCTATTTCCTTCTCCATCTAGTTTGCTTGGGTTGCTATAACTAATACTACAGATTCAGTGGCTTAAACAAAAATGTACTTCTCCACATTCTAGAAGCTAGAAGTCCATGATCAAGGTGTCAGTAGGATTTGTTTTTTCCAAACCTCTCTCCTTGGCTTGTAGATAAGCTTCTTCTCCATGTTGTCTTCACAAGGTCCTTCCTCTATGTCTGTCTGTGTCAAAGACAAAGCAAGAATCTTGAAAATAGTAAAAATGACTCGTACTGAGGAGTCTCTATAAAATTAACAGCTAACTCATCAGATGCTATGAAGACAGAAGGCAGTAGAATAACATATACAAACTGCTAAAAAAATTTTTTTTAATTATAAGGAAATGCTATGAGCAATTCTATGTCAAAAAATTAGACAACTTAGATGAAATGGGCAATTTTCTAGAAAGATACAAGGTAACAAAATTCTCACCATAGCTTCTGAAGTCCTTTATGTTTTTGTCCATAAACAGTAGTATCACCTATCATCATACTTCCTTTAATTTATTACACCTCAATTAGTCTGATTCTCATTCAGTTCCTGGCATCATGGTGTACACAAAGCTCTATTCCTTTAACTTGTTGATTGTTCCATTTTATCTTTGAGGACTCAGTTTAAATGCTATTTCTGCAAAGACATTGTCTTGAAATCCTTATAAGTAATTATTCATTAAGGTAATACTTTCTGGTTTATCAAAGATAATTTCCTTCTCAATGCCTTTCCTTCAAATACCTGATAGGCTTCTAATCTAGTTTCCAATCAGTTCTACATTCTAATAATCATGTCCTAAGTTCTTTCCTAGATAAAATTCTCAAGGCTGACTTGAGTCTTTATTTTTGAAGCTCCCAGGGTAATATTTCTCAACTTAATAGTACATATCTTGAGACCAGCCAAAATTAGAGACAGAGACTTGGGGAAGCCTCACACCCTTAATCTAGTCTTCTGTCCAGAGTACTGTATAAATCGGACAATGTGACTCAAAGCCTCTTTAGATCTCATTTATTATGGTTTGGGGTTTTCAGACAGGATTTTTTAGAGGACCAAAACTTGAGATTCTCAATATTCTCTTATTGTCTGACAACTATACAACTATTCTGGATTTCTCTTTATTTTTCTTGAAAGGAGGAAGTAAAATCCAATTTACATGATTATTCTGAGTCTTTTCAGCTACATCACCTAGACAGAGTTTTTCAACCACACCACTGTTGACATTTTAGATCAATAATTACATATTGAAAGGATCTATCCTACTCATTATAAGATGTTTAGTAGCATTCCTAACCTCTACTCACTACAATTCTGTAACATCACCTTCATCTCTAGTTATAACAAACAAAAATGTCTCTAGACATTGCCAAATATCCCTGGGATGCAAAGTCACCCCCAGCTGAGAATTGAAACCACAGGCTCAATAGGCTCATCTTATGCTTTCAAATTATCACAGGCAATTCATTTATCTTGCTCAAATTTATAGCATGGGCCTCCATTTTTCCAACCTTTGAGAGTTTCCTGACTGCCTAACACATTACTGAGAGGTCAGTATCACCTATTTTAAATATTTGTTACAGATAGCTCTACATTTCAAGTTAATGTGGAATCATAATTGCAGAATTATTTTCTGTATGGTAATTCTAGATTCAGAATAAACATATACCAACATTTATATTATATATATATATATAATATACACACACACCCCCCCCCAATATAAATTCATCTCTGACATGTAAAAATACACTTCTGATATTTGGTGGGTAGCCTTCTATGTGGGGTTTTAGAAACCCCAGCTTCTCTGTGTTAGTTCTGTCATTTTCAACACAAAGCTTCAAGAATCGCCATGTTCATATGTTTCAAGTCATAAACCGAAAGAATATGGAGTATTATATGAAGGAAGATGTTGTGAGCTGCATTGGGATATAAGGAAATAAGTCTGAAGATTGCTCTCAGTGTCTGCTGCTTTTACTTATCATTGTTATATCCTCTCATTGTACCTTGTATTTTTTCATCACAACTGTAATAAAGTAATTATTTTATATTTGTACCACAATTATATATATATATGTATGTATCACACTTTTATGTATCACAATTATAATAAAGCAACTATTTGATCAGGTACTGGTTTATTATCTATCTTTCCTCAAGAGCAATACACTCCACAAAGACCAGAACTATATCCATCTTGTTTGATGCTGTATTCCCAGACCTAGCAAAGTTCTCGTCATTGAGTACTTTCTCAGTAAAGATTTGTTAAATGAATGGATAAAAGAATAAATGAATGGATTGATTAATATGATAGATATGGTACTTGACTTAGACATAGTTTAGTAAACCTTTACAATAATGAATTATTCTTTGCCAGATGCAGATCTAGACATCGGTCAACAAGAGATAATGTCTGGCTGTCCTAGCAGAACAGCAGAATATCCTAGTGAGGGAGGGTAAGGACGGGGATGGGGGCTTCCCTAGTGGCTCAGTGGTAAAGAATTTGCCTGCAGTGCAGGAGATGCAAGAGACGCAGGTTCGATCCCTGGGTCAGAAAAATCTCTAGACAAGAAAATGGCAACCCACTCCAGTATCCTTGTCTGGGAAATCCAATGGACAGAGCAGCCTGGAAGGCTACAGTCCATAGGGTTGCAAAGAGTTGAACATGACTGAGTGACTAAGCATGCACGCACACACACATACACACACACACAGGGATGCAAGTAAGAAAGAGTTCAGTGTAGAAGCCAAGAACTTCCTCTTCTGATTACACGGTCTCATGCTTACCCTGCTTAATTGGATTATTTACATCTAGCACTGCTCTCTACCTTACAGTAAGGAGAAAAAGGGCTCTGGAGATTCCAGAATCCATGTTTTACTGATCGTGTTAGTTCCTGAGTCTCCTTCTGCTGCTTGTGATGGTAAATTGTATGTCAGCTTAACTGAGACAAGATATGTGATCAAATATTATTCCGGATGTTTCTATGATACTCTTTTGAATGAGATTAACATTTAAATTGGTAGACTTTATGGAGGCAAGATTGCCCTCCATAGTGTGACTGGCCCCATCCAATCAGCTGAAGATCTAAATAGAACCAAAGACTGGCCTCCCCTAAGCAAGAGGGGATTCTGTAGCACAGGGCCTTCAGGCTTGAACTACTGCATTGGGTCTTTGGGCCTCTGGTCTGCCAACCCACCCTTCATATATAGGACTTGCCAGCCTCCGTAATCATGTGAGCCAATTCCATAAGGTAAATCATATAATATCCTATTGGTTCTGCTTCTATGGTAAAGTTTAATACACTGCTCATGTACATGTACTGATTCCAGATATCATTCTAAGTAACAGTATTGCCCTTATATTTTACATGACTACCTACTTCCAAAGAGTTTATATAGAGCTGCATTCATGTCTGGAATGAAAAGTGGTCTCAAAACCTGTAGGAACTAGATTCTACTTATCTAGTCCCAAACTGATTTATTTCACTTGGCTTTTAGCCCCTTGACTTGACTTCCCTGGTGGTTTAGATAGTAAAGCATCTGCCTACAATGCGGAAGACCTAGGTTTGATCCCTGGGTCAGGAAGATCCTCTGGAGAAGGAAACGGCAACCCACTCCAGTACTCTTGCCTGGAAAATCCCAGGGATGGAAGAGCCTGATAGGCTACATTCCATGGGGTCGCAAAGAGTCGGACACGACTGACTACCTTCACTTTCACTTTAGCCCCTTGGGGGCAAATACTGTATTGTATCCATCTTTGTATTCCTAGCAGCCAGCCCATAATAGAAGATTTTTTAAAGTGTGCTGAATTAAATGAATGAATAAATGAATGGCTCAATACTTACATGTTAAAATACAAGTCTCCATCACAAACTTTTCCTTTCATCTGGCTCAAAGCAAAGAAAATTCTGGTGTGATCCCCAAACAATCACTGTTACCCACTTTCCCATATTTCTGATTACTTTCAGTATATTATGGTCATACAGTATAACTAAACTGTAGTTATATATTGAATGTGTTCCCTTAGGGACAAACTAAGGCAATCATACAGGGCCTGGGCTTTTTTTTTTTCGCCTTCTTGTAGAAGAACTTGGGGAGCCAAACTCAAAATACCTGAAGCAGTTTTTCAGTCTGGGTTGACCTGAGTTTAAGTTGGAACATTGCTGCTGTTTAGTCATGTGACCTTTCAAGTCTTAGCTTCTTCCTCTTCTGTAAAATGGGCATCCTCATCATCACCATATCATCAATCACCATAATAATAACAATAATGCTACATCATCATGCTGTGGTGTGGATTAAGTGAGACCAAGAATATAAAGCATTTATCAAAATGCCTGAAGATAGTAAGAGTGCAACAAACACTAAGCATTAGTAGCTATCTCAGCTGTACCTTGTTTCAGTGCACTGCACTTTACTGCACTGCACAGATACAATGGGTTTTAGGTTGTTTTGACTGTTCGCTTGTTTTGATATTGCAAATTGTAGGTTTGTGATAATCTTGCATCAATCTATCAGCACCGTTTTCCCAACCGCCCTTGTTTATTTTATGTTTCTAGGTCACATTTTGGTAATTCTCAAGCTATTTCATGCTTTTTCTTGTTATTATATTTGTCATGGTGATTTCTGGTTGATGAGCATTGAAGTTACTATTTTAATTTGGGGAGAGGCACCAAGAACTGTGCCCATACAAGATGATTACCTTGATAAATGTGTGTATTCTGACTGCTCTACCAATCTGCTGTTCCCCCTTCTCTCTCCCTCTCCTCAGGTCTCTCTATTCCCTGAGACACAGCAACATTGAAATTAGTACAGTTAATGCCCCTACAATGGCCTATAAATGTTCAAATGAAAGAGATTCACATGTTTCTCACTTTAAACCAAAATTTGGAAATGATTAAACGTAGTGAGGAAGGCATGTCAAAAGCTGAGATATTCTGAAAGCTAGGTCTCCTGTACTACTTAGCCAAGTCATGAATGCAAAGGAAAAGTTTTTTTTTTGAAGAAAATTAAAAGTGCTATCCCAGTGAAAGATAAGAAACTGAAACAGCCTAACTGCTGATATGGAAAAAGTGTTTAGTGGTCTGGATAGAAAATCAAATCAAATAAGACTTTATTTCCTTAAGATAAAACCTAATCCAGAGAAAGGCCCTAAAACTCTTCAATTCTGTGAAGTCTAAGAAAGGCAAAGAAGATGCATAAGACAAATTTGAAGCTCGAAGAGCTTGTTTCATGGAGTTTAAAGAATAAAGCTGTCCCAATGAGATAAAAGTGCAAGATGAAGCTGTGAGCAACGACGCAGAAGCTACAGCAAGTCACGCAGAAGATGTAGACGACTTAATGAAAGTGACTACACTCCACAACAGGCTTTCAATTCGAATATGTCATCTAGAACTTTCATAGCTACCGAGGAGAAGTCAAAGCCTGGTTTTGAAGCTTCAGAGGAAAAGCTGACTCTCATATTAGGGGCTTATGCAGCTAGTGACTTTAACTTGATGCCAATGTTATTTACCATTTTGAAAATCCTAGGCCCTTAAGAATCATGCTAAATCTACTTTTCCTGTGCTCTCTCTATATGTAGATATGTATTCAGTTATGACTGATTTTTGATGTCATATAGCAGAAACTAACACAACATTGTAAAGCAATTATCCTCCAATTAAAAATTTAAAAAAAATTTTTAATGTGCTAAATTTACTCTGCCTGTGCTCTGTAAATGGACCACCAAAGCCTGAATCACAGTTCAACTGTTTACAACATGGTTTACTGAATGTTTTAAGCCCACTGTTGAGACCTACTGCTCAAATAAAGGATTCACTTCAAAATATCACTGATCACTGGCCATATACCTGGTCACCCAAAACTCTAATGGATTTGTATGAGATTAACATCGTTTTCATGCCTGTTAACAGACCATTCATTTTGCAACCCATGGATCAAGGAGTAATTTCTTCTTTCAAGTTCTTATTATTTAAAATAATATATTTCATAAAGCTATAGCTGCGACGGAGAGTGATGGACCTTGGCAGGTCAAGAACATTCATGATTCAGGGGAAGAGGTTAAAATGTCAATATTAACTGAGGTTTGGAAGAAGCTGATTCCAACTCACATGGATGACTTTGAGGAGTTCGACTTCAGTGGAGGAAGTAACTGCAGACGTAAGAGAAATAGCAAGAGAACTCGAATTAGAAGTAGAGCCTGAAGATTAACTGAATTGTTATAATCTCATTACAAAACTTTAATGGATGAGGAGCTGCTCGTTATGGATGAACAAAGAAAGTGGTTTCTTGAGATGGGTTCTACTTCTGTGAAGATGCTTTGAAGATTATTGAAAACACAACAATGAAATTTGAACATTATATAAACAGTTTATAAAGCAGAGGCAGATTTTGAGAGAATTGACTCTAATTACGAAAGAAGTTTTGCTGTTGATAAAATGCTATCAAATAGCATTTTATGTTATGGAGAAATTATTTGTGAAAGGAAGAGCCAATTGATATGGCAAATTTCATTGCTATCTTATTTTAAGCAATTGCCACAGCCATCCCAGCCTTCAGCACCCACCACCCTGATCAGCCAACAGCCATCAACAATAAGATATGACCCTCCATCAACAAAAAAGTTACAACCTGCTCAAGGCTTAAATGATACATTTTTGAGCAATAAGGTATTTTTAACGTATATACATTATATTTTTAGACATATGGAACACTTAATAGACTACAGTGTAGTGTGAACATAACTTTTACATGTACTGGGAAACCGAAAATTTCATGTAACACACTTTACTGTAATATGCACTTATTGCAATAGTCTGGAAATTAAACTCACAATATCTCCAAGCTATGCCCAAATTGTCTTGGAAAGGTATCAAGGTCAAGTCAGGATATCAGCACAAACAGTCCTTAATCAAAAGGTAAGCTAAGAATAAAACTGAACTGTAAGGACTTGCCTGATGACGCAATGGTAAAGAATCCTCCTGCCAAAGCAAGAGACATGGGTTTGAACCCTGATCTGGGAAGATCCCACATGCAGTGGAGCAACTAAGCCCCATGCATCAGAGCTATTGAGCCTGTGTCCTACAGCCCAAGAGCCACAACTACTGAGTCTTCGTACTACAACTACTGAAGCCCTGTGCACCCTAGAGCAAGCTCTCTGCAACGGGAGAAGCCACCACTCGGAGAAATCTGCGCACCACAACTAGAGTAGCCCCTGCTAGCCACAATTAGAGAAAAGCCCGGGCAGCTATGTAGACCCAGCACAGCCAGAAAATTAAATCGAAAAAAAATGCACAATGAATGCTGAGACAGAAGAGATTGCAGAAGCTGAGAAATTGGGATCTGAATGAAGCAGGCAAGTGGAGACTCTGAGTCCTGAAAACAAAGCGTTGTTTGCCCTCATTTGAGCAAGCCAGTTCATCTCAAGATGCCAGAGCTAGATGGACAGTGACAGTGCCCTAAACACTTTCTAACAAATAAAGGATGACTGGGGCCCAGAGACATCATCCGCTCACGTCAGTGACAGAAAACTGCTTCCTCCTGTCCATGTTAAGGCCCAGAGCTTTGCTACCTCATATGCTCTCAGTATCTGACCTGATTGTCAATGATACACCATTCATTTCACTGACTCATTAGTGACTACACACCTGCAGGAAACAGATGACACACTCAGACTGGGAAAATTAAAGTGAAGTTAATAAAAGGATTCTTGCTGGAATGGTGAACATATAGGAAAACTGCATGGAGCAGCGCACTACCCCGAGCCGAGGGACAGAGGATGACCATGCCCAGGCCCAGGCCTGAAGCAGTGTGACAAAGGAGTTACCAGGGAGTCTGGAGACACAGAGTGAGTGGGGCAGAGAAGAACAACTGATAGAATTACCATGGTCTTTATTTAAGGGAGGCTTCAAAGTGGCGCTAGAGGTAAAGAACCCACCCTACCAGTGCAGGAGACATACGGCTTTACATGAGGGAAACACTCTGCCCGAGGATCTGGACGGAACTAGAGTGGTAATCACTTGATCTCACTCTGCTCCTACCTGCTGGTTAGGAAATGCCCCAACCAAACCCAGCTGGAAGCCAGAGGACAAAAGGAGCCCAACCAAAGTCAGCTCTGGAGTTCGGAGCAGGACAGGAAAGGGCAGAGAGTCAATCTGGAAGAGCCATGAACATCAGATATTCAGCACATTGCCCCACCTTCCTAAAGGTCTGGCACTGCCCCAGAAGGGACTAACTTCATATGGCTGCTCTGGGATAAATCCCACCTTCTTTCATAGCCTCATCCACCTCACAAACCCATACACTCAACTCTTTGACATCAGGGTGAAATCCTCTTGTGTCTGGTCCAGTGCTTTCCTTTTCCCAACTACCTTCTTGTTTATTCAAAGAAAGAGACTAGTGTGTACATCCCTCCAGGTGTTGGGACAGGCTCTGACAAGTCAAAATTGGCTGGACATGTCCATGCTAGGACCTCAATGCTAGGACCTCCCTGACACAATAAAATATGCACTTGGCACTAAAAAAGCAACTGATTACAATGGAATCTTCATTGGATGAGTTAAATACCTCAGGATTTTGCAGGGCCCCAGGATTCCGAATGTCAGTAGTCATTGCACAAAACTGTATAAAATATTCTTTTTTTAAAGAGGTTGATTTGCATCCTGGATGAAAAGTACTTCACTACAAGTTCCAAATTAATAGCTTTTGAAGTTTTTTTTTTCTTTTTAAAGTTTGATATAATAGTTTTGTAAACCAGCCTTGAAATTTCTAGTTCTCAATACTTGCCAGAACCCAAAATGGATACTGAGAACAAAGAAAAGAAACTTGTTTTCATAAGTCAGTATGCAACAACATCAGAAACCATGAGAGAGGTTGGAAAATATTTTCAGACTGGTTTTACAACTCCTGTTAGCCTAGATAATTGATATCACCACCCAAACTTACCTTGACTGAGCTTTGAAGACTTTTGAAATTCACTTTCCTAAATGAACATAATTCTAAATTCTGTGAGGGATGCCAAATGTTCCCCCTCCCCACCATTATGCTGAGCTGGAACTGCATTCCACACTGGAAATTCTAAAGCCAACTTTGAAAAATCACCTTGAAGCCATTAATTGCCAGATAATAACCCAACCAAAGAAAAGACTTACATTTAGAGATGAATAAAAGAAGTCACAGGGTGGCCTAACACTAAATCATTTTCTTGGGAATGTTGTGGAGACAATATCTCTTTGGTGCCAAGTCTGACACTAGACAAAATGGTGAAGACGTTTTCAGTCACATGTGCTCCATTCAGTTGCCTTCTTCCATTAGGCTCCCAGAGCTGCCTCACCCCGGCTTTCCCGGTGACTCAGTTCTCTTCTGACTGAAACATTCCCAGGCAGGAAGGCTTCCATATTTGGTTGGATAAGCTTAACCTTCCTATTTTCCTTCCTAGATACTATGCTAAAAAGAGTTTGGTGTTTCAACTGCAGCACGTGGCTTTAAGGAGATTTATCCACGATGGAAAAGAGCTGGACAAGAAATCAGGGGGATGAGGTTCTTGCTTCAATCCTGCCACTAAAAGAGACTGTGATCTTGGCATAGTCACTTTATCTCTCTGGGTCTCATTTTCCTCTTCCGTAACGTAAAGGTGTTGGTTCATGTCAGTGACTTCCAGGCCATTTTTTTAGTCTTTGTTCAAGTGAAGTCTTACATGGAAGCTCAACATGTGAAGCAGAAAAAGCCTCCTCTGGTCTGAAGGGAAAATGATTGCCACCAATCTTGTGCACTTGACAATCACACTTCCCCCGTATCTCAAGTTCACTTGGCACTCAAAGTATGACCTTTGGCCCACGCATGTGGCTTATGATCTTTGAAGTTCTTATTAAAAAGCAGAACTCTGGGTACCCCTTTTAAGATCTACTAAATCAATCTGTGTAGAGCTGGCACTCTGGAATCCTTTTTTAAATAAGCATCTCAAGTGAATCTCATGAACACAAAAATTTGAGCATGTTGAAAAGCACCAGACCAGATATTTCTGAAGTCTTTTTCTTCTCCAATACTCTAGCAGTGTTGCTCAATATTTAAGGCTTACAAAGTCATTGGAAAGCTAAAGAAAGAAATGGATCTTCTGTTGAGAAAAGTGCTGCTGCTGCTAAGTCGCTTCAGTCTTGTCCGACTCTGTGCAACCCCATAGATGGCAGCCCACCAGGCTCCCCCATCCCTGGAATTCTCGAGGCAAGAATACTGGAGTGGGTTGCCATTTCCTTCTCCAATGCATGAAAGTGAAAAGTGAAAGTGAAGTTGCTCAGTCGTGTCCGACTCTTAGCGACCCCATGGACTGCAGCCCACCAGGCTCCTTGTCCATCGGATTTTCCAGGCAAGAGTACTGAGGTGGGGTGCCATTGCCTTCCCACTTTTGAGAAAAGTGCAAAAACACACAAATACACATGTATACAGGCACACACGTGAAATTCATCTTGAATTACAGCAAACTTAAATATCTAGCTATCCATCTCCTTGTTGTCCATCATGGACACTCGATGGGAAGATAGTTAAAATCCCTATGATATCTATGACTTAACAGTGGTATTTCAGGATGAATGTGGTGATTCATTAGAGAAGGAACTCTTCTGGCATTAAACCTAACTCTCTTAGTAGCCGATATTGTACTAAACCAAAGATGGTCTCCAACTTATAGCTTCTAACCCAATTTCCAGCTTGTTCAAAGTAGTTGGTATTTTCTGGGTGTTTTTTTGTTTGTTTGTTTGCTTTTATTAATTACCAGGAATAGTGTCATCCTGAATTTTCCTTAAATGATCACTTTACTACAGGTATGAGGATGAAACGGCTAAACTCCAGCAAACCAGCTGGTGCTGTTCCAAGATTCTTGCTGTAAGGCCTGTTCAGTTCCCAACTGATTTGTTTCTCAGACTGGATGCATAGACATTCCTGCTTGTGGAACACGAGGGTCATGTCTTCCAAGAGGAATGATGTGGCCACATCACTGCTGAAAGCCTAGACATTCTTTTCAGAGGGCCAAGGAATGAGCTTGGATCTAGATTTCAATCTGCCAAACAATAAAACTATGCGGTGGCGTCAAGCACTCTTATAAGGGGCTGATCCATAAATATTCACAGACCATGACAAGGCTCAGAATGGGCCCTTCCCAAAAGTCTGCCTCCATTTTTCACATGCCACCCAGATGTGCCATGTGGAGTGGGAACACTAGCATACACCACAGACGAGGTTCTGTACCACCTACACGAGTTCTTTATACTTTTAAAAAGACAAAAAACAAAAAAACCAAAAGCCTTTCTCTTGCAGTTTGAGCAATTTGGGCTTTCATTCTGCCTTTGGCCCAACAGCAAAAGCCCCTCTACAAGTCAGCTCCCCCACTGACATCTTCCCAGTCAATAGGGAACCACTTAACTACATGAACATTAACTAATTTGAAGTTTGCTTTTTATCCTAGCACTAATAGGAGAGGAGGAATGTGTTTGTGTTTGCAAGTTTTCCATGTGGGTTAAGTCAAGATTGTTTGCTCAAGTCTGAAGCTTGGAAGAAAAAAAAAACAAGGCCCAAGTCTCATCTTGTCTTTTGGAGGTAGGTAGAAGAGCCATTGTTTCCAGTGCAGCTGAAACCTGTGGGCTGAGAAACCACTGGAGTCTATTCTCTGAGGTTTCTGAAAATTTTCCCCACAGACTTATCATTGTCAGCAACCATGGCAGGCTGTTTTGTTTTGCCTTTCATTCTTTATTTATTGCCAAAGCAAATGGCAATGACAGTTGAGAATGGAAAGAGTGGCAAGATGGAGTGAAATATAGGAATAAAGCATTGCTATAAAGAGAAGTTGCTAAAAAAGGAAAGGAGTTCCTTCTCCTCTAAAAGCTCAAAGTGCCTTTCATCATCCAGCAAAGCTGGACCAAAAGCAAACTTATTTTTAAGGGTAAACAGATAACAAATGGCTCATCCAGAATTCCAGGGTGGATTTGTACTCCCTCCCACAAGGAAAAGATTGCTTTTTAATTTGTTGTATGTAAGACAAGGCCCAGAACAACTGAGAGAAGCATGCTTGAAGGTAAAACATGAGATATACAATATTTAGAGAGCCTAGAAGATCCCTCAAAATATATTCCCACCTTTCATAATTTCAAGGAAAAGAATACCCTTGGTTTTCCCTGACCTTAGCTGAGCCACGGCCAAAATAAGAATGCTACTAGTAATCAGGAGCTTACTGGAGATTTTGCTTTTTGATCTTATTTGTTTAGTGGAATATACAGCATCTTCCATGTTTTTCCTTACACTATAGTTATCATGAGGAGTCATCAGTGCCTATTCTAAATGCCTTAATTTTGTCCCATTAGTAAAAAATGCAAACTAGAGATACAATGTTTCAATGTCTCCTCATCACCAAAATGATAGAATCCTAGGTCTTCAACAGGAGATCCAACCAGTCTATTCTGAAGGCGATCAGCCCTGGGTGTTCTTTGGAAGGAATGATGCTAAAGCTGAAACTCCAATACTTTGGCCACCTCATGCGAAGAGTTGACTCATTGGAAAAGACTCTGGTGCTAGGAGGGATTGGGGGCAGGAGGAGAAGGGGACAACAGAGGATGAGATGGCTGGATGGCATCACTGACTCGATGGATATGAGTCTGAGTGAACTCCGGGAGTTGGTGATGGACAGGAAGGCCTGGCATGCTGTGATATGGGGTCGCAAAGAGTCGAACATAACTGAGCGACTGAACTGAACTGAACTGAAGGTCTTCAACATGGTCTACGTGGACCTCTGTAATCTCACCCTTGCTTATTGTTTTAGCTCCAAACTCTAATATTTTGCCTCTTAAACTATATATGTTTTAATAATTGCAGAAATTTTAATTTCCTCTAAATCATTATGTTACTTTAGGTCTATGTAGGTTTTCCAATTCTATCTCCCTTGCCAACCCTTTCCCCTTATTCACTTTTTTCCCTCTATCTAATCCAACTCATCTATCAAGATATAATTCAGATGTCATCACTTCTAGGGAGTCATTCTTAACACATCAAACGACTTCCTCACATGATATTAGGCACCCGAGCATGACACCCTCAGGGGAATCACCATATTTTATTGAAACTCTCTATTTGTATATTTTTCTCCTCTACTAAGTCATGTGCTTCTTAGGGGAAAAGATGTCTTATTCCAACTGACAAGCAACAAGACACTTAAGTGAGTTTAATCAAAGAAAGAGAGAGTAGTGTGAAGTGCTAGAGGGAAAAAGCATTGACCTTCAGTTACAAAGACATGATGGGCAAACCTATCTTGCCTCTCAAACTCACCAGCAGAAGCTCACTTTTCTGCTGTCATCTTCCTCTTCAGGCTCCTCTAGTTGCTAGCACAGTTCCTTGGTAAGTCCCATGGCATGGTCCCTTGTGCCTTCGTTCTCTATGTCCAGGTGCCCCCTGAACTCCAACTCTGACAGTCTCTGATCCCAGTCTTTGAATTTGAACAAACCATTCTTTGATATTCCCACCACTCAGTAATAACCAACAGCTGACATATGGGTCAGCACTGACCTAAGACCAGACAGAAACCACATTCCTATTCCCTGCTGCTGCTATTGCTAAGTTGCTTCAGTCGTGTCCGACTCTGTGCGACCCCAGAGATGGCAGCCCACCAGGCTCCACCATCCCGGAATTCTCCAGGCAAGAACACTGGAGTGGGTTGCCATTGCCTTCTCCAGTGCATGAGAGTGGAAAGTGGAAAGTGAAAATTGAAAGTGAAGTCACTCAGTTGTGTCCAACTCTCAGCGACCCCATGGACTGCAGCCTACCAGGCTCCTCCATCCATGGGATTCCTACCAGTCCATTATTCCCTCCACAATTATACTAAATGACTGTCTTAATTTGAATTTCCTGTAGTAAGATTGAAAAAGAAATCTGTAAATGGCGGTTTCATTTATTTCACTGAGCCTTACTCATCTCTATTTTTTAAGAACCCAACATAATGTCTAAAACATAGCACACATTTGATGAGTAGGAATTAAATAAGTGTGTTTCTATGGTCGCTTTCAAGATTATGATTAGATGTTCTGTAGCAAAGATGAATACTCTCACGGTATCATGGTGTTGCTAGAAAGAAGCTTTTCAGCCAGGGACTACATTTCCCAGCACCCTTCATGTCTATTGCAGCCACGTGACCAGTATTTTCCAATGAAATGGAAGTAGAAGAAACATATGGCTTCTCTAATTTAAGGCTTTAAAGAAGTGTTTGTAACTTCTTCATCCTCTTTTATTCCTGCTGGTTCAATGCAGATGACTAAAGGACCCTAGAGCAAAGGCTGGCAAACTGTCTATGTACAAGGATAGATAGTAAATATGTTATGCTTTGTTGCCATATGGTCTGTCCCAACTACTCCACTCTGCCTTTAGGGTGCAAAAGCTACGATGGACAATACACAAACAAACATTTGAGGCTGTATTCCAGTACAACTGTATTTACAAAAATAAGTGGAGGGCCATATTTAGCCCATATGACATAATTTGCCAACCCCTGCCTTGGAGGAAAGCAGAGCATGAGATGGAAAAAGGCCAAGAACCTGAATTCCACATGGAGAAAAATCAGCAACACAGATCAGGATTGCCAGTCTTGATGTATTACATGAATACAATAGCTAACTTCTACTTTGTTAAGCCACTTAAATTTTAGAGCTTATGTATAAGCTTATTAATAAATATGTTAGTATTGCCTTTACTAAACTATAACTGTAGTATCAGTTCAGTTCAGTTGCTCAGTCATGTCCAACTCTTTGCGACCACACAGAATGTGGCACGCCAGGCCTCCCTGTCCATCACCAACTCCCAGAGTTTACTCAAACTCATGTCCATTGAGTCGTTGATGCCATCCAACCATCTCATCTTCTATCATCCCCTTCTCCTCCTACCTTCAATCTTTCCCAGCACCAGGGGCTTTTCAAATGAGTCAGTTCTTCACCTCAGGTGGCCAAAGTGTTGGAGTTTCAGCTTCAGCATGAGTCCTTCCAACGAATATTCAGGACTGATTTTCTTTGGGATGGACTGGTTGGATCTTCTTGCAGTCCAAGGGAATCTCAAGAGTCCTCTCCAACATCACAGTTCAAAAGCATCAATTCTTCAGTGCTCAGCTTTCTTTATAGTCCAACTATCACATCCATACATGACTACTGGAAAAATCATAGTTTTGAATAGATGCACCTTTGCTGGCAAAGTAACATCTCTGCTTTTTGATATGCTGTCTAGGTTGGTCATAACTTTTCTTCCAAGGAGCAAGTGTCTTCATTTCATGGCTGCAGTCAACATCTGCAGTGATTTGGGAGCCCCCCAAAATAAAGTCTGTCATTGTTTCCCCATCTATTTGCCATGAAGTGATGGGACCAGATGCCATGATCTTCATTTTCTGAATGTTGAGTTTTAAGCCAACTTTTTCACTCTCCTCTTTCACTTTCATCAAGAGGCTCTTTAGTTCTTCGCTTTCTGCCATAAAGGTGGTGTCATCTGCATATCTGAGGTTATTGATATTTCTCCCGACAGTCTTGATTCCAGCTTGTGCTTCATCCAGCCCAGTGTTTCTCATGATGTACTCTGCATATAAGTTAAATAAGCAGGGTGACAACATACAGCCTTGATGTACTCCTTTCCCTATTTGGGTCCCTATACAGATTTCTTAAGAGGCAGGCCAGGTGGTCTGGTATTCCCATCTGTTTAAGAATTTTCCAGAGTTTGTTGTGGTCCACACAATCAAAGGCTTTGACATAGTCAATAAAGCAGAAGTAGATATTTTTCTGGAACTCTCTTACTTTTTTTGTGATCCAATGGATGTTGGGAATTTGATTTCTGGTCCCTCTGCCTTTTCTAAATCCAGCTTGAACATCTGGAAGTTCACAGAATAAAATGAGAATTAAATATGTCACCAAGGAGGTGAAAGACATACTCTGAGAATTATAAAACATTAATAAAGGAAATTAAAGGTGCTTCAAACAATGGAAAGATACCCCATGCTCTTGGAATGGAAGAATTTATATCGTTAAAATGGCTATACTACTTAGAGAAATGCACAAATTTAGTGTTATCCCTATCAAATTACTCATGGAATTTTTCATAAAACTAGAACAAATAATCCTAAAATTTATATGCAACCATAAAACACTAGAATTGCCAAGGCAATCCTGAGGAAAAAGAAGCAAGTAGGTCTCATAAATCTTCCAGACTTCAGCCAATACTACAAAGCTATGGTAATCAAAACAGCATGGCATTGGCACAAAAACAGACATATAGATCAATGGAACAGAATAGAGGGCCCAGAAATAAACTCACACACCCATGTTCAATTAATCTTTGACAAAGAAAGCAAGGATATAAAATAGGGAAAAGGCAGTCTCTTCAGAAAGTGGTGCTGGCAAAGTTGGACAGCTGCATATAAATCAGTGAAGTTAGAACCCATCCTCACATCATGCACAATAATAAACTCAAAATGGCCTAAAGACTTAAATATAAAAGAATGTATCATAAAACTCCTAGAAGAAAACACAGGCAAAACATTCTCTGATATTAATTATACTAATGTTTCTTAGGTCAGTCTCCCAAGGCAAAACAAATAAAAACAAAAGTAAACAAGTCAGATCTAATCAAACTTACATGCCTTTGTACAGCAAAGGAAACCATAAACAAAACAAAAATACAACTTACGGAATGGGAGAAACTATTTGCAAACGATGTTACCAACAAGGGCTTAATTTCCAAAATATACAAACAGCTCATACAACTCAACAACAAAAAAAGCAAACAACCCAATTGAAAAGTGGGAAGAAGAGTTAAAGAGACATTTCTCCAAAGAAGACATACAGATGGCCAATAGGCACATGAAAAGATGTTTAATATTGTTTTTTGATAATTAAATTATTAATTAAATAAATGCAAATCAAAACTACAATGATGTACCATCTCACAGCAGTCTAAATGGCCATCATTAAAAAGTCTACAAATAACAAATGCTGGAGGGGGGGTGAAGAAAGGGGAACTCTCCTACCCTGTTGGTGAGAATGCAAGTTGGTGTAGCCACTATGAAATACAGTATGGAGGTTCCTCAGAAAACTAAAAATAGAATTACCATATGACTGAGCAATTCTACTCCTGGGCAAATATCTGGACAAAACTATAATTCAAAAAGATATACTGGGGCTGAGAGGAATTTGGAGACTGGGTTTGACCCATATACACTATTGATCCTGTATATAAAATAGATAACTAATGAGAATATGCTGTATAGAACAGAGAACTCTACTTCACACACTGTGGTGACCTGAATGCAAAGGGACCCAAATGGCAAGGAAGTCCAAAAGGAAGAGGATATATGTACATGAGTGGCTGATTCATTATGCTGTACAGCAAAGCTAACACAACATTGTAAAGCAACTATACTCCAATAAAAAAGAACTTTAAAAAAGATACATGCATGCTTACATTCGTAGCAGCATGATTCACAATAACCGAGACATGAAAACAAGCTAAATGTCCAACGACAGACGAAGGGATAAGATGTAGTGCATATATTCAGTGGAATACCACTCAGATATAAAAAGAATGAAAGAATGCCATTTGCAGCAACATGAACGCAACTAGAGATTATCATACTAAGTGAAGTAAGTCAGAGAAAGATAAATACCATATAATATCACTTATATGTGGAATCTGCTGCTGCTACTGCTGCTAAGTCGCTTCAGTCGTGTCCGACTCTGTGCGACCCCATAGACAGCAGCCCATGAGGCCTCCCCGTCACTGGGATTCTCCAGGCAAGAACACTGGAGTGGGTTGCCATTTCCTTCTCCAATGCATGAAAGTGAAAAGTGAAAGTGAAGTCGCTCAGTCATGTCCGACTCTTAGCGACCCCATGAACTGCGGCCCACCAGGCTCCTCCATCCATGGGATTTTCCAGGCAAGAGTGCTGGAGTGGGGTGCCATTGCATGACACAAATGAGCCTATCTATGATGCAGAAAGACTCACAGACATAAGAGAACAAACCTGTGGTTGCCAAAGGGAAGGAACGGACTCGGAGTTTGTGGTTAGTAGATGCATACTATTACATATAGAATGGATGGACAAAAGGCCCTATTGTATAGCAGAGGGCACTATATTCAATATCCTGGGATAAACCACAATGGAAAAGAATATGAAAAAATAACATGTATTCGTGAAGTATAACTGAGTCACTTTGCTCTACAGAAATTAACATAATATTGTAAATCAACTATATTTCAATTTTAAAAAAGAATTAGCATTTTACACAAATAACCAAATTCATTCTATTTCCTTACTGTTGGACATTAGTTGCATATAATTTCCATCTGCTTAGTATACTGCCTTTGGGAATCTAAGCTTTAATTTAGATAAAGGTCTAATTTCCTCTTTCATATAATAGGAAAATAAACAAACAGATACAAAACATATCTTTTAAATATCTTGGCTATTTACTTTCTGATTTATGCTATCCAGCAGTGTGTTTAAAGTTTTTCTTTCATTTCTTTTTTATTAGCTAAAATAGCAGATCTTCTTATAATTTCCTTTAGTAATTACTTTTGGTACTTACCAAGCCTAAGCAACTAAGACAGAGACCCTATAAAGAAAATGCCATCTCTACACAGTCAATAGACCCAGGTTTCAATGGGCTTAACCTGAAGCTCTGGTCTGCTCAGCACTTCAGGGTTACATCCCAAGGGCCTCTGAGCTAATGAAACATGTTACAATTCTAATACCTACTTAAGCAAATTGAATGTGGCCATCCAGGAAAATTACTTGGTCGTCATAGTAACTCTTTTACTACTTATGTCAAGAAGAATGAAATTTAGAAAAAAAAGAAAACCCTGGCAGCAAACTCTACAATCTAAAATAAAGTTGCGGGAGGTATGAGGCAGAGGGAAAGACAAATGAGGGATTTACTTCAGTATGGAGGAAAACACCTGAAGTGTAACAAGCTCCCCATAATATGCTCTCACTTAGCCTTCTTGGTCATAACGTTGGGGGTATCTCTGCAATAGATTCACAGAATGTGAAAGATAGACGATCTCTTAGGAAATCTAATCTGAGATCCTCATTTTACAAATAAAGAAATGGAAGCCCAGAGAGATATAGCAACTCATACTCAGTTACTGGCCTGTGCTGAAGCAGAAACAGTTCTCTTGCTTGTCTGCTCAGGGTTCTTATCATTCTATCCCTGAGATTTAAGGACACAGAGGAACCATTCAAAAGACTTTTTGGAATCTTTGCTATTTTGATTTATCTTTAAAAAATTATAAAGCATTGACTCAGCACAGAAGAAGAAGACAGATTAGTCTTACACTGGTTACATGACTGACCAGTTATGGAAAAGTTGGAAAGATCTCATACACCAATTACACACTGACATTGTATTAAGCACTACGCTGGCTCCTGGATTTCTAAGATGGTGTGGTCAAATCACTTAGACTCCTCGCAGTCCTTTCAAAAGCAGAACACCTTTATGTTCACACTGAGAGCTAAGGGTCTGAAAATCTCCATCTATGAGGGGTTTATTCTCCATTTCACAGATCTTAGAACATATGGCAAAGTTACGGTCCTAACAAGCAACAGATGCAACCTGATTTTAACTCTATGATGTTTTCAATACTGTGAAACAGTGGAAATTGCAAAACAAGCACGGAGAGGCATTTTAATGTTGTTATCATTGATGAAAAGATAGATAATAACTGGTCAAAAAAGGGGGCCCAGGAAACTGCGCCAGTACATAGAATGATCAAGTAATATGAAAAAGACTCCTCTGTGTACAACCTTTAAAAGATGTGTATCTAGGTCAACATTACTGAACCATTCCCACCTTGGCCTAATGCCAACTCATTTGACTTGCTAGAGCAGGACAAAGTACTTTGGTCTTATCCCTTAATGGTTCCCTTTGACTTTCTGGTTGAACTTTTTCCTTGACTAGAAAGAATTCTTAGATTTCTAAGGAAAGAAATCTTAGTACCTTTTTCTCAGGCCAGATATTCTCAATATCCTCATGGAGTTTGGTGGTGGTTTAGTTGCTAAGTCGCGTCCAACTCTTGTGACCCCATGGACTATAACCTGACAGCTCCTCTGTCCATGGGATTCTCCAGGCAAGAATACTGGAGTGGGCTGCCATTTCCTTCTCCAGGGGACCTTCCCAACCCAGGGATCAAACCTGGGTTTCCTGCATTGCAGACAGACTCTACCAATTGAGCTACAAGGGAAGCTCCTTGTAGTAAACTCATGGAGTTTACTATTCTGTTAAAAAAAAAAAAAAGAGGTATATATGCACACATGCATGCATGCATGCATGCATGCACACACACATAACTATAAGAGGCAGAATTGTAATGCTATCAGGAAACTAAAAAAATAATGTTCTCAGAGTACAAAGATTAAAAATATCCTATAAGGGGGTTGGGAAAAGCTTCATAGATTAGTTTTGTGGGGAAGGAGGATGTTCTGTTTTTAAGAAGGGGGATTGGATAGACAGAGATGGCCAGAAAGAGAATTTCAGGCGAAGAAAAGAGCAGGAAACTATAGCTTGTGTTTAGGGGTCAGTGAACTCTCCTGCCCTGCATGTTTTTTTTAAGCAAGGTGATCTGGGATGGGGGCAGGTATTTCCATATCCTTCTTGATGATGTTTCAACTTGAAAGGCTTCATGGTGAGTGGCGGCAAGACCTATTTGAGAATCCGATGAAAGTGGCAGATCTTCCCTTAAGAAATATATACCTGGATCGCCAAGTAAGAAGTTACCAGTTTCACTCTTTCCTAATTCCTTCAAAAACTCCATCCATCACCTTTCCAGGAAAAAACATATCCAGTCAAGTTTCTGCCAAGCCTAGTCCTGACGGTTTCCACCAGATGCCACTGGGATGGGCATTACTCCAGATTGAGAATGGCCTTTCCATTTGTTCTGTTGTAATTAATGCACACATCAAACCATGAGCCTGCTTAGTCTGGTGGTGCAGCATGAACTAGACTGGAGGGCACTCAACATCCACCTCCTTAGGAAGGCTCCCCGGTGAATGATGACAGCTCCACACTGGCCAGAGAAAGAAGAAATTAGTGCATGTTACATGACAACAGTTTGAAAATGAAAATTGCTCCATAACTGCTTAAACATTTGAATGGGTTCAAAATCAAATGTCCATACACAATTATGTCCCCAACATATATACACATTCATGCATCTTGATGATAATCATTTTAATTTAGTGTTCAGCCTTTCCATAGTATACTGGCATTGCAACTAACCAGAAATAACACATAGACTTGGGCCTAATCTAACTAATAATCTGAGTTCATTATCCTCAGTTTTGTGCTTCCCCAGTGAACCAATTAGAATCCACCAGAAGACCTAGTGGGCTTCCCTGTTGGTTCAGATGGTAAAGAATCTGCCTGCGATGCGGGAGACCTGGGTTCAACCCTTGGGTTGGGAAGATCCCCTAGAGGAGGGCATGGCAATCCATTCCAGTATTCTTACCTGGAGAATCCCCATGGACAGAGGAGCCTGGCAAGAGTCAGACATGACTGAGTGACTAAGCACAGTACAGAAGACTTAGTAAGAGTGTAAACTATTCGCCTATAGGATATGTTTGGCTCTTAGATTTATTTTACTTAGCCCATATTTTTTTTAAAAAATCTTGGATTGTCTTTTAACATTTTGAAATCAGGAAATTACATGTAAAAATCAGATTTATGAGGACTTTTTAAGGAATCTGGAGAACTGACAATAATAAGCATATTTTTACATAGTAACAATCAGTTTAAGATGACTTACATAGCATGGGCTCTCCAGGTTGCCACAGCCCTATCCAAAGTTGAAGTATATCTGAACAGCTTCACAAATTTGTATTAATTGCCTGGCCCCTGAATACACTTGAGGTTGAGATCCCTAATCTAATATCATAAGTGATCGGGAAAGTATGATGTAGTTCTTAGGAGCACAAGCTACTGAATCAGATCTACCTGGGTTTAAATCTTTACCATCTATTGGTTGTCAAAATGAGTTACCTAATTCCCAAGATCTTCATTTTTTTCATCAGTACAATGTTGACAATATCTATCTTACAGGATCTCTGAGTAAGGATAAAATTAGCATATGCTTAGCACAATGCTCATTCAGTATGTTGTCACCCAGTATGGTAGTTGAGGGATATTAAATTACTTTTCCATTAATAGTAACTTTTCCTCCCTAGAGAATAATCACACTTCTTTTTGCTCCACTGAAGACAGGCTTACTTGTGTGACTGGCTTTCGCCAATGGAATGTGAGCAGAAGTAAGGTGTGTCATTTCCAAAAATGGCTAGTTTGTACTTTATCACTTTTGCTGAACCACTGTAAGCAATGATACTGTAGATAGTGGCCCACTCAATGTCAGGTCCTGGAAGGAGCTCAGGTACAATGTGGAGGAGAGCTACTAGCTGACCCTCAACAGACATGGAGAATTAATGAAATATAAGTAGCTCAACTGGTTAAGAATCTGCCTGCAATGCAGGAGACCTGGGTTTGATCCCTGGGTTGGGAAGATCCCCTGGAGAAGGGAATAGCCACCCACTCCAGTATTCTGGCCTGGAGAATTCTGTAGACTGTATAGTCTGTGGGGTTGCAAAGAGTCAGACACAACTGAGTGATTTTCGTTTTCAAAATATTTTTGCTTTAAGACATTGAGATTTCAGAGGTGTGTGTTACAACAGTGTAGCCCATTCTGACTGAAATTGTAGTGGAAATTGTTAGTGTCATCACTACCATTATCATAATTGTGACTATTCAAAGTTATTTCCCATGCCAGGCCTTCCTTTCCTTTATTTCCAGAGCTCCTGGCAAAGACACCAGAATCTCTGCCCTATCCTCTGTGGTCAGCTGTTCTTTCCCTCCCTATTTTATCACCCACTTTGAGCTTATCTTCCTGTCTTCTTACAGCCTTCAACACTCCTAGTGATCACAAGGCTTTGGGGAAGGGAACAAAACACATCATTCCTCTTTACAGTAAGACAGCTTCTCTCCTTTCAATATGAGAGAAAGCACAGTTTTATTCATATGTCACAAAGATGTGCAAATAAAACACAAATTATTTCTATATTTAATTTCATTTTTCTCTGAAGTTCCTACCTTTTTTGTGCAGTAGGAGAAAATTATCTTCAGTTGCATTTTAAAAACTTAGCTTGATGCAATGATACTGACTGAAAGTTGACAAGCTAGCACCTGTAATCCCACTGACTATTTGTATAAATAAAGTTTTGCTGGAACACAGTTATGCTCATTCATTTACATATTGTTTATTACTGTTTGGGGCTTCCTAAGTGGCACTAGTGATAAGCCAAGGCAGGAGATGTAACCTGCCTGACAAAGCAGGAGACGTAAGAGACATGGGTTCAATCCCTGGGTCAGGAAGATCCCGTGGAGGAGAGCATGGCAACCCACTTCAGTATTCTTGCCTGGAGAATCTCATGGACAGTGGAGCCTGGAGGGCTACAGTCCATAGGGTCATAAAGAGTCAAACACTAATGATGTGACTTAACACACACCTACACACACACACAACTGTTTTCAGGCTACAAGGGTAGAGTTCAGTAATTGCAAAAGAGTTCATATATTTCACAAAGTCTATAATATTCATTATCTATCTCTTCATGTAAAGTTCACTTGTCTCTGAAAAAAATTTCTCTTTAAGTAAATGATGAGTCCCTTTGAGATGAAGCTCTTAGTCTTTCATATTTCTCTTTCTTCAATCAACTCCTCTCCAAGATGAAGTCTGGGTTTTAAAGCTTATGTGATCTCTGTAACTATGGCATAAAGAGAAGGGGGAGACCAGGTCCTCAGTGCGTGTGGTACCCTCTGGATTCTTGCTCACGTCTACTAAGTAGTGGTTGGTATGAATTGATCCCTGGACTAGTGAGCACTGACATGAGACTGGTCCTATTCCTGAGGGTTCTGCTGACATTCACTGTCCAGGTTGCAACTGGCGACATTTGCAGTGTGCTCTCATTTGCCTTGTGAGGGTATAGTACCTTCCCTGCTCACTTGACCACTGATGATTTTGCAGAGTCCATCGAGGGCCAGCTGGAACTTGCACACAGTCTTCAACTTCAAGACCACTTTTTTCTTTATGCCAGGAATCCTTTCTGGCAAACTCCCCAGACAAAATCTCAGGTAAACGCCATATACTATCCGAGGAACATGGGGAAAATTCTGGGTCCTTCATGTGCTTCATGGGAAATAAGGATGCTTTGAGAAGGCTGCATTCATGCCCTCCCTCTGCTTAACCATTCTGTGATGCCTAGTTTCAAGTGGAGCAGACGACCTATAAAGAAATCACTTTCCAGTATCCTGAGTAGAAAAGGGAGCAGAAATATTTCAGCCTTCAGCACCCACCTTTTCACCCAATAGTCTGCTATTTCATTCTAAAAGAGGGAGGGTAGGCCACATGAATGACCATGCTTCGACTTCTGTCTCTCCTCCAATCCCTCAAGGTAAAGCAAATACCTCCACCTGTACTTCCTCTATATGCAGGATGCCTATAAATCTCTGCAAAACTTTATAATAAAGCCTACTTTATAATCAAGGCAAGATGAGGGAATGCGTATGTGCGTATTAGTTTCTCTCAACAAACTGGGGCGTGAAGACTATTGTACTGCTGAAGTTTTGAAAAACACTAATTGGAATGTCAGAAGCTGAATATTATCTTTCTTTTCATTCTTGCTGAAACATGTAATAGACGTAGCTCTTGGGCTTACTGGGGAGAAAACCATGTACACTGAAAAGCAAAAAAGAACACATTGAAAGCATTCCAAAAATATTACTCACATTACATATCACAGAATCAAATCCATTTGAAGGGATCAGGCACCCATGAAAAATGCATTAGAAATTACACAGGGAAATCCTGCCACCAGTGCAGAGGGACCACCTTCAAGCTTCCTTTTAATCAAGATTGCTAGATCCACTCCCAACCCCTAGATGTGGAGCAGATATTTTACAAGGTGAGATTTTCATTCAAGGAAATGTGTGTTTCTTTTATTTATTTATTTATTTGTTTTTAATTGGAGGATAAAGGCTTTATTATTATAAAGAGTCTGTCTTTATAAAGAGTGTGCCTGTAATGCAAGAGAACCAGGTTCAATCCCTGGGTCAGGAAGATCCTCTAGAGAAGAAAATGGCAACCCATTCCAGTATTCTTGCCTGGAGAATCCCATGAACGGAGGAGCAAGGTGGGCTACAGTCCATGGGGGTGCAAAGAGTGGGAGCTTTACAATGTTGTGTTGGTGTCTACCATATATCAACATCAATCAGACATAAGTATACATATGTTCCCTCCCTTTTGGACCTCCTTCCTACCTTCCACCCCATCCCACCCCTCTAGGTTGTTACAGAGCACAGGTTTTGTTCTTTGCATTAATGGACATTTCTTAACCCATCTCTCCCTCTCTTTAAAATAAAGTGGTTGGAATGGAAATTGATTGAGGTCACTCTCAGCTCTGGAATCAATTTCAAAATGAAGCAGTATATGATAGTAGTGGGGGGGAAAAGTCAAGGGTCTTATGAACCTGAATTTGAATCCTGACCCTGCCACTTAGTAGCCATGTATAACCATTCAGAGCCACTACCTAAGTTTCTATATCATGACCCTCTGTTCCTAAGGGATTAGGACTTCATGTGGTCTTTATTTCCTCCCATCCAGACCACATTGGTTTACATTATGGGCTTGCCACAGGCAAAATATAGCAATCCCAAACACCTGCCCTTTAAACAGAAATATATTTATTACTTTTAACTAAAAGGACAATTGCTTTACCCGGAATACCACATGCATAAGCAAACTTAGAT
Organism: Capricornis sumatraensis; assembly: GCF_032405125.1. NCBI lineage: Eukaryota > Metazoa > Chordata > Mammalia > Artiodactyla > Bovidae > Capricornis > Capricornis sumatraensis. The sequence goes on along the minus strand of NC_091084.1, from coordinate 59,770,406 downwards.
TCCAATTTGGCAGTCTGTCAGAATCTCATCGAATATCCCTCTATCTTAGCTTTCCCATATGATTATTGAAGGTTTAGCCTGAGTTTGGACTTGAACCATGAAAAGAACTCAGAGATGTATGCTCTGGAGGGTCCCCTATATTTATAGCTCCTGATCCCTAAAGCTTGCCAACATGCCTTTCTCTGTGATTATCTTCTAATTTCTACAGACTGTGATGTCACAACTCAAAACGGTATCTTTTTACTTATTCAGTGGTCACTCTGGGAATTATTTTGTCAGGTGCTGAAAAGTTGGGAAGAGATGCTGATGCTAATAATATTATTTTCAGGTTGTAATTACAGTTCAAGTTATAGGAAGAATCTTGGATTGGTCACAATTTTGACTGGCATCAAATCTTAGCATGGGAACTGAAAGATAGGTATCATCCAAAGAATAAAGAGAACTGAAGAAAAAAAATGTCTGTTTTTTTTTTTCAGCTCATGCAGAAACATTCCTTTTATTTCTTAGGCTGGAAATCACACCATTTCCATAGTTAGTTACAAAGACATTTTTATTATTAGGGAAAAGAAACGATGGAAGTGCCATACCTAGATATTATAATGACAGTTATAGTGTGAGCATGTTGGCATTTCTATGTGTATATTAGCTAAATGTCCGAAACACTCCTCAAGGACTCCAAAAGGTCCCTTTGTGACCTTGGATCACAGACTTTCCCACTTTACCTCGCTGGAAAGGACAAGAACAGGCTGAGGGTGGGGGGTGGAAATGTCATCTATGGCTTACCTGGTGCCTCAGTGGTAAAGAATATGCCTGCAATGCTGGAGACATGGGTTCAATCCCTGGGTTGGGAAGATCCCCTGGAGAAGGAAATGGCAACCCAATCCAGTATTAATGCCTGGGAAATCCCATGGACAGAGGGGCCTGATGGGCTACAGTCCATGGGGTTGCAAAAATATTGAACACAACTTATTGACTAAACAATAACAACAAGAAATGTGATTTATACTAGGGAAGTGTCCAAGGGAAGGGCAGGATCAAACAGGCCTGCTTGAGATGAGCAGATCCACAGGACAAGTATGATAGGAATCAAGGGAGAAAGCCGAAGGGCATATGAGGAGCAAAAGAACGTACACCAGCTCTCACTTACCACCCGTACCAACCCTGAGATATGAACAAGCTTGCCCATGGTTATGTGGCAGAGTCACAATGTAAAACCAAACAGACAGACTTCAGACCCTGCCCTCTCCATCACCCTGAATATCCCCTCCACCTCCTAGAACATGGAATCAGAATCATAAGAGAAAGAATAAGAAGTAGTCAAGATGGGCACCCTTGGTGGTCCAGTGGTTAAGACTATGTGTTCCCAATGCAGGCGGCATGGGTTCAATCCCTTGTCAGAGAAGTTCTGTATGCTGCATGGCCAACCACCCCCCAACACACACACACACACACACACACACACACACACACACACTCACACACACACACACACACACAACTGTAAAGAAGTAGCTGCAATGAGAAAAAGTTGAGAAAGTAATAAGGCAATTGTTAAGTCAAGACAGTGTAGGGTGTGGGCCATGCATAATATCTGGGTATCTATGAGGGCTCCTGGCTTGCAAGTACCATGCTGTATCATGAAAATCTGAAATGCATCAGTAATTGAATGTTATGTATTTCATAGATAAATAATCCCATAAATATTGTCTCTAATGAAAGGACACTAGGAAGGAGGCAGAGTTTTTATAAATGAATGAATCTCCAAATAACGAAGATACCTGCACCAACTGAGGGAGTTTTAGCCAGTTCAGTACAAAGGAAAAGGACAAATGGAATTGGGAAGGAGATCGGAGGGATGTGAGGAATTGTCTTCTTTGATAATCACTAAAATAATTGCTCAGTTTTTCTGGATATATAATTGATTCAACAAATACTTCTGAGAGCCTCTTTAGATCCTTGAATGACGGAATTTGGAGGCCATATTAATAAGAAATGGTTATCCCTGCACTCAAAGGGTTTATAATCCAGTGAAGTACCTATATCCTTAAAGAATATAAGGGGTTCTGTGGAAGGACATTCAAAATGTATAGAACATCATTCTCCCTCTTTTTCTTGGCATTGATTGAAATCAAGCCCCTCTCACCCCAACACACCTCCTTATAGTACCATTTCCATGGGGACTGAGAATTTATGTTGTGTGACTAAAAGTCATTATAGCTAAAAGTCTTCGTGTATGAGGCAAACATTAATATTTGCGTTAATCATATAATAATTCACAGGAGCCACCAGGAGGTCTCTGAGGGGTGGAAAGCTAAGAGAAAAGTACCATTTCACCCTACTTTGCTACACTTTGTCCTTTCTTTGAACTCTAAAATGCGATTTAGCTCTTTATCATGGTGCTTGCTAGCTGTCCTCCAGTTGTTAACTTTGTGTCATTTATTCCCAAATTGTATTATAAAAATCTGAATGGCAGAGAGTCGTCATCTTCCCCTACACTGACCTCAATGCCGAGCTCAATGCCAAATACAGAGGCAGCGCCTGGTACTGGCTCCACTGTTGTTGTTGTCGTTCAGTTGCTAAGTCATGTCCCATTCTTTGCGACTCCATGGACTGTAGCTCGCCAGGCTCCTCTGTCCTCCGTCCTCTGCTATCTGTCCTGTACCCTCTGTCCTCCACATGAGTTTGCTCAACTCCATGCCCATCAAGTCAATCATGCTGTCTAACCATCTCATCCTCAGCCACTCTCTTTTCCTTTTGCTTTCAATCTTCCCAGCATCAGAGTCTTTTCCAGTGGGTTGGCTCTTCACACCAGGTGGCCAAAGTATTGGAGCTTCAGCTTGAGCAATAGTCCTGCCAATGAACATTCAGGGCTGATTTCCTTTAGGATTGACTGGCTCCCTTGAACTGGCTTAAATGGGAGTCTCAGTTAAGACAAAGAGGGAGGTTCAGAGGAAATGAGCAAAGAAAGATTAGACTAGGTGTCGCAGTTTTAATGATCCAGCCTCATGTTTTGGAAAGACCTGAATTTTCAGGGAGAAATATGCAAATTGCACAAATTAGAAAGAGTTAAAGGCAGCCTAGAGAGTCAGCCTCAACTGCCCATTTACATCATTATTTACTGGCACACAAAGAATATACTGGCTTTCCCTTAGTGCTGCTTCACTGTAGAAGGACACAAACCAAGATACTGAAGTGCACTGACTATTCACTAAGGCCCGCAGGTGTCTTGCTGAGCATCGACCACATGCCCATAAAGCACGTGGTGGCCACAAAGGACAGCAAAAGTCATAACCCTTGTCCCTACGAAGCCTATAGATTTAGTGGTGGCTCAAATAGCCCCTCGGATATTCACCTCTGCTTCCTTTGGTCTTTTGCTCACTCATTCTTCATTTATTTTTACAGTGCAGTATGGAGAGTCAGCTTTGTGCCAGGATCAATAATTATGCCACACAGCTAAATAACATTAATAAAAACTCTGGAGCCTCCGAAGCTTGCAGAGGCCAATGTCTGAAGAACTGGTGGGCCATGAGGGAAGAAGGGCAGGGTACAAAAGAGAGAATATTGCTATATTTGGGCTCATTTCTCGACAAGGAGCTTTTCATGCCTAAATGTATTGTTCCTTTTCACTGAGCTTTCTGGCATAATCTCTTATTTAGGCTTAGATTGTGCCTGAGTTTCTCTCCAACTAAAGACAGCAGAGATTTTGGTGTGAGGGCCTCACTTGGCTCTCAGAAAGATAGCTTGTTCGGGTTTAAGTGTTATTAGAAAAAACTACAGGTCTTTAAGCTTCTCTCCCACCCTTTCTTTTTTCCAAGGGATTTGTCTGGAAATTATTTGAAATCCTTGAGTTCTCCATGAATAACTGAAACATGCACGCAGACATAAGCCTTCAGGCTCTGACTTGGCAAGAAGATGTACAGAATAATTCCTTGTGGTTGGATGGAACAAGTCAGAAATGATGCGGAAGGGAGACAGAGATGCTGGTGAAGAAACTCATCACTAGCTCAGCGTCTATGTTAGAGGAGAGCTCACACATTAGAGGGATCAGTTGCTGAAGACCCAGACCCAGTCTGCCCGTTCCCTCCTTTACCCTTTTGTGCTGTCCTACAACCCATCCCCCAGCCTTTCCAACCTACTGAGAGCATCTCAAACAACTGTCATGAGTTATCTTCTTTGCATCAGTTCTTCCTTCTGCCTCTACATGTACCTTCCTCAGAGTCTTAGCAAAAGTTATCACACAGCTGTATATGTGTTTATACTCAGCCATCTCTATACTATCTCTCTCCTACTACCCTAGGACATTCACGAAGGTGGAATTATATTGTAGTCACTCTAAATCTCTAAAATTTAGCGCAGTGACCAAAACATAACAGATTCACAATAGATATTTGACAAATAAATGAACTTGTGACAATAATTGGTATTTGTTCAACATAAACTATGTGCCAGTTGCTACAGTCAATGGTTTACACATGAATTCATTTAATTATCAGAAAAACCCAACAAGGTGGGAACTGCTATCTTCCTCATCTCAATATTGTCTTTGTGCCTCAGTTTCCTGTTTGCAAAAGGAGGTGACAACAAGGCTTACAGAGATAACTGTAACACAGAGAAGCAAAGTGAACTGCTCAAGATGTACAGCAAGTGCCTGAGGCAGAACTTGAAGTTCTGCCGTTTGACCCCAGAGCCTAAGCTCCTGTGCGCCACACTACAGTGGAGGAGTAAGAATCCTTGGGACCCCTCTCAGATCTGCTACGTTTCTACAAAATAAACTCCAAATGAATTCGTTAAAAGTTGTCAGTGATTATTTTGATGACATATTTTCAACCCTTTGGTATTGTCTAGAACATCCCATGGACGGAAGAGCCTGGTAGGCTGTAGTCCATGGGGTCACTAAGAGTTGGGCAAAACTGAGCAACTTCACTTTCACTTTTCACTTTCAAGAAAAAGAAATGGAGAAAGAAATGGCAACCCACTCCAGTGTTCTTGCCTGAAAAATCCCAGGGACGGGGGAGCCTGGTGGGCTGCCATCTATGGGGTCGCACAGAGTTGGACACGACTGAAGTGACTTAGCAGCAGCAGCAGCAGCAGCAGCAGCAGAACGTTAGAATGTTGGAAAGAAGAAAGCATATTGCCCAGTGGTTTTCAAACTTTCTTAGCAATGGGATCTTTCCCGGGCAAAATCTTTTCCAGATGAAATCTTTAGCAGAAGCTCAAGAGGTTTAAAAGAATGGCAATGAGTAGTTGAAATGGGCTGGAGATGGAGAGATTGAGACATCTGTTTGAAGATTGCTTGTCCCTCTTCCATGGGTGACCCTAAAGAACCTCATTGAGTATGTAGGACTCAGTTTGGGTATTGGCTCTAGTCCCAGAGAAGGCAATGGCACCCCACTCCAGTACTCTTGCCTGGAAAATCCCATGGACAGAGGAGCCTGGGGGGGCTGCAGTCCATGGGGTCGCTAAGAGTCAGGCACAACTGAGCGACTTCTCTTTCACTTTTCACTTTCATGCACTGGAGAAGGAAATGGCAACCCACTCCAGTGTTCTTGCCTGGAGAATCCCAGGGACGGGGGAGCCTGGTGGGTTGCCATCTATGGGGTCACACAGAGTCGGACACGACTGACGCGACTTAGCAGCAGCAGCCACAGTTCTAGTCCAGATCCCTTCAATTAAACAATGAGAAATCAAGGATCTTAAAACATTTGCCCAAGGACACATATCTAGCAAGTGGCAGGTCTTCTGACTCCAACATCAGTGTTCTTTCCTTTACATCATGCCAGGGGAATTGATTCCCAAGCCTAGTTTCACGATACCAGAGGCTGTCCTAGTTATCTCATATTGTGAAGGATATAACAAAAGTCTCAAAGCACAAGTGATAATCTACTTTAAAAATCTGTGGCACCATATTTTTGATGTGGGTCAGAAAATGGGACAAACTTCACAGAATTAAATGATAATAAGATAATGCCATTGTTAAGACATTGCAAATCCGAAAAGGTTGAAGTCCAAAGTAATATCCAAGCATGCAAACGACACCCACACATTCAGACTCTGACCTTGAACAACTAATCCTTAGCAAATCCGCAATCCTTTAGTTTTACGAAGTAGTATTTGGTGGGAGCAGCAGCGAGTCGATATTTTTCAAAACAAGATAATGAAAGCCCAGTGTTTACTGTACTAACGTGGGCTCTTCTCTGCCCAGAATTTTCAGAATTTTAATAATAACCAACGTCAATGTTTAATCTAAAGCTAGAGCACACTGGTTAAGAAACTGCTAAAAATAATCTGCTTCATATTGATGGCTTTGGCTTTATTGACTCATAAAATGTCAGGGTTGGAGAAAAATAACTAGCAGAAGCTTCAGCTGTGATTGTACCTTCAATTATTGATGCTCCATTCTTAGTCTTCAGGCCCAACAGCTAAGATGCGATATGATGGAATAGAGACCATGTGATGAATTAAACTTGGGGAGGAGCCTCACTCTCAGTTCTGTCCACAAGACTCCTAACCTTACCAGCTTACAGTAAGAACCACGCAGTCCAAATATTGACTGATCTCATAGTGTTCCTTCACATTGGATGGTAAAGAGAAGGAGAGGAAGGGCATGAGTTGCCAGATTTGGGAAGCATAGAGATAGGAATGTGAAGGTCTGTGCTTACGAATTTACAAGAATGGTTTCCAAATGGATTCCTCTAGTTTACAGCAAAGATGCCAGAATCACTCAGGAGATTCAGGACTCATCACTGTTGAGTAGGAACACTGATGGAATTAAGGATCAGCAAAACAGAGATCGAGTTCTAGCTCTGCTTTATACTAACTACATACATTTGAGCTGCTCAGTCTCACGGTGTGCCTACTTCATCAAGTACCTGATGTATCTAAAAATTCCTTACTGACCTTCAACTACCAATTACTGAAGCCAGACAGCATACTAGGTGCTTTACATACATTAAATCGCATCATCCTGTACTCATGGAAGGGACTACCATTTTTATCTTTGTCCCCAGATAATGCTAGTGAAAGCCATGAACTTTGTACTTGTACTCATAAAGTGAAAAGCTAGAATTGATTTTTGAAAGTCACTAATGGAAACATGACATAGGCTTTCAAGGAGGTATCAACATGCAGGTGAATCATGAATTGCTCATGACAATGGGAATAAGTCAGCATTCAGAGGGTTCTTTTTTTTAGCGGGGGGTGGTCTCAAGTTCCCTTCTCTAAAATTTACCACTTTCTGACATTGTCACACAGCACGAACACAAAGTCAAAGGAAACCTATGCACTCACCACCCCCTGTAGAATCTGATTCAATGGCTTGCAGCTTTGAGGTTCAACAGGAAGACAGACCCTTTGGACAGTTCAAGAGCAATTGCCTTCCGATTCCTTTGGGCATTTCAGAAGAGTACCTGCCTCTCAACTCTGCTGGCCTACCAGGCCAACCCCAGACCCGTCACAGGGTAAGAAGACATCAGAAAGCGGTTCATGGAGCTTCTAGAAAGCGAGACTAGAGAGGGTGGTTCTGAACAACAAAACTTAACGCGGCCCCAGAAACATTTCATGTAACACCACTGTCAGCTGCACATGGAATTGCTTCTTCCAAATCAGGAAAGAGTTTGTCCTGAGCCAGCCACACTCTGCATGGGTTCAGACACATTCATTCCATTCATCATCTATCCACACCCTTTCTTGAGTGCCAACTTGTGCCAGCCTCCTGGGGGCCTGCCTGTACCCTACATGACAAAAAGGGAGAAGAGGAGAAGTATTAGCAGTTAATAGTGGTACCATGTACTCAATCCTATGTGAACAAAGAAGAAAGGAAAATAAGGCAGATTAAGGGAAAAAGAGGCCCAGAGGAACTTCCCACATAGGGTTTCCAGATTTAGAAAATAAAAATAGAAGGCGCAAGTTAAGTCTGATTTTGAATATACAACTAATACTCTTTTGAGTGTATTTGGGGCCAATATGAAATATACTTACACTTTAAAAAGTATTTGTTGTCTATCTGAAATTCAGATTTAACTGGCATCCTATATTACATGTGGCAATCTTCTTCCCAAAGGAGTCACCTCACTGAGTCAGGAAAATGCTGGAAGATGTTTCTCCTGAAGGCTTGATTTATTAAGGATGAGGTTGAGATGTCTCCTGACTGCACATAGGAGTGAACCAGCAGACTCTGTTCTTCCGTCCTTAGAATTGCTGGTGACATTTAATCTTGACCTTCAGGTTCAAACCCACCCAGGCTCTGACCCTATCTCTCTTTATCAGAGGAGTCAACAGCCCAGGTGGCTCAACAATACAGACCTTGCTACCATTCAGATCACGCACTTGGCATGACCAAAATAAGTTTCACAAGACATTTGAATAAATGAGGGTCTTAGTTACTACTTGGGATTTTTTTTCCTAATTTTTCTATCCAAGCTCCTATCCTACCAACCTGGGTCAGTTTTCTTTCCAATCACAAAGAAAAGCAATGCCAAAAAATGTTCAGACCAGCATACAATTGCATTCATTTTACATGCTAAAAAGGTAATGCTTAAAATCTTTCAAGGTAGGCCTCAGCAGTATGTGAACCAAGAATTTTCAGATGTACAAGCTGGATTTATAAAAGGGAGAACACAGATCAAATTGCCAACATCCATTAGAACTTAGAAAAAACAAGGGAGTTCCAGAAAAGCATCTACTTCTGCTTCATTGACTACACTAAAGCCTGTGACTGTGTGGATCACAACATACTGTGGAAAATTCTGGAAGAGATGGGAATACCAGACCACCTTACCTCTCTCATGAAAAACCTGTGTGCAGGACAAGAAGCAACAGTTATAACTGAACATGGAACAATGGACTGCTTTCAAATTGGGAAAGGAGTATGTCAAGGCTGTATGTTGTCATCCTGCTTGTTTAACTTCTATGTAGAGTAAATCATGAGAAATGCCAGGCTAGATGACTCACAAACTGGAATCAACATGCCAGGGAAGTCTATCAACAACCTCAGATACACAGATGATACCACTCTAGTGGCAGAAAGTGAAGAGGAATTAAAGAGCCTCTTGATGAGGATGGAGAGGAGGGTGTAAAAGCCGGTTTAAAAACTCAGCATTCAACCAACAAAGATCATGGCATCTGGTCCCATCATTTCATGGCAAATAGATGGGGAAAAAGTGGAAACAGTGACAGATTTTAATTTCTTAGGCTCCAAAATCACTGTGAATGGTGATGGCAGCCATGAAATTAAAAGACACTTGCTCCTTGGAAGAAAAGCTATGACCAACCTAGACAGCATATTAAAAAGCAGAGACATCACATTGCCAACAAAAGTCTGCATAGTCAAAGCTATGGCTTTTCCAGTAGTCATGTACAGATGTGAGAGTTGGACTATAAAGAAGGCTGAGTGCCAAAGAATTGATGGTTTAAATCTCTGGTGTTGGAGAAGACTCTTGAGAGTCTCTTGGAGACAAGGAGATCAAACCAGTCCAAAGGAAATCAACACTGAATATTCATTGGAATGACTGATGCTGACGTTGAAGTCCCAATACTTTATCTACCTGATGTGAAGAGCTGACTCATTAGAAAGGACCCTGATGCTGGGAAAAACTGCAGGCAGGAAAAGGAGGTGACACGATGAGATGGTTGGATGGCATCACTGACTCAGTGGATATGAGTTTGAACAGACTCCAGGAGATAGTGAAGGACAGGGAAGCCTAACGGGCTGCAGTCCATGGGGCTGCAAATAGTTGGACATGACTTAGTGACTGAAAAACAACAACGAACAACGCCAATCCTGTCTCCCAGTTTGAGTAAGAGTGCCCCTGATACAATCAGGCACATATCAGATATTCAGTAAACATTCAGTGTTTAATTCAGCAACATGAAAAAATGGACCAGAAGGTAAAAATTGGGCCCCACCTTTGCATTATTACACAACTCCTCCCACTCGCTGACCCTTGGTTTCCTCATCTGTCAAATAGTCGGTCAAACTATATAGATGATCTGTTTCTCTAGCCCCTTTTATATCAAGTCTGAGCTGTTTGCCTATGGATATATCCAGGGCCAGCCATATGTATTAAACAAAAATCCATAAAGTTATTCAATTCCCCTTTTAGGCAGGCCAAGATTTAATGTGTAAAGATAATATTGAGCAATAACTCATTGGAAAATTACTTTTGCTAAACTTAGACCATGTTTTAATTTCATAATTCAACACAAATCCCTCTAAATTTCTAATCCTGGGACCAGTTTCAAATGCTGGGAACACCTCTATCTTTATTCAGTGCTCCAAATAAGCCAAGATTTTTGACAAAAATTATCTATTTATGCATAGCCTTGGTCATGAATGCTGCCTTTTTTTGCCTCAATATTTTAAAAAGCAAATATTTTTCTAACAAACAATGACTATTTTCTCTCCTTTAATTTTCATCAATTTTTTGTATGTTAGAATTAATAGGCAAATTGTGGCTGAGGTTTTCATCTCAACAATTTATTCAATTCACTTAGTAGCACTCAACCCTAACTGTACATTAAGAAATACCTGGAGAGCTTTTAAAATGACTGAGGTCAGGGTCTCACCTTAGATAAATTAAATCAAAATCCCAGAAGGCGGAGACCCTGACTTGCCAATGATGCAAAGGTGCAGCCAAGATTGAGACATTCTGAATTAAGACACCAAAATTGTGTTCATGGCATTAGGTGTTTATATTATCCTTGAAAAATATGTGAAGCCAACAGTAGGGCATCAGGGAGAGAGGGATTTTAGAGGGAAATTAATGCAGAAGTAACTCTAAAGATTCAAGACCACAGAGGACATTTAGTCAGCATGATGACTGGGTGGAGATGAACAATTACTGAGAGGTCTCTTGGGGTTTAAGAAGTGTACAATTCTAAAACCACCACACCTGCAAGGACATGTCAGCATGTGAGAGAAGAAATTGACATCTCCCATGGACCAGATTGAAGTCCTCTTTCACCTACCTCTCTCTCAGCCATTACTCATCATTGAAAAGATAAGTGCAGTTTTTCAAGTAACCTGATCTTTTTTTCTTGATCCTCATCTGTTATAAGCTTCCCTTGACTTTCTCCTCCTCTTTTTTGCCTTTTCTTCCTTCTTCTGCTTCCACTACTGCCATTAGCACCACTGCTAGCAATTCTGAAGTGGACATACAGTGAAGGGGGAAAGGGCAGGAGCGGGGTCAACTACACAGAGTGACCAGTACATAGATGCTTACTTTTCTTTTCCTGGTCTAATTCTGGGGGCATTCTGAGAGTTAACAGTTATTGAGCACGGACAGTATTCTAGCTTGAGCTTCTCTTCATTTTCTCATCTTTCTATCCATGCTGCAATCCTCTGTAGAGTTATCAGTATTATCCTCACTTTGAATTGAGGAATCTGAGGCTCCGAGAGGTCAGATAACATGTCCATGATCACACAGCTAATAATCAGCTACTTCTCCTATGATCTGCATCCCTAACCACTGATAGAAAGTGATAGCTTACTCTGAGATTCCATAGCACTCAGTTTCCCTTTCTAAGCACATGTGCTGTTGTGCTTCATGTTGTGGTAATTTCTGACCCCTTTCTATAGAGCTTGACTCTCTAAAACTACTGTCTATATCCAGTTTATTTGTGTCCCCATTATGGCAGTACAATATTTGGCATGGAACATACCCAATCAACAAAAGGTGAAAACTGAATGGATTTGGAAGTGAAGAAGTGTATGTTTCAATAGCTGACTTTTTTTTTTTTTTAGGAATTTATGCTCTGAAGTCTGAAGTAAAGTTTTGAGTAAAGGATTTGAGACCAGGAAGCACTTGTTTTAAAACTAAAAATTCAATTAATCAGCGATATACACTGAGTCCTGGAGTGTGAAGTCAAGTGGCCCTTAGAAAGCATCACTATGAACAAAGCTAGTGGAGGTGATGGAATTCCAGCTGAGCTCCTTCGAATCCTGAAAGATGATGCTGTGAAAGTGCTGTACTCAGTATGCCAGCAAATTTGGAAAACTCAGCAGTGGCCACAGGACTGGAAAAGGTCAGTTTTCATTCCAATTCCAAAGAAAGGCAATGCCAAAGAATGCTCAAACTACCACACAATTGCATACATCGCACAAGCTAATAAAGTAATGCTCAAAATTCTCCCAGCCAGGCTTCAGCAATATGTGAACCGTGAACTCCCTGATGTTCAAGCTGGTTTTAGAAAAGGCAGAGGAACCAGAGATCAAATTGCCAACATCCACTGGATCATGGAAAAAGCAAGAGAGTACCAGAAAAACATCTATTTCTGCTTTATTGACTATGCCAAAGCCTTTGACTTTGTGGATCACAATAAACTGTGGAAAATTCTGAAAGAGATGGGAATACCAGACCACCTGACCTGCCTCTTGAGAAACCTGTATGCAGGTCAGGAAGCAACAGTTAGAACTGGACATGGAACAACAGACTGGTTCCAAATAGGAAAAGGAGTACGTCAAGGCTGTATATTGTCACCCTGCTTATTTAACTTCTATGCAGAGTATATCATGAGAAACGCTGGGAGGGAAGAAGCACAAGCTGGAATCAAGATTGCCGAGAGAAATATCAATAACCTCAGATATGCAGATGATACCACCCTTATGGCAGAAAGTGAAGAGGAACTAAAAAGCCACTTGATGAAAGTGAAAGAGAGTGAAAAAGTTGACTTAAAGCTCAACATTCAGAAAACAAAGATCATGGCATCTGGTCCCATCACTTCATGGGAAATAGATGGGGAAACAGTGGAAACAGTGTCAGACTTTATTTTTTTGGGCTCCAAAATCACTGCAGATGGTGACTGCAGCCATGAAATTAAAAGATGCTTACTCCTTGGAAGAAAAGTTATGACCAACCTAGTATAGTTTTCAACCATATTGAAAAGCAGAGACATTACTTTGCCAAAAAAGGTCCATCTAGTCAAGGCTATGGTTTTTCCAGAGGTCATGTATGGATGTGAGAGTTGGACTGTGAAGAAGGCTGAGCACTGAAGAATTGATGCTTTGGAACTGTGGTGTTGGAGAAGACTCGAGAGTCCCCTGGTCTGCAAGGAGATTCAACCAGTCCATTCTAAAGGAGATCAGTCCTGGGTGTTCTTTGGAAGGAATGATGCTAAAGCTGAAACTCCAGTTCTTTGGCCACCTCATGTGAAGAGTTGACTCATTGGAAAAGATTCTGATGCTGGGAGGGATTAGGGGCAGGAGGAAAAGGGGATGACAGAGGATGAGATGGCTGGATGGCATCACTGACTCGATGGACATGAGTTTGAATGAACTCTGGGAGTTGGTGATGATGGGGAGGCCTGGTGTGCTGCAATTCATGGGGTTGCAAAGTTGGACACGACTGAGCAACTGAACTGAACTGAACTGATACACTGGGGACTTTGGTAGTGATACAGTGGTTGGAAATCTGTCTTCCAGGACAGGGGATGCCAGTTCGATCCCTGGGCATGGGAAGATCCTGCATGCTGTGGAGCAACTAAGCCCTCAAACTACAACTACTGAGCCCACATGCCCTAAAGCCTGTGCTCTACAACAACAACAAAAAAAAACACTGCAATGAAGACTAGCCCCTGCTTCCCACAATTAGAAAAAGCCTGTACACAGTAACAAAGACCCAGTGCAGCCAAAAAATTAAATAAATAAACAAAATTTTTTTAAAAAAGATGGACAGTTTCTGCATAAAAGAAAAAATATACACACTGCATAAGAAGGGAGTGGGGTACCAGTCAAGAGGTCAGTGCTGGAACTGTTTTAATGCTCTAAATTTTGAAGGATTTTAAATTAGCAGGTGCCCAAAACAAGAAGAGCTAGCAAGATCAGTTCAGAAATGACAAGCTGACTTTATCTCACATACTTTACCCTCTGTGTTGCTATTATTGCTCAAGGAGCACTACTGGAAATGATCTGAGACTGCATCCAGGCTTAGCAGGAAAAGAGTATGTTGTTTGATTAGCAATGTCTGCTTCTGTTGCTGTTGCTGCTGCTGCTGCTACTAAATCGCTTCAGTCGTGTCTGACTCTGTGCGACCCCATAGACAGCAGCCCACCAGGCTCTTCTGTCCCTGGGATTCTCCAGGTAAGAATACTGGAGCAGGTTGCCATTTCCTTCTCCAATGCACAAAAGTGAAAAGTGAAAGTGAAGTCGCTCAGTTGTGCCCAACTCTTAGTGACTTGGTCTTGGAGTACAGAATGAAGCAGGGCAAAGGCTAATAGAGTTTTTCCAAGAGAGCTCATTGTCATAGCAAACACCCTCTTCCAACAACACAAGGGAAGAGTCTACACATGGACATCACCAGATGGTCAATACCAAAAGCAGATTGATTATATCCTTTGCAGTCGAAGATGGAGAAGCTCTATACAGTCAGCAAAAACAAGACTGCGAGCTGACTGTGGCTCAGATCATGAACTCCTTATTCCCAAATTCAGACTGAAATTGAAGAAAGTGGGGAAAACCACTAGACCATTCAGGTATGACCTAAATCAAATCCCTTATGATTATACAGTAGAAGTGAGAAATAGATTCAAGGAATTAGATCTGATGGACAGAGTGCCTGAAGGACTATGGATGGAGGTTCGTGACATTGTACAGGAGACAGGGATCAAGACCATCCCCATGGAAAAGAAATGCAAAAAAACAAAATGATTGTCTGGGGAGGCCTTACAAATAGCTGTGAAAAGAGAAGCCAAAGGCAAAAGAGAAAAGGAAAGACACACCCATTTGTATGCAGAGTTCCAAAGAATAGCAAGGAGAGATAAGAAAGCCTTTCTCAGTGATCAATGCAAAGAAATAGAGGAAAACAATAAAATGGGAAAGACTAGAGATCCCTTCAAGAAAATTAGAGATACCAAGGGAACACTTTATGCAAAGATGGGCACAATAAAGGACAGAAATGGTATGGATCTAACAGAAGCAGAAGATGTTAAGAAGAGGTGGCAAGAATACAGAGAAGAACTAAACTAAAAAGATCTTCATGACCCAGATAAGCACGATGGTGGGATCACTCACCTAGAGCCAGACATCCTGGGATGCGAAGTCAAGTGGGTTTTAGGAAGCATCACTATGAACAAAACTGGTGGAGGTGATGGAATTCCAGTTGAGCTATTTCAAATCCCAAAAGATGATGTTGTGAAAGAGCTGCACTCAATATGCCAGCAAATTTGGAAAACTCAGCAGTGGCCACAGGACTGGAAAAGGTCAGTTTTCATTCTAATCCTAAAGAAAGGCAATGCCAAACAATGCTCAAACTACCACACAATTGCACTCATCTCTCATGCTAGTAAAGTAATGCTCAAAATTCTTCAAGCCAGGCTTCAACAGTACATGAACCATGAAATTCCAGATGTTCAAGATGGATTTAGAAAAGGCAGAGGAACCAGAGATCAAATTGCCAACATCCATTAGATCATCAAAAAAGCAAGAGAGTTTCAGAAAAACATCTATTTCTGCTTTATTGACTATGCCAGAGCCTTTGACTTTGTGGATCACAATAAACTGTGGAAAATTCTGAAAGAGATGGGAATACCAGACCACCTGACCTGCCTCTTGAGAAACCTATATGCAAGTCAGGAAGCAACAGTTAGAACTGAACATGGACCAACAGACTGGTTCCAAATAGGAAAAGGAGTACGTCATGGCTGTATATTGTCACCCTGCTTATGTAACTTCTATGCAGAGTACATCATGAGAAATGCTGGGTTGGAAGAAGCACAGGCTGGAATCAAGATTGCTGGGAGAAATCTCAATAACCTCAGATATGCAAATGACACCACCCATATGTCAGAAAGTGAAGAACTAAAGAGCCTATTGTTGAAGGTCAAAGAGGAGGGTGAAAAAGCTGGCTTAAAGCTCAACATTCAGAAAACAAAGATCATGGCATCTGGTCCCATCACTTCATGGGAAATAGATGGGGAAACAGTGGAAACAGTGTCAGACTTTATTGTTTTGGGCTCCAAAATCACTGCAGATGGTGACTGCAGCCATGAAATTAAAGAACGCTTGTTCCTTGGAAGAAAAGTTATGACCAACCTAGATAGCATATTAAAAAGCAGAAACATTTTTTGCCAACAAAGGTTCATCTAGTCAAAGCTATGGTTTTTCCAGTGGTCATGTATGGATGTGAGAGTTGGACCATAAAGAAAGCTGAGCACAGAAGAATTGATGCTTTTGAACCTCAGTGTTGGAGGAGATTCTTGAGAATCACTTGGATAGCAAGGAAATCCAACCAGTCCATCCTAAAGGAAATCAGTCCTGAATATTCATTGGAAGGACTGATGCTGAAGCTGAAACTCCAATACTTTTGGCCACCTGATGCAAAGAACTGGCTCATTTGAAAAGACCTGATGCTGGGAAAGATTGAAGGCAGGAGGAGAAGGGGACAACAGAGGCTGAGACGGTTGTATGGCCTCACAGACAGGAGTCTGAGTAAACTGTGGGAGTTGGTGACGGACAGGGAGGCCTGGCGTGCTGCAGTCCATGGGGTTGCAAAGAGTCAGATATGACTGAACGACTGAACTGAACTGAACCAGGGGTAAGGAAAGGGGAGGAAAGTGCCACTCACATTAGCATCTCTTACTGAAGGTCTTCTTGGCATTTGATTCACTGCCAAATACAGACACTGAATCCTAAAAGCCAACAGATAAGAGTCAAGATAGAGAAGTAAGAAGGAATGAGAAGAGTAGATCTATCCACATAGTCTTGTGGGTTCAGAGTTATTTAGAATTAGTTGAGATATCTGGGCATATCTGGCTGACTACAAGGACCAGAAACCAGAGTGGATGGAATTCATGTCATAAGAACTACACTTCCATTATAGTGCAAAATCCAGCTAAGCTGGACAGAGCATAGTCACAGCTCCTGCTTCGCGGACTTGCACATCCCAGAGACCACCTTAGAAGTGGGAATTCAACTCCTCCCATGGCGAAGCATTGTAGTGTCAATGATGACATAATGAAAGTGGCCCAGTTACAGTTAGTGGGTATAAATAGTCTAGATCCTGTGGAGAGCTAAGCTGATATTCATTTAAATTAATTCCAGATGAGAAAATAGAAGTGACAGAAACAACACACAACACTCTTATTGCAAAACTGTGTCTTTTGTTATCTTTCAAACACATAAAAACATTTTTAAATAAGTGTAAGAATAGAAAAAGTCAGTGACAGAATTTAATTTGATATTATTTGTTTTATCACAATTACTTAATATTTTGAATACGCCCAAGCTAGCTCATGAAATGTGCTTCATTTGAAACTTCTATTCACAAGACTAAAATTTTAAAAGAGAGTAATTTTGCTTTAACCTCAAAACATTTAACACTTGTTCCAGAAGAGGAAATAAAATTTACTTCAAAAATATTGATGAAATAAGCATACTTGCTAATCCTTTATTGATGAAATAAGCATATAAGCGTAGGACTACCAGAGAAGGTGAGAATATAATTTGTTAAAATGCTTTTCACGCTGTCCTCCTTGTTGATACTAGCTAGAGTTCAGATCTTAGTTATGATTCTCCATGGTACCCAAAACTATGACAAATGTAGACAGCATATTAAAAAGCAGAGACATCACTTTGCCAACAAAAGTCTGTATAGTCAAAGCTCTTGTTTTTCCAGGAGTCATGTGTGAATATGACAGTCAGATCAAAAAGAAGGCTGAGTGCCAAAGAATTGATGCTTTTGAATTGGAGTGCTGGTGGACTTTTGAGAATCCCTTGGACAGCAAGATCAAACCAGTCAATCGTAAGTGAAATCAACCCTGAATACTCATTGGAAGGACTGATGCTGAATCTGAAACGCCAATACTTTAGCCGCCTGATGAGAAGAGCCGACTCATTGGAAAAGACCCTCCTGCTGGGAATGATTGAAGACAGAAGGAGAAGGGGCAGCAAAAGATGAGATGGTTAGAGAGAGAATCACCGATTCAATGGACATAAATCTGAACAAACTCTGGGAGGTAGTGAAGGACAGAGGAGCCTGGCATGCTGCAGTTCATGGGCTTGCAAAGAGTCAGACACGACTTAGTGACTGAATAACAACAACAAAGAGATAAGTTGTTCCTTTCTTGTGGTGCCAATCATCGCAATAAATGTGTCTTCCTTCTTACTTCTGAACTGCAGAAAATTTATCAAAAAGTTTCTAAAATGTCATGCAATACAACCATGCAGCATCACAGACAGCCACAGAAAGGAGCTAGAGTGTGAAAGAAGAAGCAATAACAGAAAAGAGAAGTGAGTGGGGGCTGATGGGGCATTAGGTAGGGCTAGATTCTATACCCAGAGAAGGCAATGGCAACCCACTCCAGTACTGTTGCCTGGAAAATCCCATGGACAAAGGGGCCTGGTGGGCTACAGTCCATGGGGTCACTAAGAGTTGGACATGACTGAGTTCCTTCAATTTCACTTTTCACTTTCCTGCACTGGAGAAGGAAATGGCAACCCACTCCAGTGTTCTTGCCTGGAGAATCCCAGGGACGGGGGTGCCTGGTGGGCTGCCGTTTATGGGGCCGCACAGAGTCGGACACGACTGAAGCGACTTAGCAGCAGATTCTATACCTATATGTCTGTAGTCTTGTCTACCTTCTAGATAATTGTTTCTTCCTATAACTTTAAGATAAGCTATTTGTGTTAGTGAAATGAGACCCATTTATTGTATTAAAATTTTTAATAAAAATATGATGGTAAAGAAAACTGTAACCATATACCTCTATGTCACTATTGAAGAATGTAAATATATAAACTTTAAATACATATAACACATACACTATGTGCTTCCCTGGTGGCTCAGACGGTAAAGAATCGGCCTACAATGTGGGAGACCTGGGTTTGATCCCTGGGTTGGGAAGATCCCCTGGAGAAGGGAATGGCTACTCACTCCAGTATTCTGGCCTGGAGAATTCCATGGACAGAGAAGCCTGACAGGCTACAGAACATGGGATTGTAAAGAGTCAGACACAACTGAGCAACATTCTTATTCTTATGCACAATAGATTTTAATTTATATACTAGCTTATAACCTGTTTTTTAAATTAAAATATATATCATAAATACCTATCTAGGTCAACAAATATTTTAAGTATACCTGACGTATTTTTTATTGCATTAATGTACCATGAATTGCTTAACTACGCAAATACAAGCATTAAGTTATATCAAATTTCACAATTTAAAATGTGGCCACGAATGCCTCCCAGTAAAATCTTTGTGCAGATGAATGATTATTTTCTTAGGATGCATTTTAAAAAGTAGATTCACTTGTTTCAAAGGGTAGGTGTCTTTTGAAGACTTTTGAAACATGATGCCCTCCAAAAGGGCTGTGAAAACAAATGCACTGGGCATTTCACAGTAATCTCCCCAAACTGAATATCTGGATGATTCTTTAAAAAACTCTTGGCCAATTAGATAAAGGGAGATGGCATCATATGTCTCTCTTAATTTTCATTTCATGTGTGCCTGGTTAGAGGTCTACTTGCAGACCTATTCTCAGCCTTCCGCGTGTGCCTATCTACAGCTGGCACTAAAGAATGTGGCCATCGCTTACCAAGCTGGGCGCTTTCTCAGGCTTCTTTTCTCATCGAAGAGCTGATTCTTCCCGACAAGGTAAACAAGGCCCCTGTTCATCCTTCCAAGCTGAATGGATAGAAAAAGATAAGTTATTGCCTCCAAAGTTCTGCCTTGGCAAAAAAGACACTCTGAAGATACATTATGGAGAAGACAGCTGTGATGATTGTAAAAGTTCTTTCTGTCAGAGAGGCTCCCAGTTTGAATTTATCGCCACAGAAAAGGAAGGTTACTTCCGGCCAACGAGATAGATGGCCTAGAGGGCAGATGGCCACCTCTGCTCCCAGCGAGGTGCAGGCTTCATTAATAACCCTGGCAGCGCTGGGAGAAAGAGAAGCAGCAAAAGGCTCATTCTCGTTGGCACAGACAGGAGAAAATCACAGAAGTCCACTTGGTGTCTCCAGGGCCTGTCAATTTCTCTACAAAGTAACAGTACATCTGCTTGAACCAATACTCTAAGACAGGCAGAGAAGAGAAAAGAGAGGAAAAAAGATATTCCCACCATTCTTCACCTGAGAAGCCAGCCCCAGGTGGGAAAGACTACCACAGGAGTACGTCTAGGAGGACTAACTCAGCCTCCAGGACCTCCGAGGGCTCCCAGGAACTTGCCTGCCCCACCCTCTAAGGGGCCTAGGATGGAGGAAGGCTCAGGAGTTGGAGTTTCTGGGTTTGGACCTTGCTTTACCATATGCAGTATGTGAGGCCATGGACAAGTTATCACTTGCTCTAAGCATTCATTTCTCATCTATAAACTAAAACCTAATCATACTTTTTTATTGGCATATAATTGGTTTATAATGTTGTATCAGTTTCAGCTGTACAATAAAGTGAATGAGCTATATGTATACATATATCCCCTCCCTCTTGGACCACTCTTCTACCCCACCACACACTGTCCCACCTGATCTGGGTCATCACACATATACAAACAGCTCGTGCAACTCAACATCAAAACAATCAAACAATCCAATCAAAAAATCAGCAGATGACCTAAATAGACATTTCTCCAGAGAAGACATGCAGATGGCCAGCAGGCATATAAAAAAGATGCTTAACATCACTAATTATTAGAGAAACATAAATCAAAACTACATGAAGTACCACCTCACACCAATCAGAATGGCCATCATCAAAAAATCTGAAGTGAACTGAAAGTCACTCAGTCATGTCCAACTCTTTGTGACCCCATGGACTATACAGTCCATGGAATTCTCCAGGCCAGAATATTGGAGTGGGTAGCCTTTCCCTTCTCCAGGGGATCTTCCCAACCCAGGGATCAAGCCAGGTCTCCCGCATTGCAGGCAGATTCTTTACCAGCTGAGCCACAAGGGAAGCTGGAGAGGGTGTGGAGAAAAGCGAAGATTCTTGCACTGTTGGTGGCAATGTAAACTGATACAACCAATATGGAAGACATTTATGGAAATCCCTTTAAAAACTAAATATAGAGCTACCATATGACCCAGCAATCCCACTACTGGGCGTATTCCTTGAGGAAACATAAGACACATGTACCCTGATGTTCACTGTAGCACTAATAATATTTTTATCAGAGTGTTTGCTGTGAATTGAGCTGTGTCCTTAAATTCATATGTCAAAGCTGTAACACGCAATGTGACTGTATTTGGAGATATGGCTTTTTGAAGGTAATTAAGGAGAGAGAAGTCATAAGAGTAAGATCCTAATCCCTTTGATTTGGGGGCATTATCAGAAGATGAAGAGAGAAAGTGAACTCTCTCTCTCCATGCACTTGCGCCAAGGAAAGGCTGTGTGAAGACCACAGTGAGAAGGCAGCCATCAAGAAGCCAGGAGGTAGGCCCTCACCTGAGCCTTCACAAGCTGGCATCCTGAGCTCAGACTAGAAGCCTAAACTAGAAGTGAATTCTGTGGTGTACGCCACCCAGTCTATGGCATTTTGCTATGACAGCCCAAACTGACTAAGATGGTGTTGTCAGGGAAGAACTAAATTAAAATTTGTATAGCAAACACATATCACATATTAAGTGCTCAGTAAAGTTACCTTTAAATCTTTCTTATTCTCTACTCTGTCTCCTCCCTGTAATCCTCCCATCCAGATATTTGCCCAACATGTATTGAAGTTTCCAACAATATAATTTATTCTGCCCCCACCTCTTCTCATTCCCCCCTGACCTTAATGTTTCCATCCTCCTCCTAACAACTGGTCTGAATTTCTGAATGTTCCCTCTTCTTGGTCACTTGGCTTTTATGTCCTCAATGCTGGATGCACTTAATCTTGACTAATAAATTTGTCATTGGTAAGAAAAGGCCTCTAGTACCTTAGAACAGTGCTTGGCACATAGTGAACCCTGTAAATGTAGCTACTGTCATTGTTACTACCCAGCATCCTGATATTATAATTAAACTATTTTTCTCTTATTTTCTAGCATTCAATAAGAATAGGCATAGTTAGTCCAAATAAACAGCTGAAACAAGAATGCCTATGGCCCTTTGGTGTGGGTGGGGCGGGCGGTGGATAAAGAGAGAGAATTTCTCTTTAGGTTGTAGGTATCATATACCAGGACAAACTAAATACCAGGGACTCATAACCAGAGCAAAGGAAAATCTGAAAAAAATCTAAGAATAGTCCCTGTCTAGGCCCCAGCTTATTCCTCCATTTGCCTGGAAGAGATAGAAAAGGCATCAGAGACACCTAAGGCTCATGACCAAGTAGAACACTAACCTGGGACATGGGACCAACAGGAGAAGTGGTCAGGAGACCCTAAGGCAGGACCCCAGACTCTTTAGAAACTCCTTGCTAAGTATCTTGGGAAAATATCCTGGTTGATGTCTTGGGGTCAGGTCTTACCTTCTGTGTCTCTCATATATCCACTCAGAACTATTGAGTTCCCAATAAGAAGAGCAGGGGATTCTGTTAAAAAAACAGAAATGAATGGGCAGGTGGGAGCCATCAGAGACGCTGTCAGTGTCATTATGAACATGCCTGTGATATTGTGAAGCCAAGGGAAATAGAGTTAGGATGAAGAGCGATGAGTAGATCCCCAAAAGGAATACCCCACTGTACGGTTAAGTAGATACTGGATGAAGAAGGGGATGAGGGAGGTAGCAAAGAGCTGGAAACCCCAGTAAGAGCATTCCACAGGGAGCTAGGGCTGAAAGCCAAGCAGGTTGAGTATCCCCTGGGGCATTTCTTCTCCACAGTACTCAGTGTATCACGGGGGCAGTGGGCCTTTGAAGTTCACTAGAGAGGCAGTATTGCCTATCTGTTAGGAGGGTTGCTTCTGACACCAGACTGCCTAAGTTCATGTCTCAGTCCTGCTACTTACTAGCTACATTATCTTGGGCAAATTACTCAAGTTATGCATCAATTTCTTTGTATATAAAAAGAGGCTAAAATTGCTACAGAACTAAGAGGGTTGTCTATGAGAATGAAATAAAGAACAGGTAAAGTACTTAGGGCTTCCCAGGTGGCTCAGTGGTAAAGAACTCACCTGCCAAGGCAGGAGAGGGGAGTTTGATCACTGGGTCAGGAATATCCACTGGAGAGGGGAATGGCTACCCACTCCAGTATTCCTGCCTGGAGAAGTCCATGGATAGAGGCGCCTGGTGATGTACAGTCCATAGGGCCACAAAGAGTTGGACACGACTGAGTGAGCACAAGCATGAAAGCACATGGAATTATTCCAGATTTAGAGTAAGTACTTTGTATGTATGTATGTACTGTTATTATTTTATCATCATCATAAATAAGCGTATAAATCCCTCTAGATACTAGCAAGCAGGAAAAGCTAATTAAAAATAAGATGTATAATCTTGCCCTTATTCAGACTATCAGTTCTATCATCTAGAACTCTTGTTTAAATATGTACCAATGTGTCATTTTGATACAGCCTACAAAAATAATAAATACCAATTTTTATATACCTATTCAACACCAAGTCCTAGATTTATATACATTATGACATTTAATCTTTATAAGTCTAAAAAGAAACACTATTACCATCTCCTCTATAGCAGCCTTCAGGAAATTATAAATCACAGCCCAAATCTAGCCCAGACTATTTCATAAACAGTCTTTATTAGAACATAGTCATTTACATATCATCTATGGCTATGTTCATGCTATGATAGCAGTTATTAGATGAGACAGCAATTTTCAGAAAAAGTCTGCTGAGCCCTCCTCCAAAGCAATGAAGACACTGAGACTCAGAAATAACCCTGAGTCTAGGATTGCATAGCTAGCTTCATAAAAAAGATTCAAATCCAAGTTGACCTGGGTTCAAGCTCAGACTTCCAACCACTATTTTACAGTCTCCAAAATTATTGGTTGTCATGTAAAGACCAAGAAAAGCCTCTGAGGCTTGATGAAATAAGCAGATGCAACTATGAACATCAATTAGTCACATAAACATCTGACATCAGGCCCGTGAGTCAGCAGCATTTCCCGCCATTGCTATCCATCAGATAAGCTGGCTATCTTCAATCTTCTCGTCAAATGCCAGGCAGTGTGCAGTGAGCTCAAAGCACATAGCTCCCATTGTGCCCACGGTATTGAGCCACTTCTCAAGAACCCTGAGGTTCCAGAGAGGTACCTTGTCTAAGATCCACTGCTAGGAAGTAAAAGGTCCACAATTCCAACAGAGATTAGAGTTGCCAAAGCACATGTTTAAACTCCTCAGATTGGCATAATTCATCTCCTAGCTCTACCTGAAATTGCTTACGTGATCACAGAATGCAGGAGAAAGTGAGGGCTCCTGATGACAGGTAGAAGCCACAGCTCCTAGGCATCAGAAGAGCAAAGACAGCTTCCCCGTTTGCCCTCTGCTGATGATGCTATTTGATGGAGTGCTTGAGACCAGTGATTACCCACTCTTGAAAGCAATCATTTTCTCCTTCATCCCTCAATGACCAGCAGCAGGGGTGCCTAGGGCTGAGAGAGCTTGCAGCCAAGGGTGGGAAAAAAAAAAAACTTTCAAAATCCAGGGAGCTCAAATGAGCACCTCTTGAGAAAATATATTTCAGAATTAAACGTTTAATGCTGGGTTTTCACTTCCTAACAGCAATGGGCTGTGGAAACAAGTGCCAAAGAGCAGGAGGAGACACGCAGCGACCCTCGCCAATAACAGAAAATTATTTGTTGTTTCCCAAAGTGGTATTTGAGCCCAGCGGGCTGCACTTAAGATGTGACTGGATAATGGTTGTGTGACACACCCCTCTAATGGAGCTGTCACACAGGCTCTGCACGGGAGCCTGAGCTGTGGCTTCGAAGAATCTCCTCCCCTCCCAGGCTGTGGCTTGTGCTGCTCTGGGCCAGGATGGAAGGGGATCCTCCTGGCCTCTTTGGTGACTTTGGGGGATTCATTCTGAGGTGCCAGGAAGACCTACCCCTCTCCCTTGAAGTGTGGACCAAGATCTCTGCATCCAGGAGTTGAGAATGTGCAAATGGGACCTAGGGTTTCCTCCTTTTTTCTGAAACTGCTGCAAGGTGAAAAGCTTACAGCCAAGAAAGCACATCCACAGTCTCTCTGTAGCTTTCAAACCAGAATTGCTCACAGCTTGAAAACTGGAATGCAAAAATCTTAAATCTCAAAACAAGGATGAATACGTGAAACAATAATGGTTGCAAAGCCAGACCACTGATTGTAACAGAACCTTGCTCATTCCACTCTGGGGGAATAAGACTGGGGACGCTCTGCTAAAATCAAAAGGCTCTGGTATGCTAGAGCCAGCTGGTTAAGTTTCCAGGAATTCAGCAAGCTGATAAAAACAGCCATTATTAAAAATTGTATTATATAGATTTATAACTAAGTAATATTAAAAACAAAGCCAATACATTGTCGAAACCCATCACTCCTAATGAATGATTTTACTATATTTCAATGTTATATATGTTCTTGAGGTTATTCATATCTACTTCAGCTGCGAGGTGGAAATACTATGTAATGGTGCATTGCAACCATCCCTGCCCAGCTCCACATTCCATGTCATCATGTTGGTAACTTAAAATCAGTCGTGGTGGGAACAGTCATGGCATAGAGATCAGGAAAGGCTACAAGTCAGGGCTTCATTTATTGTTTTGCTGACTATCTAAGCTTAAGAACATAATGGAGAAAATGTTAATAATGCAGATTGCACTGTAAAATTCGTTCTGTCTATAATTGTTTGAGGAAATAATCTTCCTGTAATCAAAACCTTTATCCAACTCAGCAAATGAGCTGTACACATCACTAGCAAATTAGTAAAGCTCCAACATGTTTTCATTTCATCAGTTTCGTCTTACTAGCTAATGTAAATGAAAATACCAGGCAACATTCATGTTAGAATGAACTACACTCATTCTTAAATTGCAATAGTAGTTTGGGTAAGGATTAAAGAGCTCAGCAAAAACCATCAAAAACACTAGGTGAGAATCAGTTCACTATTCAGACTTTATGATAAAGATTTGTATATTCCTTGTAATGTTCATACTGTGTGACAGTAAATTCTTTAATAAATTTAGAAACATGTATATTTTTATATTTGTAAGATGGTATGGAAAAATACAAACTTTTTGGCCAACCCAATATGCACACATTTTTGGGAGAGCTGGCAGTTAAATATTTACTGCCATGTCACTGATTATATTTTTCAGAAAGAGAAACTTTCCCACAAAGACTAGTTACAAAGAAGAATGAGAATACTTTAAGGCCATATCATTGATCCCAAATAGAGGCTTGAGAATATGCACCTAAAAATGGGAAAAGAGACTGGAGGGAAACTGGATGGAATCTATGTTAAATTTATCACAAAGCCTTCTTGTGTGTAAGGTAGGCAGAATGCAAGACTCTACAAGGATAACTAAATAAAATCTCAGGGCCCCACTAAGAGGGCTCTTAAGAAAGCCAATACTCAAAGAAAAGGAAGTTAATAGGAATTTACAAAGGTTCCTCCATTTTTGGACTCTAAGATGTCATTTCTCTCTTTGGATTCTGTCGCTTCTACATGCTTTGTCATTTTGGGTGATCTGGCTTTCCCTCCTATTTGTCCTACAGAACATTTATGGACTGTATACCCTGTGAGGGCAGAGGTTATATCTGTCTTATTCATCCTGTTGACCCTGGTGTCTGGTATAGCCATTACATATAGCAAGCATTAACAAATACTTAGTTAAATAGTCAATATTTAAAACAAAATGGAAGCATGACTCATTTTTTATTCTTAATTCAACTGATCATGGCTGATCACATGTGCACACACGAGAGAAATAAGCAAATGTTTAGAGTAGAAATCACAGAGCACAAGTTTACATTCCTATAGTAGGTAATAAGAATGCTTGCTGAAAACAGGAATTCTGTTTAGTTTTCTTACCTTGTCCAAGCCTCAACCATATGGCCTCCTTTGGCAGGGTCCATATTGCTTTCTGCTTCTTAGGGGCTAATTGGATCTAATCTTCTTACAAGTCAAAGGCAAATCAAAACCCAAACTGTTTTCTATTTTAAGGCATCCATGGGCTCTTGGAGAAGGAAATGGCAACCCACTCCAGTGTTCCTGCCCGGAGAATCCCAGGGACGGAGGAGCCTGGTGGGCTGCCGTCTATGGGGTCGCACAGAGTCGGACACGACTGAAGCCACTTAGCAGCAGCAGCATGGGCTCTTAGGGACTCCCAAGAATTTGAAACTCATTTGTAAAATAGCAGTGACAGCATAGTGAACTTTCTTCAAGTTATCATTTCACTTAACTCTTCATAGTTCCTGGAGAATGAATGAATGTCAGGTGGTAACCATGAGTATCCAGGTATAGAACAAGTCAAAGAATGCAAAAAATCGTCCCAGGTGTTCCAAACATCAAAAGCAGGGAAAGCAGATCTGTTGGTAAATCTGAGTTTGCCAACTCAAAGTTGGAGACAAATACAAAAGGCTCTGGGGGTAGGCAGACACTGAAAGGTAGTCAACACAGATAACAGAGACTGAAGGAAATCAAGAGAGGCAAGATGGTGACCATGATTGAGGCCATAAACTCATCTAATGTTTGTCTCCTATTGGCCGTGTTTGAATGATAGGGTGATAGGTCGTCTAATTTAAAGGCACAAAGTCATGGTACGTACAGACTCCTTCACTACCATATCTGGGAGTAATCTTTAGATTTGTAGGTTTATGATGAAAAAACAGAGCTTGAATTAAAATATAAATAGCTAACATTTTTACCAAGGCAAGAGGAAGATAATTTCTTCACAGGATAATATGTCTTTAAGTTCAATGTCTACAGGCTCTAGATATTTCCAGAAG
Organism: Capricornis sumatraensis; assembly: GCF_032405125.1. Classification (NCBI taxonomy): domain Eukaryota; kingdom Metazoa; phylum Chordata; class Mammalia; order Artiodactyla; family Bovidae; genus Capricornis; species Capricornis sumatraensis. The sequence continues at coordinate 59,742,617 of NC_091084.1, read as the reverse complement.
TCCTATTGTTCATCTAACTTAAGTTTCAAGACCACAGATCTAGGTCTAAATTAATAAAATTATAAGTTTATAGCTCAGATTTAGAGACTGGTCATGGTAATAAACAGGTAAAGAATAAAACAACTTTGAAAAGAAAATTTAGGATCAGGATGTAGTGTGCATTATTAGAGAGGCCAACAGCATGTAATAACCGAGTCTTCATGAAGTCAGTTACCACTGGATGCATTTTAAAATGGAAAATAAAATTGAAAGCTAACAGCAGCTTGAGGTTAGTCATCAACAAATTCCATAAGAGCTAAAAATCTTAAAATAATAATAATATACTTTAAAGTGGAGTTCAAGAATGATGTGTGAGGTTGAGATGAACATGGAAATCTATGAGGGGCTGTTAGTGGGAAATGGTCTCAGGACTGACTCTCCAAAGTGATAAAAATGTGATGGGCCTTCTTGTCATATATAGCAACCTCAACCTTACAGGCCTTTAAGCAAAAAATGAATATATTTTTGCCAGGGATGCTACAGAGGATATTCTTATGTTAGATGAAGTGAGAAATGAAGGCTGTTATACAGAGTTCATTCAGGCCAGCTCATAATTGCTTTAAAGAGTATTGTGGCAGAAGGTACAGAAAAATTTGGAATGTGGCCATATTTAAAGAAATTGGAATAAAAAGTTTTTCTCTATCTGCTGAAGTTCAAGGGATCTGAGAAGCACACGTTTGGGGATTTTAGTCTCAGGTAGGTTGTCACTAGTGTGACTAAGCTCTCAGCTACCCTCCCTGTCTGTTTCTCTGTCTCTTGCATCTTCTCTACCAGAAAGTGAAAGTGAAGTCGCTCAGTCGTGTCTGACTCTGCGACCCCGTGGACTGTAGCCTACCAGGCTCCTCTGTCCATGGGATTTTGCAGACAATAGTTCTGGAGTGGGTTGCCATTGCCTTCTCCAGGGGATCTTCCCAACCCAGGGATTGAACCTGGGTCTCCCACATTGTAGACAGACGCTTTACCGTCTGAGCCACTTCCTCTTAATACCATCCTCTGCTTGCCCATAGTTTCTGCCTTGTCATAGCTTTAACTTACTCATAACTTTGCTCACTCATGTCTATCCTAGCCCTTCACTATGCTCCCACTGCTCACAAAACGATTTGTTCTATAGCACAGTAAAGTCGAGTCCAGGAAGGGAATTGATTATCCCATAAAAAATCAACTGTTTGGTTGAGCTTCCAGCACTAAGCTATATCACAGACCACCAGTTAGCTGAAGGTTTGCCTACACTTGGGTAAGATCCTTACATCTGCTCCCAGCAGCGGTGTCCAGAGTAAAATGAGGTCATGTGGTGAAGAACACAACAGCCCAGAGATTGCCATTCAACATGCTCAGTAGATAGTATGGGGTTTTTTGTTTGTTTGGGGTTTTTTTGTTTGTTTGTTTGTTTGTTTTAGGAATGAATGGTGGGCATCCTGATTAACCCATTTAGAAGGGTGGGCAGGAAGAGAATGGAAAAAAGTCTGCCTCAACTCTCAGTCTATAATTCTGACAACTGGAAGTTAGTACACAAAGAAGATGAATACAAACACCCCACAGCCTAGCCTTAAAGGCAAACTGGTAGATGATAAAAAGTAAGAATTCTGGTAGTCCTGTTAGAGGCACCACTGTGGCCTTACACACCTTCTGGGTCATTTTGACAGCAACTAAGCACTAAGAAAGTAAGGTTTCACCCATGAATGATAGAGAGCATTCCCTTTTCCAGGGACTGAAATAAAAAGACAATAATCCGAGCCTGCAGCCTGATACGTCTGTCTGGGTTATATCCCAGTGTGAAGAAGGGACAATGGGTTGGACCTGGCACATGCTCTCACATTGAGACTATAAGCCAGGAATATTTTTCCTAGAAAGCAACCCAGTGGGGAGCCTCTGTGAAAAAGTGAAATATAAATTATTCATGTCCTTTTCTTTGTCTACTACCCCCAACAAGCCTGGCTCTGCAGAGGCAAACAGAACGCAGAAGAGGGTATGAGGACAAGGCTCCTACACGAAGCTCAGCAGAAGCTCCCTCCTTCCCAGCGAGCATTCATGCCCCAGAGGACGGCAGGCAGCCTGGCCAGCAGCAGGAGAGGAGAGGACTGCCACTGGTCTGACCGAGACACAGGCTCACACAGTCCCTGCCTCATCTGCTCCCTGCATGGATGTGCCTGCGTGCTCAGTCATGCCTGACTCTTTGCAGCCCCATGGATTGTAGCCTCCTCTGCCCATGGGATTTTCCAGGCAAGAATATTGGAGTGGGTTGCCATGCCCTTCTCCAGGGATCTTCCCATCCCAGGGATTGAAGTCGCATCTCCTGTGGCACCTGCATTGGTAGTCAGAATCGCCCCCCTGCATGGGCACATCTCTTCAATTCTGTGGAGTTCAGTTGTATTAGCTGTAAAGAGAGAGTCATCTAAGGGTATTCTGGAAGAACTGGTTCTTGGGAAAGCACGTGGTCAAGACTGATATTCCCTCCTGACCAGCCAGCCTCCCTGGCTCCATGGAATTCTCTAAGTACAAGAAAATATCAAGTAGAGAGAATTGCGACCTTGGGAGCCCCAAAAAGAGCCCTCTTCATAGAGCCTAATGCTAAAGGGAGAGGAAAAATTCACTCTGGAAGAGTGACCGCTGCCTGCAAGAGGACCCAAACCCACAGTGGCCTCAGAGCCGCAGGGAGCATGGAGGTATCAGACCACAGAAGAACAGCATTTCTCAACAGTAAACCATGTGCTTCTGACAGAAGCAGTCTAGGTAGTACCCAGGTCCTGTGATCTGACTGCTCATTTTGTCCAGGTCTCTTTTCCAGGTATTTAAAAGCAGGCCTGGACTCCTTGGACTGTGTAAATCAAATTCTTGGATGATTTATGAGGGAAAAATCTCAGATCAATCCAGTGATTAGTCTGAATATTAAAAAAGAATAAGAAGTGACCTCATTCTCACCACCAAGTTGGGTTAAGAGGATCATACAAGTTTCATTAGACAATTTAGAGTTTTGGTCAAGGCAGCCTTAAGATGTCCACCTACTTTGAGAGCCTCCAGACCTGACTATAGTCCTTGAAAGGAAGTACAACTGCTACGTTACCTGCAGACTTCTTGCTAACCCAGTTTTAGTCCAATCATCTCTGGCTATCAAAACAATCTGGCTAAATGAGACCTAGGGACAGGATGGAAGACCTCTGCCCCTTAGTCCTCCATATCACCAGCTAGTCAGTTTGCTTTACAAACTCCATTAGATACAAGGCACTCATTCTGAGTCCCATTAGGGTCAACGATCAAATACTACACTTCCAACAGTGTATAGGAGTCTAACATTGTATTGTCATAACAAACCACTCATCCTCATTGACATGTTCATGTAGAGTTCACCCTTCACTGCCTGGCCAGATCCTCCATATAGGGAATTTCTGAGTCAAAAGCATTTCCAAATATGAGCTTTTCTCAGAAAAATGTAGTACTTGCCTGAACTTTCACATCATCTGCTCTTCTCTTGGTGCAAGACCTAGCAGGCTGCATCATCCTTGAATGCCTATAGACTAGACCGGGAATCTCATAGCTTTATCTCTTAGTAACCTGCCATCCACTTTAAGACTGTCAGGCTGTTTGTGAGTATTCTGCCAGAAAAGCTGGATTTTGCTGCTCAGGTCACCTTCAACTATCTTAAGGAGCTAACTTTCTCACATCCACATGTATATCCAGCTTCATGAATATCTATTTATTTCTACAATATTTTGAGGGGGCTTGCTTACATTTTTCAACTGTGGACTTAGTGACTTGTTTTCCAGAGGCATTTGTAGCATCTAATTTTCTTGCTATTTTGCCTAGAAATGCTTCTAACATGTAGTTTTAGGGAAAAAAACTTCATAAACTCTTTTAAAAAGTAATATAGATGCATTATTTAAAATAAACCAAAGAGTCAAATCATACTTGCTCTGCTACCTAACAGGAGTATTATCAATATGCTTTGCAAACCATAAAACATAATAAAAATTTTTGGTTATTTTTTGGATTAAAGACAGGAGAATTATGATTGAAAACCATAAATTATTGAGAATTTATTACAAGGGAGTAGAATAGGATGAGAAAAATGGAAATAAATATTTATAAAATATATCCCTAATAATTTCCCCTGGTGGTTCAGACAGTAAAGAATCTGCCTGCAATGCAGGAGACCTGGGTTCAATCCCTCGGTCAGGAAGATCCCCTGGAGAAGGGAATAGTAACCTGCTCCAGTATTCTTAGCTGGATAATTCCATGGACAGAGGAGCCTGGCAGGCTACAGTCCATGGGGTTGCAAAGAGTCAGACACAACTGAGTGACTAACACAACACAACATCCCTCATAATTTGGAAAGCACACAAAGCTATGGTAATTTATTCCATAAAAGCAAAAGCTTCTATCCATATATACATACAGATATGTGTTTGTCTGTGTATACACATGTATGTGTGTGCATTTGTCTATGTATTGGACCATATCTTCCCTGGAACTCACTGCTATTGGGGAGGACAGACAGGGAGACAAGTGACATAGGCTCCTAGAATCTTCCATAGTAGAGGGGAGGCACCGAAGAGAAGATGTCAGTTCTGCCCTGGGGTGCGGGAGTGGGAAAAGGAAAGGGTGTGGTATTAAAACTTCCGAAAAGGTGATGCAGAGAAGTTGGGTCCTGAACAAAACATTCGTTCTCACTAAACAGACATAGATGGAAGGCAAACACCCTACTGGAGTACAGTCTATAATTAGATGAATTAGTAGGCCAGGTCAAGGGACAAGATAAGCTTGATGAGGCAAAAGCAAAATTACAGAGAAGTCTTTATATCATTCCTTGTCTTTTGAAAAACCATAGATTCAAATGTCTCAGGTGACATTCTGAGTCCTGATTTTGATTGGTCCATAGCTGCAACCCCAAATACCATGTTGAGAGGGATCCTGCGATCTCTTTGGAGCTCCGGGAAGAAAAGAGCTGTGACTACTCACACCGTGAGCATGTGCGAGTTTACCGTGAACGCTGGAGCGGAGCACAGCAGAACATCTGTCCACCACTGAGCACTGCAGCTTAGACCCACAGTAAATATTCCTTGACTGGTGAACAGAAAAGCAACGTCATCCAATTTGTTCACCCTGGAGACAGGAAGTCCTAATTATCCAGGACTGGTTCAATAGGCAGCGTGTGTTACTGCAGTTGCAACTGCATTCTCCCAGGTGATTAGTTAGTTTCATGACTTGTTGGTGACACTGTCACCATTTTCCAGGTACTTGGGAATAACTGAAATTCAAGACCAATATTCTCTCCAGAAAAGTCTATTAAAATATCAAATGGAAAGAAATTCCTAGGTAATCTATACACTAAACAGTGGTGTCTGTGTAACATGTAGATATGGGTACTTTATAGCCATTTCAGAACCATCTCACTTCATTGAACGCCATTCACATCACTTGTATCCACTAGCACTACATGCTTTTCCTGGAGGAATTTTAGGCTACATGCTCCTTCCTGATTTAAAACTCAGAGCTTTTTTTTTTTTTTTTACTTGTCTGCTTCTTCATTCATTTATTCCCCTACATTTACTTAAAACCTATGACATGCCAGACTCTGTGATCTACCAGGTAAACAGATCTAGAGCCTACCCTTTTGCAGCTCACAGACTAAAGGGAAAAATAAACTTTTTTTTAAAAGTATTATTTCCACTGAATGTTTGATTTCCAGACTTCCCAAAGGCGCATGTCAGCTACAACTTCACAAGGATTTCTTGCTCATTCTTCCTCTTTCAACTACAAAGAGAACTTACTCCATTTTGCTGGCATTTGCCATGGTTTTTGTTTTCTCTCCTCTTTAATATCTCTGCAATATTTTCCTGCTTTCTAGCCCTTGGAGTCATATCCTGTTTCTCCATGAGACTCTCTTTCCAGCCAGTCCTCTAAGGGCCTTTCTCTGCATATGGTTTATTGTTATCACAGGCTTGATATAGACAAATGTCAATAACTTGACCTAAGATAGAGCTGGGAGGTCAAGGAACAGAAGCAAGCAGGAAGAGGAAGTGTATAATGCTTTTAATATTTGGATTGGCCTAAAACATCATAATCCCAGAATTTGCTGGAGATGTTAGAGACTAAACTAAACTCTCAAAAGAGAATGAAGCAATGATGTAATAATCACATTTTTTATTTTCTGTCTGTCCCCCACCCAAGTGGAGCTTTGCTGACTGAAGAGGGATCTTCCTTTCCAGAATTAGCAAACTTCTAGCAATAGTAAATGAATGGCATACAAGCACAGCTTTCATAAGCAGACCAACCAATTCAGAGCCCTTCCCTCTCGCCACCTCTTTTGTCAAGCTCTCTCACTTAGGGCCACAATCTCCCTGCCCTAATCACCCCAGATTCAAGTAACAGAAAACTAGGCAAGCTTCTATGGTCCACAGACCACCAAGATTATTCAGAGTACCAATCCTAAATCTGTTTACCTGGCTTGCCCACTCCTTGCCATAGAAACTACAAAAAAAGCTCTTGCCCACATTTTCTGCTCATACTGTTTGCCTCTTGACCAATCCTAATGCTCCTCCATATGAACCCCATGGCATGACCTGCCCTTACCTCTTGGGATCTGTGAGGAAAGCAAGTTATTTCTTCAGTAGTGTCTGTCTGCTGATTTTTGGCTTTGGCATCTTTGAATTACAATAAAATACGTATTTTGAAACCAATGGTTCTTGAACCAAGCTGCTTTCCTTCGACTTTTTCAATTTGGAATGACCCAGAGGTTCCCAGGTAGCACTAGTGGTAAAGAACCCATCTGCCAATGAAGGAGACAGAGTAGATGCAAGTTCAATCCCTGGGTCGGGAAAATCTCGTGGAGGAGGACATGGCAACCCACACCAGTATTGTTGCCTGGAGAATCCCATGGCCAGAGTCTGGCAGGCTATGGTTCATAGGGTTGCAAAGAGCCCCAGTTTGCTATAGCCCTTGGGTTACTTCTTACAAACACACACACACACACACACACACACACACACAAATGTCTCTGGGTTACCCGGTAAGAATGGGTTTTGTTGTGGCCATGAGAATGTGCCTGTCAGATCTCTGACTGTAGGAAGTATGATGGAGTGGTATTCTAGGTGTTGTGTTCTGAATTCCATCAATCCATTTGCATGGAGGCCCATGGGATACCCCCAGCCAATGACTGAAGTTTGAACAAAGCAGAGACATTAAGGCAGGCTCATGCGTAGGAGACAAGGGACTCTTCTGACAGTTTTGGCTTGAGGACTCCCTGATTGCCTTGCCTAACTCTCACTGGGATAACACTGCAGTCTAAGATGCTTCCACAACTTTCTTACCTTCTCTCTTTCCTTTACCCAACATCCAATCTGTATCATATTCTGCAGGTTTAACCAGCTTCCCAACTTTTTCTCAGTTGTTTCTCCCAATAAGAGTCTGACTCATCTAATTTTGTAGTTGTATCTGCTTCTTAGATGAGCTGAAATAAACACATGCAGAACCAGTAAGGACTGGAATGATTCCAGAATAGCCCATCTTTTGTTAGCTCATCATGAAGAGATGGACTATGCAAAATAAATATTAATTCCCATTAGAGAGTCAATCAATTAGCCTAGAGTGAATTAAGTTTTGGTCAACAAGGCATTTGGAATTTTCCACATGTATAAACTTTTCATTCTTGGGGGCATAGGAAATCTCCTATGTCAAAGTCTATTCTTAATGCTGAAGTCTTTCAGAAAAATGAAAGAGAGAGAAAGGAAGAAAGAAGAAAGACATATTAACTCCAACAAAATAAAAAGGCATGAGGTTATCCAGGTGGTCCAAGAATTTAATTTCCAGTGTCAACACTGAATAATGGGCTCAGAATCCAATGAGCCACTGATTAGTCTCTGACCCATGCATTTTTAATAACAGCAAGTGTCCCAGATGTATCTTTTATTTTCCTGGACCAAATTTCTCCTGCCACCATCAGGATAGAGGCTATTTGACTGAGGTGACATCAACATGGAATTTATTCCCCAATCAGGAGTAGTGCACAGCAGGTAAACCAAGTCTCAGCACGCTAGTAGAAGCCTCAGTTTCCTTCTCAGCTTCCCATCCAACTATTTCTATTGAGGTCATCACTCTTATTTGCTTGGTTTTTTTGGTTTTGTATCATTAATTTCAAATTAGGAGGCAATGTGCATTACTATATCCCAGTTCCACCTTGGTCACAGCTGGTTGGGGCAGAGAGAGTCAGCTTTTTCACATCTGGCCAACATGTAGACCAACTAGAAGGCTATGAGATGGGCTTGCTCAAAAGTTCTGTCATGAGGATGAAAATGACAAACCATACCAATCAGATCTTCTCACTCACAACTCTGAATATAGGAGAGAGACGTAAGATTTTAGTCAAAAAAAGAAGAAATGTGTGCAAGAAAGGACAGCTCATGAAGTGCTGGAGTCTGGGGAAGAGGCGGAGGGAATCATGCTATTGGAACAGTGCTAATCCTCAGGGACATCTTGGTTCTCAAGCTCCTGATCCACGCAGCCTTGTTGTAGGGTGATTCCCACATTGCCTTAGGCCTTGGCACAGTCACTAACTTATTGTATTCTTGGCAGTGGTGTTTCAGTCACTAAAAGTCATGTCCGACTCTTACAACCCAATGGACTGTAGGCCACCAGACTTCTCTGTGAATCGGATTTCCCAGGCAAGAAGTCAGTTGCCAATTTCATTACACTTATTCTTAGACTTTCAGATCTGAGTGAGACTCTCCTCCTTGAAGGGAGAAAAAAATAAGATAGATTAGAACTACCTGAATAGGGGACACAGTTAAAAAATACACATTGCAGTACTCTTCTCTTGAGGAGGAAAGTGTGGCAGAAGATGAGATGGTTGGGTGACTTCATCAACTCAATGGACATGAATCTGAGTAAACTCCAGGAGATGGTAAAGGACAGGAAAACCTGGTATGCTACAGTCCATGGGGTCACAAAGAGTTGGACACAACTTAGGGACTGAATAACAACTCCTGAGGATTAAAGGGGCCTGGTCTGAAGAACCAAGAATATGTACTTTTTACAGATTTCCAGATGATTATGGTAATAGACCCAATCTAAAAACTACTGATCCAACGCAATGACTAATCAGTTTAGCTTTCAGAAATAACAAACGATTCATCAGAGAAGTGAACTTGGAGAACTGAAAGCTGCAGGCACCCCATCTCTTAGTAAATGACTAGTTATCAGTGTCTCCTTAAACAGTTTAGTGGTTTGGTTTCTCATTCATAGAAGAGGATCCCTAGAGAAAGGTGACACCATCACACAAATCAAAAGCAAGGATGCGTTTTCCAGCAAGTATGAGGGTGCTTATGGAGGCAACTGTATAGAATGTTCAAAGGGGGACTCTCACAGGAAAATTAAGATCTACTTTCATTGCTCAAAATTCACGTGCAAACTGTAAATGTATTGAGTCATCTGTGGATCAGTGTCTAAATCATGCAGTTAAGAGCCTGGGCTCTGTGTCCACATGGATATAAGTTCCAATTTCAGCTCTGCTGTCCACATGCAAGATATATGACTTGGGGAAACATCTCCTCTTGGTTTCAGTTTCCTCATCTATAAAGTAAGAATAGCATCTTCCTCATAGAGTCATTTTGAAACATTTTGAAAGCATTTAAAACAGTATCTAACACATAATTACCTAAATCAAATCCCTTATGATTATACAGTGAATGTGAGAAATAAATTTAAGGGACTAGATCTGATAGAGTGCCTGATCAATGGAGGTTCATGACATTGTACAGGAGAGAGGGATCAAGACCATCCCCATGGAAAAGAAATGCAAAAGCTGTGAAAAGAAGAGAAGTGAAAAGCAAAGGAGAAAAGGAAAGATATAAGCATCTGAATGCAGAGTTCCAAAGAATAGCAAGGAGAGATAAGAAAGCCTTCCTCAGTGATCAATGCAAAGAAAGAGAGGAAAACAACAGAATGGGAAAGACTAGAGATCTCTTCAACAAAATTAGAGATACCAAGGGAATATTTCATGCAAATATGGGCTCGATAAAGGACAGAAATGGTCTGGACCTAACTGAAGCAGAAGATATTAAGAAGAGGTGGCAAAAATACACAGAACTGTACGAAAAAGATCTTCATGACCCAGATAATCACGATGGTGTGATCACTCATCTAGAGCCAGACATCCCGGAATGTGAAATCAAGTGGGCGTTAGAAAGCATCACTATGAACAAAGCTAGTGGAGGTGATGGAATTCCAGTGAGCTGTTTCAAATCCTGAAAGATGATGTTGTGAAACTGCTGCATTCAATATGCCAGCAAATTTGGAAAACTCAGCAGTGACCACAGGACTAGAAAAGGTCAGTTTTCATTTCAATCCCAAACAAAGGCAATGCCAAAGAACTCTCAAACTACCGCACAATTGCACTCATCTCACACGCTAGTAAAGTAATGCTCAAAATTCTCCTAGCCAGGCTTTAGCAATATGTGAACCATGAACTTCTGGATGTTCAAGCTGGTTTTAGAAAAAGCAGAGATCAAATTGCCATCATCCACTGGATCATCAAAAAAGCAAGAATTCCATAAAAACATCTATTTCTGGTTTATTGACTATGCCAAAGTCTTTGACTGTGTGGATCACAATAAACTGTGGAAAATTCTGAGAGAGATAGGAATACCAGACCACCTGACCTACCTTTTGAGAAATCTGTATGCAGGTCAGGAAGCAACAGTTAGAACTGGACATGGAACAACAGACTGGTTCCAAATAGGAAAAGGAGTATGTCAAGGCTGTATATTGTCACCCTGCTTATTTAACTTCTATGCAGAGTACATCATGAGAAACACTGGGCTGGATGAAGCACAAGCTGGAATCAAGATTGCCAGGAGAAATATCAATAACCTCAAATATGCAGATTATACCACCATTATGGCAGAAAGTGAAGAGGAACTAAAAAGCCTCTTGATGAAAGTGAAAGAGGAGAGTGAAAAAGCTGGCTTAAAGCTCAACATTCAGAAAACGAAGATCATGGCATCCGGTCCCATCACTTCATGGCAAATAGATGGGGAAACAGTGGAAACAGTGTCAGACTTTATTTTGGGGGCTCCAAAATCACTGCAGATGGTGACTGCAGCCATAAAATTAAAAGATGCTTACTCCTTGGAAGGAAAGTTATGACCAACCTAGATAAGCCTATTGAAAAGCAGAGACATTACTTTGCCAACAAAGGTCCGTCTAGTCAAGGCTATGGTTTTTCCAGTGGTCATGTATGGATGTAAGAGTTGGACTGTGAAGAAGGCTGAGCACTGAAGAATTGATGCTTTTGAACTGTGGTGTTGGAGAAGACTCTTGAGAGTCCGTTGGACTGCAAGAAGGTCCAACCAGTCCATCCTAAAGGAGATCAGTCCTGGGTGTTCATTGAAAGGACTGATGCTGAAGCTGAAACTCCAATACTTTGGCCACCTCGTGTGAAGAGTTGACTCATTGGAAAAGATCCTGATGCTGGGAGGGATTGGGGGCGGGAGGAAAGGGGACGACAGAGAATGAGATGGCTGGATGGCATCACCGACTTGATGGACATGAGTTTGAGTAAGCTCCGGGAGTTGGTGATGGACAGGGAGGCCTGGCGTGCTGAGATTCATGGGGTTGGGAATAGTCGGACACTACTGAGCGACTGAACTGAACTGAACTGGACACATAATAGTTGCCAATAAATGTTATTCTGTTGTTTTGCTGCTGTTGTAGTAATAATAATATTAACAAATATTATTATTCATCATGTACTTGGTTGGCATGTAAAGTGAGATAAAAGCATTCTTGAATTCAGAGAACTGATCCAAGTCTCCTTGCTCCTTTCTGTTCTGCTTCTCCTTCATTCAGTACACATGTGCTTTCATCCTGTTCTTAGCACCCTTAGAGTAGACACTTACTTCTGATATTTCTGGGATTCTGACTTTTGAGTTCCCTCATGGAGTCTGCTTTAAATGTACCCTAACTTGCTTCCCTTGCTTCGTGAAACCTCAGGTAGAATACCTTAGCCAGCATGCCCCTGGAAGTCCAACTTGAAAGTGGGTAAATTATAGCTCTGTTAGAAAATTGATGACTACTTTATGTAATGCTTTAAAAGCAATTAAGTCCCCAAACTGATATCTCTCAATGGTGAGCTCCCAGGCATGCCATGTTTCTCTAGTTTCAGAAAAAGTGCAAGTGTTGGCCGCTCAGTCATGACCCCATGAACTGTAGCCCACCAGGATCCTCTGTCCATGGGATTTTCTAGGCAAGACTACTGAAGTGGGTAGCCATTCCCTTCTCCAGGGGATCTTCCCAACCCAGAGATCGAACCCAAGTCTGCTGCTAAGTCCCCAGATTGATAACTCTCAAGGGTGAGCTCCCAGGTATGCCAAGATTCTCTAGTTTCAGATATCTGATGTAAATAGGAGAACAAAGACTCATAACAAATCTATTATCAGATTCTCCATGTGTTAATTTTGGGGATCATTTCTTGTATTCGTTGTCTCAATTTAAATTGCTTTACTTTCCCTGGAGAATTGAACTTCAAAAAGGTCATATTTTCTCAAAGTTGCTATTGCAAGCCTGTGACTAGCATGAATCCCAGCTGGACATTCATGCCTTTTCAACATCTTAGTCTCTTTCACCGTATTTGATCTGTCTCTCCTGAGCCCAACCTTACGTCATTCAGAAAAATCATTCAAATAGCTTTTGCCTCAAAGTGTTTCATTGAGAGGTTTTTTCTTCCCCCCACAGAGAATGAAGTCTGCTCTGATTAGCATAGAATCCAGCCAGTTCTTTTTCTATGATCAACGACAATTTTTTCCACCTGTACCAGGAGGTTTAAAATCTACCAGCTGGAGACATTTCCTCTAAAAACAATGATGTTGAAGTCTACAGGGGTGGGAGTTATAAAGAAATACCTAGTACTTGCTCAGAGCAGCTTATAGTGTATCCAGACCTTGATTCACAGTGTTCTGTTCTATTCCAGAGAGGACAAAAGCTTTAGCAGAAAAGCGATGTTGCAAGAGAAGGGGGTTGGAAGGCCATAACACCCACGTGAAGAGAGGGCTACAATCAAAAGTACACAAATCCCAGAAGTTCGTTCAGCCCCTTGTACTCAAATCTTGCTTCACAACTGAGTAATAGTCAGTTACTCTATTGATTCAGACCACAAAGGGGAACTGGACTTTTCTTGAACATAAAAATGAAAAAAAAAAAAAAATGGCGGGGGGGGGGGGTGTGGTAGGTAGCAGCTAATGTTTAAAGATGTCCCATAATAAATCACACCTTTCAGGATCCATGCTCTTGTGAGATCCCCATCCCCTGAATCCAGGTTGGGACTTTGATTTTCCTGAAAATAAGATACAATGCAGGAAATGCTGCATGTCTTCTGAGACTGGGTCTGAAGAAGCCTTACTGTTTTCACCTTGGTCTCTGGTATGCTTACTCTGGGGGAACAAGCCTTGTGTAACATGTCTGGTCTCTACGGGAGGATGCTATCTTGGATGTCCACCCAGTTGGACATCTTATGATGCCTCTAAGCCCAGGTGCCATCTGACTGCAACACACAAGAAGAAGCAAGCCAGAACTACCCAGCTGAACTCATTCACCAGAGAAACCAAGAGATAAAAATAAGTTGCTGGTAAGTCACTAAGATTGCAGTAGGTGAATCATGATGTGGTTACCCCATAGTAGATATCAGGGAAAATATTCTATAAAGTTAGAGGTACTGACTCCAAGGGCTACATGGCATTAGTCCTGCATTATACATGAATTTTTAGCTGAAAATCTTAAAAACAAATATATACTGACTCAAGCAGTTAAAAAGGGAAATTATTAATTCAGGTAACTGAAAATCTTCACAATCATACTCAGTCACCCAGTTGTGTCTGATTCTTTGTGATGCTTTGGACAATAGCCTGCCAGGCTCCACTGTCCATGGGATTTTTCAGGCAAGAATATTGGAGGGGGTTGCCATTTTCTCCTCTAGGGGATCTTCCTGACCTAAGGATCGAACCCATGTCTCCCACATCTCCTGCACTACAGGAGGATTCTTTACCACTGAGCCATTGGGGAGCCCACCTGAAAATCTTAGCTGCAGAAAACTCCAATCATAAATAGACCTATGTCCTCAAAGATGTAGTAGGGAACTGATCTTCCTCCTTTATTTCTGCTCCTCAGTTAGCTCTACTCTCAAGCAGGCTCTTACTCAGGGTTAAAAGTAGCCACCAACAGTGCTAAGCTTGAAACTTAACCTTTGGAAGCCCCAGTGCAAAGAGAGCTTTTCTTTCTCAACAACCCCAAGCCTGGTGTATATTGGCCTGGTTTGGGCCATAAGCCCACTCCTCAAGCCAAAGATGAAATAAATACTTTTAATAAACATGTAGACTAAGAGGAAAGGAGGAATAATTCCCTAAGCAAAATGAGGCACTTATGGTAGGTATTACTTCAGGTTTAGTAGCAGAAACCCAAAATTTACGTAACAGCTTTTAAAAAAAAAAAATTTAATTTCTTCCTCACATGTAAGTTCAAACAATGCATCACCTCTCTTTCTTGAAGGCATCAGGAACCTGGAATATTTTTAATCTTATTACTTTGCCATCAGTTCAGTTCAGTCACTCAGTTGTGCCTGACTTTTCATGAGCCCATGGACTGCAGCATGCCAGGCTTTCCTGTCCATTACCAACTCCTGGAGTTTGCTCAAACTCATGTCCATTGAGTGGGTGATGCCATCCAACCATCTTATCCAGTTGTCCCCTTCTCCTCCTGCCTTCAGTCTTTCCCAGCATCAGAGTCTTTTCCAGAGAGTCAGTTCTTTCACATCAGGTGGCCAAAGTACTGGAGCTTCAGCTTCAGCATCAGTCTTCCCAATGAATATTCAGGTCTGATTTCATTTAGTATGGACTGGTTTGAACTCCTTGCAGTCCAAGGGACTCTCAAGAGTCTTCTCCAACACCATAGTTCAAAAGCATCAGTTCTTCAGCCCTCAGTGTTCTTCACAGTCCAACTCTCACATCCATACATGACTACTGGAAAAACCATAGCCTTGACTAGACAGACCTTTGTTGGCAAAGTAATGTCTCTGCTTTTGAATATACTGTCTAGGTTGGTCATAACTTTTCTTCCAAGGAGTAAGTATCTTTTAATTTCATGGCTGCAGTCACCATCTGCAGTGATTTTGGAGCCCCCAAAAATGAAGTCTGACACTGTTTCCACTGTTTCCCCATCTATTTCCCATGAAGTGATGGGACCGGATGCCATGATCTTTGTTTTCTGAATGTTGAGCTTTAAGTCAACTTTTTCTCTCTCCTCTTTCACTTTCATCAAGAGGTTCTTTAGCTCCTCTTCACTTTCTGCCATAAGGGTATGTACCTTTAAGAGTCAGGAAATGCAGTTTTTACTGATGGCCTTATGTCTAAATAAAGTTTCTGTTACTATGTAAGAAGAAAATTTCTGCGAGACAACTAGCAATCTCTAACATATGCAGTTATCAACAGAAAAGGGAATGAAAGCTAAAGTAGAAAAAAATTATTCATGGCATGAATGTAGAAATTGCTATGATTCCAAGATTTTTTTAACACTATGGAATTGCTTCTTTCTTGAAAATTGTTACTAATGGCATCACTAGTACTAATGACCCTTCATTTATCTAATAAAAGAGTGTGCATGGTGATTTTATCTTATTTTTGTTTTCTTTTGTTGCTTTTGTTGTTTTTTGACTTTTGTACAAAAATTTTTAATTCAAAAATCGGAATGTGTTCATGAGCCTGACACTCAAAATTAGCAAACACTGTTATGTTTCAATAGAGGATACAGACTTTTTCCTTTTTTCTTTTAGAAAGTAAAAAATACAGATAAAATTGAAGTCCCTTGTCCATTCCTCTCAGTTCCTCTCTAGATGCATCTCACTTCATGAATTTTGTGTATCAATTGTGCATTATAATACCGTCTCTAATAATAATAGCAATGAGAGCAAACATAGTGTTTACTATGTGTAGGCATTCTTACAGGTGCTCTGCAAATGTTCACTCATTTTACCTTCATAATAACCAAAAGGTAGGTAGCATTATTATCTTCATTTTACAGATGAAATCTGAAGCACAGAGAGATTAAATAATTTCCACGATCCTACAACCAATAGTAGTAGAGCCAGTATGCAAATTCATGCATGCTTACTTGGAACAGAGTACGTGCTTTTAAAATCACTAATAGAAATGGCTACTATGTCTCAAGAACACTAAGTGGTACTGTTTCATGCAAGTCCTTTCTTCAGTTTCAATAAATGCTATCATTTGTACCATTCTGCAAAGTGACATGACAAAAATCTTTTTATATTTATCTTTATTGATTTATATAGATCTAATATTTTCATTTTAATTGCTATGTATTAATCAATTGTATAGTTATAACACAGCTATCTATTTCCTAGACTATTTTTTTTAAGTTTTTAAAAAGTTGCTATCTGACAAGGTACTAATAGGTTAAATAAACATTGGAGTTTTTAAACGAAAGTTCAGCCTATATCATGTATCTTCAAGGAATGTATATTACTGAAAAATTTATTTCTAAATAAATAAATAAATAACCATTTCCCTCCATTGTCCAAAGAACCGATCACAGTGACTGGAAAATATCTTGTTTAGACAACAGACACTTTGATTATATTTCCTAAAATTTGTGACCAACCCAAGGCAGTGGATTGTTCTTAATCAAATCAAAAGTACTGGATGTTTTTTGAACACTACTTGTACACTCAAAATTCTTTTTATATCTTTTTATATTATGGAAGAATATCGTACACACTAACAAGTAAATGAAAACATCACTAACTGATAACTATACTATTATTTTTATTTTTGCAGATGGTGACTGCAGCCATGAAATTAAAAGATGTTTGCTCCTTGGAAGAAAAGCTATGACCAACCTAGACAGCATATTAAAAAGCAGAGACATTACTTTGCCAACAAAGGTCCATCTAGCCAAGGCTATGATTTTTCCAGTAGTCATATATGGATGTGAGAGTTGTACCATAAAGAAAGCTGAGTGCCAAAAAATTGATGCTTTTGAACTGTGGTGTTGGAGAAGACTCTTGAGAGTCCCTTGGACTGCAAGGAGATCCAATCTGTCAATCCTAAAGGAAATCAATCCTGAATATTCATTGGAAGGACTGTTGCTGAAGCTGAAACTCCAATACTCTGGCCACCTGATGCAAAGAACTGACTCATTGGTAAAGACCCTGATGCTGGGAAAGATTGAGGGCAGCAGGAGAAGGGGACGACAGAGGATGAGATGGTGGGATGGCATCACTGACATAATGGACATGAGTGTGAGTAAGTTCCCGGAGTTGGTGATATACAGGGAGGCCTGGTGTGCTGAGGTCCATGGGGTTGAAAAGAGTCGGACATGACTGAGCTATTGAACTGAATTGAATTCATCAAATATTTACTAAGCATATGTAATATGTTAGACACTTTCCTAGCAATATATACTAACTCTGCCCCCAAATGTAGTGGGGGGATATCAAGAACAGAGAAAAAAATTAATACACAGAATAAAGGTTTCCCAGGGAATGTGATTAATTCAAATCAACATTTCTCAAGGTACAATTCTATACACAAAGTTACCCAAAATATCTTTCATGAAGTATTAAAAGATGTTAAGTGAAGGAAAAAAAGAGATGCTTTTTGGTCAAATAACTGGGGAATCCTGGGATAAGCCAACTTTAACACATTTTTTTATTGCAAAGATTTAAGTTTTAAATCTAGAAAATAAAAATTTAAAAATCAACAGAACCCCTCAGTTCCCACCTGAAGAGGAGATCAGTTTTTAATTCAGGAATTTGGTGAGTTAAGTTCAATCAGTAGTGAGACAAATTGAGTCTATTTATTATATTAAACACTGGTGACTCAGAGGTAGAAGCCAGGTATCAGAAACTGACCCAAATGAATAATATCTAAATATTATTCCCCAAATGGTGTGCTGCATGGCACTAGAAATGTGAGATCTCTCTCTACACACACATACTCATAAACACACACATGTGCGTGCACACACACATCCATGACGAAATAAATTACTAAATGCATGAACTGAGTAAATTTGGAAAACAATGTTTACTATGTCATTCTATTAAAACCTTCTAAAAGGTCCTGGAGCTTTTGAAAATGTTACATCATGTTTATAAAGTGGCAGAAATTAAAATCAATTCTCAACCTGATTTTCTGTTTATTCCCCAAGGCTGGCCTTGCCTCTGCCATGCAAAATAGAGATCTACCTTTGGAATGCCAGTTGGGATCCAATCTTTCATTCAACCAGGAAATGCTCATTGATCAAAAGATGTAAAAATACACTCAGCTGGATATGTGGGACAGAGCCCTGGAACCGTATGTAAATTGTCAGCTAGGACTGTGGCCAGTGTGGATGTCCCTATTAGGAAACTCCATTTGCTGACTTTGGGACTCAAGGGGTTACTTGGAAAGGTCCATAACAATCTTCTCTCACCCTCCAGGAGACCTACACTAGGGGCACTTAGAGAAATGTGAGTGTTCTGGCAATTTATGCCTGCATATGTCATTAAATAATAACCACTTTGCATACAAATAGAGTTTCTTCACAGATTTATGAATAACCCTTCGGCCTCTTAAGATGACATGCACTAGGCTGAGACAAAATGATACCAAATTTATTTGATAAACCAGCTAAATTATGGGCCTGATAGTCTTGACTGCTCCAGATTGGTCGTGCTTGTGGCCACCCTGGGGAAGCAGGTTGTTTCCTGGTGGCTGCCCTGCCCCAGCCTCAGCTCTGCCTCTTCATTCTCCCACATTGTGTTTTTATCCTGATTCCCTGGTGCTCTTTCCCATGAGTTACCTTCAGCCCATGAAGGAATGATCTCAACTATAGAATCTGTGACTGGAAAAAAGTTCTAACAAAACATGGAATTTTATTTTACAGACTAAGGAATTAAGATGAAGAATGGCTAAAGGGCTTGTCCAAAATCTCACAAGAACAGAGGAAGCACTGGAAACGAGTCACTTTGAGGGTAACAGTGTTAAGATACATGGGGACATTAGCTGCACTGAAATGAAATGGCTGAAATGTAATTTAAGTTTTATGCAGAGATTTTTAAGTGCAAGCATTTAAGGGGCGGTTCATGCACACTCTGCAACCTATGTCATCCAATAGTAAAGCAAACACTTCCTAGCTCTTGTTGTATTTAGAATGGTGCAGGACAACAAACAAGTATCCATATCTGCAAGAGAAATTCACATGGTTGGCTTCTTCTTCAAGTCACAGCTAAACCATCATCCCTTCCAAGAACGCTTTCTGGCCTGGCCACTAAAACACTCTCTGTGGTTCTGTATCCTATTACCCTTTTATTTCCTTCATAGTACATATTGCATCCAGAAAATTAATTTACTTGCTTATTGTCTCTCCCTGCACTGCCACCCCCTGCATTGGAACATACAATCCTAGTCTCTCTTTTTACCATTGTGTTCCTGTTGCCCAATAAAGCATCTGGTTCAGAGAAGACACCCAGTACCTGAGTGGGTGAAGCCAAATCCAGATGGCAAATGGGCGGGGGAGAGACAAGATAGCTTCAGACCTCTTGTGATCTATGTAGGTGACTGACGCAAGGCCATGGAGGAGAACTTCTGGACCATGGGGCACAGCCCTAATGGACGGTAAGCAGTCGAGAAAAGGTTAGACAACAGAGGCTCGATTGTGGGGGATTAGACACAGCCAGGGGAGAAGGGGCGGGGAATGGGGGGGGGGGGCAGTCAGGAGCCTGGGAACGGAGCTCTTCCTGAGTCAGCAGAGTAGGAGTTGCCTACGGAGGTGTTATGCAGCTTGATCTTTGTTTAGATTGAGAACAAAAATGTTTCTGAAACACCAAAATCCTTTTCTCAAATCTGTATGTTGCCACTACCTGGGCTCTCTCATCTCTGCCACCCTATGACGCCCCTGTCCCCGGCATGAGTCCCCCATGACCAGGGGAGGAACTATGGCACCTCCAGTGCATCCAGCCATAATTCACTTCCCCCCGTGCCTTCTCCATCTAACGTCCTCTGCAGTAAATAAAATCACGGTCTGATGATCACTTAGAAGAGTTATCAAGGGGAATCCTTAAAGGCAGCCTGCCAGAGTCTGGGAAAAGGAAATTTCAGGCCAGGCCACCAGGGAAGAAATTCATAGACGCTTTCCCCAAAAAGGACTTAAGGTTTTAAAAATGTCCCGAGGGCAGAAAGTACATCTACTGTGGTAGATTTCTGCACCTCCTCCTCCCCAGCAGACCTAAAGCTTCACATTTTTTGCTGAGCCATAAACCACAGCTTTGTCAGTATCCAAACCACGGAGCCCAAATGCTTGTGTTTTACCCCTCTCCAATGGCATGCGTTCCATACACCAGCTCCTAGAAGGATAAACTAAACCTGTGGCCAAATAGAGGGGTAACAATTTGCAAATAGCTGAGGGTGAATGAGGTTCTGGAGTTGCTGCAAATATGTAGACAATCAGGCGCCTTGTGAATGTGCAGAGAGAGCCACAGCACCTTAGTCAGATGGAAAGACTGAGGTTGGGACTAGCTCTGGAACACAAAATTACCTAGTTACTGGAGACGGTCAGCCTCTGAGGCTTTCCTGCCTACACTGGAAATGGCACTAATGTACCCCTGCACATCTTAAGAAACAGGGCTGACCTGCAGTGAGGTCAGGGTCTCTGTGCTTCTCTCATTAACTGATTCCTGGTGGTTTCTGGAATCTTAAAGTGAAAATCCATTATATGAACTCATCCTATTTCTGAACTCTTTACTAAATTGAGTTTAATATTGGAGGTAGGCATGGTAGATTAATGCAGGTCAACAGAAAGGTATCTAACACTGGGAAGATCAAGGAAGCTCCCTGGAGAAGTTGATACCTGAGCTGACTTTTATAGGATGTGTAATGCTGGTAAGACAGAGACGAAGAGGAAGGGAGAGAAAGGTTTTCCATGTACAGAAACACAGGTAGTTGTTCAAGCACCAACCTACCTACTCATTTATTTTCATCCAGTCCATAAACGTTTACTGAGAAAGGAAGTGTGGCATAGTGGTCAAGAGTACTCACTCTGGATTTGGATCTGCCTGGTTTCCAATCTCAGCTCTGATATTTCCTAGTTGTGCAACCTTTAGCAAGTTCTTAACCTCCCTGTGATTCTACTTTCTCATCTACAAAATAGGGATAATAATAGAACCTCCCTTCTCGGATTGTTGCACAGAATAAGGGAATGAATATGTGTAAAGTGCATTACAGAAGTGTCTGTTATCATTATGCTTGTTATTCAGTGCCAGATATTTGCTACATACTGAAAACAAAAAGATGAATAACAGATATAACCTCTATCCTCATGGAGCACATAGTTGTTTAGGAATATGTAGGTACAGTGAAGGGGGAAGTATGGAGTGCTATGGAGCACTATATTAATAAACAGAGGCTAGATTAAGTCAAGGCATCAAACAACCCCCAAATCTTAGTGGCTTATAAGATTAGCCAAATGAGTACACTTCATACTGCTGCTAGATGGCTGGAGCTGCGCTCCAAGTCTTCTCACTCAGGGACCCAGACTAACTAGAGTTAGGCGGTTGCCTTGAGAGAGAGAGGTGGGTATTGTGAATTACATACTGGCTCTTAAAAGTCTCTACCTGGGTGTGGCACACACTGTTTCTGCTTACATTTCGTTGGCCAGAGCAAGCCACATGATCACAACAAACTTCAAGGTTGAGGGAACATGCAATCCAACCATGTGCCCAAAAGGAGAAAAATGAGAACATCTGTGGATAGCCTTAATAATGGCCACCTAAGTTAGCATTACAGGGAGAGAAACTTCTTTTGGGAAGTAATATTTTAGCTGAGAGCTCACAGTAAAACAGGAATTAACCAGGCACAAGATGGAATGGGGTGATGCCAGGCCTGGTTTGAGAAAACTAATTAGGCAGAGTTCAGTAGTGAGGTGGCCAGAGAGAAGGCTGAGAGGCCAGACTGTATAGGACCTAGCACACTACATGTGGGATAAATTGAGTGACGATCATCTCAAAGGAATAGTCTGTGCATGTTAAGTTGCTTCAGTCATGTCCATCTTTTTGTGACCCCGTGGACTGTAGCCTGCCAGGCTCCTCTGTCCATGGAATTTTCCAGGCAAGAATGCTAAGGTGGGTTGCCATCCCTTCTCCAGGGAATCTTCCTGACCCAAGGTTTGAACCCATATGTCTTATGTCTCCTGAATTGCTAGGCTTGTTCTTTACCACTAGTACCACCTGTAAAGCCCTTTCTTGAAGCTAAGATGGCCACAAATATGTTTGAGAATTAGATGTGCATTTTAGAACATAGTTCTGTTTGTGATATGTACAGTGGATTAAGATGACTAGACCGGAGGTCTAGATCCGGGGATACTGATTAGGAGAACCTTGCTGTGATGCAAGATGAACTCAGAAAGAAACACATGATTAAATGTAAATCTAAGGAGCATCTTAATAGAAGCAGAGCATCAAGGAATGTTGACCACTTTCTGATTTCACAATCAGTAAGATGGTGATACCATTCACTGAAGAGAATATACAGGATGAAAGGCAAGATGAAGAGTTTAGCCTTAGAGAGACTATCCATGATAGGCTTCTAAGTCATCCAAGTAGAGATGTCTCAAATGCAGCTAATTTGTAGGTGTGGGAATCAGAAGGGAGGCCTGAGTAAGAAAAATAGATAAAGGAGTCATCAGGATATGAAGGTTAACTGAAGACATAGGTGCAATAATACTGTTCTGGAAAGAATGTGCAAATAAAAAGAAAAAGGCACAGGATCCCTTAAAGAACATCAGTGTTTAACAGGGAAGAAAGTCTCAGCAAGGAGGCTTAGAGAGATGTCTGGAATGGGGCTTGGGGAATAGGAGAGGGTGGTACCAAGGAAGTAAAATGAACAGAATATTCCAGAGGGTGAGGATCATTAGTATGATGCTGCTGGAAGATTCAAGCAAGAAAACAGCAAATGGGAAATTTCTGATAAGTAAATGCCAATTGGAAATTGGCAAGAAAGAGTTGCTTGGCCGTGTTGTCAAGAGCAGCACTAGTGTAACGGTGAAGGTGGGAGGCAGATGACATAAAAAAAGATAAGTAAACAGGAGCGAAGGAAATAGAATCAGTGTGGCCAGTATTGCAGAAGCTTGGCTTTTATTGGGAAGAAAGTTAAAAGAGATCCATTTTATGTTGCATGCTGTGCTAAGTCACTTCAGTCACGTCCAACTCTCTGCAATTCAGTGTACTGTAGCTCACCAGGCTCCTCTGTCTCTGAGATTTTCCAGGCAAGAATACTGGAGTGGGTTGCCATTTCCTTCTCCAGAGGATCTTCCCGACCCAGGAATCAAACCCACATCTCTTGCGTTTTCTGCATTAGGAGGTGGGTTCTTTACTGCTAGTGCCACATGAGATTAAATCTAGGACAGTTCTCCTGCCTTCCAGGAACTTAAAATCCAGAGAAAAGAAAAGATATAGCCACAGTGAGGAACAATAGGCAATGAGACACTGAGTTAGACAGTTTGGAATTTAGAGAAACTAGTTCTTCGCGGTGATAGGGTCCTCAAGGAGAAATCTCAAAGAGGAAGCTGTAATCTGGTCCCCAAAGAAAGAGTAGACCTTTAGGAGGAGAGGACATTCCTAGAAGGGGAAAGAACATAAGAATACAGACATGTGATAGCATTTGAGGAACAGGAAGTAGTCCAATCTCACTAGAGAAGAATAGTATATTTAGAAAGGATCCCCATTTCATAATTTTCAAAAGGTACCCTGCGGAGCCCTAAAGTTCCCACAGAGGGGTCAACAAGTAAATATTCTACATCAGGGGACAG
This sequence comes from Capricornis sumatraensis, assembly GCF_032405125.1. Taxonomy (NCBI): domain Eukaryota; kingdom Metazoa; phylum Chordata; class Mammalia; order Artiodactyla; family Bovidae; genus Capricornis; species Capricornis sumatraensis. Next base: position 59,718,737 of record NC_091084.1, on the reverse strand, counting down.
TAAACTATGGACCATGGGTCATATAAGGCCTACTGGCTGTTTCTGTAAATCACATTTTATCAGAACACATCTGTTCCTTACATACTGGGTATAACTGCTTTCACAGTGCAATGGTAGAGTTGGGTAGTTGAGATCAAGACTTCATGATCCATAAAATAAAAAAAATAACTATTATCTGGCCCTTTCCAGAAGAATCTCATCAACTCCTGTTCTAAGTCATGGAGGTCTTTCTGTTCATATGCTTTAATCCTTTTCACTTATTTTCATCATTGTTAGTAGAATCCTTTGCAAAATACTTTAGATGGTCCTTTCATAGACAAAAGATAACACAGTTATCTTTCTGCTTTCTGCACCATTTTACAAATAAAATTAAATAGATGCCTTATTTTCTTTTTTTCTAAGGAAAAATATGATTGACCTGTGCTGAGATGACCCCAGCATTGCTGTAAACTCAAACTATGACACAAGGTTGCAGTACAGAAATGATTGCAGGAAAGCCCTTTGGTGCCCACCCATATCCGGTTTGACTCTTCTCCTGCCCCCACCATGCATGTTGACAGGGTTAGATGTTTAGTTCTACTCACTGGTAGACGTGTGTATGTGTTACTTTTGGACAAAAACACTTAATTGCCCAGAGGGAGGCCCACCGGGATAACCATGCCCTATCCCAGCCCTCAGTGATAATGTGTTGAGAGAGCTAAGTGTACAAATATGCAGTAGCCTACATCAGTGAGACGCCATGTAGAGACTGGTAGCCTAAGAGAGCTGCCAGATCAGGAGCAGACCTGATCCTGATTCCTTATCAGGAGTAAGGACTCATCTCTTTTAGTGTTCAGTTCCTGAGATTTTGGTAGTTTGTTACTGCAGTGTAACTTATCCTATCCAGACTAACGCAATAGCCGATGGAATGTTTGTCAGCAGAAGAATGCTTTCCTCCACGTTGGAGCATTCCAGACCCACATACTTTAGAGCATTTCAATATTTGAAACTTTATATTTTCTCTCTTCAATACGAGGCTGTCACTTTAAGCCATTATCAGTATGTTCTACATTCACATTCACTTATGATTTGTTGCTCCTAATCTTCTGTAAGCTAATCAAACAGATATTTATACTCTCTATAATCATTTCTGAAGTAAAATGAATTGTCTCTGAGGGAAGTCCTTGAGGGAATTTGTGATCAAAATGTTTCAGTAGCACAGGCAGTTCCTCTGATATCCATTTTGATGATTTGGAGGTCTTTTTTCACTTCCTTCCTTGTTTTGAGTGATGTTCTAGATCAGAGAGGCTCAGTTCAGAGAGGCTATCAACCAGTAATTTTCAGATAAGACATGAATAGATTACCATATGTTTAACAAAACTTCATGGCATTGTTCTGGAAATATCCAGATTTATCTACTCTGACATATATATATATATATATAAATTATTTCTATATATATTATTTATATATAAATGAAATATTATATACAATATATTAATATATTATTTAATATATAAAATAGTATTTATATATAAATTATTTATTTATATATAAATTATTTATATATAAATTATTTGTATATTTATATATAAATTATTTTTCTACGTCCTCACCTTACATATCTGGCAGACTTCTCAAAATAAACTTATCATCCTCCCATAACACCTATTTCAATAACATTTTCTATTATCCATGAATTCATCTATGGCAAAACTCTGTTGTCTTCTTTGATTCTTCCTTTATCATTCCACCAACAGACAATGGACCGTGAAGCCCTGTTGATTCTACCTCTAAAATATGCTTCAAAAGTCTCGGCTGACACACAAAGCCCTTCACGAGTCAGCTCCATCTTACTTTTCATGGACATGTGTCATTGTTCTATTTTCAGCTATTTTGGTAATAGCAACCAAATAGATTAGGGAATCTAACTTCCCCCTATCAGTACCATGAGCTTAACGACACTCTCTATCAAGGGGCTTTCCTCTCTTCAAGCCAAGAGGTGTCCAAGTTGTAACAAATTAGATGCCATCTCACTAAACTCTGATGTTTAAGGGAATTCACTGAAAACGACTCACCTCATGAGGCTGTCTGGAGAGACCACCGTTGAGTGTCTGATGCCCCAGATTCTGTTTTGAATCCTTACTTTTCAGCATTTCCTATGATTCTGTGAGTAGCACTGTATGACTCCAGTTAATTGTGTGTGTGAGTACATGTGTGTGTGTGTGCACGTGTGTGTGTTGGGGATGGTGATGTTGTGTGTATGCTGGGCGTGAGTTCTTGCATCAGTTTCTGTTGCTTATAACCAGATAATTATAACTAGTACTCTACCTTTTAACATCCTCCCAAGGTTCTCCTCTCACATCCTAGACTCCAGGACCTTAAGAAGTGGAGCAGTTTCTACAACATTCTATATATTTCCATTCCATTTTCAAGCTTTTGTCGTTAATTTTCCCTCTTCCTATAATACCCTTTGTTCATTTCTGAAAAATTCCAATTCATCTTTCAAGCATTAGCTTAAATATGGATGAAAGTATTTCTACTTCTAAAGCTCCCCCAGCCCTAAAGGCAAAATTAAGTGTCCTTGTTTTTTAAATACTCAAATCAATTTATACATCTTTCTAATTTACAACATGGTATCATAGCTAGTGATTCACAAGTCCAGTTCTTCCAGGAGATGCTGAAATCCTCAAGAACACACAGGCAAAGTTCAACAACTATTTGTTGAGGTGAATGAACTGAATCACATCCAAAGAGTTGTTTGTTTGTTTGTTTGTTTTTTAAAGATGGCTCTCACTTTTTTGTTTATATGCCTTACAATTTCCAGTCCTCTTCTCTTTTAAAAAGTATATCCCATTAACACTTTATAGAGTTTAGAATTAATAACTGATGAGATGTAGAAAGTAAAAATAGTTGTCCCACTTCTCTTCCCTCTGTGATTCCCTGTCTCCCTTTTCCACTGACACATCACATTTCAATGCCATTTTTTGTTTCCTTCCAAGTTCCCTTTGCCTCTTTCTTTGCAGAAATATGCAATGACCCATTATGCAATGAGTTACACTGTGTAACAAACAGATTTCCCTCCTCTCCTGAGACCATGTGAATGAAGAAAAAAACATGAAATCCTTAATAAGGCTGCTCATGTGATTGAAGGCTAAGAATGTGATCCCTTAGGAAATTCTGGAGATGGATACAGTTGAGCCCCTCCTGGAAAAATCATTAGTGCATTATTCAATAAAAAAAAAACATAAAGAAGAAAATGCCAGAGGTTCCTCTCTACCTTCCTGAAAAGATTGATCCAAAGTCCCACTTTGTAATCGTTCAGATGAATTAACTTTAATCAGAGAAGCAAAATGCTAATCAAAACAAGGGGGAGATAAATGGAATTGGTTTTCTCTTTGTATTACTTAATGGTGCCTCCCATCTCACCTGCTGCCTTTCCTGATGGACCAGAGTTAGTGAATATTTCTTTGGTATTATATGTCCCCATTACTGAAGGAAAAAAAGGAAATCATCTTTCTCACTTACCCTCTTGAGTCTCTTCATTCTAACCCCTTTGCCTACACAAAGAAAGTGAAAGTGAAGTCACTCAGTTGTGTCCGACTCTTTGCGATCCCATGGGCTGTAACCTATCAGGCTCCTCCATCCATGGGATTTTCCAGGCAAGAGTGCTGGAGTGGGTTGCCATTTCCTTCGGGAATCCCAAATTTCAGGCTTTAGCTCACAAGATCTCATGATTTCATATGGCCCCTAACTATCACCTTTCCCACTATCTCTACCATTCTACTCCAAAGCCAGTAACTTTTCCAGTTTATCCAAACACTTTGTTGACACTTGTAAGTACATTCAAGCAAGCTATACCTTTAAACTTGGACACCTATTCCCTTTTATCTAGCAGGAATATCCTATCTTTGTTCACTCAGCTGAAGATCTAGCCCCTCACTCCTCAGTAAACACACCTTCATGTTCTGTGATGTTCTGTGTTGTAAACACATCTTCATGTTCTGCAGGTTCAATTCCTGGGTCAGGAAGATCCCCTGGAGTAGGAAATGACAACCCACTCCAGTATTCTTGCCTGGAAAATTCCATGGACAGAGGAGCCTGGCAGGCTATAGTCCATGAGCTCACAAAGAGTTGGACATGATGATTGACTTAGAACATGTTCTGTGTAATTTATCTTTTGATTTATTTTGTCTCTGTTAGACTCTGAGCTCCTTGAGAGATCAAAGTATATACCAGTCACAATTCCCAAAATATGATAAAAACTCTAATATTTGTTAGATGAATTAACCATTACTCACTTCCAAAATAAAGCCATGGAGGGTTGTTGTTGAGGGAGAAGTAAATGCCCAGTTTATTGTACACTAGACAAGTCTTTGCTTCCTCCTCAGTATGCTAAAGGAAACAAAAAGTTGTTTCATAACACAGATCATCTGCCCCACGCTAGGCACCAAGATACAGAGATGTAGTCTCAGCTTTGAAAGTTCACACTCTTATAAGAAAGAAGCCTCAAACTGGTACATGTTACAAAATAATAAAAGGGTTAAAATGTGCTTATTTAACATTTGTTATTATGGGAAAATAAATTAGCCACCTCTGAAGCCCACTGAAAAACACTTGAGTCAGTCAGTCAGTTCAGTCGCTCAGTCGTGTCCGACTCTTTGCGACCCCATGAATCGCAGCACGCCAGGCCTCCCTGTCCATCACCAACTCCTGGAGTTTACTCAAACTCATGTCCATCGAGTTGGTGATGCCATTCAGCCATCTCATCCTCTGTTGTCCCCTTTTCCTCCTGCCCCCAACCCCTCCCAGCATCAGAGAGTTTTCCAACATGAGGTGGCCAAGGTACTGGAGTTTCAGCTTTAGCATCAGTCCTTCCAAAGAAATCCCAGGGCTGATCTCCTTCAGGATGGACTGGTTGGATCTCCTTGCAGTCCAAGGGACTCTCAAGAGTCTTCTCCAACACCACAGTTCAAAAGCATCAGTTCTTCGGCACTCAGCTTTCTTCACAGTCCATACATGACCACTTCTCGCATCCATACATCACCACTGGAAAAACCATAGCCTTGACTAAACGGACCTTTGTTGGCAAAATAATGTCTCTGTTTTTCAATATGCTATCTAGATTGGTCATAACTTTTCTTCCAAGGAGTAAGCGTCTTTTAATTTCATGGCTGCAGTCACCATCTGCAGTGATTTTGGAGCCCAGAAAAATGAAGTCTGACACTGTTTCCACTGTTTCCCCATCTATTTCCCATGAAGTGATAGGACCAGATGCCATGATCTTCATTTTCTGAATGTTGAGCTTTAAGCAAACTTTTTCACTCTCCACTTTCACTTTCATCAAGAGGCTTTTTAGCTCCTCTTCACTTTCTGCCATAAGGGTGGTATCATCTGCATATCTGAGGTGATTGATATTTCTCCCGGCAATCTTGATTCCAGCTTGTGCTTCTTCCAGCCCAGCGTGTCTCATGATGTACTCTGCATAGAAGTTAAATAAGCAGGGTGACAATATACAGCCTTGACGTACTCCTTTTCCTATTTGGAACCAGTCTGTTGTTCCATGTCCAGTTCTAACTGTTGCTTCCTGACCTGCATACAGGTTTCTCAAGAGGCAGGTCAGGTGGTCTGGTATTCCCATCTCTTTCAGAATTTTCCACAGTTTATTGTGATCTACACAGTCAAAGACTTTGGCATAGTCAATAAAGCAGAAATAGATGTTTTTCTGGAACTCTCTTGCTTTTTCGATGATCCAGCAGATGTTGGCAATTTGATCTGATACATAAATAAATGGGCTTCACAGTGCCAGAAAATTTCATTGGTCTTTGCTATGCCAGTTAGCAATCATGGTATCTGGAAATTAACACTAGCTGAAAACAAAGGAAATTTCTCTATGCACACATAAGGGCATAAAGCAGCAAGTCTATAAAACTGTTATGGACACCGACAATAAATGACAAGGGATAAACATATACTTATCTCCAACTGGTTCTATTTAGGAGAAGAAGAAAAATGAGGTCAATGACTTCACTCAAAAAGCTATTCTAGGTTAAGCCTTTCTAACATGAGCATAGATAGAAATTGGTTATTTCAGCCCAGATTCCAACAGCTTTAAAGAGCTTTTCTCTTTAGAGGGTAACATTCATTTAAGGGATCTTTCAACCTATACAATTTCCCAATTCCTAAAATTGATCACAGGAGCAACTTGATTTCAAAAGAAGTTAGGACTTCAAAAATGATGGTAGGGTGAGAAATAAGAAATTACTACAAACTATTTTACTAGTCCTGAAATTAAATAATTTAATTAATTTTAATTAAATAATTAAAAGTGATATAGCACTGTGAAAAATGCATAAACTCTAGAGATATACCATTTTCAGTTCCAGCTTTATCTCTTCCTGGCTGTCACTTTGGGCTTGTGGGAATGTGGGTAAAATTTTTACCCCAGCAGACGTTAGCTTCCTCATTTGTGGAACTGAGATTTAAAAAAACCAATTTCATAAAAGCTTGTGAATATTGAAAATTATATTATAAAGGACTTAGCCTAGTATTTAACACATGCTTACATATCAAGTAATACATATTCACTGTATAGAAGTATACTGATTATTTAAGTAAGGTTAATTTAAGTATTAATTACTATTTTGAGTAGAGAATACCAAAGTGTATGGGAGACATTACTAATGTTCCTGTGTTTAGTAAAGACACAGTAGAGGAGAATGTTAAGGATGAAGAGCTGAGACAAAGAACAAGACTGAAAGGGAACAGGTTGGGAATAAAAGGAGGGGCATCTCCACAGCACGAGATCATTGGAAGAGGGCTTATAAATATATCAGGTTGGCTTAAAAGTCCAGAATCCTAGGACTGCCTAAAAGAGCGAACTTCTGAACATTTCACGGGACTTTCCTTTCCACTAATGGACATCCTTTCTTCCTTCAATGATTAATCCTCCAAAAGTCTTGCATCTACAACAGTGTAAAAAGGAATAGATTTTGCTGTCCGCAGATTGTCATACAGATAGATGGAGTATCCCTCTGGATAGACATAGGCTACATGTTGTTGTGAAGAGCATCAAAGAAGTAGCAACAGCAGTCAACTTGTGGACCAAAGTGAGATAATATTTCAGGGTTTCTGTGTGGTGACACATTTTGTTCTGTCACAAAATTAAAGAACAACAGTTCTAAGATGTGAACACATCACACTATGTACTCTCCAATTATGTCAACTTGAAAGAGATACAGAATCTTCTCTTTGAGCAGTGATATGAAAAGTTCTGAACAATGGAGGGAAAACAAGACTAGATTTATATTTCTCCAAAGACAGCTGGGAACTATAAGATAGTGGACAAGTATTTTTATATATAAATTTCAGTTAAATTAATAGGATAATAACTACTTCATAGAGTTATGGTACAGATTAAATAGCATAGTTATAAAAATTATGTAGCACAGCCCCCTGTATGTGCATGCTAAGTCACTTCAGTTGTGTCTGACTCTTTGCGACCCCATGGACTGTAGCCCGCCAGGCTTCGCTGTCCACGGGATTCTCCAGGCAAGAGTTCTGGGTGGGTTGTCATGTCCTCCTCCAGGGGATGTTCCCAACACAGGCCCCTACTATACAGTAAATAATAAATGTAGCTGTGGTTAAGTGGGAGAAAAAAAAAGAAAAGAAACGGTCATTTGTCCATTTCTGCATTTGGTAGTAAAGGAATCCCACAGAAGACTGAAGATGAGGCTTCATAAAAATAAATAACGCCTAAACCTGCACCAGTTTTGGTGAACCCCAACGAAGCCAAAGGATGTAATAACAGCTTGTGTTATGAAATAATATCATATTTTATAAAAGTGTATTAAATGCAACTGACTAAAGCTACCAGAGAATATTGGACTGAAGAAGTTTCACTGGGTACAGCTTTAAAACTCCCTCATTTTCCCCTGGGAGATGCACTCAGGTATCATAATGTTTTGTCTTTGCAGAATGAGATCTGGCCAGAAGTGCTAAGTGGGGGCTTTTCAAGGCTCTTCTATTTCCAACAACAGTTTGGAACTCCAGTATAACTGATGCATATATTTGTAAAAGCTGTCACTGAAACTGACAGCTGGGTCTGGATACAAATCCACATAGTGCTGCCAATCCACCTTACTTCATTATGTTCAGGTTATGTTTTAGGGCTTCTCTGGGGGCTCAGATAGTAAAGAATCTGCCTACAATGCAGGAGACCCAGGTTTGATCCTAAGAAGGGCACAGTGTGGCAAGCCTGCCTGGTGAGGGCCCAATTGCCTCAACTCTGTGGGCAGTGGAGCCATTTGAGTTCTGCGGGACATCTAGTAGAAAGGAAACCCCAGACATGGGGGATCAGAGCACCCAACAGTCATGTGAACTTTGGGGGCTTCCCTAGTGTCTTAGATGGTAAAGAACTCTCCTGCTATGCAGGAGACCTGAGTTCGATCCCTGGGTTGGAAAGATCCCCTGGAGAAGGAAAGAATTCCACGGACAGAGGAGCCTACTGGGCTACAGTCCATGGGGAAACAAATAGTCAGACACGACTGAGCGACTTTCACACACACTTCAGGTAGCATCTACCAGCTTCAGTTTCCTTGCCTTCAGGTAGCATCTTCCAGCTTCAGTTTCCTTGCTTCTCAAATGCAGATAAAAGCATTTGTCCTCATTAATCTTCCAGACTGCTTGCATGGATCAAAATATAAATTGATAATTTGTGCAAGTTTGGAATAAACTACAAAGTAATAAGGATTATAATAATATAATCCATATTGTCATTATTTCCTCTTTAGGTGTTCCAAATATTGAAGAAAATACATTATCTTTCATTGAAAGAGGATCAGAGAAAAGTAAGGATGAATCTGTTCATTTGGGTTGCCTCTAAACACCTGTTAAATCCATTGGCATGTTGGGCTTACATTCCAGATGTTTGTTTTTGAAGGGGTAATAGTGTGTCCCTAGAAAGTCCCTGTCAGAATCATAGGAATGACTTTGCCTCTCCACACTTCCCAGAAAATTTGTGAGTGCCAACATTTTCTCAATGTATTTCCTTTTCGATTAAGCCAGAGTGATTGGTTACTATAACTTGCAGCAAAGAACTCTAACTGATACACATGGTATAGTGGAAAGACCTTTGAGACCAGACAGAGATTAATTGAAATGCCAAACCCATCACTTACTAAACCTGGATAAGTACATTGTGATATCTGAGAATACTATTCAGCACCCAGAGGGGTTTAATGTATTGCAATTGCCTTTATCTTCTCGATCAACAGTTTTTTACCTTTTAGGATCACTCACACCTTTGAAAACCTAATAAGCATTGAGTGTCTGATCCAAAAATAATGTGCATATACATATCTACACAACTTCTTTCGTACAGTTTTAGAAATTCATTGGATCCACTGAAGTCTAATAAGGGCCCACCAAAATCAAATAATAATTTCTATTGTAAGTGGTTGCTTATGGCATATACATACATATTTTCACTGTGAATGTTATATATCTGCTGTGTCTCTGAACTCTTCTGCTACTGCTACTATCATCAAGACTCAACAAATGCTTTTACTTTTATAAAAAATAACTACTTAGAAGGGCTTTTACACTCATCACATAATCTTTCAAAAAAATCCTGTGAAGTCTATGTTGTTATCTTATTTTACAGATTGGAAGAAAAAAATTTACTTTGTATTTTGCCATTATAAACAAGACTCCTGAGTCTATAACCTGAGTTGTTTCAGTCACCATTATTTTGCCAACAATTTATATAGTACCTGGACATGGTAGCACCCAAGGTACTCGTTTGAGATAAATGAAGGGAAAATGTAAAAAGAGGATTCTTATTTCTAAATAATAAGGTAACAATTTGAGGGTAAATAAGCACAAAGCCAAAACTCTATTAGAACTTCCTTGTGACCATAGCCCAGTATCATCAGAGATATAATGAACTCAGTAAATGTTTCATTGATGGGTAGGTAGATAAATTTATGAATAAATAAAACCTTTGTAAAAAATGGAACCTGAACTTTAACAAAAAATGTTTATCTTGTTGTTCAGTCACTCAGTCACGTCCAACTCTTTGTGACCCCGAGGACTGCAGCACGCCAGGCTTCCCTGTTCTTCACCATCACCCGGAGCCTTCTCAAACTCATGTCCACTGAGTCGGTGATGCCATCCAGCCATCTTGTCGTCTGTCATCCCCTTCTGTTTATCTATCACTGCCTAAAACTTAGTAACTTAAAGCAACCATTTTGTTTTGTTCTCAACTTTCTGGATCAAGAATTTGGGAAGGGTTCAGCTGGCTGGTTTATCTCCAAGCTCCATGGTATCAGAGGTGGGTGAATGGGGCTAGAACATCCATTTCCAAGCTAACTTCTCCATGCACTTGCCTTTCCCTTGGTAGAACGTGGTCGCAATGAAGCTCCTCTTTTTCACCATGGAGTCTCTTTGCTTTGACTCTCTAGCAGGATTGTCGGACTTCTTACACCGCAGAACTGGGCTCCAAGATGAAGAAGCAAAACCAACAGGCCACTAAAGCACTATGTCTAGAATTGAAACAGCATCATTTATACTGGATTGTATTGGTCAAAGTAGTCACAGGCTGGCCTATGGTTTAAGGGGTGAGGAAATAGATCCATGTGATTATGGAAAGAATAACAAAGAATGGGAAGCCACTGTTAATCTACTACAGTTTCCTTAGCTGAGACAGAAAGTCCACAAGCAATCAACTAGGACATTGCCCTTGTTGCTACCTCCAATCAGACTTTTGTTGTGGCATAATTTTCATTTCCCAATTATCAATAAATAATCCTATAAACCGTTAGAGTCAGTGAAGCTTGCATGCATATCTGAACTAATTTTCATGCTTCAGTGAACTTGTCTCAGGGGTAACATAGGAGTGTCTGTGTTCTAGTTCTTTAAGGTAATTCAAACTTCTCCAAATCTGGTGGGATCAAGCAGCCCAAAATAACATTACAGCTAAAAATTTACTCTACATTAGTGTCATTACAAATCAATCCTGCACTACCCACCTCCTAGGCATGCAAAAAAGTCAGGATATTTTTGCATCTCAACAGGGAGTATGGCTAAGTAAGATCTAAAATAGCACAACGATCCCAGAAACTACATAGAAGAAAGAAAATACAAAGAGCACAAACAAGCACAGGGCATCTCAGACAATCCCAAAGAGAGCTAAAGTTTATTTTCAACACTAGGTTCTAGAGGCTTCATATTTTGAGGAGTTATACTTCTGATGGTTTTAATGCTTACTTCTACAAATTCAAATTATTTCAACAAGCACAAGGATTATTACCTCACTGTGTCATGATCTTAATCTCTACCTATCACAGAAATTGACATTACATATTATTTTCAATGACCCAGGACGTTTGCTCCCTATTAACTGATCAAAATAGAGGAACAGGTTGGTTTTGTCAAATGCAAAGGTGCACTTGAGTTATTTTGGGCTCACTGGAACTTTCAGTATCATGGCTCAGTATACTGGCAAGATGACATTTTACAAACTTAAGATTTGCTGTGCGTGCTGTGTGCTTAGTCTCTCAGTCATGTTCAGCTCTTTGCGACCCCACAGACTGTAGCCTGCCAGGCTCCTCCGTCCATGGGGATTCTCCAGGTAAGAACTCTAGAGTGGGTTGCCATGCCATCCCTCCTCCAGGGGATCTTCCCAACCCAGGGACTGAACCCAGGTCTCCCGCATTGCAGGCAAATTCTTTACTGTCTGAGCCACCAGGGAAGCCCAAGACTTGCCATAACTAAGGTCAGTTTAGATACAAATGTGGAAAGCTTAGAATATGAGAACAAAGGAGAGAACAAATAAGATGGGTTTGATAGAAACTATAGATGTTAACCCCATAGAAGGCATCTGAGAGAACTGTTTTGTTTCTGATGGGGCACAATGGTCCCAGCCTCAGTATCACAATCTTTCATTCCTAAAACATCCATTAGAATGCAAGATCCATGGAAAGCAAGATTTTGGTCTTCTGCTCTTTAATATATTCTAGACATTTAGAACAACACCTGGCATCTAATGAGCACTCAATAAATGTTTGCTCAGTTTAACAAAATGAAGCTCATGAGCACTGGCTGAAAGGGATCCAGGAGGCTAATTGAATGTGGGTGTACTTACTGGAGATGTATTTGTGCAATAGGAACTCTGTCTGTGGCCTAAGAGAAAGGAACCAAGATACCTGCCAACATGGAGGCAAGTCTTGGGGCTCTTGCCCATTAGATAGTGTGTAATGAGGATCTCCTCAGTGCTAAACAGAGTGACAAACCAGAGCTAAAAAGAGAGAATCCCTATTCTGTGCTGAAACTGCGGAAAGCAGAGAAGTATAAGGCTATTGCATCCTACGATCACTTGGGCACTCAGATCTCAAGTCTGATGAACAGAAAGGGGTATGGGGGCAGAGTGGAGGAAACATCATATGATCTGAAGTGTGATAGCTGACATAATTGCAAGATTCACTCTACTCAGAGGCAAAGATAATGTGAAGAACATCACAATTCACCCACTTTTTCTTTTAATTAACTCAGTAACTGGGGGCCATGCCATAGCAAATTGAAGGGGTGGATGGACATAGGTATAAGAAAAAAGCAGAAACTGACAATCAATTTTAACCCCTAGAGCAAGACGTTCCACAGTCTCTCTCCTCCTGAGATATTTCTAAATCTGAAGGATTTTTCAAGAAGAAAGCATATCATATCCAGTCTCTAAACTTTCTAATCCATCAAGAACTGATTTGAAAAATTATCCATGGTGACTTTTGCAAAAGAATTTATAGTGTAAAACTAGAGGAGAAAAAGAAAAACTCCAAATCCAAGCAGACCACAAGTTAATGAGATCTAACCATTGGTTTCTATGGCACAAAAAGAAACCCCCTTAAATTGATGAGATCTAGCCCTTGGTTTCTGTGGAACAACAAAAACCAATCAAACAAGCAGACAACCAAAAGAAGAACTCAAAACAAACAAACAACTCTGCAAAAAAAAAAAAAAAAAGTCAAGGCCCATGCTTGTCTTATTCAATGCTTTACTACCAGCACTGCCAATAGTGATGAATTTATAGTGAATAAAGGAGTTTGGCCTTGCATATACAAAACACTATACTGGGCTGTCAGAAGTCCTGTTCACCAAGTGATTTGTGGGTAACAGATGCTGTGTTCCCTCTTAGGAGGGAAATCTTTCTGCACGCCTGATCACCTGCTCTTTGCCAGCCTGCTGTCCTTTCCATGAGTGTGCCTTCCTTCCACTGCCTCTTATAATCTAATCTCATGAGAGAACTATTTCCCAGTTGAGCTCCAAATTAAGAAGAAAAGCATCAAACAGCCTAAGATGCTCAAAGTTGATCAAGGAAAAGAACAATATGAAACAGGAAGATATATGATAACACACATAAATAGAAAAGAGTCAGAAAATATCCAAACAACATCAGAGGTGAGCAGTACAATTAGAGGTGATTTAAATTGTTTTTCCTTTATAATTGTTGTATATGTTCCTCAAAGAACATATATTATTCTTACACTGAGAAAATATCATCAAATTACAATATATATGTATAAGATGCCATTTTAATTTTCATAAAATGAGTATGCATGTGTGTGAATGTATGTATGCACATATGCTTGAATATATATAGAAAAATCTGGAATTTCAGACATCAAAACTAGAAATAGTTGACAAAATTTGGAAATGTGATTGAGGGTAGAGGGGAAAAGGAGAATAATTTTACTTCTTTTCTTTTATTCTTTTCCAATGTTTGAAATTGTATTTTATAATAAACATGTATTGTTTTTAAATTTAAAAAAAAACAGGTAACTAGAAATGATAAATCTAAAGGGACCTGTTAGTCGGGTCCACGGAAAATCCAATTATAAAATGAAATGTATTATTGCTATGATAATGTGTAGTTATTGACATGAAAATATGTTATTATATCATTATTGCTATTATGACAACACATTTGTATAGGTTAAGTTCCTTTTTTAATTCTTTAGATTAAACTAAAGAAAACAAACCTACGGGACAAGTGATAAAACACAGTTTTCTAAGCACAGTGAAGAGCTTGTGATTTACATGTGAGTCCTCCCTAAAAGCAGGATGAGAAGAAAGCTTATGACCTACTCCTTGAGGAAGCTAGCTGAGGTACAGGGAAGACTTCACACAGTGGGAGCAAGCGGCATCAGTGTGGGTTAGCAAGAGGCACACACAGAATTCCTTTCCCTGGAGGACTTTAAAAATAGGCTGGCGTGTCTGAGTGAGTGTAAATGTATTTCTGCTAAAGGCCAAGCAGATGGACTTAGTGACCCCTCAAGGTCCCTTCCTGTTCTGTGACTCGGGCCTACAACCCTCATTCAGGCACAAGAGCTCGGCCTCACCCAGAAGGCCTCACCTGCGCTCACTGGCCTCTTTATCTCCATGGGCTACAAATGCTCCCCACATCCTGCTATACCCACAGTCCTCAAGCCCAGCTCCTAATAGCATCCTCAAGCAAAAAAATAAAAGTTGTTCAGAAGCAAATTCAAAACATGAGGTCTACAAAACCCAAGCTGAATGACGTACAATCTTCAAAAATGTCAATATCGTGCAAAACAAAGTAAGGCAGAGTCACATTCCAGATTAAAGGAGACTAAAGGAAACTGAAACGAAATGAAATCGATGAAAAGGCCACTGGTGATCCCGAATTGGATCATATAATGGGATGGGGTGGAGTTGAGGAGAAGGAAGGCTATAAAAGATATTTCTGGGCCAATAGCTGAAGTTGGAATGTATTGTAACATTGTTCAATTTCTCAGATTTGATAACAATACTATCAGTATGTAAGAGAAAAAAAATTCTTGTTGTTAGGTTGCTGCTGCTAAGTCACTTCAGTCGTGTCCGATTCTGTGCGACCCCATAGACGGCAGTCCACCAGGCTCCCCCGTCCCTGGGATTCTCCAGGCAAGAACTCTGGAGTGGGTTGCCATTTCCTTCTCCAATGCATGAAAGTGAAAAGTGAAAGGGAAGTCGCTCAGTCGTATCTGACTCTTTGTGACCCCATGGACTGCAGCCCACCAGGCTCCTTCATCCATTGGATTTTCCAGGCAAGAGTACTGGAGTGGGCTGCCATTGCCTTAGGAAATAGGCACTGAAGTATTAAGGAGCAAAGATTAGATAGGTGGGCTTCCCAGGTGGTTTGATGGGTAAAGAATCCTCCTATAATGCAGGAGATGCGTGAACTACAGGTCTGATCCCTGGGTCAGAAAGATCCCCTGGAGGAGGGCATGGCAACCCAGTCCAGTATTCTTGCTTGGATAATCCTATGGACAGTGGAGCCTGGAGGACTACAGTCCATAGGGCTGCAGAGAGTCTGACACGACTCAGCAACTGATTGGGCTCTGCCGTCCCTGGGATTTTCCAGGCAAGAATACTGGAGTGGGTTACCATTTCCTCCTCCAGAAGATATTACCCAACTCAGGGATCGAACCATGTCTCTTGCTTCTTCTGCAATGGCAGATGGATTCTTTCTTTACCACTGAGCCACTAGGGAAATCCAATATTATCTTGTTCCGACCTATAATTAGTAATAGCAAATAAGCTCTGAACTAATTTACAGAAACTATTTTGTTAAATTCTAATAAATATAAGCCACTTTATATACTGATCTTTCATTTTTATCTCCTATAAAATTTTGACTAAAATTCAACATGTTTAGGAGAAAAGACCTTTCTTTATTGCTAGTACTACCGTTGGGATTATATACTGGTCCATCTTTTTTGAGAAACAAACTTGTGCTACAAGTACAACATGTACTACAGCCTCAAAATGTCTATAGCCTTTAACCTAGCCCTTCCTGGATATCTATCCAGTATTGCAACTACGGAGGTTGGATTACTTTGTGTGCCAAGATGTTCCTTGCAGTGTTATTCACAATAGTTAAGATAATAGCCTAAATGTCCAATGATAAAGGTATGGATAAGTAGATGGTGGTGCACATCCCTATAGAATAACAGTGTAGCCATTGAAAATTATTTTCATAAAATGTAGTGACATTTTAAAAGTTATAGCACGGAAAGCCATGCAACTTCATGAGACCATGAGGAGTATGTGCAGGTAGGGGAGAGGCAGAAGGGAGACCAACACTGTGCCTGCTCAGTTAGACATAAGGAGGACAACCGAGCAGAGGAGACAGAGAAGTAGCAGCCAGTCAGGTGAGGAGAGTGATGAGAGGGCGCCTTTCCTCAAAAGTGAAACCAAGGTGTGGGGTATCACAATGGAAAATGATCAGTGGTGTCAAAGCTGCTGTTAGGTTAAGCAGGGATTGTCAGTGCGTGTTAGAACTTGAGACTGCTGTCATTAATTCTGTCTTCCATTAGAAATCAGAATAGTGGTTGCCTAGACTGGGGAAGGGAGGTCAGGAGAAGGATGTCAGGGAGCTTCCTGGGTGATACAAATTTTTTACCTCTTAACTAGGGTATGGGTCACACAGGTAGGAACACTTTTCAAAACTCATCAAACTGTACACCTAAGATTTGTGCATTTCAGTGTGTGCAAATTATACTTCAATAAAAAATAAATAAATTCTATTTTTTACCTTTCTGCATTTTCCAATATTACTTTAATGAACATTCATTACTTTTATAATAAAAAATAAACATTTAGGAACGAAGGTGGGATTACTGCATATGTCAAACTTCTTTGAATTGTAAAGGTAAGAATTAGCAGGATATTATTTTTCCCTCAACCAAAAGCCAATGTAAATAATAATTGAATAGTGTACATAATGAAAACTTTGCCATGGATTTCCCAGGGGACACTCACCTCTGCAAGTAAAACTCTAATTCTTATAGATAAAACAGGAAACATCTACTTCTTGACAGATCAAGACCGGACAGTTCCAGCAATGAGTGATTTCTATATCTCACAAATGCAAGGCAATAAAAGCTAGTATCAAAATGTAGTTTTGTATCCTTGAGTAAATCAGCTAAATTCTGTGTCCATATCTTCTCCAAAATGGTGTTAATGTCTGTATATGTCAATCTCATGGTCTCAAGTCAATTCTATAAATTAATGATCATAAAATTATTTGGAAATCATAAACAATTTTATGATTTTGATTTTTATAATATTAATATGATTTGAGGCCATGGGCAGTTCTATTTATCTCAATAACCTTACAGAGGATGTTCCCTTTGGAGACAGACCTCAAAACTGCCTTCTTTCCTGAAAAAATAGTCCAGAGCAAATGCCCCAATAACTGAATCTGAAACATCCCCTTTCAATGGTTAGTGAATTTTTGTAGTACAATAAGAAGGCTTATATCTTGCGAAATTGTCCATGACCACTTCTTTTCTTTTTATATACATCCTCCCTTACGTCAATTTTCATTAGAATGAGAGTTTCTTGTCTTCTTCTAAGTTAGTGAAGAAAGAATTATTAATTCATCAGAAGGCATACCAACTTTCATATGTCCAAAAATGAAATCTCTTCCTCTCCTCACAGCTTGCAAAACTTACTCCATTTCCTGTGTACAAAGCACCTTAGTACATGTCTACTATCCCCAGAAGTTGCAACTGAAGGATAGAAAGTAATTTTTATTTTCTAAAACAGAAAGATCATTCAAGAAATTAGAGAAATCAGAGAAATAACAAGCTAAATGGTTGTGGGTCTTGTCTCATGGCCAGTTGGGTGTCACTGAAGGCTTCTGAAAACAAGGATGATATATTTTTTAAAGCGATTTTAGCAAGATGCATATGAATTTGGTAAGAAAAGATTGAAAAGGATCAAGTAATAGAAAAGCCCCCAGATGAAACTCTATTGACATGTAAATGTGAGGTTGTGAACCAAAATAGGGGAGTCAGAAATAGGATAAGATCATGAGGAAAATGGACATGCGGCTTAGGACATGGCGAGTTTAAGACAACAATGAGATCCAAGCAGAAACATCAGGCAGGTACAGCGGAAGGTGCAAGACTAGAAAGCAGAAGAGCATCTTTGAACATAGTTTGGGAAGAATATTCCATTCAGTTTGATCACAGAGGGTCTGTAGAGTTGCCTTTACCAAAAGAATATATGGATTTTATTTACTTAATAACACATTTAAGCTAATATATCAGAAATAGCTTTTCAGCATGTAAACAATAATAAAAATTACCAAGATTCTTTATGTTCTTTTCCACTTGTATGTGGGTTAGGACAACAGTACTGAACAGTACAATTCTAAATGATACCTTCCCACTCCTTATAGCTCAGCATTAATAACAGAAGTTTGTAGGGGAAGGAAAAACTGATTACCAAGACAGAAAATGTGAGAAGGTATATGAAAGTGTGTGGCTTCCCCGATGAGTCAGTGGTAAAGAATCTGCCTGCTAATGCAGAAGACATGGGCTCAATCCCTGGGTCGGGAAGATTCCCTGGAGAAGAAATAGCAACCGACTCCAGTATTCTTGCCTGGAGAATCCCATGGACAGAGGAGGCTGGCAGGCCACAGTTCATGAGGCCAAGAGGCAAACAGGGGCTAAAGAGCAGCAGCGGCAGCATATGAAGCATGTATGTTTGTGTGCTTATGTGGGATTTATGTGTCTGTACTATGTGGGTACTTAAAATGACATTTATCATATTTTTATTATACACCAGGCAATGAATATAGTATTTAAAATATATTAGTTTGTTAACTAACTGAAAAAACTCTGTGGAGTAAGTACTATAAACATTATTTTCCTTTTACAAGTTAAGAATGCCTTAAGTTTAAGTAAATTTTTTCAAAATTATTCAGCACTTACTCTTTACAACAGCCAAGACATGGAAGCAACTAAGTGTCCATCAACAGAAGAATGGATAAAGAATATGTGGTATATATATATATATATATATATATACACACACACATATACAATATAATATTACTCAGCCATAAAAAAGAATGAAATAATGCATTTGCAGCAACACGGATGGACCTAGAGAACATTATATTAAATGAAGTAAATCAGACAGAGAAAGACAAATATCATATGATCTCACTTTTATGTGAATCTAAAAAATATGCAAATGAATAATTATAATATGAATAATTATAATATGAAAAATTACTCACAATGGGTTATTCTTTAATAATAGCTCTAGCATTTAATTTTTTTTTTTTGCCAGAAAAGAAAGTTAATAAAACAAATCCCATAAACTTTAATATAAGTTCAGTACAAGGATTCTGGGATGAGATTGGTCTGGCTGAAAGAAGTTAGGTAACTTTTTCAGTTACTTTAAGTGCTAAGTAAATTTTTTGTTTTTGAAATACAGTTGATTTACAATATTGTGTTAGTTTCAGGTACATAGAAAATCTTTTTCAAATTCTTTTCCATTATAGTTTATTACAAGATACCAAATGTGGTTTATTACAAAACAGAACATACTCAGAGACTTACCACTGGGGAAGGGAGGAAGGGATAACTAGGAGTTTGGGATTAAAAGATACACACGGCTGTTGCTGCTGCTGCTGCCAAGTCGCTTCAGTTGTGTCTGACTCTGTGCGACCCCATAGACGGCAGCCCACCAGGCTCCCCCGTCCCTGGGATTCTCCAGCCAAGAACACTGCAGTGGGTTGCCATTGCCTTCTCCGAAGATACACACTACTGTTAGATAAACAGGGACTTCCCTGGTTGTCCAGTGCCGAAGACTCTATGCTCCCAGAGCAGAGGGCCTGGGTTTGATCCCTGGTCAGGAAATTAGATCCCATATGCTGCAACTAAGAGTTCGCATGTTACAACTAAAGATCCTGTGCGTTGCAACTAAGACCCAGTGTAGCCAAATTAACTAATAAAATAAACCACAAGGGCCTACTGTATGGCACAGGGAACCACATTCGGTATCTTGTAATAAACTATAGAGTTGGTGCTGGACAGGGAGGCCTGATGTGCTGCGATTCATGGGGTCGCAAAGAGTCGGACATGACTGAGCGACTGAACTGAACTGAACTGAATAAACTATAATGGAATATAATTTGAAAAAGATTTTCTATGCACCTGAAACTAATACAATATTGTAAATCAACTATATTTCAACAACAAAAAATTTACTTAGTACTTAAATAACTTTGAAAAAGTTACCTAACTTCTTTCAGCCAGACCAGTCTCATCTCAGAATCCTTGCACTGAACTTATATTAAAGTTTATGGGATTTGTTTTATTAACTTTCTTTTCTGGCAAAAAAAAAAAAAAAATTAAATGCTAGAGCTATTACTAAATAATAACCCATTGTGAGTAATTTTTCATATTATAAATTAATATTCATATTATGACTGTAATGATTGTACACTAGCCATAATATGAATATCTAGCAATCTATTTAATCATTTATCCTTCTCTGGCCCTTAATTTCCTCTAAATGAGTGGGGCTTTTGTAGTTAGCAACACAAATAACTGGCTCACCAGTTTGATTTGGTATGCTAAAATACAATGAAATTGATGTTGAAAACTAGATTGATTATCATTAAATTCCCAAGCACAGCTTTCCAGAGGCAATAACTATATAGCTGCATCTCTCCCATCTATCCCATCCCACACTAATTGCCACAGTTAGGGTCTTAGCCCAGGGATGAGAAAGACTTGGCAAAAGCCTGCATATCTGCCCAACTTAGGCACAGTTGACAAATACAAAGCCTTAGGAGCAGACTGAAGACAGATATGCCAACTGAACACTAAAAACGATGCCAAGTCAAAAATGTTCTCTTGTATCTGTCAGCTCCACAGGTGGGCAATGAACCAACATGCTCTGCTAACTTGTGGCAAGTTTCCAAACTCAAGGCTTCTCTTCCAATTGAGAACCAATTAGGCTGAAAGTACTTAACGATTAAATCCCTCCACTCAGAATGTCCACAGTCCTATAAAATTCCAACAGATAACTATAGCAGGAGTAAAAGAGGTAAAACTTAACAGTGCTTATAAAGCACATCCCCAACTACCCAAGGCTTTGTGATGTTAGTAGAGTTATTGAGTACTCACTGAGCATCTTTTCTCCTCCGCCTCCCACTGGTTCCACACACAAGGATAAAGGAGGAAGACAGGTATAGAGTGCTAAGTGAAGTACTCCACCAACAAATTCAAGTTTAAGCATATGATCAGATATGTCACTCAGATGAAATTCAGTTAGTCTAAATTGCATGAACTGGTTGGCTTGGGAATGAGTTTTCCTGAGATCTCATGGAGCAGATTTGTCCCCACATATTCCTCCATCTCTGCTGTCCATATCCTGGATACAAGCCCAGCATACTGAACTTTCACTATTATTATTATTATTCTTTTTTGCTAGTAGAAAACTCAGTGGAAGGATTCTCAGAAATATGTAGGTACCCTCCTGTGATTTTCTAGAAAGAAGTACTCTTAACATAATTGGCAATATTCATGCATGCCCTAGTCCTTATAGGACTTTGTCCTTCAATCATTCCCTCCATGGATTTACATTTAATTTGTATTTAAATTGTCAATACAATTACAGTCTAAAAAATTTACAAATTATTGCAAAAAGAAAACACTTATCCAGTCAAGACTCTGAACAAAGACTTCAAATAAAAGGTGACAGCTTCCTCTTTCCTCAGTTCAGTTCAGTTCAGTCGCTCAGTCGTGTCCAACTCTTTCCTGCCCCGATTCAATCCTACACAGACATCCACCAATCTCCTATAACATGCTATGACATTTTTCCTTGCATTCTGCACACACACACGTGCACACATACACACACACAGACAATTGGTGTTTCTAAAAGCGTGTGCCTACAGACCATCAACATCAGACTCGTGGAAATGGGGTAGTTGATAAAAAAAGTTTTCTGGTACCTACTCCAGCCAGGCCAGTTAAATTAGAATATTTGGAGAGTGGAAAGTGAGACTCAGTCAGACAATAAAGTTAGACAGCCATTTCCTTGAACCCTTAATTTCTCAAGTGCAGGGTATATGTTTCAGCTAGAAAGGAGTTTATTTATGGTCAAGGGGATGACATTTGAGATCTGTATGAGGTTACCTGATCCTGGACACAGGTACTAGTCCTTTCTGCCTACAAGGATAAGCCCAGCCCCACTTGGCCTGAAAAAGCTTGCACATCCTATCCATCTTACTAGAAAATCTGAAATATTTCACCATAATTATGAAGCTCCTGGTGAGCATAGTGCACAGTTCCTCATTCTCACTGTCTGGGAAAAGGTCTTTGAGCAAGAATGAAACCTGAGATAATAATAAAATTGAGTTCCTGGGTCATTTCAAGAAATCACTATTAAAACTAATCACAAAAGAAGTTCGTACTATAATATAGGCTGGAACTTCTTAAAATAGGAATAATGAATCTGGATTTGCTTATTTTCAATTCATTCATTGATTCATTTACTTTTTCATTTGTTCATTTTTAATTCAATAAATATTTACTGAGCACTTCCCACATACCAGGCACTGGTGTAATTGCTAAGGATAAACATGATGAAAAATGACTCTGTCTTTGTGAGGTGAAAACTTTGTTCATTTATCCACTTATTCATTTATCCATCATTTGTTTAACAAATTTACTAAACACACTACTAAACATACCACTGGAATGGACACTATAGAGTATCTTTAGACAAATCACGCATAGGCCATGCCATCAAGCAGCTTTCAACCTAGCTGTGGTGTCAGAGATCAAAATGAATGATTCTCATACTGGGTAAAATAAAATGTATACTAAGTACAAAAATAAGATTACTTTTGCCAAAGCTGACTGAAAAGAAAGGGTCTGAGACAAGCAACTAATTTTGTCATGCAGACATGAGAATACCCTTCTGTTGAAATCACAAGGAAAAGGCAAATATGTCTATCTAATATTTGAGAAAAGGTATACAAGAAGAGTGTTTTATAGGGTGGGTTTAAGAACTGGAGGTAGAAACATCTGAACAGGTTAAAGAATTCCTGACTAAAGATTTTGTCTATGTTGCAACTTTATATGTAAACCTCATTTATCCACTCAGTTCAAAATATTCATTGAGCACTTTCATATAATGGTGAAACAACTGCTAAAGATGTCACCTATCATAACAAAGAAGACAGAAAATGTAATAATTAATGTTTGAATTTGAGTGATGAAATTTCCAGGCAAAACCTTCAAGATGCTGACCAGCTCTTATTGACAGTATGTGATAAACTGCTACAAGACGTTCTAAAGAAAAAACTAGCTGGTTTATAAGCAGAACACAGAAGAAATGTAGAGGATTCATGCTTTTCTAGTGGGGAATATAAAACTGTTTTTCGTCTCTAGCCTCTCTGGGAAGCAGAAAACTTACCAGAATAAAACGCCATTTGAGGACAAAAGGTCAAATGACAGGTGTGGCCACAGGGCCTTTCTTAAAGATCCATGAAGGAATTGAGGTGGGGCTAGTAGAACTCTGCTCTACGGAAACGCTTATTACAGTATTAAACTTATGGCTTTTAGCTCGTGGGGTAAAATCACATCATAGTCAAAGGAAATGCACAGTGGTTTTTAATCCAGCTAAAATGGCAATGTTCTGTCTATATGGGTCAAAAGGAATTCAGACTGTAGGAAAAAATGTCTGAAAGACCTTTATGCACAAATTCTCTATAGGGAAGCCTATAGAGGGTATAGTCCAATACCCTCTTCAGAAGGAATCAAAATGAAAGTGAAAATTTTAGTCACTCAGTCCTGTCCAACTCTGTGACCCCATGGATTGTAGCCCGCCAGGCTCCTCTGTCCATAGAATTCTCCAGGCAAGAATACTGGACTGAGTTGCCATTCCCTTCTCCAGGGGAATCTTCCTGACCCAGGGATCAAACCCAAGTCTCCTGCATTGCAGACCAATTCTTTACCGTATAAGGGAAGCCCCAGGAAGGAACCAAAAAGGGTATAAAAGAAGTGATGTGATAGAGGGCTGAGCCCAGAGCCATGGAGAACAATGGATTGGGAGTCATTCCCAGGGAGCAGAACTAAAGTCTAATCAAAGGATATTCCTCATATCCAGAGTGAGGGAGATTGGCAGAATTTACCCCGGAAAAGTTCAGAATAGCTATGGATCAGTAACTGATATGTACCTTCTATTCTTACCCTTTCCAAATGGGACTATTATATAGGTTATTCTGTTTTCATTTCATTACTCAATGGTGGGTGTGTATAGGTTAGATAACTTTTTTTTCTAGTATGTAACTTTCTGGATCAAGAAGTGTTTATGTGAACCTGATGGCGATCAAAACACCCTAGACTTCAAGCGAAAGGTCACAACTTGAGATTTAGGAGGGTCTTGGAATGGGAATGAACATACTTTTCATGTGATGGCATGTTGGTAATTGTGACCAGAAAGCAAACTATGGTAGATTGTTTGAACTAGAGGCCCTAGGCTTCCATGCCTGCCTCTATCCATATTTTTTGTCATGTTTTCTCACTCTAAATCTGGGTTTGTTTAGACCAATGGGAAAAAACTGACACCAGCAGAGACTTGAACTAGTTCTTGTTCATCTCTTTGGATACCTGACCCTGCCATTAGTACATACCTGGGATAGCCTCTTGGAGATAATGAGAGACATGCAGAAAAAAGTTAAGTTGTTCTAGCTGAACTGATAGCAGATCAGACATTCCCCAGTCAGCATGCCAGCTGACTGCACCTGCCTGAGAAAGCCTAGCCAAAATGAGCTGAGCCTGGCCCAGATCAGCAAAATCATTTTGCCAACTTGTAGACACATGTGAAATATGTGAAATATGGACACTAAGTTTAGGGTGGTATGTTATACTGCAAAAGTAAATTGATACAGACAGTATGTAAGATGGAATCTATTTGCCATCTCAGTACTAAAAGTTCCCTTTGAAGAAGTTTAATTAGGGCAAATTTGAAGGATATTCCCTAGTTAACAGATTCATCTCATAACGATTGCATAAAATCTCAGCCAGATAGTGACCTCTAAATTTACAAACAGATTAAACAGAAGAGAGCCTAGAGACTACTCCCAATATATGAATTCAACAAGTCAGCTTCTGAATCACTGAAAATAGCCATGGTCAGAGATGTGATTATTCTATCACAGCATGGCCCAGCCTCTTCAATGCAGGACAATTCCCAACGAGATCATTCAGTCTTTAGAAATAAGTCTAGTTTAATTATATTTGGTAATTAGATATCTCTTTAATAAAAATCACACTTAGGATGAATGGAGGAGTATTGGTGGGATTAGAGAAGAAAGGATTCATCTATGAGACACAATCAAAGGAGAAACCAACTAGTCTTACAGTTTAACTGTGGATGGGGAAGTATGAAAACTGGGGCCTTAAAGATGATCACAACTCAGTCATTAATCTGCTTAAGAACCCTGATGGCCTTTGGGAATTGATGTGATATTCCTCAAAAGTCTAAGCTCCATGAAGAACTGGGTCATTAAAAATCATCATCATTATCTTCACAAAGGCTAACATCTATTGACTGCGTACTCTTGTTATACGTCAGCAGTATACTTCATTAATTGTCTTGTTTACTCTGTACAAAAACCCTAAAATATAGGAACTGATATTACCCCTGTTATACATATGAGGAACTAAAGTCTTGGGAGCTTCAAGCAACTTCCCCAAGGTCAGACAGCTAGGACGCAGTGGATCTGGATTCAAACAGATGTCTCTCTCTTACTTCAAAGCACTTACTCTTAAACACTGCCTTATTTTGCCCCTCTTATTAAGAAACTTATTAGCTCCCCAGTGTTAACTCAGGTTTGGCAAGTAGTAGGTACATAAATCGGAGAAGGCAATGACACCCCACTCCAGTACTCTTGCCTGGAAAATACCATGGATGGAGGAGCCTGGTGGGCTGCAGTCCATGGGGTCGCTAGGAGTTGGACACAACTAAGTGACTTCACTTTCATTTTTCACTTTCGTGCATTGGAGAAGGAAGTGGCAACCCACGCCAGTGTTCTTGCCTGAAGAATCCCAGGGACAGGGGAACCTGATGGGCTGCCGTCTATGGGGTTGCACAAAGTCAGACACGACTGAAGCGACTTAGCAGCAGCAGCAGTAGGTACATAAATATTTGCTGAATGAATGAATTTTTTAAAAGGTATGAATTAAAAGATCAATGAACAAAAACATAAGAAAATGATAGTACCAATGTCAGAGACAAAAAGCTAAGAGAAGGACCTTAAGGAAGGAGTAGGAAGACTTTACCTTTTTATGCTAATAAGAAGATAATTCTTCCAAGCATTCAAGAATAAATTAACAGGATGGAATATGAGAAAAATTAAATGAATGTTAATTTTTGACATTGTCAACATAAAGGCAACTAGGTTATTTATACGAGTGACCCTTGCATACGTGGAGGCAAAAGGCAAAAACAGAGAAAGGATGTCATCAAAATAAGTGAATGGACAAAGTCTGGGAGTTTGTTGCTGAGAAGGAATAGTTCCACAAGATGTGGTCAAATATGGTCATACGTAAAGCATTCTTCACAGGGTGCACTTGCTTCCACGTGCACTGACCTAATTAGCAAGAACAACTGAAAATTCATTGATTATGTCCCTACATGTACTAGTCACTATGCCTGACCCCCCATATGCACTCCATAATGTAATTCTCACAGCAACACTGTGAGGTCAATATCATTCCATTTTTATGGGTAAAGTCCAGTGAAAGGAAGACCATTTAGTTAGGAAATGGTTGCTAGGTTCAAACTTGAATCTTTCTAACACTAAAACCCATTCTTGTTTTCTTATACCATGCAAACAGAACTGCCAGGTAACTGACTGAAAGAGAAAAGTGGCCTTCAACAGATAATGTTGAAGAAGAAATATTTTTCCCTTCCAATATACTTCCAAGGAGAGAAAAGAATAATAAACATGAATGATCAATTCCAGTCAATTAAATGATTATATCAGTAATGATTGGTCTTATACTTAATTTCTGAAAAAGAAAGAAATACACTCAACTTCGATTAAACCACAACACCATGAAGACTAAGAAGTAACAGAGAAATAAAATAGTGTGAGCTGTTATTCTTTTCCAGCTCAGTGTCTTTTTTCTTTTGCATCCTCAATTGCTATCCAAACCGTTTATGCTACCCATGTAAGATTATATGGTTTGGCAAAGACTTTGGTCATCCCAATTATAATCCCTTGGATGGCACAAAAGGGCATTCTTCATGAGATGGATGCCAAGTCTCATAAGGTTTTGTGGAGTGGAAAGCTGGAGTCTTTCCTACACCCTTAGTTACATATTCTGGTGTTAATGGAAGGATTTCTCTATTCCTAACAAGGGCTGGGAGTGAGTCAAGAATCCTATGATGAGTGTCCTGCATAGACAGTTTGCTGGCTGTCCAATAAGCTGTTTCTCTGTCTCTTTCTTGGAGTTATCAGTATAGATTTCACTGGACATAAATGTACTCATTCTCCTGTTTAAAGTATTTTTATAGGCAGACAACTTCCACCAATGTGCCAACATACTTCTATCAACATTCTTTAACTGTCAAGTAAGGACATGCATTATGTTCTCTAAGATATTATAGTTCTTAATGGCAGACACTCTAAATAGAAGGTTAGGTGGAAGAAGATAAAACTGAGAAGAGAGTTTAATTTGAGGGACTTACTATACAAAATAGGTGAAGTAAACAACAGGAGGCAGACCCAGCTGTATTTCTGACAATCTAGCAGGGATTGTCAGTCCAGACAGGCAGCTGTGTTACAGGGGCCAAAAGCTGGGCAGGTAGAATGTGGTGAACCCTAAATCAGATTGAGGGCAAGATATCTCCCAGATTCTATGTTCGTACTCAACTTAGCTCAGAAAGTCACTGATGCGGTTTAGAGGGATTAAGTCAGTCCCTTTAGTGACTCCTAGATCATACAATTTTGTATTCCACCAAGGGTTTAAGTACAGAGACCTGAGCATGTAGAAGATACATAACTCTAATCATATATAACTCAGT
This sequence comes from Capricornis sumatraensis, assembly GCF_032405125.1. NCBI lineage: Eukaryota > Metazoa > Chordata > Mammalia > Artiodactyla > Bovidae > Capricornis > Capricornis sumatraensis. Next base: position 59,690,852 of record NC_091084.1, on the reverse strand, counting down.
GTTTTCTGTGTGCTAGGCACTACTCTAGATGCTTGACATGTTTTAAATCATGGCCACCTCATGCGAAGAGCTGACTCATTGGAAAAGACTCTGATGCTGGGAGGGATAGGGGGCAGGAGGAGAAGGGGACAACAGAGGATGAGATGGCTGGATGGCATCACTGACTCGATGGACGTGAGTCTGAGTGAACTCCGGGAGTTGGTGATGGACAGGGAGGCCTGGCGTGCTGCAATTCGTGGGGTCACAAAGAGTCGGCCATGACTGAGCAACTGAACTGAACTGAACTATATCTCAAGAAATATATACTATTATTCCTATTTAATCCCTGGGTTGGGAAGATCCCCCCTGGAGAAGGAAATGGCAACCCACTCCAGTACTCTTGCCTGGAAAATTCCACGGACTAAGGAGCCTGGTAGGCTACAGTCCATGGGGTTGCAAAGAGTCAGACACGACTGAGTGACTTCACATGTCACATGTCACATTCCTATTTAAAAGATAAGGAATTCAAGGCCAGGTAGATGAAGTCAATTGTCTGAAGTCATGCATTTAATAAATGATGACACTGAATAAATATATAAATAGCCCCAACTTTTAAACTAGATTGCACGCTTGGTCATACATCTTTGTGTGTGTGTGAGTGCATGCTCCATTGCTTAGATGTGTCCTACTATTTGCGACACCATGGGCTATAGTCTGCCAGGCTCCTCTGTCCATGGGATTTTACAGGCAAGGAAACCGGAGTAAGTTGCCATTTCCTCCTCCAGAGAATTTTCCTGACACAGGGACCGAACCCATGTCTCCTGCGTCTCCTGCATTAACAGGCAGATTCTTTACCACTGTGCCACCATTTAGCTCCTATGCTAGATGTTATAGATATCACCTATGCGCTTAAGGAGCTTAGATTATAATGGGAAGACTATACTCTCTAAAGAGAGTAACACTTACTCCTGGGCTCTGATGGAAAGCAAGAGAGTGCTATGAAAGCACTTAATGCTGGGACCCAACACTCCCCGACAATAAGTAAGTAAGTAAGTTCAGTCACTCAGTCATGTCTGACTCTATGCCACCCCATGGACTGCAGCATGCCAGGCCTCCCTGTTCATCACCAACTCCCGGAGCTCACTCAAACTCATGTCCCTTGAGTTGGTGATGACATCTAACCATCTCATCCTCTGTCATCCCCTTCTCCTCCTGCCTTCAATCTTTCCCAGCATCGGGATCCTTTCAAATGAGTCAGTTCTTTGCATCAGGTGGCCAAAATATTGGAGTTTCAATTTCAGCATCAGTCGTTTCCAATGAATATTCAGGACTGATTTCCTTTAGGATGGACTGGTTTGTTCTCCTTCCTATCCAAGGGACTCTCAAGAATCTTCTCTAACACCACAGTTCAAAAGCATCGTTCTTCAGTGCTCAGCTTTCTTTATAATCCAACTCTCACATTCATACATGACTACTGGAAAAACCATTGCTTTGACTAGCCAGACCTTTGTCAGCAAAGTAATGTCTCTACTTTTAACGTGCTGTCTAGGTTGGTCATAGGTTTTCTTCCAAGAAGTAAGCGTGTTTTAATTTCATGGCTGCAGTCACCATCTGCAGTGATAATGGAGCCCAAGAAGATAAAATCAGTCGCGATTTCCATTGTTTCCCCATCTATTTGCCATGAAGTGATGGGACTGGATGCCGTGATCTTCATTTTTTAAATGAATATTGAGTTTTAAGCCAGCTTTTTCACTCTCCCCTTTCACTTTCAACAGGAGGCTCTTTAGTTCTTCTTTGCTTTCTGTCATAAGGGCAGTGTTATCTGCATATCTGAGGTTACTGATCTTTCTCCCAGCAATCCTAAAGGAAGTGATGGAAGATCAGTGGTCGTGAAAGAAAAGAATGGAGAGTAAAGGGAACAAAGCAACTTTATCAAAGCCTCGGAAGCAAGAGCAGGATTCCCTTCGAGTTACCAAACAAAGCCTATGGACAGAAGTGCAGGGTATGTAAGGAGGTGGGAGGAAGAGATAAGAGATGTCCCCAGAGACGTAAGCAGAGTCCCATTATGCAGGACCAGGGAAGCCATGCTTAGGAGTCTGGACTCAGCCTGATGAAAAGGCCAGTAAAGAATTTGAGAGTCACATGATTAGATGTGCATATTGATTTCTATGTAGAAAGAATTGTTGCTGTTTTTCAGTTGCTCAGTCATGTCCAACTCTTCGCTACCACATTGACTGCAGTACTCCAGGCGTCCCTGTCCTTCACCATCCCTTAGAGTTTTCTCAAACTCATGTGCATTGAACCAGTGATGCCATCCAACCATTTCATCCTTTGTTGTCCCCTTCTCCTCCTGCCTTCAATCTTTCTCAGCATCAGGGTCTTTTCCAAAGAATCAGCTCTTCACAACAGGTGGCCAGAGTATTAGAGCTTCAGTTTCAGTCCTTCTAATGAATATTCAGGACTGATTTCCTTTAGGACTGTCTAGTTTGATCTCCTTGCTGTCTAAGGGACTCTCAAGTCTTTTCCAACACCACAGTTCAAAATCGTCAATTCTTTGGCATGGATGAATAGAAAACCAACTCTTGGAACTTCCCTGCTTTTTCAGTGGCTGAGATTCCTTGTTTCCAATGCAGGGGGCCTGGATTTGATTCTGGTCAGGGAACAAGATCCCATATGCCACAACTAAGAGTTCACATGCCACAGCTTAAAGAAAAAGAAAAAAAAAAAAAAAACAGATCCCACATGCCAAAACTAAATCTCTCACATACCCCAATAAAGAACAAAGGTCCTGTGTGCCACAACTAAGATTCGGTGCAGGCAAAAGAAATAAATGTTGAAACAAACAAGAGAGCCCAGCTCTTGCTCCTCATACTCCGTGAACCAGGCCCAATAGCTTTAACTGCTCCTGCAGGACATCTGCTCCCTTAGGCTTCCCTTAGGGCCCAGAGCCCAGAAGGCAGCCGTGGAGGCTGAGTCCACCATCAGCAATGCTCTCACAAGGAAACAGTGATTTTCATCTAATGGTTGCTTCCTTCAGGCTCTGAGTGGCCCCTCGGACCTTCATCCCAGCCACGTGGCCTCCAGTGGTGTTTGATCTCCATGCCCAGCGTTTACAGCTCTGACAAGTCATCTACCACCTTCTCCCGCTACTACGGTGAAAACATATGTTTTCTGCTCTCTCCACGTCCCTACCATAGACCCACTGACTGGCTCAACACAGAGGAAAAGTGGCAACAGAAGAGGTCTGGAATGTAATCCCAATCATGTTAAAGGTCTTGGCTTTATGTGATAAATCACACCTTCCCCATCTGTCAGTGGAAGAATTGAAAGGGGCTCATTTCTTCTGCATGTGGCCAAATGGTTTTCTCCCAGCATTAAATGAGCCCATTTGAGACACAGGTTGACAGGGGTCAAATCTTTTACCATCACACATGTTTTAACAATTCAGGTGCTCATAGAATATAAAGTTCTGTAACTGCCAACAAAGAGCTTAGAAGAGCCTTTTGGAACGAATTTTGACTACAAGATTCTAACTGTTGTATTGACTTTATGCCCCTCTTTGTGTTTCTACCATTTTCCTATCATAATTATGTGGTTTCTGTACACTTTTACCCCATCTTATCCTCCATGCAGAGCACCAGATGGGAGAGAGGGGCCTATAGTAGTTACTTGCCTTAGGTACCTGAAGACAAAGCAAGAGATGATGATTTTAGGTCTTTTTCACAAGACCACACAGCCTAGAAAAAGAAAGGGCAAATGTTTAAAAAGAATAAAAGAAGCAATAGGTTAGGCAGTTTCACTTCTCTGTAAAAGTAAGTTAAGACATTTTTGCTTATTAGTGAGGTTAGTTTAAGACAACTTTCTAGCTATTATGACTACAAAAGTGATTCAGTATTAGCATTATATCAAAATGACAGATGCAAATGCCAGTAGGGAGAACATTCTGAACAGTTTAAAGGACTCTAAAAATGCAAAGCATTATGTCGAATTTTCTCATTAGCCCCAAATAGCTGTGGCATCCCACCTGTAGTCAACATTCTATCATCCACGTTCAAAATAGACATGGTTTTAAAAACACAAAAACAGAGCTTCACTCAATTTCCTGAGGAGGGAAGGAAGGGAAAGAAGGAGGGAGGGAAGGGGAGAGGGAGAGAGAAAAAGAAAGAGAAAAGAAAGGGAGACACAGGTCACTGACCACATTAAGGCGATATGATAAAGCTCATACACTTTATTCATAAGGATGTTCCTGGGCTCACATTTACTTATATTTTAGGCATGACTTTAACGAGCATGATTATCTAGTCTCCGAGTTCAAGGTATCCTGGAGGCAGCAGGTCACCAAGGAGACACACACTGGCAGCATCAAAAAGGATCAGCTGGCAGCCCAAGAGTTGATGAAGTAGACAGAAAAACTCTGAAAAGTTGAGACCGGAACTCTAACACATAGCCCTGCACTCAACAGGCTCTATTACAGTCCTCTCGAATAATTTATGATTGAGTCATCATGACAAGATCAAATTAGAATGTTCTATTTAATAAAAGAGAGAAATATATATATACATTTTCAAAGATGCTCACCAAAAATAGTTTAAATGAACCTATTTTTATACATATGAACTTTGTAACCAGAACAACTCATTTCCTTAATGTTCAAGATGGATAGTTAACATTTTATTGTACATTGGTTATGTCCTAATTTTAATCTCAAACTATCTGTCCCTCCTGCCCCTCACTGACCAGGAAGTCACACTCAGGAAACACAATGTCATTATGCTAATACTGCCTTAAGCTTAACAAAATTAGGTAGATAAATTTACTACCACCTCCCCCCAAAAAAATCACCCCTTGCTACTTCAGGCCCAAATACATGACTCCTGAGTAATCTATGCCACTGCCTGCTGCCAATGATAGGCAATATATGTTAGTATACATGATGACCAAATTTAAATCCAGTTTTAGCAGACCACATAAGACATCTTTCTAATCTAACTGTCTGAACTTTTTGTGACTCAATTTATCTTTGAATCCCTTGAGTCAGAATCTCAAGAAATCACCCAGTAAAGCTGAACTCTTGAACCTAGAAGAGACAGATAATAGATAGACTGGGACCTAGAATATGGAGCAAGAACCTATATAGGGGACATTTTGCATGACTTTTTTCACAAATGTTGACAACGAAAAAATCAGAGCAACCAAAGCCAGATCAAACTTGAGATAAGAATTCTGCTATACTAATGGTCAAGGTTTCTAGACAGCCTCAGTACTTGAAGTAAAAGTGAAAAAAGAATAAAAGGAGACGTGTTCAAACACCAGGGGACCACCACCCATTTGGGGATAGCATGTCAAATTTTTAACATTTTTAGGAGGAAAGAACCCTACAGAGAAAAGTTTTGCAAAGCCATTCATAAAAAGCCACAGTCAGTGTTATAGGTTGGAGAAAGAGAGTGTATCAGTCAGGATAATGCTACAGTGATGAACAAACTCCCAAATCCAAAGCTTAAAACAACAAAGGGCTCTTTCTTTCTCATGCCACATGTCCACCGTGGGGGCCTTGGGGTTCTTCATCACTCCAGGATGTAGGCTCACAGAATGCTAGTATCTGGTCGTTGGAGTTCTTAGTGACAAAACAAAGTAGCAAATGTTCATCACATGTTCACCTCTAGAACCTCCACCTGGATGGCTTTTAAGGGAGAAAGAAGTATAAGCCCCAAAGGGAGAGGCTTCAAACATTGGTGCTCTGAAATGCAGTCACTACAGGCAGTATGGCAAAAATGTCGGAGATAGGGGCTTTTCAAACTTCAGCAGACCTAAGAATTCTGTGAAGACCTTATTAACTGGGCCCACCCAGTTGCCCTAATTCACTAATCCTGGATGCAGCCCAAAAATGTGCATTTCTTTACATGCAGCCATATCTCGCTTTGTACTTCACTTGACTGCATTTGTAGATGTTGCTTTTTTTTTTTTTCCCCACAAACTGAAAGTGTGTGGCAACCCTGCCTCTAGCAAGTCTATTGCAATCATTTTTCCCCACAGCATTTGCTCACTTCACGTCTCTTTGAACATTTTGGTAATTTTCAGTTCAGTTCAATTGCTCAGTCGGGTCCGACTCTTTGCAACCCCATGGACTACAGCATGTCAGGCTTCCCTGCCCATCACCAACTCCTGGAGTTTACTCAAACTCATGTCCATCGAGACAATGATGCCATCCAACCATCGCATCCTCTGTCGTCCCCTTCTCCTCCTGCCTTCAATCCCTCCCAGTATCAGGGTCTTTTCCAATGAGTCAACTCTTCACATGAGGTGGACAAAGTATTAAAGCTTCAATTTCAGCATCAGATCTTCCAATGAATATTCAGGACTGATTTCTTTTAGGATGGACTGGTTGGATCTCCTTGCAGTCCAAGGGACTCTCAAGAGTCTTCTCCAGCACCACAGTTCAAAAGCATCAATTCTTCGGCACTGAGCTTTCTTTATAGTCCAACTCTCACATCCATACATGACTACTGGAAAAACCATAGCCTTGACTAGACAGACCTTTGTTGGCAAAGTAATGTCTCTGCTTTTGAATATGCTATCTAGGTTGGTTATAACTTTTCTTCCAAGGAGCAAGTGTCTTTTAATTTCATGGCTGCAGTCACCATCTGCAGTGACTTTGGAGCCCCCCAAAATAAAGTCTGACACTGTTTCCACTGTTTCTCCATCTATTTGCAATGAAGTGATGGGACCAGATGCCATGATCTTAGTTTTCTGAATGTTGAGCTTTAAGCCAACTTTTTCACTCTCCTCTTTCACTTTCATCAAGAAGCTCTTTAGTTTTTCACTTTCTGTCATAAGGGTGGTGTCATCTGCATATCTGAGGTTATTGATATTTCTCCTGACAATCTTGATTCCAGCTTGTGCTTCTTCCAGCCCAGCATTTCTCATGATGTACTCTGTATATAAGTTAAACAAGCAGGATGACAATAAACAGCCTTGACGTACTCCTTTCCCTATTTGGAACCAGTCTGTTGTTCCATGACTAGTTCTCACAATATTTCAAACTTTGTCATTATTAGTACATTTGTTCTGGTGATCTGTGACCAATGATCTTTGATGTTACTACAAAAAGACTATGATTCCTTGAAGACTCAGATGACAGTTAGTATCCTTTAACAAAAAAAGTATTGTGTATTTCTAACAAGTTTTTAGGTGATGCTTATGTTCCTGGTCCATTGACCAAACTTTGAGTAGGAATGATACCTATATTGCTGGGAAGCACCCATCCAAACAGATATTATGTGTCCCAGCCTCACTCTTCTATCTAGATGGGGCCAAATAACTGATTCTCACCAAAGAAATATTAGCAAAAGTGATGTGTGTCATCCCTGGAATTAAAGCAGCTAAAAAGCAAGTGCCTTTTCCTCCCACTTCCTCCTCCCATATGCTTTCTACATCTTAACGCCTGAGGCAACATAATAGCTCATATTTGAAGTCAAAGCCTTCATCAGCCTGAGCCACCTTCCCCACTGACAAGAAGCACCTAGATCAACATTACCAAAGAATTTGTTAGAAATGTACATTCTCTTTTTTTCAGTTTAAAAATAGGTTTTTTGTTAAAGATGACTATAGGAAAAAATGATTCTATCATGTTAAGCCATGAAATATAGAGGTTTATTTTTTACAGCAGGTTATATTACCTGACCTAACATTGGGAAGACTGGGAAGAAGGTCAAGAGAATCTTGACCCTCCATCAAATATTTATCATTATCATTTTTCTCTCCTTAAGTTATATGGGAAATCCTTCTGCCTCCTTAACTTCTGCAAATGTCACCTGCTTTGATTCTCCTTTGTTATATCTGTTTTCTTCTCTAACTCACTGTGATTATAGAAAAAGTAAAATGGATTAGGATTATAGGGTATAAAAACTCAGAATCATTTTAATTTCTGCTTAAGGTACTAGCTATAATTCACTTATCTATACTTTATTCATTCAACAAAACCTTACTCAATGTTTACTTCAGTTCAGTTCAGTTGCTAAGCCACGTCCAACTCTCTGCAACCCCATGGACTGCAGCATGCCAGGCCTCCCTATTCATCACCAACTCCTGGAACTTGCTCAAACTCATCTCCACTGAGTCAGTGATGCCATCCAACCATCGCATCCTCTGACATCCCCTTCTCCTCCTGCCTTCAATCTTTCCCAGCATCAGGGTCTCTTCCAGTAAGCAGTTCTTCCCATCAGGTGACTAAAGTATTGGAGTAAGCTTCAGCATCAGTCCTTCCAATGAATATTCAGGACTGATCTCCTTTAGGATTGACTTGTTTGATCTCCTTTCAGTCCAAGGGACTCTCAAGAGTCTTCTCCAACACCACAATTCAAAAGCATCAATTCTTCGGTGCTCAGCTTTCTTTATGGTCCAACTCTCACATTCACATATGACTACTGAAAAAAATTGAACTTTGATTAGACGGACCTTTGTTGGCAAAGTGATGTCTCTGCTTTTTACTATGCTGTCTAGTTTTGTCATAGCTTTTGTTCCAAGGAGCAAGCATCTTTTAATTTCATCTGCAGTGATTTTGGAGAAGGAAATGGCAACCCACTCCTGTATTCTTGCCTGGAGAATCCCAGGGACAAAAGAGCCTGGTAGGCTGCCATCTCTGGGGTCGCACAGAGTCGGACACGACTGAAGCAACTTAGCAGCAACAGCAGCAGCAAAATAAAGGAGCCCCCCAAAATAAAGTCTGTCACTGTTTCCATTGTATCCCCATCTATGGGACTGGATTCCATGATATTAGTTTTTTGAATGTTGAGTTTTAAGACAGCTTTTTCACTCTCTTTCACTTTCATCAAGAGGCTCTTTAGTTCCTTACGTATGGTAAAAACAGCTTACCTACGTATGCTTCCTTGAGGCTGCTGCTACAGCTCTGCTTCCAAAATTGGCCTGGGCAACACCTTTGGCCCCTCCCATAATCAGAGCAGATAATGAAAATTGGAAGTTGCTTTTTCTCACTGAGTCCAGAGAAAGCCTCAGAATTCTTCACAGCACGGTGTCCAAATAACCATGACCAATAAATCCATAATGGTGGTATTACCATGTATCCAAGTCATTTCTATTTGTGCCATTTGTATCAATAAATGGGATTTTTCAAAGATGTTGCAAAAGGTTTGGTCTCCCGTGGTCACTCATTTCAATCTACTTTTAATATGTTTTCCTGAGTAATGGAAGCTGTAAAGACCAAACTACATTTGCAGCTGTTTCCACTAAACATACACTGGCACAAAACTTGAAATCAGCAATGTGAGATAGCAGCCTTTGATGAAGAGACTGGGCCTGTTTGGTTTGGTTCTCCTGAGGGAGCTGTGAAGAAGGTTCTATAGGACAGAATCTTGCATCAGAGGCATAGCACAGCCAGTATCTATGGCAGTGGAGTTTCTCTGAACAAGTTCCTGGTATGGTTGGGCAATTCCTTGGGCCACGTTCTTCCTGAACGGGCAGGACATACAGTTGGTTCCACCCGTAGATCCAGGCAAGAGGGGCTCCTGCTCTGGGACCAACACTTTAGAGGCTCTTTCTCTGGCTTTCCTCTGGCCACCTTACTTCATCAAAAAAATAAATAAATAAAAAATAAAAAAGGGCAAAAAGCACACATACAAAAACCTCTGAGAGAGAAGTATGTGGGCCAATATGACATACTTAACTGGAACTCTAACCCCAGACTGTCCATGGACCCAGATTCCTTACCCAGATAGCCCTGAGCTTACTTCTGGGGACTCTCTAGCCTGGGACTGTTCTCCCGGGAGTGGGACACACTACCTGTGAGGACGCTTTAAGGTCTGAAGATGGCCACAGGGTGGCTTGTTGCCAGGGGTATACATAGATCTTGGACACATGGGCGATAACATCCACACACATGCAGATGAGGGTCCCTTGCAGCCCAGGATGGAGCCAGAAATGAGAAGAGGACTGAGAACCCTTGTTGGGGGCTGGAGCCATGCTTTTCCCAGGTCACTATGCTTCGGTGAGCAAACCAAAAGAGTCTGAGAATTCTAGTCAATCTTAACTTTCCTATGTCATTTTGAAGGTAAATCTCTCAAGATGGAAACACAGCCTGTATTTTATTTAACAGTTTGAAGCTTCTGTTTAACTTTTAAGTATTCAGATAGGTTATGTGAGTACTTACTTGTATTCTTGCCCCCAGATCCCACAAATTCTAAGGACTACTTAGTTCTTTAGCCCCTGATGCATTCTGTAAGCTATTTGATGCTCTAAATCCCTTTCTGCCTAAACTACTTAAAGTTCATTTTGTTCTCTAAAACCAAGAGTTACACTTCCCTAGATGTTTGGAAATGGGTTGTAGTTTCTTGTTCTTGTGGATAAGTCTACATGAAGTGCAAGAATATGGTTTTCTTTCAGTGTCAAACACAGCTTCTGTTTGTTGTGACTCTTCCTGATCCCAAGGTTCTGCAGTATAGTATAGAGAGTATTCAAGGTTGAATGAAAGCCTGGGTTGGAGACTCAACTCTAACACTTAACAGGTCTGTGCTTTGAACAAGCCATTTCTAACTTCTCTAAACCCTAGTTTCTCAACCAACAATCAAATATGATAGTGTGTATACATACACTTCATTGAATAGGTCTATGCAGATGTAACATTGCCATTTCTAAAGTTGGAACCAAAGAAAAGAGTTAATAATAGCTGACTCCAGAGGTACATTCCCTGTGGTATATGCTCAGATGGCCTTTTTCTTTTACTTCAAAAACCTCTGCTCCAGTCACTTCCCTCTGGAGAACCAATTCCATTGTCCTAACTTATGACTCCATTAGGAAATATTTCTAGAAAGTCATTCAAATGTTTCCATTTTCCAATTCCATTTTGGTACTTCAAGTTCTGACTTCTTCTGTTGCAGGGAACCATTTTCTCACTTGCTTGCTATTTAAACTCTTCAACACTTGTCAAGCATTATTATGTCATACTCACCCTACTTGGGGATTTAATGACACACTCCATCCACTTCAGGACATATTCATTTTCTGGAGTATCCAATGACATGAGCCGCAATAGCAGAGATAAGGATTCAAGCATTTCAGTTCCTCTTGGGTTTTCTTGATTTTCTGAATCTTAAGGAATCTTTTAGAGTTCGTCCTACAGCAATGCAAGTTTAAAGAGCTTTCACAACCTGATGTATTTCCTTTTCATTATGTTTTCAGATTAAGAAACTACTATAATGGTAGCTGGTGCTAGCAGAAAGATAAGCTTTCTGTGGCTCATAAACTTGGAAAGGGAACATATCAAAAGTCATTTTTTGCCATATGTCAGTTAAATACCTAAAAATCCATGATGATATGAGCAGGAACTGCATTAGGTAATTTCTATTTTTGAAAGAATTTTCTAGTTTCTAATGGTCAATCTCGTAAAGCTCTCTGCACCAAAAAGTAATTGGTTAGAATTGTGGAATCATTGAGACATGGCATTGAATAGCTGAAGCTATATACAACCTCTGAGAAAGTGCTTTACATTCTGTAAACAATCGTTACACCTATAGGTTTTTGGGAGCTTAGGCTCCATTCCTTGTCTTTCTTCAGCTCAGCTCTCTCTTAGAGAGGAACACTGAGCCATGCAGCTTCCTGTTTCTCAGGATCCTATATCAGCTGTCTTCTGGGAGAACTTTGACAAAGGCAGATAGTGGAAGGAGTCTGAACAGTCTCCTCCTGTCTCTGTACCAGAGGCAGTTTCTTAGCAGTTGCCTCTTCTTTGCGGCAAAAACTCGGTCCCATTGCTTGACAGGTTCCTTTAGTTCCACCTGCCATTTGCTGACCCTCTAGCCAATAATACTACTGAATGTTTCATCTTTCCAGCCTACAGATGATAGTGGTTTTCTGCTGTTTATCTCTGCGTTACCTTATCATCCCATCTATGGTTCTTAGACATTTCATAATCTGTGCAATAATTCCCTTGAATTAACTTGAAGTGAAGTGAAGTGAAGTCGCTCAGTCGTGTCCGACTCTTTGCGAACCCATGGGCTGTAGCCTACCAGGCTCCTCTGTCCATGGAATTTTCCAGGCAATAGTCCTGGAGTGGATTGCCATTTCCTTCTCCAGGGTATCTTCCCAACCCAGGGATCGAACCTGGGTCTGCCACATTGTAGACAGACGCTTTACCACCTGAGCCACCAGGGAAGTCCTTGAATTAACTTAACTCTGTGGAAAAATCTTAAACAGATTTTTACTTTCCTGGTTAGATTCTGGTTGATAATATAATTCACTTAATTTTGAAACAATGCACATAACTATTACTGCACCAATAGAAATCTTAACTAATCTGCATACCCTAAGTCACCTTATAGACTTCAGGACATTCAGTTCAGTTCAGTCGCTCAGTCATGTCCGACTCTTGAGATCCCATGAATCGCAGCACACCAGGCCTCCCTGTTCATAACCGTCTCCCGGAGTTCACTCAGACTCACGTCCATCGAGTCCGTGATGCCATCCAGCCATCTCATCCTCTGTCGTCCCCTTCTCCTCCTGCCCCCAATCCCTCCCAGCATCAGAGTCTTTTCCAATGAGTCAACTCTTCCCATGAGGTGGCCAAAGTGCTGGAGTTTCAGCTTTAGCACTTTTCCTTCCAAAGAAATCCCAGGGTTGATCTTCAGAATGGACTGGTTGGATCTCCTTGCAGTCCAAGGGACTCTCAAGAGTCTTCTCCAACACCACAGTTCAAAAGCATCAATTCTTTGGTGCTCAGCCTTCTTCACAGTCCAACCTCACATCCATACATGACCATAGGAAAAACCATAGCCTGGACTAAACGGACCTTAGTCAGCAAAGTAATGTCTCTGCTTTTGAATACACTATCTAGGTTGGTCATACCTTTTCTTCCAAGGAGTAAGCCTCTTTTAATTTCATGGCTGCAATCACCATCTGCAGTGATTTTGGAGCCCCGAAAAATAAAGTCTGACACTGTTTCCACTGATTCCCCATCTATTTCCCATGAAGTGATGGGACCAGATACCATGATCTTCATTTTCTGAATATTGAGCTTTAAGCCAACTTTTTCACTCTCCTCTTTCACTTTCATCAAGTGGCTTTTTAGCTCCTCCTCACTTTCTGCCACAAGGGTGGTGTCATCTGCATATCTGAGGTTACTGATATTTCTGCCAGCAATCTTGATTCCAGCTTGTGTTTCTTCCATTCCAGCGTTTCTCAAGATGTACTCTGCATAGAAGTTAAATAAGCAGGGTGACAGTATATAGCCTTGACGTACTCCTTTTCCTATTTGGAACCAGTCTGTTGTTCCATGTCCAGTTCTAACTGTTGCTTCCTGACCTGCATACAGATTTCTCAAGAGGCAGGTCAGGTGGTCTGGTATTCCCAACTCTTTCAGAATTTTCCACAGTTTATTGTGATCCACACAGTCAAAGGCTTTGGCATAGTTAATAAAGCAGAAATAGATGTTTTTCTGGAACTCTCTTGCTTTTTCCATGATCCCGTGGATGATGGCAATTTGATCTCTGGTTCCTCTGTCTTTTCTAAAACTAGCTTGAACATCAGGGAGTTCATGGTTCACGTATTGCTGAAGCCTGGCTTGGAGAATTTTGAGCATTACTTTACTAGTATGTGAGATGAGTGCAATTGTGCAGTAGTTTGAGCATTCTTTGGCATTGCCTTTCTTTGGGATTGGAATGAAAACTAAGCTTTTCCAGACCTGTGGCCACTGCTGAGTTTTCCACATTTGCTGGCATATTGAGTGCAGCACTTTCACAGCATCATCTTTCAGGATTTGAAACAGCTCCACTGGAATTCCATCACCTCCACTAGCTTTGTTCGTAGTGATGCTTTCTAAGGCCCACTTGATTTCACTTTCCAAGATGTCTGGCTCTAGATTAGTGATCACATCATCATGATTATCTGGGTCGTGAAGATCTTTTTTGTACAATTCTTTTGTGTATTCTTGCCACCTCTTCTTAATATCTTTTGCTTCTGTTAGGTCCATACCATTTTTGTCCTTTATCGAGCCCATCCTTGCATGAAATGTTCCCTTGGTGTCTCTAATTTTCTTGAAGAGATCTCTAGTCTTTCCCATTCTGTTGTTTTCCTCTATTTCTTTGCATTGATCATTGAAGAAGGCTTTCTTATCTCTTCTTGCTATTCTTTGAAACTCTGCATTCAGACGCCTATATCTTTCCTTTTCTCCTTTGCTTTTCGCCTCTCTTCTTTTCACAGCTATTTGTAAGGCTTTCCCAGACAGCCATTTTGCTTTTTTTGCATTTCTTTTCCATGGGCATTAATGTCCTTCTCAGGACATTACAGGAAGTGAAACATGAACTGTGGGATAAAATGCCCCAGCAAGAAAAGACCAACGGGATTAGAAGCATCAATGGAATCTAGAAACTTGATGGTCATTTTTTTTTTCTCCAGGTGAAATAATATCTAGGTGAGTAATGAATGCAATAACAGTTATTGACTTGTTTAAAATTCTGATGTTAGGATCTCCCTGGTGGTCCAGTGGTTAAGAATCTGCTTGGCAATGTGGGGGACACAGGTTCAGTTCCTGGTCAGGGAACTAAGACCCCACACACCAGAGCAATTAAGCCTGAGCTGCAACTACTGAGCCTGTACACGACAACTGGAGTCCATGTGCCACAACAAAAGATCTGACATGATGCAGGAGAGATCCCATGAGCTGCAACTAAGACCTGGTGCAGCCAAATAAACATTTATGAATAAATCAATAAAATTCTGACCTTGGGCTGGTAGGTTTATAATCTGGTATAGATTGCATTAAGATATTAAAAAATTAAAAAAGATGTTAATTGCAAACAGTTCAGGGTAACACCTGAAAAACTTATGTCTGGTTTGTTAACAAAACAAATGTCTAGTATGATATAAACCAACATCATGAAAGTATTTACTTTCATTTTTATCTCTTTCTTTCATTTAATCATTGAATATCTACCATGAGCCACCTACCTGGACCCTATAAATATACCCCTGAATAAGGAAGGAAAAATATCCCTTAGATGTGTGGAGCTCATGGCCTGAGGGGGTAAAGGCAGTGACTGAACCAATATCAAACAAAAGTTGAAAACCTCCATAGAAAAAACAGCCAATCCACATTTAGATTTTTTTCCTAAGTAATCTGTCCATCTTAAGTCCTAAAAGGAAAAAAAAGATGGTTTTCTTACTTTCTAAAATATAGTAGTATATAGGGGTACTGAATGTGACGTTTGGCAACTTTTGATTGAATTCAAGCTCTTTACTTTCTGATTGTCAAATTATCATGCTCTTCAAGAATCCCTCATAAAGGCTTCCTGAAGTAATTTTAAGAATAGGGAATTGTGTTGAGAACAGAGATATTTAAGTTTGGAGAAAGAAATTAAGTGAATAACTCTGCTTCAGTTTCATTTTATTTTTGATTTTCAGCAACTGACCACGATATGCTTGTGGAGTCATTGTTTTTGTTGTTGTTATTCTTTTTTACCAAATTTGGGAAGGTCATTGATTACTTAGATATATTTTTCTTCCTTATTCAGTCTCTCTACTTTTGTGACTCAATTATACTTTCAGTAGACCAGTTTATATGGTCCCATGAGTCACTAAGAAAATATCATTAAAGAAATCTTTTTTGTCTCTGTTCTTCAGATTGGATAATTTCTATTTTTCTATCTTCAAGTTCACTGACTTTTTCCCCCAATATCTAACCTATTAATACAAGTCAATCAATTGTTAGATTTTAGATAGTATAATTGTTAGTTCTAGAGTTCTACTTGGTTTTCATTGTTTCCATTTTTCTGATGAGATTTACCATTGTATATACATCTTTTATTTAAATTCTAAAATATACTTACAACAGCTAATTTAAAAGCAGTATCTGCTGATTCCAACATCTGACTGCCCTGGGATCTGTTCCTTTTGGTTGCTTCAGTTTCATGATTTGTATAAAAGACCCTGATGCTGGGAAAGATTGAGGGCTGGAGGAGAAGGGGACGACAGAGGATGAGATGGCTGGATGGCATCATCGACTCAATGGACATGAGTTTGGGTAGACTCCGGGAGTTGGTGATGGACAGGGAGGCCTGGCATGCTGAGCTTCATGGGGTCACAGGAGTCAAACACGACTGAGCGACTGAACTGAATTGAGTCACATTTTTATATTTCTTCATATATCTAATATTTTTATTTCATGGAAGACATTTAAGATAATACATTATAGTGAGTTTGATTGTATTATTTTCCTAAAAAGGTTGGTAAATTTTGTCCTGGCAGTCAGTAAATCTCCTTTATGAAAATAAATGCTTTTATGATCTCATAAACTTCCTTTTATTCCTTTAAATACATCTGAACTCTTGCTACCACAAAAACTATCACTGTATAGTTAAGGAGAAAAAACCTGTACAAGTGCTCAACAATTCAGAAGTCATGGATATTAAAGTTTGAAGTCCAGTTCATCTTTTTATTTCAAGGGCACTTCTATGTGGAGACCCACTGTAAATAATTGCATATATCCTATTTTGTATTACTTATAAAGATCATATTCTGTAAGAAACTAATAAAGATCTTTTTAAAGTGTAGTCTTCTAAAATTACCTTGTAAAAACATCTTAGCTTTTCAAAGCTTGGTTTGTAAAAATATGATATTAAACAATTCCAGGGAAGGGGTCCTATCAACTTCATGGAAGAATGAATTAGCAGAAATAAGAATAGTAAACTTGGAGGTAAAGGAAATAAAACTACTTGATAATCACTGTTTGGATAAAATATACATGTCCTTTTCCAGTTTGAGCCAAAGATGAAAAGCCAATTATTTAATGGTATATTTGTTGTTGTCTTAACAAGAATATATTTGTTGTAAATTTTATTTAAATACTTAAAAAGATTTAAATTTCTAAAAATTTTTTTAGTCTTCTCAGAGATAAATACCTGAATGTATTAAGGTATTTCCTTTGAGTTTTGATATGTAAGTACACATATATATGTGCCTGTAGGTGTGCATGTGTGTGTATGTGTTGAGTAAAAATCACATATGTGTACATATAATAAAATGGGATTGGTGCTCTCAATATAATGCTTTATCTTATATATGTCACTAAAAACATTCCCAGTGGTCAAACCCAGGTCTCCTGCATTGCAGGCAGATTCTTTACTATCTTAGCCACCAGGGAAGCCTGAGAATACTGAAATAGGTGACCTATTCCTTCTCCAAGCAATCTTCTCAACCCAGGAATCAAACAGGGGTCTCCTGCATTGCAGGCAGATTCTTTACCAGCTGAACTACCAAGGAAGCCCATAACTTGTTTTTTAGTCTTCTCAGAGATAAAGACCTGAATATATTGATATATTTCCTTCAAGTTTTGGTATGTAGGTACACATATATGTGTGTATGGGTGTGCATGTGTATGTTGGGTAAAAATCACACACACACACACACATATATATATATATATAAAATAGGATTGATGTGCTCAATATAATGTTTTATCTTATATATGTCACTGAAAACATTACATGAACTTTTCCATATCATTAAATGATTTTTGAAAAATGTGATCTTTCGATGACCAACAGGCACATGAAAAGATACTCATTAACAAATTATTCAGTTCAGTTCAGTTCAGTCGCTCAGTCGTATCCGACTCTCTGTGACCCCATGAATTGCAGCACGCCAGGCCTCCCTGTCCATCACCAACTCCCGGAGTTCACTCAGGCTCATGTCCATTGAGTCGGTGATGCCATCCAGCCATCTCATCCTCTGTCGTCCCCTTCTCCTCCTGCCCCCAATCCCTCCCAGCATCAGAGTCTTTTCCAATGAGTCAACTCTTTGCATGAGGTGTACAAAGTACTGGAGTTTCAGCTTTAGCATCATTCCTTCCAAAGAAATCCCAGGGCTGATCTCCTTCAGAATGGCCTGGTTGGATCTCCTTGCAGTCCAAGGGACTCTCAAGAGTCTTCTCCAACACCACAGTTCAAACGCGTCAATTCTTCGGCGCTCAGCTTTCTTCACAGTCCAACTCTCACATCCATACATGACCACAGGAAAAACCATAGCCTTGACTAGACAGACCTTAGCTGGCAAAGTAATGTCTCTGCTTTTAAATATGCTATCTAGTGAAGTAAGCGAGAAAGAAAAACACCAATACAGTATACTAACGCATATATATGAAATTTAGAAAGATGGTAATGGTAACCCTGTATGCAAGACAACAAGAGACACAGATGTAAAGAACAGACTTTCGGACTCTGTGGGAGAGGGAGAGGGTGTTTGGCATTGAAATATGTATACTATCATGTAAGAAATGAATCGCTAGTCTAGGTTTGATACAGGACACAGGATGCTTGGGGCTGGTGCACTGGGATGACCCAGAGACATGATATGGGGAGGGTGGTGGGAGGGGGGTTCAGGGTTGGGAACTCATGTACACCTGTGGTGGATTCATGTCAATGTATGGCAAAACCAATACAGTATTGTAAAGTAAAACAAATATAAATAAATAAATAAAAATAAATATGCTATCTAGGTTGGTCATAACTTTCCTTCCAATAAGTAAGCCTCTTTTAATTTCATGGCTGCAATCACCATCTGCAGTGATTTTGGAGCCCAAAAAAATAAAGTCTGACTCTCTTTCCACTGTTTCCCCATCTATTTCCCACGAAGTAATGGGATCAGATGCCATGATCTTCATTTTCTGAATGTTGAGCTTTAAGCCAACTTTTTCACTCTCCTCTTTCACTTTCATCAAGAGGCTTTTTAGCTCCTCTTCACTTTCTGCCATAAGGGTGGTGTCATCTGCATATCTGAGGTTATTGATATTTCTCCCGGCAATCTTGATTCCAGCTTGTGTTTCTTCCAGCCCAGCGTTTCTCATGACGTACTCTGCATATAAGTTAATAAGCAGGGTGACAATATACAGCCTTGATGTACTCCTTTTCCTATGTGGAGCCAGTCTGTTGTTCCATGTCCAGTTCTAACTGTTGCTTCCTGACCTGCATATAGGTTTCTCAGGGATGCAAATCAAAACCACAGTGAGATATAACTTCACACTGGTCAGAATGGGCCACCATCAAAGAATCTACAAATAATAAATGCTGGAGAAGGTGTGGAGAAAAGGAAACCCTCATACACTGTTGGTGGGAATGTAAATTTATGGAGGTTCCTTGAAAACTTAAAAATAGAACAAACATATGATCCAGCAATCCTATTCCTGGGTATGTACTCAGAAAAACAAAAACCTATAATTCAAAAGATACATGCACCCCAATATTCATAGCAGCACTATTTACAATAGCCAACACATGGAAACCCAAATTCCCATCAACAGATAACTGGCTTAAGAAGATGTGAGATGGACTATTATTAAGCCATAAAGAGAATGAAATATTGCCATTTGCAGCAACATGGACAGACCTAGAGATTATTATGCTTAGTGAAGTAAGACAGAGACAAATTCTCTATGATTTCACTTACATGTGAAATCTAAAAAATAATAGAAGTAAATCTATATATAAAACAGAAACACAGTTATAGAAACAGAAAAACATGGTTACCAAAGGGGAAAAGGAGTGGGAAAGGGACAAATTAGGAGTATAGGATTAACAGATACAACAATTTACATAAAATAAATAAGCAGCAAGCACACAGAGGATTATATTCTGTATCTTATAATAACCTATAATGAAATATAAACAGGAAAAATAACTGAAACACTATTCTGTACACCTGAAACTAACAAAATATTGTTAGTCAACTACACTTCAATAAAAAATTATAATTTTTGTACCTAACATGTTATTACATGGATAATTTACCATTATAAGATTATATTTCCCATTATAAGAGATTACATTGAATAAATTAAATAATCATTCCCATATATAATTATTTCCTTACACTATATTTCTGAAACAGAAATGGTGAGGTGATGGGTGTGAATAAATGTAAGATGGCAGAACATCATACCAGTGTACTGGAGAGACAAAAGCTTGAAACAAAAAATGGTTTTAGTTAGCATTGTTTATAAAACTGAATTGAAAGGAGGATATGCTAAGACAGCAAGCTTTTATAAAATAGTTGCCCTTTATTTGCAACAATCATTGGAAAATGGGAGCTTACACTGAACCCTTGGAAGACAGAATTCTTTGTAGTGTGTGCTGCAGAGCATCCATCGCGTGGCATTTTAACAGGTATTGCATTAAGAAGTGTTCTAATGTGCAGGGATTTGAGGAAATGCAGACTTAAAGCCAAATAAGATTTTTGCTATTATGTTTTACTGCAGGACTTCCTAGAACATTACAATGTTCCTATATGCTTCTTAACACACCAAACACAGACTATAACATGAGACATTTCCCAAATGTATTTGATCACAGAATCTTTGGTTCACTATGTATCAAGAGAAAAGTGTTTTGTGGAACACCAGATTGAGCAAAAGTACTTGAACAGAATTGAGGAAAAGTGCATTATAGTCAAGGGCCGTGGAAAAACCATATCAGATCAAGTTAAATTAGGTTAAATGGTTCTATGGCAAGCCTTGCAGGACTTGAAATCTTTCTTTCAATTTAAATTCTTTATGTCTTTTAAAATGCTGAATAACCTATATATACCCTTCTTTTGTTGATGCATGCTGCTGCTGCTGCTAAGTCGCTTCAGTCGTGTCCGACTCTGTGCAACCCCATAGACAGCAGCCCACCAGGCTCCCCCGTCCTTGGGATTGTCAATGCATAGCTCTATACAAAAGTTAATATTTGGTAGGCTGTGAACTTTATCTCACCATGACATATTTTGTGGAGGCCATATAATATAGTGACAAAACCCAGCTGAGGAATTGGGACCGAGTGTTGGCTCTGCCGCTACCTAGCTTTGTGACCTTAGAAAATTAACTTTGCTTGGCACACGTGCGAAATGAATGGCTGTTCTATGACTAACTTGAACTAGAGGGTCAGAAACCTTCAATTATTCTCACCTGGTGCCATTCACTGACTTCAGGAAGATGTATATAGCCTTTCTCTCTGTGATTGGTCTCATCCTAGGCTGTGATGGTAATCTTCTTTTCTATTTAAGATCCACAGCATGTTTAATAATGACACTGTATCATAAAGACATAAACCAAGAGAAAAATATAGTTATTCAACTTCCTATCGATTAAAAAAAATAAAATAAAAGCACTTCTTTTCCACTTTTTGCCTTCACAGACAGTTGTGCCTCAGAGATCAGGGACCTTGTCCACTTACATTTTCTGTATTATTTTGTAGTCTCAGGTTGGTCAATGGTTTATGTGTCCTTAGAGTAGAGATATTTAACCTTGAGTTAGCAGACTTTGAGGGGTCCCTGAACCCCATGAAATTGTGCGGAACATTTTCTTTTATATGTGGGAACATTCATCTTTCTGGGGATCCACGCCACACCTTTCAACAGATTCTCAAATGGCAGCTTTTAAAAAGTTGAAAATTATTGCTTATAGATTTATTCAGGTTTTAAGGAGGTATATGAAGGAAAAAAAAGGCACAAATTAATGCTCGAGTTGAAAACACTGATCTAATTATTGCTAATTTAGAATGTGTGGGAGTAGAAACCTCAGGGTATAGAAATCAGCATGATTGCAAAAAGGGGGAGGGGAGGCTGTTTAGAGACATTTCCCCCTTTTCTTTCCTTCCTCAGGCTCCACTCACTGCATGGAAAAAAAAAAAAACTGTAGGAAAAATGTCTTAATTATATGTTATAAAAACAACTATTAACCACATAAAAGTGCCATCATTGGCAAAAATGGAGATAAAAATATTTACCCATTTAGTAGGGTTAATGTTCTTAGAAGCTTTAAAAAGAAGCATTTCTGTAGGATTGTCCAGTGCCAACAAAGTGACTAGGACATAGTCCACTGCGATTAGTCCTTTAAGAAAAGAATTCTTAAGAAAGCCTGCCTGTAGGACAATTTGGCAATTTTTAACCTGCTGCTGCTGCTGTCACTTTAGCCGTGTCCAACACTGTGACCCCGTAGACGGCAGCCCACCAAGCTCCCCCGTCCCTGGGATTCTCCAGGCAAGAACACTGGGGTGGGTTGCCACTTCCTTCTTCAGCTCATGAAAGTGAAAAAAGTGAAGTCGCTCAGTCGTGTCCAACTCTTAGCGACCCAGTGGACGGCAGCCTTCCAGGCTCCTCAGTCCATGGGATTTTCCAGGCAAAAGTACTAGAGTGGGTTACCATTGCCTTCTCCGAATTTTTAGCCTAATCCTGAAGTATAATTCAGTTGTCCACTATCTTCTGCATGTTCTTGGACTTCACATCTCAATTTGTTAATGTCTGTTCTAAATTAAAATCACACAAATACCTCCATGCACCTTTGGATATCATTATCCTGTGACAGTGATGGTGAGAAAAATGTGGACAATGATGAACACAGCTAATATTGATCCATATTTGGTATGCGCCTCATAGAAAACTTTTAAGGTTGTGACTATTATTAACATGTTTACAGACAAGGAAACTAAACTGTAGAAAGATTAAGTAATTTATCCTGGGTCACAGAGCTAGATGATGCCCAAAGCAGGATTCAAAGTCAAACAATCCTATTCTAGAGCTTATTATGCTGTTTGGGCTCAAATATGTAACTCAGGAATTTGGCCACATACCCCTCATTTCTCATCATCCCAGTTTTTTCCATGATGTTCTCCCTCAGCTCTCGCACCCAGAATATCCCCAAATTAACTCCAGATTCAGCTACCAGAAACTGCCAGCATTTTTCCCGTGGTCAAAAGGTATGGTCATCTCAGTTCATGACACAGGAGAACTTTGATGGATCTTGACTGTCATACTCCTTGCTAGACTGCCGCTGCTGCTGCTAAGTCACTTCAGTTGCGTCCAACTCTGTGCAACCCCATAGACGGCAGCCCACCAGGCTCCCCTGTCCCTAGGATTCTCCAGGCAAGAACACTGGAGTGGGTTGCCATTTCCTTCTCCAATGTATGCATGCATGCTAACTCGCTTCAGTCATGTCTGACTCTGTGCGACCCCATGGACAGCAGCCCACCAGGCTCCTGTGTCCAAGAGATTCTCCAGGTAAGAATACTGGAGTCGGTTGCCATTTCCTTTTCCCCTTGCTGGACAATTGTGCCTAAATCCAATCTTTCATAACCAAATTAGAAGCTGAAGCATTTATGTTGCAAAGGCTCTATCAAAGTTGGAGTTGAATTCTGAACAGTCACATTTTACAGATTATATGTATAAGACTGAGTGTCCTGGGCTGGCCAGGAACAAACTGTACATTGTACAAGGCTGTTTCCCAAACTTTGGCCATTTACATAATTCTTCATGATTTCTTTCAGTCCTGTGCTATCTCCACTAGTATTTATGTAATATTTTGACTTAATATACTCATTTTAGTTAAATAAATATATTTATAAATGAAAGTTTATTTCATCACAATAAATTGAAAACCAGCATCACTTAACCTAAATAGAGGACAATTCTAAAAGCAAATGGGCTATGCTGAGTTGCTCAGTTGTGTCCAACTTTTTGTGACCCCATTGACTGTAACCCACCAAGCTCATCTGTCCATGGGGAATCTCCAGGCAAGAATACTGGAGTGGGTTGCCATGCCCTCCTCCAGGGATCTTCCCAACCCAGGGATCGAACTCAGGTCTCCAACACTACGGATGGATTCTTCACCATCTGAGCCACCAAGGAAAAGCAAATACAACAAAACAAAACCACGTTGTTAAATTCTACCTGGATTTCATATATAATTTAAAATTTTCTGCTAGTTAATCTAAAAAATTAAAATAAAGAGGAGAAATTAATTTTTAGTGTTTTACTTAAACACACATATCTGAAATACTATTTCAACATTTATAATCAATATAAAACTTGTTTCTGAGATGTTTTACACTCTTATATCTGACATTAATTTTACACTTTCAGCACACCCCAATTCATACCAGCCACATATCAGGTATCAACAGTCACATGAGGCTAGTGGTTACAGTATTGTAAAACACAGAAGCCTTACATTACACACTTCAGGAAATACAGGCTAGAATCAGGATGCCTGAGGTTCTGGACCTTTTGTGGTTAACATGGTTATGACCCATGGCAGCCAGTTAGCCTTTCCAGACCTTGGTTTCCATGACTTGAAAATAAGAGGATTTCACTGATTGTTCTTGTGGTTTCAAGCTGTCTTGCTCTACTATGACTGTCATTTGTTTCTTTCCTGTTGAAGCCTTGTTTAAAGCTTTATTACTACTCTCTTGGAAATCTTCAAACAGCAGAACACACCATTGCCCTCCAAAAAGTACACATTATTGGTGAATGTTGCCCCAGGAGAGCAGATACAGGGATGGTTTACATCTGAGGATTACAGTGCCTGAGAGCAGCCTCCAAAGGAGAAGTAAAACACAGCAAGAGTCAGTGCTCATCTATTTATTTGTTCATTAATTAACTAATTAATCAATCCATTCAATAAAGATTAATTGAGCCAGCTTTTCATCAGGGTCTGTGCCAGGTGTCAGACATACAACGCTGTGGGAGAATAGGTTGGGAGGAGTTTGATTAGATGAGTACTGTTGACTGAATCCGGGAGAGAGTTTCAGGAGCATAGAAGCAGGACTCCTAACCTGATCTCGGATTCCCTAGAGACAGTAACATTTAAATGACCTCTTGAAGAATGAATCGAAGGTAGCCAGGAAATGAGCAAGAGAAGTTTTCGGGTAGACGAAAAGGTGCAAAGGCCCTGAGACAAGAGGCATATATGGGAAACTTGTAGGAACTGTCACCAGACCTCAAGGTGAGAAAGTAATTGGAGAGAGAGTAATTAGGGTGTAGATCGCAAAGGTCTTGGATGATATTTAAGGATTTCGACTACATCCTGAGATCAGAGAAGCACCGGAGACTATACATGGGAGCAGATAGAAGTGAATGGTAATATTTGCATTTGATTCACATCTCTGTGGCTAAAAATCAGAGAAAAAATGAGAGAGAGCCAAGGCTGAACAATAAAAGGGGGCTGTTAGGAGTCTGCTTCAGCCATCGAGGGTGATAGAAGGAAATCTATTAAAGAAATTTTAGGATGCAGAATCCATAAACTGGAGAGAAGAGGTAGAATTAATGATATTCCAGGTTCTGGCTTAGATAATGGTGACATTTCCTAAAATGGAAACCAAAGGAAGGGGAACCAGTGTGTTCACAACTTTCTTGACTTGGAATCTGACATCTTTTGTAGAAGTTCTGTGAACTACCAAAGCAGTCCTGGGCAGGCCTTGGAAAGTATCATGTAAATAACTGGATGATTCACTTAGGTGAAAGTTATACATGTTTATGTATGTGTTAGTTGCTTAGTCGTGTCTGACTCTTTGCAACCCCACAGACTGCAGCCCACCAGGCCCCTCCATCCATGGGATCCTCCAGGCAAGAACACTGGAGTGAGTTGCCATTTCCTTCTCCAAAAGGAACTATAGAAAGAAATTAAGTGAAGTCCCTCAGTCATGTCTGACCTTTTGTGACCCCATGGACTGTAGCCTACCAGGCTCCTCCATCCATGGAATTTTCCAGGTAAGAGTACTGGAGTGGGTTGCCATTTCCTTCTCCTTTATACATGTTTATTTCACATTAATTGATAAGGAAACAAATGTATCATAAAACATTAATATGAAGCTTTACTTTATAGTTTAAAGTTATCATTTTTTTTCATAGAGACTTTGAAGCATACTGAGAACAAGACAAAATAACTTCTCTGAGCTATCCTTGAAGTATCCTCCTCTACTGTAATTTTGCCTCTAGAATTTATGGATTATCAGAGAGCAAGTTTTTTTTTTTTTCTCTTTATCTTAGCCAGCCAAGATGAGGATTGAGATCTTCATCAAAGCTAGAAGATAGAAAGGGCCAACTGCAGGTCTGCAGAGCCCTCTGAAGGCATTCAGCTATTTATCCCCAAAGTGTGGCACTGGCCGCTTTGTATGGGTGTCAACCCATGCTGTTGTTTACAGACCTCATTGCAAAGACAAATTAGAAAAAGATGTTAAATAAATGAGACAGCAATCATCAAAATGATTACACAATGAAAGAGCAGAGATTTGAAAAGTATGGTCAACAAAAGGAAAGAACATACAAACCAAATAAAACATTGAGAGAGGGTCAGGAAGTTCTCTAAGTTTGAAAAAATGAAAATGATTTTTTAAAATCCTTAGTGATAATTAATTAAAAATATATTAAGGTATTACTTCTTAAGGAAGTTCTACAAGTAAAAGCCACCAAAAGGATCACCCTAGGCAGATATTCTTGGAGTCATCATCAGCTGATTCTTCTTCCAGGCAAGTACTACTACTAATATTATTATTATTAGGGAATCAGAGAAAGTAACTGATTCCCTAACTGGAGCATTTCATTAGATCAAAACCACAAACACGGTAGTCTTACATCCACTTGAAATCAGAAGATTTTTGTCAAAGTTAAAATGACAAGACACACCACACAGCATGTCATTTATTTGAGGGGCAATTTCGCCAAATAAAAATCTACTGTTGCTGTAATAAAAATTTCTTGGCTATTTTCAAAACAGAGATTGGAAATGACTTCCTCTTGACAGCTGTTCACACACACTAATTTTTGGTCACCCTGGTTCGATGGAAATCTTGCAGTTAAAAAGACCAAGTAAGTCGCTGCTCTCAAGTGTTTTCAATTCTGTTCAATTCAATGGAGAGTGAAGCTGTTTAGGGGGGAAATGCTTGTCTTTCCAAATTTAGTGTTCTGAAAACACATTGTTGCGGTTAGTGAGCATTACACGAGCCATCTAAATTTAGCAAACATTTTCATTCCCTTGCCCAAGCCCACCCACAACAGTGGATGAAAGTTTGATTTCTTCCACACTCATCTGGGTAATGTAAACCCCTCGGGTTCTACAAAGCTTGCTGAGCAAGAAAGCTGAATGCAGAAATGTCAGGAAAATATGTAACCTCTGGGCCTAAGGAAGGGGTGGGAGTGGGGGCAACTGAGACTTCATTGACTAATTTAAGTTGGTTTTTAAACTATTTCTCACCTTATCTATGTCAGGTCTCCTTTATTTGCCCAGAAAACACCTGGAAAGATGCCTAATTAGAGGAAGCCAGTTCACTGAGGAGCTGGACCTCAGCACTCACCGTGCTGAGGCTGAAGGCTAGTCCACGACATCATAGCTCCACTCCATGTTAATGACACTGAGTGCAGTCAGGCTTTATTAAAGGTTCAAAAATGTATAGGATTAAAGCGGAGCTTGGATAAAAGAGGCTGCGTGGAAACTGCCTTATACAGTATAAGACTGCAGCAGAGGAGAAAATTTTCCTTCTACAGTGCCATACATAGTAGGCTATCAACAACTGATGACTGCATAAATAAATTGTGGCCACCTCTAGACAAAAAGCTGCATCTATGAGCCAGAATCAAATTTGCACAACAATTTTTCTCACACTTTACTGCCTAAGAGCAGCAAAACAATATGAGGCGGGGAGAAAAAGGATTATCTAAGATTAGGGAAAAACTAGCTCATTGAAAGAAATTCTTTGAAGTCATATCTCCTCTCTTTTAAGTTCATGTAAATTTTAAAGTCTATATTGTTCTATATAAATATTTAGCTTATGGCTTCGGGCACCACCTTGACAAATAGTTGAGGAACACAGCAATCTATCATTCTGTCTGAACATGTTAACCAAAGAAAAGTTTAGGAAAAGACTTTGGGAATGACTTATACCTACTTTGAATCTACATACCCCCAATATTTGTAAAAATTATATATAAAATTATTTTATTTTATTTTTGGCATTTCATTTGGTAGATACATTTTGATGTTTTCAAAGATTAGTAAAGATTTTATACCATAATATACTGAATTCTGTATTATGAGAGAAAGTATATAGCAAGTAACTTTGTATTAACCACTTGATATGTATGTGACACTAATATAGTATTGAATTCAGTTCAGTTCAGTTGCTCAGTTGTGTCCGACTCTTAGTGACCCCATGAATTGCAGCACGCCAGGCCTCCCTGTCCATCACCAACTCCCGGAGTTCACCCAGACTCGCGTCCATCAAGTCCGTGATGCCATCCAGCCATCTCACCCTCTGTCGTCCCCTTCTCCTCCTGCCCCCAATCCCTGCCAGCATCAAACTCTTCTCTAATGAGTCAACTCTTCGCATGAGGTGGCCAAAGTACTGGAGTTTCAGCTTTAGCATCATTCCTTCCAAAGAAATCCCCGTGTTGATCTCCTTCAGAATGGACTGGTTGGATCCCATTGCAGTCCAAGGGACTCTCAAGAGTCTTCTCCAACACCACAGTTCAAAATTAGATATCATAAAAATAGCCAACTAATATTTCACTATATGTGATGAGAAAACAAATGATTAAAAAAAAAACCTTGAAATTTGTATACACTGCTTTACAAT